>NC_088377.1:182432727-183063409 GCF_037993035.2 Macaca fascicularis | reverse complement strand
ATCCTGGATCCAGTGTGGGCTCTAAATCCAATGCCTCTTGCCCTTAGAAGAGAAAGGACAGGAAGATCTGAGACCCAGAGACCCAGGGAAGAGGATCATGTGAAGAGCAAGGCAGAGATGGGGTGATGGTGCCACAAGCCAAGGAGTGCCTGAAGCCACTAGAAGCTGGAGGCAGAAGCGAGGAAGGATCCTCCCCTACAGCCTTTGGAGCGGGGAGCACAGCTTTGCCAAGACCTTGCCGCTGGACTTCCAGCCTCTCAAACTGTGAGAATCAATTTCTGTTGCTTTTTTGTTTGTTTGTTTGTGTTTGTGTTTGAGACGGAGTCTCACTCTGTCACCCAGACTGGAGTGCAGTGGCCAGATCTTGGCTCACTGCAAGCTCCACCTCCTGGGTTCACACCATTCTCCTGCCTCAGCCTCCCGAGTAGCTGGGACTACAGGCGCCTGCCACCACGCCTGGCTAATTTTTGGTATTTTTAGTAGAGATGGGGTTTCACCGTGTTAGCCAGGATGGTCTCGAGCTCCTAACCATGTGATCTGCCCGTCTCGGCCTCCCAAAGTACTGGGATTACAGGCTTGAGCCACCGTGCCCGGCAATTTCCATTGTTTTAAGGCCTCTGGTATATAGCAAGTGGTTATGGCAGCCCTAGAAAACTAATACATTGGGGGTAAACACATCCTGCTTATTTCCGAGGAGGAACTCAAAGGATGGACTGCAAAGGAGCACCCTTTATGAACGGCAAGGGACAAAGCAGTGAAGTGATGCATTTTAAGGGAGAACTTTTGGTCTTTCTGGAGAAATTTGTGTCTGTAATAACTTTCGTGACCACTTCCCTCCTTGGGTATTAGGCAGTGGCCAGGGACATGAATTTTCTGTAACAATAGACTAGCTATTAATGATTGAGGGGGGCCATGTTCCAGGCACGGGACTAAGTACTTGATGTAGATTGTCTCACTTTGCACTTTCACAGCTACGTGAAATACAGACCATTATTATTCCCACTTCGCAATGAGACAGATATTAAGCACCTTGCCCAAGATGATAGTAAAGCAAGTGGCAGAAACAAGACTCCAGTCAAGAGAGTCTGAGCTCTTCCCTGTCTCACAAGGGTGGATAATAACCAGGCTCTCTCCCTGTAGGGGCTGTGCAGCTGGGAGCTCTGACACTTCTTATACTAATTCCTGCTGTGAGTATCTACACTATGCCCAACACTGGAAAAGGCCCTGACACTTGATCAGATTAAATCATAAACCAGCCTTAGTGTGTCCACTGATAGAAAAGAAAACTGAAGCTCAGAAAAGGCAAAGTCAATTTCCGGGATTACACAAGTAGCAGAGAGAGGGTCTGATGGGGTCTTCGTGATACCAAACCCTTGCTCACTCCACCATCACGCATGGCCGGCTGCATGAGCCACTGCCCCGCTGACCTCCCTGGAGAGCCCGTAGGAAGGCCAGGGGTGAGATAACTTTGTCACGGAGTTTTGCTTTGGCCTTAACAGCCATGTAGGTTTATCTCTGGGGCCTCTGTGACCTCAAAGCCAATCTTTCAAATAGCCACAAACTCAGGGCAAGTTAAATTTATACCAGCCACAAAGAAACGAATGCCCCTGTCTCCATTTCCTATATGGGGCTCACTTCCATAGGATTACGGAAAATAGCATTCTGAGAGAATGCTGCCAAGGGCAGTAGGTTCCTCTTTGTAGTGGTTAACTGAAAAACAAAGGAAAACTAGGTATCCATATGTCTCTATTCTACTCCCTCTGCTACTAAGCCAGAGCTCTCTGCAGATTTGCAGTTGCTGTCAGCACTCAGGCCTCCAGTGCGCAGGCAGCCCCAGGCCTCACCTTGGAATTCCTAAGTGCCTGTCATCACAGGTTGGTGGTGGCCAATTACAGACCCAAACTAGCCAAAGTTACAACATCTCTCTCTTCTAGTCCATCTGTCAAGGTCCCTTCACCTCTGTCCTCCCGTCTCCAGGTAACAGCCCATAAATTCACTTCTCTCCCAGCCTCCATCCTCTCTCCTCCCCTTGCTCAGTTGTGTCTTTACATGGAAGCACCAACCCGCTTGGTCCTAGGGTGCTGGTGGCATGGCACACTGAGGTATACCAGCTGCACAGCCAGAGACAGCAGCACTTGAGCTCTACCAAGAAGCAGCTCCCACATGGCAGGTGAAAAGTCAGCAGGAATGAGCAGCAGGGAGAGGGAAGGAGGAAGCCAGTCATGAAAGAGACCAGACTCCCATCTCTGCAGAATGCACAAAGGGAGCCTACACCCACGCTGGCCAATACCACACCCACGCTGAATGCACGAAGGGAGCCTACACCCACGCTGGCCAATACCACACACCAGACAACGCAAAAACAGAGTGAGCTAAACCCGCAGGCACAAAGGAGCTTCCTCAGCAGCCTTCTGGCCCTCCCATCTAGAATGGATTTTTCTCTCTCCAGAACTAGAACGGTGTCCATTGTCTGTGTGGCTCCTCTTTTGTAACCCATCCTTGGAGTGCCTTTTAGTGTAGTGATTGGGTCCTCTGGAGGGCAGGACTGTTCCTCATCCTTCCTTGTGACTCCCTGGCACCGTGGAGTACCTTACACGCTGCAGCGTTCAGTAAATGTTTGCTGGTGTTATTAATGAAAGAAAACATTGCTAAGAACATCCATCCTGGCATTAGAAACAATCGTGCGGGATTTGGAGATGCAGCAAAGGATTGATTGCAGGTCCTTTTACTATAGTGCTGGGGGAGGGGTGTTTACCTGGAGTTATCTGATGTTTTAGGGGTGTGCACCTTGGTTCAATTTGCTATTTACTATTGATTAAGATGTTTACAACTCCATTAGGGATGTTAAATTTAAAAAAACTGATAGCCAAGCAAATTATTCCCTCCAACAGCAAGGCAGATGAGTATGGTCTGTACAGACACAAATGATTTCTGTCCCGTAGAAAAGATAACTGCAGGCTGGGCACAGTGGCTCATGCCTGTAATTCAGCACTTTAGGAAGCCAAGGTGGGAGAATCTCTTGACCAGCCTGGGCAACATACCACAACTCCATCTCTAAAAAAATAAAAAATAAAAAAAATTAGCTGGGTGTGGTGGCATGCACCTGTAGTCCCAGCTACTTGGGAGGCTGAGGCAGGAGGATCAGTTGAGCACAGGAATTTGAGGCTGCAGTGAGCTATGATCGCACCACGCTGTGCTTGAGCCTGGGTGACACAGCAAGACCCTGTCTCTAAATAAATAAATAATAAAAGAAAAGAAAAGATAACCCCTGTGCTTACTGTTTATTGCCCAGTGGTACATGAACCAATTTTATATCTTACCTAGCAATCTCATCCTAATATATTTTAAATGTTATTGTAAATGCCTTTCACTATGGAAGGAATACACTCTTGTTCTTTAATGGTCTTAGAATCAGCTTTTTACCAACTTAGTGGTTCCCTCATTCATTCATGAATTGAAGATATTTTTGAAACGTACTCATTCTATTTGGTATGAGAGTCATGTTTTCAACTTTCGCAAAATGATGCTTTGACACTGGATAAAACTGAGGATGAAGGAGAGGCTCCCAGACTATAGCTACCCTAGACCAGCAATGACCCACTGGAGACTTGGACCTTTAACGGCCACTGGCCCACGCTTTTATTGCCCCTGATAAGTGCTTCCAGATAGTCATTCTGGAGGAGGAGATTCTCGGGCCTTTGGAGAAGATCTCAGAGGCTACAAGAGAAGACATGCAATATTGGGACAACTGGTTACCATCTAAGCTGGGGGGCAGAGAGGACAAGCCAGACAGGTGATGGTGACACACCACGTCCTTGCACACTCTGTGTTTCTCGTGTGCCCCACCAGTGACTCCCTGTACTTAGAATACTTCCTTGCTCTACTACTCACACATCAAGGCTCAGATAAAAGGTGACTTTCTCCTGAAGCCCTCTTTGACCATCCCTACAACCCAGGAAGGGTAGGCTGCAGCCTTCTTTGTGAGAGTGTTAAGGAGGCCCTTGCTTTGCAAAAGGATTTAAACACCTTTTGCCAGAATTACGTGAAAGTCTTAACTCTGATGTAAAGCTACCAGCTGCCTTAAACAAGAGTATGGGTGAAAGGCACTATTCCGGGAATGGGTGGGTGTGTTCCCTGCCTCAAACAAGGAGGAGGAGGAGACAGGAGGTTCTAGGAAAGATGAAACAGCCTTGGAAAAAGAAGGGCAAAACTGGCCCAAGCTAAGGGATACATACCTCCCAGGACCCCAGTTGAAGCAGCAGCAGCAAAATGCAAATGTGTTTGAGAGAATAAGCCGGGGGCAAGAACATCTTGAAGTTCAAGGAAGGGTGAAATGAAGAGAGTATATAGAAACTTCTCTGTACTTTTGAAACTCTGTCTTAGTTCATTTGAACATATCTTTGTCTTTGTCGTCTGTTGAATAGATGCAGGAACGATAAAAAAATATGAGCAGAGACCTCTGCTAAGCTTGGTCCAAAACTTTAGAACTCCCAGTATAGAGGGGTGGCCTTCTACTAGAAGAATCACTGCAGTGGTGGATGATGACCCATAGCACTTGGAATTTCATGTTCTAAACATCAGCACCCATGACCTCCTGGAGGTCAAATATCAGCTTCTATTTATCTTTGTGTTCCCAGAACCCAACACAGAGTTTGACACGTGGGAGACTGATTGTTTTTAAAGTTTTTGAATACGAGTTTTTGTTGGCCACTACATTTTCTTTTCAGATGCAGAATACCAGTGCACTTATTTTCAAATATAGGAAGGAAGAAAGGGAGGAGCACTGAAAATTTCAAGACCCAAAGTAAGACAACACTTTAAAAAGGAAAGGAAAGTACAAAATCCCTGGGGCCAGCAGAAGGGAAGGATTTGTAGAGATGTAGAGAGCCCTTGCTGACTTAGCAGTCTGGAAGCCATCTGATACTCCCTTTAATGTAGTTTAACGTGCAAACAAAGAAAGTGAACAAAACGATGCCCATAAACCATCTTCCGAGAAATGCAAAGACACATGCCTAGAAAACAGGTATGAAATGACTTGTTCTGCAAGACCCAGAGGTGTCTAGCAAGCTTAGTTAAGGACAAGCCACCTTTCTTGGACATTTGTGATTATTGGAAACATTTCATTACCATAGACTCCAATGAACAGGCACGACTTTTTACTTCTATTGTACTAGAATGTTATGAAAAAAAGCACTAGACTGGGAATCAGGAGACCTGAGGTCTTGTCATGATTCTGCCCTACCATATATCAGCTAATATATTCAAATATGATGCCACCACACTCCATATTTCCCACTAGCTTCCCCACAGTGCTTATGCTAGCAAGAGACTCCAGTGTTACCTAAGTCAGGGACAGACTGAAGGCCAGGAGTCCAGCCAGACAGCTGCAGCCAAAGTCTAGGCATAAGGAGAAAAGCACTTCAACTGGCCTGTGCTGTGCTTTGAGACAAAGGCAAGGTCTGAGTGGGGATATGTGGTAGACATCTGAAGATAAGAAACAAGAAAATGGGAGGGAAGTCAGGACGGAGGAGATAAATCTGGTCAGAATTAGCATTGATGTGAAATCTTTCCAAGATTAAAAAAGAAAAAGCAAAAGAAGAAAACAGGTGCTGAATCTGTGCTGTCCGCATATTCAGAGCACACTGATTACCGCTTGATACTTTCTAATTTGGGATGACTGGGGAGACGGCGTATTTTCCCACTGATGAAGATGCCCTTTGAGCCATCTCTCCTCAATGCCTCTTCTCTGAAAATCTACCAGGAGCTTTAACAATGACAAATAGTGGGGTCACTGCCCTTCCTCTGTCACCTCCTAGCTTGATGATCTCGGTGAAGTCAGTTCATCTTTCTGGGTCTCAGATTCCTCCTCTGTGGACAGAGATGGTTGGACAAGCGCTACCTGAATCACCTGCCAGCCCTGGGCTCGTTGAAGCCCTCCCACAGTACCCCCTGTGGCTTCCAGAAAGCTCAGAGTTTTCTATCAAACTATTCCAGCAAATCACATTTCCTGCTTCCTACTGAACAGTCAAATTTACCTCCCATGTGCTCTTGCAGATGTCCCAGTGAAAATGCCACACTAGTGTCTGAGGCTTCAAACCTTGGGAACAAAAGAAACCTCACTGTGGTGGGAAAGAGGTGTGGAGAGAAACAGAGGCGATGGGAGGAAAGAAGTGGAGAGGAGGGGGTGTGCTGTTCACTGCAGCTTCCCCTGAGTCGGCTCCTGTGCTGTCCTCCTGTTTCTCTGGGTATTCCCCAGACTCCAAGGCATAGGAGCTGGGTCACAGCTGCTACCCAAGCAGCACAGCAAAACAGAGGATCCCTCCATCCTCAATGTTCCTAGATGTCCAAGGTGTTTCAGAAGCAAAAGGCATGAAAAGGGCTTCTCCTTTTCAAAATGGAGATACACAACTTAAATTTACCCTCCTGAAGGAGTTGCCATGAAGTTCTAGACTGTAAAAGTCAGGCAAAGGTCTTAAATATCCTAAAGTTTGCTTTTGATATCATCCTTAACCCTAGTCAAATCCTCCTTACAGGAATTCCCCACGCACTAGAAAGTTGAGCTGTGCACACTGGGATGTCCCTCCCCAAACTTGCCTTGGTGACCTCTCCTACCTGCCCACTCTACACACCACTGCCAACCTCCTGACTCTGAAAATGACCTTGACTCAGATCCTGGTATAGCTGAGTTGGACCCCTTCCCATTTCCCCTGCTGCCCTGATGCCAGAGGGGCCAATATCACAGCTCTACGTCTCCTCAGAGTCCCCACTTGCCCAATAACTAGTGCAGCCAGGCTCTGGGCTGCTGGGGACAGTGCGGGCAGAATTTCCTTGCCTCTGCCTCGGGTGGGTGGAAGACATGCATTCTTGGCATTACACATGAGGAACTGGAATACAGCTTCCTATGAAAGTATTTCTAATGGTAATTAAATTCTATATTGGCCAATAGAGAGAAATAATCAGACTTGGGGTGAGAAAATCAGGGGCAGTAACTAAAGGATTTGCTCATATCACATAGGCAGCTAGTGACAGAGCTGAAACCAGAACCCAGGGCTCCTAACTCCCAGCTTGGTTACAAATCGGCTGATGGGTGTTTACTCACTGGCTGGAGAACCTGTCTGCCACTGATAGCATGATTCCTATCAGAAAATGTGTTTCAAGTTCCAAGTCACCTACTATGGAGAAAATCCGGACCATGGCTCATTCTGAGGTGGAGGCTGGTGGCTCTGTGTAAGGTCTGTCCGTCTGAGGGCTTGCTGGAGAGGTCTGACTCAGGGAAGTGACGTCACTGCTGACCTGATTTGCCAACAGAGGGATCTTCACAGCACAAATGGCCTCAGGATTCCCATGTTAAAGGAAGTCCAAAAATTACTCAAGAGAAGAACCTTTTCTTGTCTCTCAAGACTCTGCTTACTTAAGTTGGTTTTTATTTTTCCTCTCTCACTGTACCATTTCTGGGGGAAAGAAGCTGGATGAAACAGTTAATCACTATGATTTGGGGCAGAAAATTCCATGATCTCATTACTTCAAGCACCAACTGAAGTTCATCTTCCGTGAAGCCCTCAACCTTCAATGAACATGAGCTGACACCATGGTGTTCTTAGGGTGATGATGGTGGTAATAGTGACACTATTCCCACATCTCATTTCCCTCCTCAACAATGCCCATGGGACAAAAAGCAAGCTCAATTTTGATGGCATTTTGTCCACTTGGCTCTCTTTTTCTCTCCCCAGAGTGCTATTTTTCCCATACAGAGTTGATGGTGAGATTTCAACAACACCCAACCCACAGCGACTGTTGAAGTGTGTTTTGTACCAGCTCCATCACCTCTTCGTCTCTCATTTCCACTCTGCAATGCTGACCTTCTGTATCCTCTCTCTTGGCTCATGTGGACTGATCTAACAGACTATCTAGCAGACTGCTAAGATGGGTCACTGTGCCCACTTTCTGTGTTTTGTTCCCTGAACCTTATCCCATTTTTCTCCTCTTTGAGGTCACATCTGGAGTGGCCTCTAGCCTGTGAACAGATGCAGATATTATGCAGGGAGGAGGAAAGGCAGTGGTCAGCCCAAGTGTGGGTTGAAACTTTTCTAGTCCCATATGAGAGGCCCAGACCCGTTAAGCCCTGAAGGTCATTCTGGCTCTCAAGACCTTCAAGACTGCAAATGCCGCAGGACCATGGACACCCACGGCACAGCAGAATAAGTATGGGGCACCTTTGGGAAAAAGGCAGGAGAGTGGCGGGTGGGGGTAGGTGTGGGCGATGGGAAAGTGTTGGGGTATTTGACTCCTTTAACATGTTGAAACAGACTCTTACTCTTCTTACTTTGGATTTTGGGCAGCAAACTCCTGGGAGGGGAGGCACACAACAAGACTGGGAACAACTTGGGATGCCCAGCAGGTGAGGCGTGCTGGCCTGACAATGCCACTCTTTCCCTGCTGTGATGGCACCGCCACCCCCAACCTTGAGCTGTTGCCTGGCTCCCCACCTACCCTCTCGGAGAGAGCTGACGAGCACCCCGAAGTCCCTGGCATCACTCTGTCTCTCAGGCCATGGCCAGATGCAGAGCTGGGAGGATCCCTGCATCTCCATGATGATTAAGAGGGTGAAGATAATTCTATTACCAGTAATAGTATGTTGTAAATTTCCCAAATCCACCTGTTAATTAGTGCCGCCCCCTCCCTCTCCTGCCGAATATGAAGCAACGCTATATAATCATGGCATTTTGCGGGTGACGCTGTTTATTATATGTGGTATTTCAGTGGTTTGTGTGGGAGAAAGGATTAATTATAGCTCTCTGGTTCCAACCCGTTCCCAACCCCCATGCCCATCCTTCTTTCCCATTCCCCTGATATAGAAATCCATATGTGTATAAATAAGCACAAGAATGTACAGTGCTGATTTGCCATTGACTGAGGGGGAGCAGAGCATCGTGGAGTGAGGACAGAGCCAGACGCCATCAGCTCAGGTTCTGGAACCACTGCAGACTGGCAGGGAGGCCCTGGGGAGACCTCTGATGTCGCTAGGCCGCGGCTTCCTTGTCCTAAGAAGAGAGTAACCAACCAGCTCTGCTCCTGTTCGGAGCTTCTGAGGAGATTCAAAACAAGGAAACTCTGGAAACTGAGCAATGCTGTCTACTTGTGAGGTGAAATTCTTCTTGATTTTGTTTTTGAGAGAGGGTCTCGCTCTGTCACTCAGGCTGGAGTGCAGTGGCATGATCTCAGCTCCCTGCAGCCTCAACCTCCTGGGCTCAAGTGGTCGTCCTGCCTCAGCCTCCCAAGTGGCTGGGACTACAGGCGCTCATCACCAACCCTGGATAATTTTTTTTGTATTTTTTGTAGAGATGGAGTTTCACCATATTGCCCAGGTTGGGAAATTTTTAGTAACTGCTCTACGCTTCTGTGGATGCCTTCTGTAGATTCTCCTAGAGTATATTTGCAGCCAAATTTCTATGGATACTAAGGAACTAGAATCAGGATGATTAGATAAAAACAAGTAGGTGTCCGGGGGTCGGCAGAGGGGAATGGCCCAGTGTCTGGACAAGGCAATTGTAAACACAAGTGAGAGGGTCACACTGGGGGTGAAGAGGTGGCAGGGTACTGAGGGTAGACAATGAGAAGCTGTAAGATCATGAAAGGTCAAAGGGATCACAGGTGGGCACACAGTTCATGGGGAACACATAGTTAAAACATAGAACAAGAACTTTAAAATGGGCTTGTATTCTGGAAGACATTCAGAGTAGTGAGGCAAAGGAGGATTTGGGGTGAGATATAGCTGAGAGAAAAAATATATATAAAAAGAACTGTTTATGTCATTCCTCTATTCTGTATCTTAGTAGAGTCTGAGAATATGTAAACTAATATAGCATAGATGCAAAATGGAAAATGACAGAACTTACTCAAAATACCATAGATCCACATTAACACTGGTGTTGGGAGAAAATGATATCTGTGTCAGGGTCTGTGTCCCTGGGTCGGAGGTACCACACAGGTTATTATTCTACACAGGGGCTATGATTTGGCTGGTGTTCTCATGCATGGTGGAAGGTGAGGCATTTTATAACGTAACTTACAATCCCCAAAATAAGTTAGATATTATTGCCCCAATCCTTTAGATCAGGAAACCGACGCTCAAAAAAAAAAAAGTAGATAACTGATCCAAGGCCATATTGCCAGTAACTGGCAGAGCTGGGCTTCAAACCCAGATTCGACTCCACACAGGAGAGAGTCTTCTTGATATCAGGTCCACATACCAAGGATGTGGGGAGGCCACATCTGAATTAAACCCTTTTAGGCCCAAAGCCTAAGTTCTTGCCACGACACTAAAGCCCTGAAGACAAGCTCCAAAGCCAGCAACAGGCGGCGGTGAAGAAACTGTCACAGAGGTGCTGCATTCTTTCCAGTCTTTTCAGGGTCTCATGGAAGGTGCAGAGGGTGTGGCTGTGACTGTTACAGGAAAAACCCCTAACCAAACTCTGTGGAATCATTCTCAACACAAAAGCAAAATCCTCAAGAAATCCAGCTGCACGTCATCAGGACCTCAAGTGACAGAGCTTGCCACTGATTCATTGAGAAAAAAAAAAAGAGGAGTTTCCCTTGAACATGTCCAGTCTTTTGAAGGTAAAGAGAACATAAATAATCGAGGGTAAACACCAAAGAATGAAGCTGTCCCTTTGTCTAAAGAAGAAAAAAAATCTTGTAGGCTAATAAATTCCTCCTAAATGAAAATTAAGAACATGTCTTTGAATGAACTCCCCAAAATGGAGTGTTGTAACCTTGAAATTCACTTGTCTAGTTGGCCTACCCAATATTCTCCATACCCCAAACATGGCTCCCTGGAGGAAAGCAAGGGTATGATCTGTGATAACCACAAGCATAAACAACCAGGAGGAATAAAATTAAGGCTTTCTTGAGAGTATGAGAACATCTTTGCAAGAGATTTCTAACGATGTTGTCTCTCTTTGGACCTTTCTCTTTCTCTTTGGAGCTGCTGCTGGTATATCCACTAAGTCACGGGAGGGGATGGTTTCCATGAAGAGTACTGAGCTCTGATCTCATGGTGCCCAGAAGAAGAAATCTTTCCCTGCTCCTGACATCTTAGCCACATGCCACACATCTTTCTTTCCTGGAAGTCCTCTGGCTCCTTCCTTCCTTTTCGATCTCTCCCTAATTTGAACAACTACTACACTTTGTACTCTTGGTTGAAAGCATGGATTCTGTCATTATTTTGCTTCTATTAGTTTTCTTTCTCCTGATTTCAAGTGCTTTATATTTCCTGTGACTTCCCCTCAATACTGAGTAACTAGTTGTATCTCAGTAAATATGCTGTTGATTCAGTGACAGATTAAAGAATGTCAGAGTTCTTGGTTTCACAGTAGGCTAAAGACAGAGTTGCCCTGGGGAAGAAAAATACCCCTCCCGGTTCGCCCCAGGAGGGCTTCCTCCTTCCCCAGAAACAAGTTCTCTTTACCAAAGAGGAGAGGAAGAGCCCTGCAGAAGAAAATGAGTTATCAGACATATTGTGAATTCCCAGCATCTAGATGTACCACAAAAGCACAGACTAAGATTGCTGCAACTGGTGCATTATTTACTTTAAGTAACAAGGCTTGGAGATGGTGAATGCAGAACTTGTGGTTGCTTGGTAATGACTATGCTGTCTTTTTTTCAGTTATGTCACATGTTGGCAAGAGTATATGACAGATGAAAGCCCCATTAGAACCTATATCTAGTTTGCCTCCAAGTAGGGATTCATTCTTCAGTCTTCTAAATCCACCCACCAAGAGTTACATTATGGCTCCCAGGGACCTAGAAGGATGCTGCTGTCCACTGAGCCAGATTTGATCTTTTCTCTCCTGCTCAAAACCTCCAGCGACTCCCTTTTAACTGCTGGATAGAGTCAAAAGCCTGCCATGTGTGATCCTTGGTTACTGTATTCTGGTTTGGAAAAAGAAAACCAACCATAATAGACATTCGGGACATTAAAAAATGAATGAGGCATGGGTGATGTTAGGAAATTATGGTTCACTTTGTTGGATGTGATCATGGCAATGTGGATATGTAGGTATGCTGCTGTATGCAGGGATGAAGTGTCCTGAAGCCTGCAATTTACACTGAAGTGGTTCATTGAAAATCACACTTTTCGATAGGTAGGCAGAGAGGAAAAGAGAAAGGTGATGGAAATATGGCAAAATATTAGCACTTGTTAGATTTGGATAATGAATTTCTCTGTTCACTTCAGAAGTATAGAAGGATAAATTTTCTTTCAAGCAAGTAAGTATCAGAATTTCGTGCATGATATGGAATTGAGTGCTAAAGGTCAGAACTAGGATATTATAATCCTTGTCTCTCTATCGCATACTATATGTAACATCCTTAATCAAATTGCATTCTAGGGCTAGGTAGTTTGAGACTCTTGCTTTGTTTTGAATCTGAGTGATGAGTATATAATTGTTTATTGCACTTTTCTTTCAACTTTTGTACATGCCTAAAATTTTTCATAATAAAACAATATGGCAGTTTCTCAAAAAAAATAAACATAGCATTCCACTCCTCTGTATATGCCCCCCAAAAGTGAAAGCAGGGACTCCAACAGATATTTTCATACCCATGTTCACAGGATTATTCACAATAACTAAAAGGTGGAAGCAATCAACGGATCTGCTGACGGATGAATGGATACACAGAATGTGGTACGCACACATAATGAACTGTTGTTCAGCCTTAAAGAGAAGAACATTCTGACATGTGCTACAACATGGATGAACCTTGAAGACATGATGCTAAGTGAAATGAGCCACTCACAAAATAACAGGTGTGATTCTGTGTATCTGAGATCCCTAGAGTCGTCAAATTTATAGACACAGAAAGTAGACCGGGGGTTACCAGGGGCTGGGGAAGGGGAGAATGGGGGAATTCGTGTCTACGGTGGACAGAGTTTCAGATTTGCAAGATGAAAAGTTCTGGAGATGGATGGAGGTGATGGTCGCACAGCAATGTGAATGTGCTTAAGGCCACTGAACTGTACACTTAAAAACAGTTAAAAGGGTAAATCTTATGTATATTTAACCACAATAAAAAAAAATCACTTCAAGCCAGCAATGGTGTGTTAAAAAGTGTTTTTAAAGAGTTAAAAGAGGCCGGGTGTGGTGGCTTACGCCTGTAATCCCAGCACTTTGGGAGGCCGACGCGGGCAGATCATGAGGTCAGGAGATCGCGACCTTCCTGAACAACGTGGTGAAACCCCGTCTCTACTAAAAATACAAAAATTAGCTGGCCGTGGTGGTGCCTACCTGTAATCCCAGCTACTCGGGAGGCTGAGGCAGGAGAATCACTTCAACCAGGGAGTCGGAGGTTGCAGTGAGCCCAGATCACACTACTGCACTCCAGTCTGGTGACAGAGTAAGACTCTGTCTCAAAAAAAAAAAAAAAAAAAAAAAAAAAGGTTTGGAAGAACAAAACTGTCCCCATAAACAGTAAACTACAGCCTGGCCTTCGAGGCCATCTCAGCTCTGCCAAGGGTTTCCTGCCCAGCCTGTTTGGCCACTTCACCCTCTCTAGCCCTGCCCTGTGAACTCTCTCCTCCTTTCCCATCTGTCAATTTGCATTCACTTTTGGCATCAAGCTCAGATGCCATCTTCCTTTTAAAACCTTCCCTCTTTCTCCCTACCAGAATGATTCTTTCCCTTTCTAATTCCTGCTGCATATTGTTTGTATTCTCCATAAATATTTGTTTGCTCTTAAAAACAAAATCAATGTTCAGATACTGGCCAAGGCTGAGTACACTGTGTATATAGTTCATCTGAGATTCCCTGCAGAGGTAGAGGAGCATAAATTTTCTTTCAAGAAAATGTGCACATTAGAAAGGTTCTGAGTCAAATGGGATTGAGAGCTAAAGGTCATAACTGGGAAGTTATGATTCCTGTCTTCAATCCCAAGCTATGTCTAAAATGTCTAATCACATGTCATGCCAGAACGGGGCAGGTAGTTTGAGAATTTCTGGCTTTGAAAAAGCAAAGGCAAAGTGAACCAAATTGTAGAATGTGACATGTGTTCTTCAAAGCCCACTGGGATACCAGGCAGCCTCTGGAAGGGCTGGGGATAAGGCCGGCCCCTGTGGAGTAGGAGAGGATTTCAGCAACCAGTAAAACTCACTTGATTCTGAGTGGGAGCTGATCCGTCTGAAACCACAGTAAAATGTTTTTGTGAAATAGGAAACAGAAACAAACAAAAAGCTTGTCACTTGAGAATAGAAACCACCAAAGCCTGTTCATAGTAGGAAAGTGTAGGCCTGGGGCTTATAGCCCCCCATTGCCTGTGATAAAAGAGTAACACAGAGCCACCTCCCAACTTCACAAAGAGGGCGTGGCCCCCAAAGCCCAGGAAAGAAGGAAGGAAGGTTGCAGAGAGAGGTATGATTTACCTTTTAACTCAGTTGTGGCTTGACTTCTCTCTTTCTGTCCTTTAAGCCTAAATAATTCCCTCTCTTTCTTTCTCTCTTTTTTTTTTTTTTAAAAAAAGGGAATTTTAACCTGAGAGGAAATGGATTTTAGTGCTTGAAGTATTTCTAGGTGAGATGCGACTAAAATGTCCCTTAGTAGTAATTGCTTGGGCCTAGAACAAGATGTTTTCCAGCCATGTGCCTGGTCCCTGAAGGCTGCCTTCTCTCAGAGACTGCTCGGTTTCCAAAGCAGCCATATTTTTAAAAAGAAAAAGATTCTCTTTTTCTAGACATCCCAGGCACACCTTTGAGGTGCTCATGCCAGTCACCTCTCTGAAAGACCGGGGTCACTAGGAACAGCCTTTTCCCTCCAAGTCTCTGAATGACTCCCTGTTCAGACTCAAAGATTTCTTGTAAAAACCATAGACTCCACATAATTTTCTCATTTAGATTCATTTAGACATCTCCCAATAATAATGACTTTGACACTGATCAAGGACAATTTTGAAAGTAAAGGGGGCTGTCACTCTATTGATGACTTTGACAGCTTGGTGCTGCCTCGTGACAGCTGGCATAGTTGGTGCACTAGTGTGTTATTATTGGCTAATCAGAGATCTTAAGATCATGGGAACATCGGGGCCTCCCACACCCATCAATCTTCCCAGCTCTAAGTGATAAACACATAGCAGCTATCACTGCTGTTTCTTTTACTATACTATGTTGTGTACAGATGTACTTTCTTTCTTCCATTAGGCTGTACAAATGGAAATCTAGGCCTGGATATGACCCAGTTTCAAAACCAATCTACTAGAGAGACCACTCCAGGGTCCAGAAGGGGCTGTCAGGAGAACACATGTGACTTACTTGTTGTGGCAAGTTGGTAATAGAGAACACATACCCTTTCCCTTCTACGTTTTCCATTACATGTAATTGACAGGGGAGCGCCCAGAATAGCCACGTGTTTTTTACTACGCATTCTGTACTTGTACCTCTTGAACCTAATGTGAGTAGTGGTATCAGGAAGATGGGACAAATTTGCTGGCGTGTTTCCGCTGGCTGGAGTTTAGGGTTTGGAGTTTGTTTCTGCCAGCTTAAAGAAACCCAAAAAGGCCCAGTTCCTAGATCCTATTAGATCAATAGGTGGTGACACTATACTAGACTTGGTTGGACTTCGGAACCTAGGAAAAGCTATTGAATCTCATTTTTGTTTGTTTATGTGTGTACATCTTTGGAAATGAGAGTAAGTCTTCTGACTCTACCTAAGTCAGCCCCAGACTGTATATAAAACATCCAGCATCATGCAACTTCCAAACGACAAAGGAGTTGAGCATGTGAAAACCAGTGCTCACCACTTACGTTGCAGTGATTGGTGGGAAAAAATTAATGCCAACCCGGAGTAGTTATTACTCTGGTCCTTTTCAACTACCTCTTTAACCATTTCTAGGATTAGGTTTTGGATATCATAACATGAGTCTTCTGATGGGCAGGAATGTGTGTAGGGGCTGAGGGAGGGGAGCAAAACAACCTGAGGAGGAAGAAAGAATGAATCTACTTTCTCACTGTTTAGAAGAATTCAGCATGAATCAATTAAAGTGACAAAAAGAGAATGTTTTTTACCTACAGGCAAGTAGTGAGTTCACAGTGATATGCACAGTGAACCAGGTGGTATTATTAGAGACCGTTTTCTTCAAGTAGAAAGTGTGCACATCATTTATCTCAGGCAGATGTCTCCACTCGAAGCCTATTAGTGACATGACTGGGGTGGTCCAGGGCGAGTTCTTATGGAGATCCTACGATGAGGCTGGCATTCTGGCAAGTCAGGAGGAGGCAAAGACACATCTGGGCTTCCTCGTCCTAACCTCCAGGAACTTTATGGCCACCTGATACCATGCGCAAGCTAAAATGATACTATTTGAGTAAAGAAAGCTGCTTCACTGACAGACATGTCGTATAATGTCATGTGCGGCCACAACCTCACTCCCAGGAAGACACACACACCCCAGAATCCACTGATGAAAGCTCAAAGGGTGTGCGGCTTGGCAGCCAGAGCAGGTGACAGCAGGTAAGTGGATGAAGGCAGGTTTCAGTGCAGGTGGGGGGAGAGAGAGAGAGAGAGTGGGCTTCCTGTGGGAAAAGGGGAGTGGCCGACAGGATGACCACCAAGGCGAGGAGGAATCTGCAGGAGTTCCGGGTTCTGTGACAGAAGAACAGAGCAAGAGTGGGTGGATGAGAGGCCCAGAAACAGAACAGTTGTGGGTGAGACATGTGGAGATGGAAGACAAGTGTCAGGCCACAGGGAAGCGCAGCAGGAGGTGGGCAGGTGGGCAGAGGGAGGCCACCCACTGGGTGACAGGAACGGGGGTGCACAGATACAAGAAGGCTGAGCACTTCCTCCTTTATTAAAAGGAGTCTGCTAAATATAGCTCCTTGCTATGAAAACCTCTTCAAAATCCTGATCGACTATGGCATTAAAAAAGACGGGAATGAGGGGGGATTTGTCTGCCCTGAAATCCATTTTAGATGGGGACAAAATGTTATTTTGTAATGTACCTTATTAACTGGATATAAAATATGGATCTCTAGGAGTTCAGAAGAAGGAGTAGAATTTCTTCTTCTGACTATAATAAATTATGAGGCATTTAGGGGATGCCAAACTATCTATTCTATGGTGATTGTCTCAGTTTCCGTAACCATAGAATAAAAATGCACCTGTCTTATGGGGTTACTGTAAAAATAAAATGACAAAGTGCATGTAAAGTGTTTAGCCTGATGTCTGACACATAGTAAATGCTCAATAAAGCTATGTAGATATAATCTAAGCACTTTCCAACTCTAATAGTCAAGATTCCATGAATTCTGTCAAAACTAGTCATATCTTCCTTCAAAGGAGGAAGACTGTGAATGCCCTAAGATTGCATGCAAAGTTGAGATTTAGGAGAAATGCCTGCCTAGCTCATGATGACTTCCCCCATTGCTGGGAACCGCCTCACCCTCCACCAGTGGACTCTAATAAGCATCCCAACCTCCTGGATGAGCCCACAGATTCTGACTCATGCTAGAATAATTTGACTTCTTTCTTCGGGGATTTTGAAATTTGGGGCAGATAGGGGCACTGGGGGTTATTGAAGCTGAGTTATTGATGGTGCATCAGAAAGAGAACTCCCAAACCCCAGCTGCTGAGCCCCTGGAACTGCTTTGCCCTCATCCAGGTCACTTTTCTCTTATTCAATTCCATGAGCTACCCTAGGATCCTTTCTTGATTCAATTAACCAGAGTTGATCTCCGCTGCGTGCAAACAAAGGACAGGCTGAAGATAACCCGGGTATATGCATAGTCACCGCGTTTGGAAGAAGATCCACAGCTTTCGTAATAGTTTCAAAGTACTCATGACTTGCCCCCAGAATGTTTAAAACTGGAGAGTGTTCTCACCACAAAGAAATAATAAATGCATGAGGTAATGGATACACTAACTATCCTGATTTGATCATTATATAACATGTATGTATCAAAACACCAAATTGTACCCCATAAATATATATAACTATGCAATGTGTCCAGAGAAAACAAACAGAAAACCAAAAATACCAGAGCTTCATGCAAGGTAATAGGCAGCTCCATGGAAAGCAAAAGCAGCACTTTATTTCACTCAGTGGAAAGCAAAGTTTCTGAGAGCAGATTTTAACGCTTCTGACTTCTCCCATATTTCAGAGTCTAGGGAATACTCTCGAAGTTTCTGCAAGGTCTCCAAACAACCCTTTGTACTAGAATGGCACCAGTGGAGGCATTCTACTACAAAGGGTCATCACCCAGGACAGAAAGGAGCTGAAGGAGGAAACAGGGAGGACTAATTAAATCCATGACAATTCCGAGCCCAGAAGATGGGAGCCAAGCTTTCAAACCACTTCAGCCCCTCAAAATCCCTAAGGTTTTTAGAGGCCACCCGCTCACAAGGCCCAAGATTTCTGGTCCTCTTGAGTTGATGAACGAATGCTGGGAAGTGCTGAAAGGTAGAGGAATATTGTAGCAAGTCCATTGCTTCATGAAAATCTTGTCACCTTTGTGTGATTTTGTGAGTTCAGAAAGAAGCCCCAGAAGAAGAGTCCAATCTCTCTGTAATACAACCAGGCCCAGGTGGGGCCAAACTAGCAGCTGGAATCATTTTGAAAGTTAGGGTGGTATAGAGAGAAGGAGTTATCTTCTGTGTCGTCAGGGAATTGCTCTGCTTGCAGAAATAGAAGTGGACCCAAGGGACTGGTAACATCTGTTCCTAGACTCACCCAGGCCAGGGATAATAGGACCAACAGGTGGTCCAGGAATAACAGGAAAGGCGCTAATGGTGCAAGTAGGATTTATGTCTTGAAACATGGCTGAGAATAAGCAGGATAAACAGGTAGAACCGGATAAAAAGGTTGTCGACCCCTTAACAGAAAGGGTGATGGGAAACACTGTTTGCCAACATTTAGGTGAGCACTAATGATATGCTTTTGGAGCCTGGAGTTTTCCCACCTATTTGCTTATAGGTATGAATTACTTATAAATACAGTTCACAGTTATATGTAATGTTTTCTGAATTTTTCAACGTACATTTTTATTTTAAAAGCCCAACTATCTGGGTTGTGTGGACTATCCCTGAGAATCCCCACCATGCTTACAGAAAGTCATTCTACCCCTGAGAATGTCCCTAGAGCAGACCATCTTATGGCAGGGCCATAATCATGTATATAGACCCCAAGGGGTCTGGTTCCCTGTTAACGGTTATTCTTTCAAAATGCTATTTGATTTCAGAGATGGACACATTGCAGCTGCTGAAGAGCTGTCATAATTAAGGACCATGAAACATCAGGAATAGTGTCATGAGATTTATCTTGAAAAATACACAAAATGGGAAAAGATTCTCTTTGTAGTAGAAAAAAATTGGGTGACCTAAAAGTCACATACATTTAAGTTTTGATGGTTAGTTGGAGCAAAGCATGTTTTGGGTTTAGTTTTGAATTCAGGGGTACATAACAAATGTAGAAAGACGGTTTGGTTTATCTAAGAACAAAGAAATGTAGAAATAGACGAGTACTAACACACTCTATAAGAGAAGATGAGTAGATCAGTTATGCATTATGGATTTCCATACTATATAGAATATCAAAATGCTATATCAGTGAGATCTCAAGTAGAACTTGATCTGTAGAAAGCGAATCCCTGAGAACAGATTTCAATGCAATATAGAAAGATGGGTAACTCTGCCAGTCAAGAGTCTCCTCCACATGTTGAAAATAAAAGCAATGCTAAAAGCAGCAATTCAATGCCAGTGTGAACTCATGCACTATCAAGGAAGTAAAGGTTGGGCTGCCGCCTCCTACCCTGGTCCAAAGCTTTGCCACAACTTGGGCCATAGCAATGAGTTTGCTTTTCAAGCTCCCAAATTTCCAAGGAGATTGGGGTGGGAGAATGGGACAGTGATGGTAAAGATATCTGAAAGGAAGGCAAGGAAGTTTCCATGGATTCAGACAGGTAAATGTTGCTGTGATTTCTATAATTTGTTAAAAGACTCCAGAGACATAAAAAAACACCCCTTTGCTAAGGCATTACTTTGAGTTGTATGCACTGTGAGGTTTGTTTGTGGGACTGAATCATTTAGCTAGTGACATACCCAACTCAACATGTTACTGTTGTTTTCTCTTTGTCATTACATATATATTAATATTAACACTCACAAAGTGATTATTTTTTTAAAATTGCCTTTCTTGTGAAATACAGTCCACAAAAGAAAGGCAATGTTAACGCTGGTAATAGACGAGAAGAGGTCCTAGAAAGTGGAGTTTTGTAATAAAGTAAAAGTAGAATATTAAATTTGGCAGCCGATCAGACATATGAAATAACAAGTTCACTTATATGGACTAGGAAAATTAGAAAACATAATTTATGAGTGTTTCAGTCAGTGCAGAAGCTGTAATTTATGGGGAATCTTAAAATAACAAGCAATATTCATAAATTGGTGGATTCTCAAAGGTCCTGGGACCCATCCTTTAAAATCCCACAGACTCTCAGCTCTAGGAGAGGGCAGGCTTTGGCTGGCACTTCACAGATTCCTGTGCCTACAGTGGTGCCTGGCACACAGGAGGTGGAGAGAGAGCCAGCAGCCAAAAAACACAGTGCCTAATGATTCATAATGAGGGGTCTGGATATTGATCTAAGCGTAATAGGAAGTTTTTGGGCATTTTTACACAGGGATTTCTGTTGTAATCATTTGACACATGATTTCTGTTGTAAAAGGCCACCTTGGCTGCTATATGGAGAACAGATGATAGGAAGAGCCTTGGCAGGAGGTAGACCAGTTCTCCCCATGGAGGAGAAATGGCCGATGAGGGATCACACTTGGTCAAATGGGAGAGGATAATCCAGCCCTGTTGGGGAATGTTACATTTGAGATAAGTATTAGACATCCTGTGAAGATCTCAGTTAGATATTAACTAGATAGCATAAGGTATCTGATCCTGGAGCTCAGAGAGTAGGGTTGAAATTGAAATCGGGGATGAACAAATGGATCTCTGAGGCCCACTCTCTGTATTAAAAATGGGGAACATTCTAGCCAAAACAAAATAGACGAGTGTAAATACATTCAGTGCCTCTCAGTTAAAAGAGAAAATGTACCACCCTTGTAGGCAAAAGGGGAGGATCTGAACTGTCATTGACCTAAGACATAAAAGTTGCTCCTATACTTGTCAACCAGCCCTAATCACACAAAATCTCAGAGAAGTAGTTAGGGCTTTTTTTTTTTTTTTTCTAATTTATTTTTTTGAGACGGAGTCTCACTCTGTCACCCAGGCTGGAGTGCAGTGGCGCGATCTCGGCTCACTGCAAGCTCTGCCTCCCGGGTTCATGCCATTCTTCTGCCTCAGCCTCCCGAGTAGCTGGGACTACAGGCGCCCACCACCACGCCCGGCTAATTTTTTGTATTTTTAATAGAGATGGGGTTTCACCGTGTTAGCCAGGATGGTCTCGATCTCCTGACCTTGTGATCTGCCCGCCTCGGCCTCCCAAAGTTCTGGGATTACAGTTGTGAGCCACCATGCCCAGCTTAGTTAAGGCTTTTTAAAAATGTAGGCAATGTTGGCTACTAAGGCCCTCAATTTTTTTTATTCACTTAAATATATTTGAGACTCCTTATGTCCTAATCAAGCAAGGTTGGTGGGATATCTGGAAAGAATTAAGAGAAGTAGGACTTGACTTTTGAAATAATGACATTTAGACAGAAGTATTTGGAGCTCAGGAAAGAAAAAGAAGAAACATAAAAAACTAACACTGCTTCTTCTAAGGAAGGACAAATTTCACATTACACTTAGTTCTCTGACAAACCAAGTGTGGCACGGGAACGTCAAATGGAAATTACTTCTACTACTACTATAGGGAAAGAGTCTACACCTTTATTATGAATAAGAAGCTAGAATTATCTGTTACTTGGCTTAAGGATCTAGAAGAACTTAAGAGATGTGAGCAAGGCTATGAGAGGAGAATTGGAAGAAGCTGCTGCTTATTAGCTACAAGACTTAGATGCAGGTGGGGGGCTTCACATCACTGAATTCCATGTAAAGATTATAGTCACGTTGATGCTACATTTGCCCCAACTTCAAGGACTGGGAACACTTCCATTTGTCTCACCTCACTCCCTGCAGTATTATGAGACAGTGAAGTGTGTGTACAAAACATGCTGTGTAGGCATGTAAGATGTGAATTGTGTTGTGGTTACAGGGTGGGTACAGGGAGACAGTGATGGATCTGTTATCAGGTACTCAGCAGCCACTATGTTAGCCTCTGTAATCCCCAGTTAGATCTGCTTTCTTCTAGATGTATATTTGAATCTGAAATTTCCTAGTAGAGTATGAGGTATAGCCTTCCTTCCCTGCCTCTAAAATGCACTGAGATTAGCATGCTGAGACTACTTCACGTCCGTGCCATGATCAGCTGAAAAAATCTAATACCATAGCTGAGAATGATTGTAACTTATATGAATAATTATCTTAAGGATCAGAATGATAAATGCATTCAATCAATATTTGCTTATAGAAAGGCACAGAATACTCCCCCAAACAAACACATCCACACACATACAATAACAACAACAATAAGCAGTTGGATTTCCACTACTAAAAGGGATATAGAATTCTTTTTTCCCCAAGTTTAATCAAACTACTGGGCCTACACATAGCACGAAATCATCATAGTAGTAAACAGCATATTCTACTTGAGCAAGACACTTGGCAAAATGTATATTCCAGTTAGGAAGGCAAAAACACTAAAAATCTAAAAAATTTTGGTATGAAAGTCATCAAGTTTAGATATTGCAAAGAAGGGGTATGGGATATCATTTTCTAAAGCTGCAGAGTTTTTTACAATTGAATATAAGAAACATAGAGCCTCCGATTCAAGTAGGAAGGTCTTCACAAAAAGAACAGAATATGACTTAAAGATTAGATTTTGTGCACAGTGAACAAATGTTGACATAATTGACTTTCTTGCTGTCCCTCACTAAGAGCTATAGAACTACAATCAGTTCTAGGCTATTGAAGTAGTCAGCACCAATGTGTGGGGACTTTAATCAAGTATTCCCCAAATTACACATCTAGACCTCAACATTTTGTCGCTGAAATATGCATTTTTAAAATTCGACTAAATTTGTTTTTAGATTTACATTTATGGGTAGAGGGTGGTGAGCTAAGCAACTTCTTAGTCTATATTTAGAGTAGTAAGAAGAGATGGGTAGAAAAAGCCATTCAATGTAAAATTCTGTAAATTTACATTCATTTCCAAACTCTCTAAAGGTAAAAGGATTTTCTGATAGAACTGTAATATACTTGAGACATCCCCTAATTTGATGAAAATCTCCTAAGAACAGTTTAGTGTTAGCCTGAACCAGAAGCCTTCACTTCTTACATTATAATACTTATAATGAAGAAAGAGAAGGAAGG
Organism: Macaca fascicularis; assembly: GCF_037993035.2. Lineage (NCBI taxonomy): Eukaryota > Metazoa > Chordata > Mammalia > Primates > Cercopithecidae > Macaca > Macaca fascicularis. The sequence continues at coordinate 183,040,015 of NC_088377.1, read as the reverse complement.
TAGATGAGAGAGATGGGAAGAAAATGGATATAAGGGACCATATGAATCTATGAAGTTCTGTGTCCATGGAGAAGACCCCATCTAAATATCACAAAAGGATTCTCATGCCACAGAAAACTGAACGGCACAGCACACAGCCCTCTATTGGGCAAAGCTGCAGGAATCCAGCAAGACCTGGGATTAAAAAATAATAATAAACCAAGTTGTTTTGAAGATAATGTGACTGCTTTGGTTTTGCTTCTCGTAAACCTGCTGAGGGGCACTCTAGACATTTTATTATTTTATTTTATTTTAGACAGGGTTTTACTCTGTCACCCAGGATGGAGTGTAATGGCATGATCATGGCTCACTGCAGCCTCGGCCTCCTGAGCTCCAGCAATCCTCCTGACTCAGCCTTCCAAGTAGCTGGGACTACAGGAGCATGCTGCCATGCCCAGCTAATTTTTTACATTTTAATTTTTTTTTTTTTTTTTTGTAGAGACAGGGTTTTCACTATGATGATCAGGCTGGTCTTCATCTCCTGGAGTTAAGCGATCCTCCCATCTTGACCTCCCAAAGTGCCAGGATTACAGGCATGAGCCATTGTGCCCGGCCTACACTCTGGCCTTTTTAGAAGGCTCCAGAACGCTCTGTTAACTAGCAATCCAACAGAGCTTATGGACTACATGGCCTGTCTGAGCGGAGAACTGGAGAGGCACTAAGATGCCCCTGCATGGCTCTCCAAATCCTGAGTGGCTCCTTTTGCTCGGTGCTTCCCCCAAGCAGAGGATGTTTCCGAGTCCCCTTGGTGCCCCTGTTGTGCACTGTGAAACAGACTGCTGGTATGTCACGTAACTTGCACATCTAGGGCGCCCCCAAGGGCAATTCTGAAATGTTCCGTAGCTAGTGGCAGCATATTCCATTTCCCAGAGTGGGAAGGGATGTCCACCAGGGAAGAGAAGTTGGCTGGCAGTTTTCTTTCACTCTCGCTACCATCCTTTCCTTTTTCCTGCAGTTTCTTCTCCAGCAGCAATGAAAGTGCTGTGGAAATAAAAAATCGCCCCTCTAAGGGAGGACCACCTCTTGAATAAAGTGAAATTCAGGCTTTTCTAATTTAGCCTGGAACAGATCTGCAGGTTGGCAGAGGTCAGTATGTAGCTGCAGAGGCTACCCAAGGACTCCGGGCTTTATGCCCCAGGGACCACTTTCCCTTAGAGGCCTCTGCCTCAGTGCCCTCTCCGCCAATGCCACCACCCTAGGGTGTGTTGTTAAGCAGGCAATGCCTCTTTCCAAAGTGGCCAAAAATTAACTCCTCTTAGCTCAGCTAAAATTAACTAGTGCTCTGGTTTTTGGGGGGTGGCGGGTGGTTCAGAAAAAAAAAAAACATATGGGCTGGACTCAGTGACTCATTTCCAGAGAATAAAGTATGGACAGGAAAAAATAGTAACTTTAAAAAATCATCACTAGAAAAATAGTGGAGAGGCCTGGAAGATACTACCTTAACCAAGTGATCAAGGCTAACTTCACCAGCAATAAGTCATGTCGATACCATATAATGCAAGATGAAAAGCACTTGACCTCCATGGTATGACTCACAAAGCCTATAACCCCGGTCTAACTATGAGAAAAACAGCAGAAAAATTTAAAATGAGGGACGTTCTACAACATACCAGAGCAGTATTCTTCAAAACTGAAAAATAAGGTCATGAAAAATAAGGAAAGGCTGAAAAACTGGCACAACCAGAGGAGACAAAGGAGACACGATGGCTAAATGCAGTGTGGTGTTGTGGAACAGAAAAGGGACATTAGTGGGAAAAGGGATGAAATCTGAATAAAGTTGGGAGTTCAATTAATAATAATGTACCAATGATAATTTCTTAGTTTGACAAATGTATTGTAGTTATAGAAAATGTTAACAGAAAGGGAGATGGAGTGAAAGATACACAGGAACTGTCTGTACTATCTTTGCAACTTTTCTGTAAATCTAAAATTACTCCCAAATAAAAATTTATTTTAAAAGTACTCAACTTCCAAAAGAACCAGTAGATCGTCATATAACATGAAATTTTAATTTATTTTTGATATGTTTTATTTATAGTGATTTCTTTCTTTTTTTCCTTTTTTTTTTTTTTTTTTTTTAACATGGAGTTTCACTCTTTGTTGCCCAGGCTGGAGTGCAGTGGTGCGATCTCAGCTTATCGCAACGTCCATCTCCTGGGTTCCAGTGATTGTCCTGTCTTAGCCTCCTGAGTATCTGGGATTACAGGTGCTCACTGCCACGCCCAGCTAGTTTTTTGTATTTTTAGTAGAAGCAGGTTTTCACCACGTTGGCCAGGCTGGTCATGAAGTGATTTCTTAAAACAACAGAAGCAGGGAGGCCAAGGCAGGCAGATCACCTGAGGTCAGGAGTTCGAGACCAGCCAGCCAACGTGGTGAAACGCCATCTCTACTAAAAATACAAAAATTAGCTGGGTGTGGTGGCATGCGCCTGTAATCCCAGCTACTAGGGAGGCTGAGACAGAAGAATCGCTTGAACCCAGGAAGCGGAGGTTGCAATGAGCCGAGGTAGCTCCACTGCACTCCAGTCTGGGTGACAAGAGCAAAACTCTATCTCAGATAAATAAATAAATAGTAACAGAAGCAGCCCCCATGAATTATAGAAAATTACAAAATATAGACAAGTAAAAACTAAAAATCAAAGCAAACTATCACATTTCTACTACCTGGAAATCAAATGTTATAATCTTAGGGCATATTTTCTTTTTGGCTCTCTTCCTAATATATGTGTACATATATATTTATCAATATGAGACCTTAGGTTGCACACTATCCTACAGCAATTTTTTCCAGTCAATGATTTCTTCTTTTCCATTTTAGTACATTTTCACATCATCTAATACTTTTATCACATTCAAATTTATCTCCAGTTTAATCCAATCAAGGATGATTATATTTGATTGTCATGTCCTTTAAAATATTTTTAAATCTACCAAGTTCTACCCATTGACCCTGATTTGTGAAAACACCAAGCCAGTAGTCCTGTAGAATGTCTCAGCTTCTAGTAGGTTGGTGCAAAAGTAATGGTGGTTTGTGCCATTAAAATGTCAAGAACACCATTACTTTTGGTGAACTTTGATTGAATTTGTGTGATTGCTTCATCACGGTGATGCTGAGCTTGTTTCTCTATCCCCTGTATTCCCTGGACACTGAAATATCTATCTAAAGTTTTGATGAATTAATGTTAAACATGTTTGTCAAGAAGACAGCGATGATGTTCTCTAGTTGTACTCAATTAGATCAAAGACATATAACATCAGGTTGTAACATCATTAGCAATGTTATGGTTACTGGATTAGAGTGACATCAATCTCTTTCCCATATTACAGTTACGTTTCCTCTTTAGACCAGAAAGTAACCTGTGTAGTTGGTATAATTTTGGTAATATAACAAATGTTTATTTCCCAAGTAGGTACATATCTAGTGATTTTCCTGCCAGTTAATAATACTTGCCTAAATCAATAATTCCATTGAGATTGGCAAAACTATTTTTTAAATTCTTCTTCTTATTATTATTATCTGGCTTTCTTCTGTAAAGCAGAACATTCCCTCATCAACTGGGACTATTTGGTTACCCTTAAATATAGCTCCTTACAGAAAGGACAGGAAGTCTGGCTGAAGCATTTAAAAGACTTTGCTAAGCATTAAGGAAGATCAAAAGGGAGACAAATGCTGAAGGTATTACAAATATAAAATAGAAACTTGCTTTGGCTTACAAAGATTAAGATAGGTCCCCAAAGGACTGGCACAACTTATGGTCATCTTGCTGTAGTCCCCAGGTTGCCAGCTCTGGAGCTACTTCCCCGTTGGTCCCATCTGAACTCCTGTAGGCTTATGGCCAAGAGGCCTGTCTCCTTCTGTTGCTCGCCCAAGGCTTGCCCTCTCTGTTTCTATTTTATGCCTAAGAGGCTGGCCTTTTCCTCAAGAATAATCTCCCCTTTTAAGTGAGCCTTCCTACTTACTAATTAATACAGCAGTGTATTAAATTCTTACAGACCCATAACATGACCAATTCTAAATATACTACGATAACCATGGCTTCCTAAATATAATTCAATAACCATAGCCTCCAATAACCCAGAATTATACAGAGTAACAGGGGGCTCATTTCTTCATGGCTTCCTTAACAGAAAATGGTGGAAGAACCCCTGGAGTCAAATAATTTCCCCTGGAACACAACGATTACCTACTACTATAATAAGAAATAGGATGTAACGCAGTTTGCTTCTAACACAGATGTTAGTCCTGTCTGCTAAAATCAGCATCATAAAAGGTTTCTACTATATTTGTAACTCTCTGTCTTTTTCATTTAAAAATAAGGGTCTGACTTTGACAATCTCTATGCAGGTGCGATCAAGATGGATGTAATGGAAGGACTCACTTTTTGCAATTCACATGGCATATCACAATGACCCTGAAATGATGAGGACAGTATTTTCAGTCTGCAAGCAGTTTCAAATATGGACCACACTGAAACCTTTCCATTGTGTCAGAGTCCATCAAGGTTATATAATCTTAGGCATAATTTACTCCTAATTATTAAAATCACAGAAAGATGGAACAACATTTAAGTATTTTAAAGGAGCAAATAAGAGCAAATGGTCATAACCATCATCTGGTAAATCAAGTGAGAGGATGATCTATTCTTCAAGTCTGCAAAATCCTGAAGGATTTATCTGTCAGTATCCAAGGATACGTTAAATTGCGAACAAGAAACAGCATAGAAACAGGAAGACAAACTCTCAAATCCCAGCCATGGGACATGGGGACATATATATTAAGACAACTACAAAATGAACACTGAAGAGGATGCAGAAGGTGTCGTGTGCCCTGGGATTTTGTAAATGCACTTGGTATACTGCTTCATTACCTTTGGCACATGTGAAGTCTTAGGAAGGCAAGGTCTCTAGTAATGATCTCATCTATCAGGTTAAATTTTCACAAATTTAGTTCAAATACCAAAGACGAATCTACAATCGCACAGAGAAAATTGCCTACAAAAGTAAACACCAGAGTAAAATCAAGTGACAAGTTGCAGGTTTGAGAAAGGAAGTCCCATGAATGCTTAAATAATTGTCACATGGGGTGGCATGTGCGAGAGCACTCGGAGAGACAGTTTCGCAGATGGAAGAGACTCTGACGCTGTATGCGCGTGGGGTTTTTAAGCTGTGCTACTGGGCTCATTCTCACTCCATGTCTACCTCTAGGCCGCCTCTCTGCCCTGAACAATCACTTGTTCTCACCCACCTGTGTGCGCTTCTCTCCACTCCAATGCACACAGTGAAGAAGAGGTGGGAGGAGGTTGTGTGCACAAGAGTGTTTGTAAGTGTTGTCTGTGCTGCATGTGTGTGTGTGTGTGTGTGTGTGTGTGTGTGCGCGCGCCTAAATAAGTATTGTTTTAAAGAGTGGTTAGTCAAATAGGGCATCTGGCACTATGGAGCACCAGGAAATCATCTAAGAGATGCCACGGGCTCTCCCGTTAGAGCCACAGACACCTGCTGGTGGAATCCCATTTAAATGCTGATTTCAAATCAAGAAGTTTGTATGATTAGTACCTTAGTACCACAAGGCTATGAAGGAGGAGCTGCTCCTGGGCATTTACAGTCCCGGACTTCACATCAGAAACACGCTTACCTTGGTGACCCAGCTCAGGGCTTCCCATGTCATTAGCTGCAGGGTGGATCTAAGCTTTCTCTTCATTGCCGCTCTTTAAGGAATAAATGGAAGGAGGGGAGGGCCCATTGAAAATCATGGCCATTTCCTTCCTTGTCTATTAAAGTCCATCCCCCAGAGTTGGATTTCATGCCTAACTAAATGTTTGCCTGTGTGAGGAATTTGGGGACATAGTTGTGAGTCTTCTTTCACAAAATTTAGGTTCACTCCTGAGCAGAGGTTTAAAGATTTTCAATTCCCTGCCTCTGGACTCACGTGGAGAAATGGAAACCAGCCCTGTAGTGGATACTGTGGTGTGCTGCCCAGCTGACCCCTCAGAACCAAGCCCTCCCTCACCCAGCTGTGGGCAGTGTTGGCTGCTGTAGGCCCAGGGGAGGCTGCCTCACCAAAGGGAATGCTCCTTCCCCGGGGACAGCCTGCCCAATATGTGTTGGGGGGTGGAGGGTGGCGGTATTAGGCCTGATCCTCTTGTCTCAACTAAGACTTCTTAAAAGGCCACCCAAGCTCTAGAACACCTCACAAGTTGGCAAAGGCATTGGCTGCGACTGCATGGAAGTTCACCCTCCTCCTCTGAGCAGTCCTGCTTCCTTCACTCCTCCCAGGCGTCGTTCCCAAGAGCATCCCCTGAGAAGCCCCCTGCATTCAAATCTCAGTCTCACAAAGCATTTCCCAGGGAAACCTGACCTTCTGCAAGCCCACCTCCTACTGTGGCTCCATACTGGTCCTCAGGACTTGTTGTGATTGTTGTTTATTTGGGCCCGAGGATCACATCTCATCGACTTCATCTCATCTGTAACATTTCTCTCACCATGTGCTCTGGTCTCTGCCTATTCTCAGAGCCTGCACCACAGCAACAAGAACGCCAGAGTTCCTGTTTCCAGAGCACTGCCAATACGCTGTGGACTGCAAGAAGTATTTCATATGCAAGATCTCATTTCATCATTGAAGTCCTGAGGGGAAGGCCCAATTAACTCTATTTTTATATGAAGTGACCAAGGTTCAGAGAGATTAAACAATTTGCCCAAAGTCACACAGCTACTAAGAGTCTGAGCCACTGTTGGACTCCAGGCTGTCTTGACGCTAAAACCAATGCTCTTAATCACTAAGCCATTTCCCTCTCCTTTTTTCCATCCCTTTTAGTTAAGAGCCTTTTAGTTTTCATCACCCCACCCCATTCCTCATCACCGCTGCCTCCAGTCTTCTCACAAGCCTGGATGGCTCAGATGTGTGGAAGTCATCTAATTATTTGGGTTCCAAGTCTGGCTCTAATAGTAAATCTAATCACCAAGTTCTTATATTTACAGAGGACATCCTCAGAACTACACATAGCTTTCAAAGCAGTTCTCTGCATTTTCAAAGCAGTTCTCTGAGGTTTTGTTCATAATTTAAAAATAATTAAAACTGACATTCTATATGGAAACATAGGCACTTCCAGCAACTTCTCTTGTGTCCCTTATAAAACCCATACAGATGAGGAGGGAGGTTCTACATGATTGTCCCCTGGGGTTGCAGAATAAATGAACTCTGATCAGAGAGGCAATGGGCTTTGGGAACCTAGAATGTAAGCAGACATATGCATTTTATAATGTAACTGCTGCATGGAAGGCAGCCCCACTGAGAAGGTAACATTTGAGTAAAGACCTGAAGGAGGTGAAGGGGTGACTCACAGGGTTATCTGCAGGGAGGGAACTGCCTATGCCAAGGTCCTGTGCAAGAGCATACCTGGCCTGCATGATGAACAGCCTGGAGATCTGCATGTCCCGAGCAGAGACAGTGAGGGGAGGATGGTGGATAATGAGATGCAGCTGCAGGTCACCAAGAGAAGGGAATGATCCATTTTGTCCAATGATGCTAATAGGTCAAGCGAGGGGAGGACTGAGGACTGGCTGCTGGATTAGCAATGTGGAAGTCATTGGTGACTTGGTCAAGGGTAGATTTTGTGAGGGGGTGGTGAGAGTCAGACTAGAATGACTTTAAGAGGGAAACGAAGTAGAGGAATTGGTACCAGTGAGGAGAAGGCAACTCTCTGTAAAGCTTTGCTGAAAAAAGGAGAAAGGATGTGGGGGATTAGCTGGCAGGAAAAATGGGTCCAAGTGAAGACTTTTATTTAGGAAGTGAAAAATAACAGATATTTGTAAGCTTGTGAGCTTGACCCAATGGAGAAAAGGAAATAAAGAAGATGAGAAGAAGTGGTAGAGCAATGTCTTTATGGTTAAGAGGAGATGGGATCTAGCTAGGGGTGGAGGGACTGACTTTAGCAGGGAGGAGTGAGGGAAGAGAGGTTGTATAGGTGGACAGATGGGCTGAATGGCCTTAGCCAGTGGCCACTTGGTTTCCTAGCCCTGGTGGTAAGTCTACCTCTAATGCAGAGAGGTATGCTAGGGGTCACAGCCTTCAGACCTTTAGTGTTCTGGTGTCATGCATTCTGTTCTCACAGAAGAGACCAGAGGTAGCTGAGAGATCAAGATATCTAGTTTGTTTCAGCCTAGTGCCATTAAATCCCCTTTCCTTCTTCCTTCTAGCCCCACTTATTCCGTATCTATGGTGTCTTAGTCTGTTTTGTGTTGCTACAAGGGAATACTTGAGGCAGGTAATTTGTTAAGAAAAGAGGTTTGTTTGGCTCCTGGTTCTGCAGATTGTATAAGAAGCACAGCACTGGTGTCTGCGTCGGGTGAGGCTCTCAGGCTGCTTCCACTATGGCAGGAGGTGAAGGGGAGCCAGGGCGTGCAGATCATTTGACAAAAGAGGAAGAAAGAGAGGTAGGGAGGTGTCAGGCTCTTTTATACCACCCAGCTCTAGAGGGTACTAATAGAGTGAGAACTCACTCACCCCCAAGGAAGGGCATTAGTCTATTCATGAGCAATCCAGCCCATAACCCAAGCACCTCCCATTAGGCTCATCTCTAATATTGGGGACCAAATTTCAACATGAGGTTTGGAAAGGACAAAGATCCAACCTGTAGAACACAGTAACTTCTGTCGCTTATAATTCAGCTTTGCTCATAGATCTGCCTACATGGGAGAAAACAAGAGCCGGTCACATAAGCTAATGAATATTCCCACCTATGTGCCCATCCATCTGTCAGTGTGAGTACACAGTACATTGTTCTGGTTTTCTACATTCATCCCCTGAACTTGGTAACTGTGCATCCTCTCAGGAAAGAGAGATCCACACTCAGAATGCTGGCAGCATCGCACTTCTGTCGCATGACTGAGAGTCTTGATCAGTGGTCAAATAACAGATGTCCTTGCCTAGGTGGAGACCAATGTGCACATCCTCTGCATTTGCCATGTGCAAAGAGGAACGCTGTCTTTTTTTTCTAATTCTTAGGAGCAATTACCCAAACTCTAAGGGGTCACCCTAGCAGAAACCATCCTACTAAATATTGGCAAATGTCACAGAGCCGGAATCTGCAATGCTTTGCAAGTCCTGTCCAAATCTCTTTCTTCCTCCAAGACTTAGCACAAATCCTTTTCTTCCCAGGAAATCCTACTTAACTATATCAGTCTAAACTAGCTCCTCCTTCTGAGCACAATAAAAGTCCCTGTCTATTATCTATATGAGGACACTTTATCACACACTGTTTTACACAACTTCTTGCATATATTAGTCTCTTTTGCTGGATTAAAAGCTCTTTGAGGGCAGATACCATGTCTTATGCATTTTGCACATTGCAAAGCTCAGCAGTGTTCCAGGGTGGTTCATCTGGAACAGTAACTCGGCCCAGCCCTGTGCCTCTTGCCAAGGCGTTCCTCAGCTGTCAAAATGGAGCACCAGATGCACCTCACTCCCTGAACTGCTGGTCAGTTAAAACCCTGGATCCTCACTCCCTTCTCCTGGGTCTCTTCGCCACCATTCTTAATATCCTAAAACTGGGCCTTCTCTCTTAATGATCTCTCTGCAATGTTCCATTCCTTTTCTCTTTGCCGCCACCCCTGCTATGACTCCTCCCTCTCTGTGGCCCAATCACACACTTGGGGGGTTCCTCCCAGTTCCACTGAAGCTGGGACTCTTCTACCTAGGCAGGCCCCCCTTGCCTCTGGCCTGCGAGTTCAAAACCTACATGGAATCCATTGTTATTTGGGGGGAGTAAGGAGTAGGTTGGCCTTGTGCTAGGAGAAAGAGAAACAAAATAAGCAGCAATTTGTTCCTTGTTGTTGCTTTTATATTGTTCTCTTTATTTGTTTCTCTCCAAGCTGTTTGATTCTATGGGCCTTTTCAAGCAATAGCATATTTCCCCACTTGCCAGGCATATTTCCATTTTATGGCTTATTTAAAAGTTGTGTTGAAAAAGCCATTATGGCTATAAGGTAGGAAGTAATCCCGGCTCCAGGGGACAGACGGAATGACCCACTGGGATTCTGCCATGTCTGTTCCCAAGACAGAAAGTGGCAGAATGTATTTGTCTGAAGTGAATTTCTGTAAACCTGGGCTCACAGCCAGTCTGCAGAGAGCAAGCTCCATTAGGAACGTGGGGTAGAGGCGCTTCCCTGCTCGGCATTCTTGCTAAGGTAAAAAGCAAAACACCTTCCTTTGAATTTTCCACTTTGCTCAAACATACAAACAAGGAAGCACACAGGAGGCCAGCCATTTTAAACAGCTGGAGAAGCCCAGAAACCCTGCAAGGAGTTGCTGCTTTGAGAGAAAGGTAGAGCCAAAGAGATCAACAGAATTTTACCTTCTCTATGGTGATATTTATTTTCTCTCTCCTCTACATAAGCGCGCGCACACACACACGTAGGTGGGGAGACAGAACGAGAAAGAGAGACACTGGAAAAGAATAATAATGAGAGGAAATTATACTAGGCAGTATCACTTAAGAAACTACATCTTTATTAATTCAACAAACACAAATACTGAATATCTGTACCTTATGGGGAATGGGTGGGTCCACTGGGGAGAGAAATACCAGAGGGATAGTTGAGAAGCCCAGCTGAGGCTGAAGGGACGTTACCTCTTTCTATGGCTTGAAAACCTCTTCTACTGACAAGTCACCTGGGGAAGGGGGGTGAGCAAGAGCCCCAGACTTTGTTCCTAGGGTCGGCCCCCATCTACAGGAGGGGCCCACGGCCCACACATCAGTCTTTCCCACCAAGTCAAACACTCACTAACAACCCCTTCCTTGAGAATTTTTCTTTGTTCAGACTCAGATGTCAGGGAGCAAAGCAGGAGCGGCATGGTCCTCTAGTGAGAGACCCAGGTTGAAGAGATGACCACACAGAGGGGATCTGGGAATGTTTTCATACCATTGGAAAGTAAAAAAGGAATTTTTTAGCCATCTAACAATATGTATCAAAAGCCTCACCTATATGCCTGTTTTGCTCCCAGGATTTCTATGATAACCAGATATGCATCAACATTTATCCATAATAATGTTCAGTGCACAGTACAATCGGGAAAAATCAACACAGAAGAAATGTACACGCTGAGCATGGATAAGTTAAGAAGCGCCCTGTAGTAGAATTGTATTCAGTCTTTACGTTTCATATTCTTGAAGCACTTTTAACAGTGCAAAATTTTTGTGATACAATATTACATTAAAAAATGGAATCCCAAGTTTATAGGCATAGAATCTATTCATGTAAAAATCCAATGAGGTGTATACTTAAGATACATACACTTTATGCACTGTACATGTAACAGCTCAGAGAAGCTTAAAACATGCAAATATAGTATGATACCAGTTCAGAGGAGTGACTAGTAGGGTTTCAGATCATTTTTCCTTATTGTATTTTTCTTTCTTTCTTTCTTTTTTTTTTTTGAGGTGGAGTCTCACTCTATCGCCCAGGCTGGAGTGCAGTAGCACAATCTTGGCTCACCACAACCTCCACCCACCAGGTTCAAGCAATTCTCCCACCTCAGCCTCCTGAGTAGCTGGGATTACAGGCATGCACCACCATGCCCTGCTAATTTTTCTATTGTTAGTACAGATGGGATTTCACCATGTTGGCCAGGCTGGTCTTGAACTCCTGACCTTAAGTGATCTGACCACTTCAGCCTCCCAAAGTGCTGGGATTACAGGCGTGAGCTACTGTGCCCTGCCCTTTTTTGTATTTTTCAACATGTTCCTGCTGTTCCAGAATAAACAAGGCCTCTGCCTCCCTTTCTTCGGTCTTGGGCCATTCAGCCTTTATGCTCTCCAGCTCCCAAGTCCTGTCTTCAGAACTTCAGATGCTCCAAGGTCAACCTGCCCCAAAGGCCTTTGCATTCGTGCTTTCCTCTGCCTGGAACCCCATCCTCTCCACCTTCCCTTGGTTAACCACCTCTCAGCTCTCAGCTCAAAGTTCCTGTCCAATAGGAAACCCCTCAGTCCCCTCCCTCTGCCTCCCAAGAGAGGAGGTCGGGTTATACTCCACAGTGCTCAGCACAGCCTGAGATTATACCTTGTTTTTATAATAATTTGTGCATTGACCAATAAGATCTTCCAGTTTTATGAAAATGTTTTATCTCACATTATACTCCCAGGACCCAGCATCATGCCTGGGTCCTAACAGGAGCTCAAATGGTAATTGTCGGCTGGGCGCAGTGGCTCATGCCTGTAATCCCAGAAATTTGGGAGGCCAAGGCGGGCAGATCACATGAGGTCAGGAGTTCCAGACCAGCGTGGCTAATGTGGCAAAACCCCATCTTTACTAAAAATACAAAAAGTAGCTGGGTGTAGTGGCGCATGCCTGTAATCCCAGCTACTCAGGAGGCTGAGGCACGAGCATTGCTTGAGCTTGAACCCAGGAGGCAGAGGTTGCAGTGAATCAAGATTGTGTCACTGCACTCAAGCCTGGGCAACAGAATGAGATTCGGTCTCAAAAAAAAAAAAAAAAAAAAAAAGGTAATTGTTGAAACAGTGAATGGAGTACCTTCCTACCCTGTTATCAAATAATTGGTCTGTAAAAGAAATTCTTACCTTTCGAGAGGGATGGGAAGAGTCCCTTCCTCCCTCTGCTGGTCTACTGGGCTGATGCTGTGTTCACAGGCCCTGCCCCTGCCCCCACCCCCTCCGCTGTCATGTGGCCCCCTGAATGGCAGCAGCACAATCTATCAATAAACAGTAGAGGGACATAAATAAGCAACTGTCCATCAAGGAGCAGCTCCACCACCCAGACCCTCCGCATTCAATTTAGCATCAGCAGTCTCCTTTAGGGAGACAGGAGATTGAATAGTTTTCAGGTCCATAAAACAGATTATAAACTGTCACAGAAGAGTGGCAGGGCATACTGTGGGCCAGAGAGCCTGAGCAGCCCCTAGAATGAAATTAACCAGAGGTTAGCCAAGGAGCCCATCCAAATCGGATGAAGGAAAGGACGTGAGTAGGAGAAGGGAGGGACATCTACATTCTGGAAAGGGAACAGAAGTGAAGAAGAAAAGCAGAAGGAAAATGGGGCAGAAAAGTAGCAGGGAAATGGCAATTAAGGAAAAGAAAAGTTATAGAAAACCAAACAAAACGGCCCCATAAAGAGGATAAGAAGAAATCCAAAGGTGGACCAGAAGGGGCAGCTGTGAAGACGGAGAGGTCGAAATGCCAAGAACGCAGAAAAGACCCTCCCCAAGGCAAATGATCCCTGAGCTCATACAGACCAGACATGCATGTTTTTAAACCTTCAGAAACAAAGAGGCCTTAAACACAAGGAAATGTATCCTTTGGGCTAACAGGCAACCAAGTCAGGGAGTCAGCATGGATTTGAAAAGCAAAATTCCTTGAGACAAATTTGTTGTGACCCTTTCACAGCGTTTATTTTCTTTGGGAGGGAAAACAAAACATTCATTTCCCTTTCGAGCCAGAAGTCACAGACATGCTTTCAGGAGAGGGAGTGGTCAGGAGTAGGAAAAATGAGAAGCGTGTCAAAGGATCCCATCAGCATGCTCCTTGGCCTCCAGGGATCTAGTAAACAGGTTATTAATAATAAATGCTACAAGCTTTTATTTTTATGAGAGCTCCAAAGGAACGCACATGCTCAGCAGTCATCATCTCTGACCTTACCACATCCCTTCCAGGGTGAGAACAAGCTCCAATACAGCTATAAAGGTGCTCTATGCTTTATAGAAATGTTTCTCCCAACATTATTGCATTTGATCTGCTCCAAGAGATGGGTGAGGCAGACAAAAGATGGAAGTGATATTCTGAGGGTTAAATGACTTGCCTGAGATCACAGTTGCAGGGTGTATTGTATCCCCAAAAAAGATACATTGACGTCCTTATTCCTAGAACTCGTGACTGTGACCTTATTTGGAAAGAGGTAATTAGGATGTCAGGTAATTTTTGTAGAGGTAATTAGAATTTCAGGTAAGACGAGGTCATACTAGAGTTGTGTAGGCCCTTAATCCAGTATGACTGGTGTCTTTATAAGAAGACAAGAGACACAGACAGACACATGCAGACAGAATGTCATGTGAAGACACGGACACACAGTGAGCAGACAGCCATGTGACGGGAGAACGGTAGAGACTGGAGTTATGCTGTAAGCCAGTCCATTTATCTTCCGTTGAAAACAGAAACTTAATGGTGACATTGATTTAGCTCTGTGTCAAGATCTTTACATATATTTCCTCTAGTCCTGAGAACATCCTTACAATCCCCATTTTATAGACAGGAGAACTGAGGCTCAGAGGGGTGAAGGAGATGGGCCCCAATTTATACAGGTCCTAAGCCTCGGCATACGAATTAAAACAGGCTCAATCCCAAAGCTGGTGGCCACCATCTCACAGCACACTGTGAGGGCATCAAGTCAGAAGCATCCCCTGGAGGCCTTCAAGTTTGTCTGCCTCATTTTACAGATGAGGAAACTGTCCTCTATCTTTGCCAAGGTCACACTCCATCTTAGTTTCTAATTGACATCATAAGGGCCAATTTGAACCCAGAATATCTACAGCAAGAGTTTGAAGACAGCAATCTGGTTGGAAAGAGGAAGGGTTCTCGAAGCTACATTTACCTGAGAAACACTGGGTAAATGCAGCTTTGAGAAAATGCCAAGTGTCCATGTTAAAGAAATTAGGAGAGTTGGGGTTTCTGAGATGGGCCTACAGGCTTCCCAAGTCAGTCTTTGCCACCATCACTAGGCTACAGATGTATTTCGTTTAGTCCAAAAAGTATTTTAAAATTCTTTTAATGAGTTACAACATCAAAAAGTCAGGAGGCAATGCGTTCAAACATCGACTTCCAGGTTTTATTGAAAAACCAGATCTGGCAACATTTGGCCTATATTCTCACACAGCATCATGAGTCAAAGCTGAGAAGTCGCAGCAGGCGTTATCATCAGTCCCCAGCACTCCCTATCGCCCCACGCAAAGGCTGAGGGAGTTTCCCTTTACATTACTCTTACAGGGCTGCTTTCCTGACATCCAGCCCACTCCATTCTTTGGGTTGCCTGCCTGGCCTATAGAGTGGTCACTTTACTGTGTAATCCCTGGCCCCACTTTTTTTTTTTTTTTCTTTTTGAAACGGAGTCTTGCCATGTCACCCAGGCTGGAGTACAGTGGCGTGATCTCGGCTCACTGCAACCTCTGCCTCCTGGGTTCAAGCAATTCTCCTGCCTCAGCCTCCCGAGTAGCTGGAACTATAGGCACGTACCACCATGCCCGGCTAATTTTTTGTGTTTTTAGTAGAGATGGGGTTTCACTGTGTTAATCAGGATGGTCTCGATCTCCTGACCTCATGATCCGCCCACCTCAGCCTCCCAGAGTGCTGGGATTACAGGCGTGAGCCACTGTGCCCGGCCCCAACTTTTTAATGTGTTCATAATACTTGGGAAGAAATATCTGGGAGAGGTATTTTCTTTGAAAGGGAGTATAACCCGGAAGTGTAGTACGATTGAATGAATCTCTAACTGAACTAAAATGGTACAGCTACTGGGAAATTCTTTTAGGGCAGGAAAGGGGAACTGCTCACTTTGCAAAGTAGCATTTGAAGGAGTTAGTTACAGGACAAGTGAAAAGAGGCCACATTTTTTGTTGTAGGCAGAAAACATATAAATCTATTACTTCTAGAAGATGTAAAGCTGTAACTACACCTAAACATAGTATAGATGCATTCATGGGTGAGAAAAGCCTAAACAGATATTAGGAGTAAGTCAAGGAAATTTATGAAGCCTTCTTAACCTTTATTTTTTTTTCAATTTTAAAATCTTTAATATTTAATATTTTTATTTTTATTTTCATTTTTAAATATTCTTATTTCTATTTTTTATTATTTTATTTTTTTTTTAGAAACAGGGTCTCTCTTTGTTGCTCAGGCTGAAGTGCGGTGGCGCAATCATGGCTCACTACAGCCTCAACCTCCTGGGCTGAAAAGATCCTCTACTTAACTTTGAGAATAGCCTCAGGGAGGTTGAGCACCACATCTCCTGTGTGTCCAGGCTTATCTTTATTCAAAACAGCACTAAGTTTCAAATGAGCAACTACAAGAGACCTATCTTCCACAGAACTCTCTGTTTTCCACTTCCGAAGATAAACGAAGGACAGGAGGGGATAATTCTTCGTGACGTACCAACCTCATCTCGGGAAAACATTCAGCCTCGGAGAGCAGAAACAGCACTGCAGTTAGAATCAGAGAATTGGGTTCAAGTCCTGGTCTCCCACCTATGAGCCTGACCTTGGCCAGTCACTTCACTGATCTTCAGTTTCTCTCACACAAAGAGTAAAATACTTCCGTCAACTCCAGAAGGTTACTTACTGGGAGGGGCCTACAAGGCCACATGTGGAGGCACTTTGTGAACTAAGTTATGATATCTTGAGAAACTGACACCCAAAAGATATGTGCAATAGACTCAGGGAAGAAAGTGATGTGTGATGCATTTTGCTCAAAATATTCTGGATCTCAACAGCAAGATCCTAAAGGAATTCCTAACTGTTTACTAACCCAGCAAAGGCAAATACCGAAGGTTTTGTGCCAGTCCCATTCACGAGTCACAACATGCTGACTCATATGAACATTCGCTCACTCTTTTTCCCAAGCATTAATGAGCTATTTGGTGTTAGGACCCTTGGGAGTTTTCCGATGATTTTTGTCTCCTTTAAATTTTCTCCCTTGCCAGTTTTCCAGAATCTACTGGCACGGGAGCTCTCGGCCTGCTCTGTCTCCGGAGGACAGACCCGTCTTTATCTTCCCAGCCTTTGCTATATCTGCTCAATTTCCCTTTGCCATGGTTCTGGCCACATCTGACCCCTGAGGGTTTTTCCAGATGGCCAGCCAGAGATGTGCTGTGTCTGGATGACACACACTGACCCCGAGTGTCTCTGTCACTCCAGGAGAAATGGCTACAGCCCAGGTGGTTTCCTTTCCATCTCTCCTGTAACTTTCAAACTGCTCATTGCATCTCTGCCCAGCTGAGGTGGGGGAACCCACAGATGCTTTCCCAATTACTCATGGATGTCCAGATTCCAGGCCTAAGCCAGTCCTTCAGCCACAATGCCAGCAAAGTTATGATGCTGACCTCAAAGCACCAAATGCCCCCACAGAGTGATGATTCTCAGATTTGACACGTTCATCATAAAAGGATCTGGGCCTCCTTGTTCCACAGAGCACTTTTCATTTCGTGGACATATTAATTGCCTGACCAATTAACAGGACTTCTTTTTTAAGTGTTGTGTTATGCTTTCACGCTTAGGAGAGAATCAAAGAGGAAAGCAGCAGTTTTACAGACACCGTGGGGACAGCATTTTACTATGAAACGTGAGAGATGATCAGGCTGCAGGCAACTTGTCTGTACACTTCAAAGCCAAAACAGGTCCACTTTGTCATGACTGTGGTGCCATATGTTTATTTTCTTGCATTGGAATTGAGTGATTTTTGTACCAGGAAATGGCCCTGGTGGGGCACCTTCTGCCAATAGAAAGTAAAGGTCCTACTGCTAACACCCAGGACTTCCTCAGTGCCAGATGAAGATTGCAAATCATATCTTAATCTGTGGGGCCTGTTGAAAAGCACTAATTGTGACCTCCAGATAGTGAATTCTCTGCCTTGACTCGATGCACTAATTAGCAATGGCATTTGTCAGACTAGCTGTCTTAGAGGAAAGGGGTCTGGAAAGCTGAATTAATTTAGTCATTGCCATGCGCTAAAGATGTTTTGCCTTGTAAGAATAATCAACCTTATCACCTTCCCTCTTCCAAGAAGGATGAGTCTGAAAGTGCCACAAAGACAAATTTCCATTTGTGGTCTGTAGTACAGTTACAGTTGGGTTTGCAAATTCTAAGGCCTACAGGTGCTGGTAGGCAGCTAATTTTAATGATGAAGTGGGCTGGGTGTAAGAAACATGCAGCCTACTCTATCTTTTCTTTTGTTTTCCTACTCGAGAGAGACAGTCTCAATTATGAGAAAAATAACATTGCAAGAGTGATGATAGATAAACTAACACTCAGCCTCGGTGTCATGGAGACAATCAAGAGAGGGTGATGGTGGCAAACTAGAGAGAACACATCAGGCTAAAATGGGACAAGGGTTACTCTGCTCTGACCAGAGTGTCATGCAGAAATATTGCCAGGATGTCATGTCATGCAGGCCTAATATTGCCAGGATGGCTAATTTTTAAAAAGAGATCAGAAACATAGATTTTTATGTAAAATCTCCTGATTTTTGAATGTTGGCAACTAATCTTTTAAACATATGAAGTGTGTACATCAAACAATACATATCTTACCAAACCAGGACCTCTCATTCTTCTCTCCCCCAACTGTGCTTGGACATAGAGAAATTGAAGATTTTTCCATTTCAAAGATTTTGTTAGTACTGGTTTTACAGGACATTCTTCAGATTACTTGATGCTCCATCTGGGTTGCTTGTCTACCTCCTGCTTCCCCACCCTAAAGCCTAGAGGGATGGTGAAGACAAATGGCCCTGTGATACTTGCTTCAGATACCACTCCGGTAAAGGAGCAAGGACCACCAGCCAGTGGCAGGACAGTCCCAGGCCAGTGTTTGAGACTGGCCTCTCTTGAAATACCAAACTGCTTCTCTTGAAATAGTTATTATTCTGGCACACAGTCCCGGAAAATGTACATGAGACTCCCCTGCCTTTCCTGGCTTAATGCTTTTGACCTTTTCTTCTGTCTGCCCCGAGAAGCCCCATTCATTGATTGTTCCCTTCTTGGAGGCCTCTTCTGGCTGAGCTGCTCAGTGATTAATGTTCTCTTTGCTAACTGGTCTGGCAGCTCCTGAGAATTACCAAATCACCTTTTTTTTCCTTCCACCATGGAGTATTGGATGATATTTTGTTCCTAAAAATGTCCTCTAAAATGTTTGATTCTTACTTATAAGTACACCTATAAACCAAAACCTAGAACTTGATTCTAACCTAAATCCCAGATGGAAAACGCAGTTAAAATATTGTTTTATTCTGAGCCCAAATCAGTTAAGAATGTGTTTAGCTGCAAGTATCAGAAAATCTGATTTATGAGAAGTTGTTTCTTTATCCTACATTAACACTAAGTCTGGAAATGGATTCCTACAGAGTTAGTGAGGGGCAAAGAAGCATTAGGCTGCTGGGTCAGCATTCTGTGTTTCTCTTGACCACTCCGTCATACTTGTCAGACAGCTACAGCCACTGCAGACACCCTGCCTGTGTGCTAGCATGCCAAGCAGGAAGGAATGAATAGAGGAAAAAAGGCTTTCTCTTCTTGAAAACCTGGCCTTAGATTTGGAATCAAAATCCTTTCTAGAAGCCTCCAGGCAACATCTTCTTTCCTCTTATTAGCTGTAATAAGAGGATACCTACAAATACCCCTGGATGCATGGAGGCCAAGAAAAGGAGTTTCTATATGAGCAGAATGGGACTACCATGGCTGGCTCATATCAATCATGACTCATACCCCAAGGCTGCAGGAAGAACCTGCCTTCCCTATCTTCCCTTCCCTATCCTTATCTGAACAGAGTCAGGATTTTGTTAGTAAGAAAGGTATGGTCATGTGGCTTCTATGTAGGCAAAGCATGGCGCAAAGGTAAATTTACGAAATAAATATAAGTTAACTGTCAGAGTGGGGTGATGATATGGTTTGGCTGTGTCCCCACCTACATCTCATCTTGAATTGTAGCTCCCATAATTCCCATGTGTTGTGGGAGGAACCCAGTGGGAGATATTTGAATCATGAAGGCAGTTTCCTCATACCGTTCTCATGGGAGTGAATACATCTCAAGAGATCTGATGGTTTTATAAAGGGGGAAACCCCATGTTGCCTGGCACCATGTAAGACATGTCTTGTGCCTTTTGCCTTCCATCATGACTGTGAGACCTCCCCAGCCGTGTGGAACTGTGAGCCCATTAAACCTCTTTTTCTTTATAAATTACCCAGTTTCTGGTATGTCTTCATTAGCAGCATGAAAACAGACTAATAGAGGTGGCATGCAGCCAAGAATTCTGAAGGAATTTCAAGAATACAATTGGCCAAAAAATGTAGTCTACTCATAGAAACAGCCCCCAATTCTGGACTGGATAATTGAAAATGCATTCCCTATTCACAAGAACTCCAAGGTGGACCTGGAGAAATGGCTGATCGAGCCTGTAATAAGAGGATATGATCCACTGTGAGCCAAATTGTTTCAGTAACCCTTGTAAGAATAGCTTATCATCACAATTGTTTACAGTCATTATGGTTAGAGTAAGCTAACAATTGAATTAATGATAATGGGTCAATTGGGAGAGATTGGAGTACAGGTTTGGATGGAGTGAATCTGAGAGGCTGAATGAGAGCATGGCAGTTACTATAAGAAAATGGTAAAGAGAAATTCAATACAGAACTTCGACAATACCATCAAATGTGTTAATTATGCAAGACTCAACTACAAAGAGGGCACCATGCTGGGAGGCTATACCCTGGGGCAGAAATGATGAACATATCTCACTGAGACCAAATGTACTCTGGAGAGTCAGGAAGAAAACAAATCATCAATGAAACACTGAGTGAAAAGGTATTTTTTCCCTTTTTTCCTTTTTAGATGCTGGTGCAAGTTTCTTGGATTTTATATGAAAGTGTCTCCCAAATAGAACTTCTTGGGACTATTTCATTTAAATGACACATGTAGCTGCTTCCTACCATTTTAGTTATCAAAGCAATGGTTTCATCAAAACCATTTTATGAAAAACAGCTGGTCACCTGGTCAGTTACAGTAACTATGAACTGTCTGTACAGGAGTACGTACAGAGGTGAGTGGGTGCATGTGGCACGTGTGTGAAGGACTGAGTAGCTGGGAATGACTTTTAGTAACTAACAAAGCTCCTGAAAATCAGAATTCTGCATCTATTGATGATTTGTCTAAACCCCATCTCCCTGAGATCTAATAGTTCCAAGAATATTCCTTTTTAATGGACAGCTATAAAATCTAAACATTCCCTATTAAGGGAAAAGCCAGATGGCTCAAATAAGGGAACACTTGCCGACTTATTAGAATTCTTTGAGAAAGGAGGTAGGCATCTAAATAAAGAAGAACAAAATGTTAGTCATTAAGAAAAGTTGGGAAACTTTTATGAAAGAGCTCAATGGTTTTTTAATTTATGTAATGAGTCTTCAAGGATTGAGAAGATAGGGTAGGGTTGGAGGTTCATGTATATGAAGAGTTGGTTTAGGGAACAAAGAACATTTATGTGTCTCTGGGTAGAGAAGCATAATGTAAAGAGCCTGGTTTCTCAGAGATAAGCTCCAGACCAGTGCTTTTTTGCATCTTTACAAATGATATTGAGGGGAAAAGACATAGAGGTTTCTTGTAGATGAAACTGTGTAGGGGAGAGGACCAAGCTATTGAAAAAAAAATATAGGAAACACTTGTAAACCAGTGCAACTGGCAAATAAAGAAGGGGGAGCATGCATCTTTAAATAACAAGGTAATGGATTTCAATATAAATGATACCAACTTCCCATGTAAAATGAGATACTGAGTATCAGTTAAGAAAGGATGTTTCCTGAGGATACCAGGCCAGTGTGCTGCTAGGAACCAAGCTCAAAAAAATATTAATCATCATCAAAATATATATTGGAAATAAGGCAGAAAGGCCTACCTTTCCTTTATATAAACAATAACATTTCAGTTTCTTAAATGCTATGCTCAATTCTGTTCTCAAGAACATTTATATTATATAACTGGGACTCTAGATAAAGGGCAGTTAAAATGGTTTCCAGGATATATGAGCTGCTGTACTAAGACAGAATTCCAAAAAGCTTGGGAATCTGTAGTCTGTAACACAGGGATTCTTCACCTGTTTTGCACCTGGACACCTGTGGCAGTCTAGTGTTTTTATGAATGACTTCTCAGGATAATGTTCTCACACGACAAAATAGAATACACTCTACAACTAAGAAAACTCATAATAATGCTACCTAGTTATCAAAACATTTTTATTAAAAATTGGTGACATAGGCCCGGCGCAGTGGCTCACGCCTGTAATCCCAGCACTTTGGGAGGCCAAGGTGGGTGGACCACGAGGTCAGGAGATCGAGACCATCCTGGCTAACATGGTGAAACCCCGTCTCTACTGAAAATACAAAAAATTAGCCGGATGTGGTGTCAGGCGCCTGTAGTCCCAGCTATTCGGGAGGCTGAGGCAGGCGAATGGTGTGAACCCGGGAGGTGGAACTTGCAGTGAGCCAAGATCCCGCCACTGCACTCCAGCCTGGGTGACAGAGCGAGACTCCGTCTCAAAAAAAAAAAAAAAAAAAAAATTGGTGATGTAGTGATGTATGTGTTTCTTTATTCACACAGTAAGTAACAAGGGCTGACGGCAGATATACTAATTCCATAAATTCAAAGTAGTGACACATACAAATGGTATTTTGTCCGGAGCTGCATGCCCCGGCCATAGCGAATAATAACTGACGATTAAAAACGCCTGAGCTCTATTCATTTCCACCTTCTACCTCCTCCCTAGATTTACCTTTTTCCCTGTATTAATACCTCATAAAAGATGGCGCTCTTCCTGCTTCTTCTTCACCCATTTTTCCCGCGCCCGTGAAAATTACTACCTGACAGCGCAGGTGCAACATGACCTTCGACCAGAGAAACCAATACCTATCTGGCCACACCTCCATTATGAGATCATTTTCGCCTTGGCCCAACCCCTTCCCCTCCAAGTGTATATAAGGCACTGCATTACCGCCATTAAAAGAGAGAGACTTGATCAGAGCACTGTCTTGTCTCCATTTCTCGTATCTCTTGTTCCCCAAATTCCCACCCCCTCCTCCAGGGCCTGCTTCGACTATCCCGCGGGCCGGGATAGTATTTAAATATACCAACAACAATTATAACATGATATGAAAATATCTGTGATGTCTATTCGTGGTGGTATTTTTTAATGGAAGAAAATACTAAATTCAGATGCAATTTTTCCTTCCAGGTTCATGAATCACCTGTATTTCTCTCACAGATATCTTAGGGGTTTGGGAGCCCCAGGCTAGTGCTCCTGCTATGACAGCAAGGGCTGAGAAAGACAATGATCTATGCTTATCATGCAATGAATAATGTACATAAAACAAACTTATTTCACATGTCCACAAACAAGAAGATAGGTGGGAGAGAGGACATATGAAACACAAATGAGATGAGTTTAGGATCAAAAAAGGGTAACTTTACAACAAATTTTATAAAGATGTACACCTCATTATTTCTGTAGGTGATACTAACTGGAAATATGAAAAGATTCAAAAGGGATTTGGACAAATTTGTCAACTTTAGCCAGAAAGTCCTCCTAAAAGAGAAGAGCTTGAGGCAACTTAACTTTTAAGGCTGACATTAGGGAAAATAATAGAGCCCTCATTTGAAGATATTATTTGCAGCAGAAGACAAGTTGGAGATGGTGGGTCTGAACCAATATTGCAATACTTTTCTTCTTCGTTAAGAATCTACTCTCGTTCTGAATCAGTTTCTCTGTTCACAAGTAAAACAAATTACAATACAATCCACCATAATTACATAATGGGCATTTCCTCACTGACCCCAGCTTGAGGGGTCTGTGTTCACAGTTATTGATTTAGGATATAGTTTATGGACCACAAAATATCATGTTTGCAGTGAAGTGGGCAGAGAGTGACTACAGGATCCAGAGAATATGTTGAAAGGAGGGATGGTATGAGGTCATAGTGCCAAGGGTAGCGAGATTCAAAGGTAGTCAAGTTCTGAGGCAGAAACTCTGAGAATCAGATCAATGACCAAGAGGTCATTCGAAGCTGTCCAAGGTGCTGAGTGTTGACAGCTCAACCTTAGGCAGAGGACTCCCTGCCCCCACAACTATGGTCTGACAAAAGTCTAATATCCACAGTCT
Source organism: Macaca fascicularis (assembly GCF_037993035.2). Classification (NCBI taxonomy): domain Eukaryota; kingdom Metazoa; phylum Chordata; class Mammalia; order Primates; family Cercopithecidae; genus Macaca; species Macaca fascicularis. The sequence goes on along the minus strand of NC_088377.1, from coordinate 183,016,074 downwards.
ATAAGGAAGTTAAACAATTCAACAAACAAAAAGACAAATAACCCCATTAAAAGGTGAGCAAAAGACATGAACAGATTTCTTAGAAGACTACATATAAGCTACCAACAAACATATGAAAAAATGTTCCACATCGCTAATCATCAGAGAAATGTAAATCAAAACCACAATAAAGATACCATCTCACACCAACCAAAATGACTATTATTAAAAAGACAAAAAAACCCAGATGTCAGTGAGGTGTCAGATAAAACAGAAAGCTTATACACTATTCAGGGGAATGTAAACTTGTTCAGTCACTGTGGAAAGCAGTTTGGAAATTTCTCAAAGAATTAAAAATAGAACTATCATTTGACCCAACAATCCTATTACTGGGCATGTATCCAAAGGAAAATAAACCATTCTACCAAAAAAATACATGCATTTGTATGTTCATCACAGCACTATTCACCATAGCAAAGACATGGAACCAACCTAGCTGCCTATCAAAGACGGATTGGATAAAGAAAATGAAATATGGTATAGATACACCATAGAATACTACACAGTCATAAAAAAGCATGAAATCATGTGCTTTGCAGCAACATGGTTGCAGTTGGAGGCCATTATCCTAAGAGAATTAACACAGAAACGGAAAACCAAATATCACGTTATCAGTTATAAGTGGGAGCTGAACACTGGGTACACATGGACATAAAGATGGAAGCAATAGACAATGTGACTACTAGAGTGGGGAGAAAAAGAGAGAGTGGGAAAGGGAACTGAAAAATGACCTGTCAGGTACTATGCTCACCACGTGGGTGATGAGTTCAATCGTACCTCAAACCTCAGCATTACACATACTCTTGTAACAAACCTGCACATGTACCACTCTGAATCTAAAATAAAATGCGAATAAAAAGTACAGGTGATAAAAACAAAAATAGATGAATGGAACTATGTCAAACTAAAAAGTTTCTGCAGAAAAAACAACCCTAACCTGCACTGAATGCATCGGCATTGAATGCCCATCTGTGTTCAAGGCCCATCTGCATTGAATGTCAATCAAGGCTCACCTGGCTCCACCTAGTCCTTCCTATCCAGCACATGCCCACCACACCTCACTGAAGAACTGACATAGTTATTATAGCTTCTTCTTCTAAGAAAATCAGTGATTTTCATCTGTTCTGCATCTCTCTCAATTCATGGCAGGTGCATGACTGATGAAGGGATTGTCAGGTGTCCATGGGGATTCCAATGCTTCTCTAAGGCTCCACCACAGGGAGGGAAGCCTCACTGGCCATGGCTTTGTTTTTCTTCCCCAAATTTCCCATCCACCCCTTTAACTCCCTTTATTTCCTGAGTTAGTCACCAAGTCTGAACAGCAGCCAAAACCCTGACAATATTAGCAAGAACATTTGATCCCCTTCAATAAAGCTGGAGACAGCCCTAGAAAGTGATCAGTATTCACCCTGGATCTCTCTCTCTGCTTTCCCAAGGGACAGTCCTTCATCCCTTCCATCACCACCCCGCATCCCACCCCATCACAGCAGCAGACAGCCTGGTGGAGGAAGCTGTTTACTTTGGTCTGGTTGCCTTGAGTGAAATGTGTTATTAACATAAATAACTTTGTTTCCTCTAAGCAAAACAAAAATAAAAATAAAAACTCAAAGGGGAAAACTGGAATCTTAAAACAAGCAGCTAGAATCTCTGAAACATTTTGCCAAACAGGATATTCAAAATCAGTTCACAGAAAGGGGAGAAAAGTCAGAAGACAATGGAGTCCTGAGGAGATGAAAGGAAAAAGAGAAACTCAGTGCAATGTCCCAGGAGGAAGTGGTGCAAGTAACAACAGCTCAGGAACAAACGAAGGACACAGAAATGGAACTAAAGGGAGTCAACAAATAGGAGCCACAACACCACAGAGGTGGAGAGTGTGGAACATAAAGTTGGGCCACTAGAGTAGGTTTCTAAGGCTTAAAAGGATTTGACTTTGGAGGAGTCAAATCCTCCAAAGGAATATGGTTGAGTAAGTAAGGAGGAATATGGAGGAATATGGTTGAGTAAGAAAGAAGGGTATACAAAAGAATACAAGAAACTTCTCCCAAAAGAAAAGGCTTTAAGGCCTGAGCACACACACATGTGAACACATACACTCAGACTCCTGAACATCTCATTTTCCTGGTCCATACTGGAATGAGTAAGCTGCTTCATTATTTTGTCGGAACTGTCTGCTGTGCCAGATTTGAGGTTTCAGAGTTGTGGCAGGAAGTGGAAGAGAACTTACTGTGCATAGCATAACTGCCTCAGCACCAGAAACATTCCTGCCAAATACGATGTATTTCTCTGATACATAAATTCTTTAACATTCTTTGAGGATATCTTATTCTAAAGGAAAGAAACCAAAAAAATGACAGTATTTAGAAGTCTATATTAAGCTCAAAACATAATATATATTCATACTCAAATCATATCTATTGCTACTGCCTCCTGGAGACTTTACAAGTTGCAGACCATAAACTGCGGAGCCAGAGAGTGGGTAACAGACTACAGACTCCTCAACGCTTGCTCTAAGGATTTGGGCTAGTTCTCAGTTTTGCTTTGCAAATAATTAGATGCCCACATTTCATTCTCTCATTTGATCCTTTTAACACTATGAGGTAGACAGGGTAGGTTTATTCTTGTGTAGCTAATAAGGAAACTGAAACTCTAAGAGAACATGAGACTTTCTCAAGGTCAAATGGCTATGAAGGGGAAAAGCAGCCTCTTCTGGCATCGAATTCAATGATCATTACAGGATACTTTGCTGCCTGTCCATTAATATAACTAAAATGAACTTAATATTTTCCACTTCTTTCTGGTTTGATTTAATTCATTCCATTAATATTTATTAAATACTAGTTGCTGAAAAAGAAGGCTGAAAAGATATGGTTACTTTCTTAAAGAAGGTTACAGAGAATGAACAAAACAGAACAAAGGCAATAATGGTGCAGTGTGATCCTGATAGGAAAGGAGCAATGGGGCTTATGCTTGAAATAGGAATAGAAGTCTGAAGTCATCAGAGACAGCAGTACTAGTGTATGTTTTGAGTATCGTATACAGCTTCTAAGTAATTTTGAGAATGACCTGCCCTCAAAGAAAGTTACAGGCTATAGGCAGACAAGTGGGAGAGGAGTGGCTCTTGTCAAAGGGAACAACATATATAAAGCAAAAGACTGGAGAAAGATTGGCATGTTCAAGAAACTACCAACAGTTCTGTTTTCCTTGAGAATAAAATGTGAGATAAGCCTGGAGAGACGGTGGGGTGAGGGCATGCCAGCTCAAAATGAGTCTTGCGTTGCGTGGAAAGATCCTTAGCTGTGAGCCTTTAGGATCCTTAGCTGTGAGCCTTTAGGCTGGAAAGATCCTTGGGAGAATGTTCACGAGGGCATTCTTTGTATGAGCATGTTGCATGGCTAAGTTTGCACGTCAGAGGACATTCCAGTTGGAATGTGAACTCAGCCAATATGTTGACAGAGAAGGAGAGATTGATGCGGGGAGACCAGCAAGAAGGTTGTGCTGTAGTCATGGCAACAGATGAAGAGGACTGAACCAAGGTGGTGGTGGAAGGGATGCATCCAAGCAAAATCCACGGGACTTTGTGTTTGAATGTAGGGGTGAGGGAGAGTGAGCCACCAGAAACAATGCTAAATAATTTGAAAACAACTGTGAATGCCTCAAGAACAGAAGTTGTATTCTATTCATCTTTGGTTCTCTTTTTCCTTACTCAGCCTGGCACATGTGGGATACTCAACAAACTTCTATGACATCATGTTGCTCTCAAGTCTCTTTTTTTCAGGTTGCATCACTTTATTTCAGCAGTACAGTAACAGTCATATAAAGCCACATAGAGCAGGAGGAACCCACACAGCTGCCTCAGGCAGCAGCAGCCTCCTTTGCAGCTTTTCTCTCTACCAGCATCCTCTTCCTCTGTTTCACCAGGTACTTCAGAATAGTGGACTCCCTGGTCATGATAGCAGTCCTGGCATGCCTTGGCCACCAGGGTGAACCGTTCCAGCTCCTTAGCACCATCTGTCTGTAGCTCCCTCCTTAAGCCTCTTCTGGATGATGCCGACAATTCTTGATTGACTTTGTGGTCCCTTCTCCATTGCATTTCAGCTCCAAACATGCACAAAACATCCTCCTTGCACTCAATGATGTCCGGCATGCGGCGATACTCCCAGTGGTAGTAGTAATACCTTCTTCACACGCTACCCCTTTATAAACTCACAAAGACCACAAGGAGGTCAAAGGCCTTCATCAAGTAGGTGGTGGGTTTGGGGAGCAAGGCCTGCAGTGAGGGCATGGGGACTTGGGGGTATAAATCCTTGTCCCAGCTCTCTGGCATAGTGGTGGTGGGTGGTGGACTCCACTCCTGGACCTGCTGCCCCGGCCTCTGTCTCTCTGCCCCTGTCTCATAGCCTCTCAAGCCTCTTTCTTATTTATTTCTGTTTGCAGGAGCACCTTTGAAGGTGGGACACACCACTTCGTTATTTGTTCATGAATTATCTCTAAAAATACCTGGTTCCGTGATCTGAAGTTGGGGGATGCTAAAAAGGGTTATAAAATTAAGACTTTTTTTGATTTGTAAAAAAACGAGATGAGAAGAAAAAGTAAAGTAGACATTTAGATTGATGTAAAACGGTATCAGTCTTTGGGAAAGATTCTGAGCAAAAATGGCCACAACCATTCTTTTCTCCCTACTGTATCCACATTCCTCCAAAGGTGACTTTGAAGCTCCTCTTACCAAGGGTTGGGGTCTTTTTCTCCACCCCTTCAATGTGGGCTGATTTTGTGACTTACTTTAAACAACAGAATACAGTAAAAGTAACCTTGTCCTTGCACACCTGTGCCTCACACACTGCTGCTCTCTCTCAGAAACCTGCCAAACTGTCATGTAAAGAAGCCTGGACTGGCCTGCTAGAGGCAGTGACCAGTCATTCTGGCTAAGGCCATTCTAGACCAGCCTGCCTTCAGCCAACTTCAGCTGACTGTAAATGCATGAGTGATCTCTTGGAGATAAGAAGGACTGCCCAGCTGAGCCCAGATCACACTGCCAACTCAGAAAGTTTTGGTCTAAATACATAGTTGTTACTTTATGTCACGAGAGTTTGCAGGTCATTTGTAGCAAAAGCTAAAGATGGACTATCTTTGGAAAAGGAGTAGGTGAGACACTCTTCCTTGGCTTTCTACATCAAAGGAAATCAGTGCTTCAGAGGAGATCAGTTCCAGAGACACAGAGTTTTAGTTGTCACACTGCTAACATCACTTCCTGCTGCATACCACTCCATCCATCATCCACGTGGCGGTAAGATTTGCTAAAAAGAATGCCAGAGTCATGTGTTCTATGAGGGTCCCAGGTACAGTTTCACCAAGCCAGGGGTAGGGGCTACTCTTTGACTCTTTGGACACGACCTCTATAGTTTTTAAGTGATCAAGGGCTGCTTGTTACTAAGTATTGCTACTTTGAATCATGGGAATCAAGCACTATAAAACCTTCAGGGAAGTTTTTTGTTTTATGTGTGTGTGTGTGTACGAAAAAGAAAGCAAAAATACATGTTAAAGGTATATATGACCATTTGATGTACTTTTCTGTTTGTCTGAAATATTTTGTAATTTAAAATTAAAAATTTTAACCTGGTAAACATATATTACATTTTCTTCCTATAATAACATTACTTTAATCATCTCCCTTACGCTGTTCCCAGGAGATTCTATGTGAATATTGCTTTTTCTGCTCACTGCGACGTGAGGAGATACAAGGTCAGCAGCACCATATTTAATATATCCCTTTTTTATAGCACTTCATTTATTTATTCATGTTTTCAACAAATACTAATTATCTTCTCCATACTAGGTATCATTCTGGACAATAAGGATACAGCCCTGAACAAAACAATGTCCCTCCTCTCAGACCTTACATTCCAGTGGGGGAAGATAAAACACAAATAAACATGTTACGATGCCAGGAGTGATACGTACCATAGAGTGAAATTAACTCTGGTCAGGGATTAGAAGGGCATGGAGAGGGCTTTTCTCGATGGGATGGTCAAAGAAGGCCTCATTGGTGAAGGAAGGAAGAGTTCAACTGGGCCTGAATGAAAGGACACTAGGAGACAGAGCTCTACAATGTAATCAACTGGTTTCCTTGTGTTCTTTTTTGGTTCATTGCGACATCTTGAAGGTAGATACCATGTCTTATTTATCTCTGTACCTTCAAGCCCAGCACAGTGCCAGGCATATAGGAGGCACTCAATCTTACTAGATGGATGGATGCATGGAAGGATGCATGCGTGGATGGATGGATGGATGAATGGATGGATGGATGGATGGATGCATGGATACATGAATGGATGCATGCATGCATAGATGGATGCATGGATTCTTCCTCAGGGTTTCAGCAAATAGTGGGAACTCAGTAAATAAAAAATGAGGGGGCTGCCTTAGTGAGGCTTACCCTGACCAAGAAGTTTAACACTACATTCTGCCCTGGCTCTGCCTTGTTCTTCCTATCCAGCACATACCCACCCTACCTCACCCAAGAATTAAAAGGCCTTAACACTGTTATTATAGCTTCTTCCCCTCTTTCAGAAAATCAGTGATCCCACCATCCCCACCACTGGCACTCCTGTCCCCTTATTCTGCTGAATCTTTCCTTTGTTCCATGAAATGATTGTCTTCTGCTGTAATAGATAATTGACCTATTTGTTTTGTTTATTGCTCGTCTGTCTCCATCACTGGAGTGCAAGCTCCTGAATACAGAGATCTTTGTCTGTTTTGCTCATTGCTGCAACCCAAGCACCTCATACAGATCCAGCACACAGCAAGGGTTCAAAATATGCATGTTGAATATCTAAATGTGAACCCATCCATCTCAGGGTTTCCAGAGCCCAATCTAAAGTGTGTCTGGGCCCCTTTCCTGTCTATCTTCTCCTGCACTATGTCTGCTTTTAAGATGATCCATCAGTCATTTGTTCCACCCAGATATTGTAGGTTACTCCCATTACTAATGTGCATTTAAAAACACATAGTGTCTTTTGACAATCTAAACATTCCAGCAAGTTCAAGACACAAAGAAAATATCTATACAAATAAATACATATATAAATACACTGAATATATATATCAGAAATAGAATACTTTAAAAATACAGAACATTTCTGGTTTATAAATAAAAGCTGGATAGTTTATTTATGAACCAATAACAATATTGATTAGCTATTAAATAAAGTACAGAAGAAAAGTCTAGTGGAAAGATTACAAAATATCCACAAACTATATTATTTGTTATTTCTTGACCTTTTTCCTTTGCTGTGTGTCAGTCACTGTGGGAACATTTCCTGGTCCTGTCAATCAGCGATACCCTGCCGCCAATACCCAGTCATGAACCCCGCCACTGTGTCACGAGCTCCGCCAGTCACTCTCAATAGGATGCTGACAGCTTCCACTGTCAGTTCTGCTCGCTAATGCTCTGATTTTTTTTGTAACCTAGTTGAGTTTTCATTAGCTTAACTAGGCTAAAGATATCCTTTTTCAGACAAAATCAGCCTTCTAGCCAGGTTAGTACACATTAACTACAATTGCCTCCTTTCTTCACAGGTCCATTTCAAACTCCTATATTCTGATTTCTTTGTAACCTAGTTAAGGTTTCATTAGCTTAACTAGACTGGAGATATTCTTGTGGGTGAAGATTTGCTTTCAGCCTGAAATTATCCACACTCTTTCGTAAATGGCTACATTTTCCTCACAGTCTAAATTAGATTAACTAATTTCAGACTGCTCTCCCCCTAAATTACAATTGCCAAGATGGCCCAGAGATGGTCTCTTTCTTCCAGAAACCTGTCTTTCTACTAACACTTGACTCCCCAGTTGGAATGCCGTTCCTTCACAGCCTCCTCACCACCCTGCTTCTCCCCAAAAAAGCCCAGCATCCTGTAAAGACCACATGAATCTTGCCCATCTGAATTACATGTTCGATGCAATGCATTACATAGCTTCTGCAACGGTGAGTTGAGAAAACTGTCGCACAATTTGGGCTTTATTACAAAGGAAACTTTGCTTCATTGATTTTGTGATCTTATTTTTCAGTAGAATGAAATAACTGCGAAATTTGGAAATGAACCAACAACAAACAACGACAACAAAAAAACCAATCTGCTCTGGCAAAACCCAAGATTTTAGCTAAAACAAGAATAAAATAAGGTAAAATAATCTGGCTGATAAAATCTCCCAAGGACACAACAGCATATGTAAGCATTGTTGCTAAACGTGGTTAGATCTGTTTAAACCCTTTTCTTTCCCAGCTAGTAAATATTGTTCTGTACTCATAAAGGTGGACCTTTGGAAATTAAGTTTTGAAAGGTTCTATGACAAAGGCTGTTAGTGAAATCATCTCTCCTAGGTAACTACTGTGACAAGGCAAGATTGTCCCAGTTGTTTGTCCTGAGGTTGCATGCATTACATTACACACACTTTCTACTTGAGTGAATTCCACAATCGGTGGTGCGGCAGAGTGGAGAGGTGGGGTACAGACAGAATAAAGTGAGGTGAGGAGGACAGGAAAAGAAGACAGATAAGGAGACAGAGAAGGCAGAGGAGAGAAGGAGATGTGGAGAGTAAGAGACACAGACCACACACTGACCTTGTGCTTCTGCGGAGAGACTGTGATCCAGAGGAGGGCCATGAGCCTGTTGGCCCCAGAGGCATCCCTGGTTACCACGACTCCCTCAGCCATGAGCATCTTGCTACATGGAGCGTGATGCTTGTGCGTAAAGATAAGTATTTTTGCACAATGTGGCTCCTAAACACCAGTCAATTATGTCATAGGATGTTCAGCTGAACAGTGGTCTGTTCCCACGCCAAAGGAAAACCAGCTCTGCCCAGAGGCCTGACAGACTGCATGCTTGTCTCCAGTGTGACATAGCCCAAAGAGATTTCCCAGGGAATGACTGATCTTACACCCTAACTTTAGAGTCTGCATACAATACCATGGCCCTCCTTTACACTATATATAAATTTGAAGGAAAATCTAAGTAGAACCTGATCCAGAAGATTCCTTATGGTGCAAGAGACACCTCTCTTTTCTTTGTGAGTATATTAGGCTGTTCTCACACTGCTGTCAAGAACTACCTAAGACTGGATAATTTATGAAGAAAAGAGTTTTCATCGATTCACAGTTCAGCAGGCTTACCAGGAATCATGATTGGGAAGCTTCAGGGAACTTACAATCATGGCAGAAGGCGAAGGGGAAGCAAGAGCCTTCTTCACATGATGGCAGGAGAGACACAGCAAGGGGGAGGCACCACACTTTTAAACCGTCAGATCTTGTCAAAACTCCATCACGAGACAACGCTTGGGGGATGGGTTAAACCATTAGACACCACTCCCACAATCCAATTACTTCCCATCAGGCCCCACCTTCAACACATGGGGATTACAATTCCACATGATACTTGGGTGGGGGCACAGAACTAAATCACATCAATGAGAAATTTACTTTGTTATGGAAATTTGCTTTCTAATTGTAAAACATGTAATCCTATTAGCATGTGTGTGTGTGTGTGTGCGCGCCACACACTGTTAGTATATACATATCTGTGTGGCTCCTTCTTTCTTCTTTTCTTCTGTGTGGAACAGAATTATGAGGACTTCGAAAAAAGCAAAGAATTAGGGTGTATGTGTGTGTAGCAGTGTGTGTGGCGTGTGTATGGGTACACACATATCCATTGCCTATGTGTGAGGGAGCTGGAGTGAGAATAGGGAAGAAGTATAGGTAATGGCACATGATACTTACTTATAAGGTCCTAACAAACCTTACACAAAGCTGACTATAAGTCAAGCCCTGAAGGTAGGTACTGTCCTAAGAGGGGCTAATTTTTCCAGGTAACACTTTAGATAAATTAGGAAAGAAGGAAATCTGGTGATAACACCAGGGTTGAAGTAAAAGTTGTTGAAAATAGTCCCAAACGATACCTAGGTCTTTATTTTTTAGTATTTATCCAATTTTCTACAGCTTGATTTACTGTTTTTTGTTTTTTTTTTTTAATTCATCTATTTGGGTAAAGAGTTTTGTTTTTTTGGTTTGTTTTTTTTTTTTTTTTTTTTTTTTTTTGAGATGTTTTGGGATGGAGTCTCGCTCTGTCACCCAGGCTAGAGTGCAGTGGCATGATCTCAGCTCACTGTAAGCTCCGCCTCCTGGGTTCTCGCCATTGTCCCGCCTCAGCCTCCCAAGCAGCTGGGACTACAGGCACCTGCCACCACGCCCGGCTGATTTTTTGTATTTTTAGTAGAGATGGGGTTTCACTGTGTTAGCCAGGACGGTCTCTTGTGAGCTGCCCACCTCAGCCCCCCAAAGTCCTAGGATTAAATAAATAGAAATTTCATAGATAAGATCTGAATCACATGCCACAAAACAAAAGTTTTATAAGGTTTTATAAGACCCTTATAAGGTGGTGAAAGATAAGACCTGGTGACAGCATGCCCAAATTGTAGGTCTCATTTAGTTAACAACTCTCTTAAAGTTTAAAAGTTAAAAATGCCAGTGTAATGTTAAAAGTGGTAGTTAGTATAAAACAATCAGTAAGCATTTTTAGTAAATATTTATAATTTGAGTTAGTAATTAAACTAACCTCTTTAACTTTTTTTCTTTCAGAGGTAAGTGTTCATTTTCACATGAGAAAATTTCACATTAAAAAGTCCTTTTGCATTTTCTGTGAAACACTAACCATCTGTACCAAGCCCATTACAGGGTGAAGAGAATGACGAAATCACCTAATACTTGAACATAACAAGGATAACATGACCCTGAGGCACACAACACAGTCTGCTGTGTGATAACTCTATCATTCACTACAACGGTGCCATCTTTACTGTAGCCTGGCAAAGAAAGAGACTGAGTACTGTAACGATGAGGACAAACAAAACCAAAACCAAATCAAGGCAGAAGGAGATACCCTACTTTTCCAGAACCTCTCCAAAAAATCTTTCCTATCACTCTCAAATTGTTATATTATCAATCTCGAATTGTTGGCCTAAATGATTTTATCATGGAATTATTAACTCCCTCTCTAACTTTATTTGTAAACTTTGCGGTTTTGACAATTAACCTGTTGCTGACTCAGGTACTATTGATCATGAATTTGTTTCAATCTGACTGGTGTTAGGTTACAATGTAGGGTCTCTTCAACCTATAAATGGAAAAGCGAGAGTGGGGGGTATCCCAAGCAAAGTAGCAATATATATGAAAATATATCTGTAATTTTTTACTTGCTTTGGACAAAATTTCTCTCCAAACTCTTTTTCATGACATATTTGTATGCAACATGCCAATTATGACTAGCTTTAATCTTTTCATAAAAGTAGAACCTATTTCTTTACTACACCTCGTTAGCTATTAATTCATGTTCAGTAATTAAATAATGGGTAGCATCAGAGACGTGGTCCTGTTCATTTCTGTAACTTTACAGCCAAGACCACCAAGTCCTGAAGGGTTTACTCCCAGGGGTTCCACAGCCAGCCAGTGGCAGAGCCACAGTTAACAGACAGCTCTTCTGACTCCCAAAGTTTGAAATCTTTACAATCCCCAGTAGTATTCAAACTGATTCTTGAATTCCTACGGGCCTGGTATGTGCGTGTTTTGGGGGGGTGCTGTACCTTCTGTGTCCATCTTTATTGTTTTATACTTTGTTCCTCCCTCTGAGAGGTCTTTTGATGAAGGAAGGAAGGGAGGGAGGGAGGAAGGGAGGGAGGGAGGGGAAACTAAACTCCCAGCTTTAAAAAGTCTTAAAATCACATTTTTAAAAATTTCAAAGTAAAAAGAATGCCTAAAATACGCGAGAAACTTATAACTTTTCATTATAAAGCAGAACTCAACATTAGTTGGATCCCTTCAAATGTCATCTGATGAAGTTTAGTGACTGAAGGGCCATCGGACCAGGGGTTCTGAGCTCAGAGATCTGAAGTCAGAGATCTGAAACCAACATCCTGACCTCTGTGGCTAAGGACCAGTTACTCAATCACTCTAATCCTCACTGTTCTGATCTTTAAAATGGGACTCATAAAACCTTACAGCATAGAAGATTAAATGAGATAATCATGTTAACTGCTGCTGCTGTTGATACGGCCATTATTAAGCTGTGTCACCCTTAAAAGTAATGGCAAAAACCACAATTACTTTTGCAGCAACCTAATAATTCCAGAGAATTTTAGATCAGCGTATAGTGAGGAGCCAATATCTCATATACTCTGTATTTTAAAATTTGTCACAATCCAAGCTGCCCTTTCCTCTGCAGTATGAATGAGTGGTTTTATTTTGTTCCCAAAGAGATGTGAGAATCACAGGCCAAGATCAGGGACCCTCTGGGTTTCAACAACAGATCGGGGGCTTGGGCAGTCAGCCCCACAGTTGTCTCTAAGACCAAGTCGGAGCACAAAGGCTTAAAAAGTGTTCCCATCATAGCTGTGGTTATAAGCCCCTGATTCTCAGCTGGGCAGCTGCAGGAAGGTCAACAGTCTGAGCACCAATCTGGCCTTATAATCTGAGGTTGCAAATGAATCTGACAATGGGCCACAGGCAGACTTGGGGAGTGTCACCCCACAGGCCTCTCTGGCTTTGGAAACTCGCAATCTGGCTTGGAAATTCATAATCAGAATCCCAGGACTGGGGTGAGGTCATGGAGGTGTCCTGTTTCATTTGCCTGCTTCAGCATAAATACATATTTACTGTGCATGGCTTTGTCATACACAATGCAAGGGCGAGTGGTACAGGGATGAATCAGACCTATATGGTCCAGAGATGTGAGTGAAGTCTAGGGCAGCAGTTCTTAAATGCAGTCCCCAGACCAGCAGCATGAGCATCACTTGGGAGCTCATTAGAGATGCACTTTCTCAGGCCTCAGTCCAGGCCTAGTGAATCAGAAACCCTGGGGGTGGGCCAAGCAATCTGTGTTTTCTCTCTCCCAAGCCATCCCAGTGAGTCCCATTCAGCTAAAGTTGGAGAAACAGTGGTACGGGATGTTTTCAAGAAGAGAAGCTAGACATGAGCAATGGAAAACAAAATAATGACAGGAAGTTGGCATTCTATCAGGATAGGCATCATAAAAACTTCATGGCATGACGAAGCTACCGACAGTGGGCAGAACAGTCAATCAAGCTGAGAGAAACTGAAGCCTGACTCGACATGAGATAGGTCAGAGAGTTTCACACCTCACTGACTGCGGAAACTCAAAAGGAACACAAAATAGGAATGATTAAGTTATCTGTACGTGAGAAGAGTCTGGTGAAAGTGGATATTCAGCTTGCTCTTCTCTCTGCTCACGGGAGGAGAATCTGCTAAAATTTACCTTAAAGAGATTCTTTATCAACCAAAGGGCTACGCAACCACCTACAGGTGAGCCTAGCCCAAGTTCTCTGCCTCCCTGAGAGTCATCAGGAAGACCTCGGCTGGAAGGAGGAGCTGGATCTTGACAACAAAAGAAGCAAATTCCTCAGTCCCTCCCAAGAGATTCCTCATTCAGAATGTCTGACAAGGGGTTCCAAGAAAATGAATTTTTTTTTTTTTTTTTTTTTTTTTTTGAGACGGAGTCTCGCTCCAGGCTGGAGTGCAGTGGCCGGATCTCAGCTCACTGCAAGCTCCGCCTCCCGGGTTCACGCCATTCTCCTGCCTCAGCCTCCCGAGTAGCTGGGACTACAGGCGCCCACCACCTCGCCCGGCTAGTTTTTTTTTGTATTTTTTAGTAGAGACGGGGTTTCACCGTGTTAGCCAGGATAGTCTCGATCTCCTGACCTCGTGATCCACCCGCCTCGGCCTCCCAAAGTGCTGGGATTACAGGCTTGAAAATGAATTTTTTTAAACATACATTTTTAACAAAGGATTCCACCTATCCTGGCTTAGATGATCCAGTTTGAGAAATACTACTTTAGTGATTCACTTATCCACAGCGAGAAGGTTAGAACCAATGATACTGAAGGATCCATTACTGCTGTTTTATTCAACACTTTGCTTATAAGTTATAGTTTGGGCCAGGTGTGGCTCACGCCTGTAATCCCAGCACTTTGGAAGGCAGAGGTGAGCAGACCACCTGAGGTCAGGAGTTCGAGACCAGCCTGGCCAACGTGGCGAAAGCCCGTCTCTACTAAAAATACAAAAATTAGCTAGGCATGGTGGTGCACACCTGTAATCCCAGCTACTCGGAAGGCTGAGGCAGGTGAATCACTGGAACCCGGGAGGCAGAGGTTACAGTGAACTGATATCACACCACTGCACTCCGGTCTGGGTGACAGAATGAGATTCGGTCTCAAAAAAAAAAAGAAAAAAAAGTTGCATTTTGACATAATTTGTACATTCCTACTAGAAGACGTTGGAGAAGTCAAAACTAATTTCTTAAATTAGTCACGGGGGCCCCAAGTGTAGGAAGTGTCCCAGGTCAAGGTGGAACAGGGCTGATAGAAAGGCCAGGGAAGCTTTCTGGGCTTTTCAAGACAGGAGATTTGCTATAATTTTTTTTTTTCTAGTTGAAAACGAGATGCATTTGAAATTCAGTCCCATTTCTTCTAAGTAAATGGCTAAAATGATTAATCACTAAATTACTAGACAGGAGAATTGGCAGAGCCCTTAGTGGTCATCCCAGGCAGCCTCCCAGCCACTGCCTGTCTGCAGTGAAGACAAAAAACAGTCAGAAGATGGTCGGTCTGTGGGTTAGAAGGATCTTCCTCAGGGGGAGCTGAATCAGCACACCTCCTTTCTCACAGAGAAATGAGAGATGAGCGTGCTGCCTTCACACTGATGGGTTGATGCTTTTCTTTTTTAGGAGGAGAGAAAGGGTGATGAGGAATCAAAGAGAAACCCCTCAGGTAAAATGGGACAGGGCAGAAGAGAAATCCTTGCTCTTTTTCTGTCACATTTTCCTCCCCACACCTTCCCGGCTCAGTAAACCAAAGCACTGACTAAGTTAAAGTAGCACAATGTGGAGAGAGGAAAAGAAAATCTCATTTGGTTTTGTTTTTGAATCCTTAGATGTCATCTTATTCCCTCATTTCTGTGGCCTTTTGTCTCTGCCAGTTTCCATAGCAACAACAACCGGCAAGCAGTTTGCATCCCTCTCTCCAGCTTGTGCGCAGATAACTCCAAACGGGGTCAGAAACAGCTCTGAGTTGAGGAAGAAGGTAGAAGATGCACATCTATATTTGCGTGTGGATTTGTTGTAAAGGTGCATATATATTTCTGTGCACTGATCTCCCTCAATATTTTTTGGCTGCAAAATTTTTTTTAGAGCTTATCTTTCTTTCTGATTTGGGGGAAGAGAGCAGTGAGTTTTATATTTAGTGAGAAAGCTGAGACCAAACAGATACATAATTCATACAATATTGAAAAAATAAGAAGGATTAGATGATCTTGCAGAAATAACAGCATACAGTATTCTGTATACACCTGAGAAGGAGAGAAGCTGTTTTCTAAAAGTGTACTAGGCCCATGCAATATTTATAAAATCCGTCAATGACCCACCAAACGATTAGGTACAGTTTCATGTCAAGGTATGATATTTCTTTTCCTATGCTTTTACTTTTTACTTTAGTGTTTTTCTGTCGCAATGCTCCTGATGTGTTTTGTGCTTTCCTTAGATGTTTCCTGAAATGAAGACTGTGTTACCAACAGGTGGTGGTATGACCACAATCAGATTTCTCTGAGGAGCGCACAGTATCTCTTGGCATAGGTGACTTTTGTCAAAAATTGAAATAATCACGACTTTACCCCTTTGAAAAACATAAAACCTTCTTTAAATAGAATGTTATTAATACAGCTACATGTGCCAAATTATAATAACAGGATTTATAGATTAAATTTCTATAGCAAACTGAAGAAATGAGTATCTCAGGAGAAACTGGTACCTGTGTTAGTTATCTATTGCTGCTGTAATAAGTAATCACAAATTTAGTGGCTTACAACACAAACTTATTATCTTACAGTTCTGTAGGTCAGAAATCCAAAATGAGTTTCACTGGCCTGAATCCAGCTGTCAGCTGGGCTGTGCTTTCTCGGGAAGCTCTAGGGACAAATCTGTTTCCTTGCCTTTTCCAGTTTCAAGAAACTGTCTGCATTTCTTGGTTCATGGCCCCTTCCTCCATCCTCAAAAGCCAATAGTGAGGCATCTTCAAATCTCTCTTAACTTAATCCTATCTTCAAAGTCCCCTTTTCCATGTAAGATAACCTGCTCACAGGTTCCAGGAATTAAGGTGCGGCTATCTTGACGGAGGGGCATTATTCTGTTTACACAGTACCTTTTTCATCAAATCATGCCTAACAATCGTGTTTTCATTTGATCCTGGTTTTACTCCAAGACTCTGACAAAATGACCTTTCCAACTTGTCCTAAATCCTGCCATACAGACAAATGTCCTGCTCTTTGGCCTCAAGCCAGGTTGACAGCAAATGTTTTGTGGTTTCTACTAACATGAGCCCATTGCCTCCAGGGCAGTCTGTGGTGTGCCTGGTCCTGCCTACGTTCTCCCCCAGCTTAGACAGGTGCTCTCCACTGCCTGTCCCCACACTTACAGCATCGACGACTGGTTTCTGCCCCAAAGGCCACATATCCTTCAAGATGGGGTGAGGATTTGCTTTAATGTTTAGATTTTCTTTCATGAACCACATGAATGTCCTTGTTTTTCTATTCCATTTTATATTTGCACCTTCCACTTTATGAACTGTCTAGTTTTAAAAAATCTCCTTTGCTAATTTTCATCCCTTTTAGCAGATCTTTTGCTGAAGTGTAGTCTTGGTTTTCTGACCCCCTTCTTTGTCTGACTTCTGAAATCTGCACTTACTCCAGTGGCTGGGACAATTGGTTTCCTGAGCCATTGCTGACTTTCTCCACCTCCTAACTGCTCAGCTCCGCATGCCCCATATGAGCCTACCTGCTACAGCACAATGCCCATTCTCCGGGCCCTGTCCACTGAGGCCGACCAGAGATGACTGCCCTACCCCTCCTGGCCGTGCGAGCTGTCCACTGCAGAAATGATCCCTCCTCCCCTGCAGACACCATCCTTTGGAAGGCTCATCTTTCCACTTGTCCTCAGGGACAAGAAAGCCAAAGAGATAGAAAGCAGCCCTCAGGGAACATCGCTATAGCCAGCTGCAACCTGGTATGAAGAAACTACCCCACTTGAGGACTTGTAATTTACAATGCACACTACTACATGAGAAGGCCTCACAACCTGTCTCACTCTCTCACAAACACACGCATACACATGCACACCTTCTCTTCCCAACACCTGCCATGGAAGTCCCCACATGTTTCTGAAATAACAATTTTCATTTTAATAGGCAGTTCCAGCTTCTAGGTCAGAGGAGCTCCCCATTGCATAATTATTTGTGATGGGCAAGAAATACACCTACAGCAAGCTTTTAAGGTCCTATTTTCTAAAATATAAAATAATGTGACTTTTTATGCAGAGATGTCATCATTGGTCAGCTTGAAGTGGTTTTGACAGCTGTGGGAGGTGGAATTATCAAGTCAGCCCCCATACCCTCTGCATACCCCACCCACCACACCGCTGCATAGGCCAGTGGCTAGCCAGGGGGACAGTTTGGTCATTGCCCTCCCTGCAAATTCATACGCATCCAAGGTCCCAAACTCACTCGCAGTTAAGCCATCCATTGTGGTACTGATGCCTGAAATCACTAAAAAGGGAGTTTTCTTTTTCTTTTGTTCTAAATAAAGTAAGAAAACAGACATCACCCCTGCCTTTCTCCCATCCCATCCAATGTCAAATAGAGGGCAGGCACTCTAGGGTTCCAGGCGTTTTCATTCTTAACTATTTTAATGAGCTATTTCTGGCCAGAATAAGAGTGCTCTCCAGCTTGAACCCCAAAGATTGCTTTTATATGCTTCTTTGATTGACAGGGAAGAAAACAAAGTTGGGAATAAATAAAAGTTGAGAGAATGCTCAATTACATAATTGACTAATCTACAGCATTTCTCCGCTGATTATAATAACTTTTAAACAAAATGGACTTATTAACAAAGGCTTTAACTGCATCATGATCAAAATTCTACTTTCCTTCCCTTTCTTATACCTCTATTGCTCTAATTAATTTCTAGCACAGATTTTCAAAAATAACTTTGCTTTAAAAAATATCAAACCATTTTATGCTATCTGCCAGATCTCTTTTGAATATTTTCCACCTTTATTTGTTTGCAGTGGACTAAAAGGCTTTATAAGGCCCCCATGGGCCTCATTGTCAAAATGACAAAGTATGCACTGACCTATGTAGAAAAACATACACAGACACACAGACAGATACAAAAGCACACGCATAAATATCCTGAAAGATGTAGCCAAAAGTGTTGCCAGAACAGAGGCTTCATCACCACTTATTAACTCTTTGACCTTGAGCAAATTACCGAGTATCTCTAGGAATTATGCTTATCATCTATACCATAAGCTTATAATACTGATAAATGAAGCTAGTGATATTTGAATATATCATAGAGTTTTTCTGAGAATTACCTGAGTAAATTACATGTAAAGCATTTACAATAGCACTTGGCAAGTAAGCCCAATAAGAGTTTCTTGTTGCTGTTTTTAATGGTGATGGTGGTAGTGGCAGTGGTAGTGGGGTGGTGGTGGGGTGGTGGTGGTGATGGTGATGATAGTGGTGGTGATGGTGATGATAGTGGTGGTAGCGATGCTGGTGATGGTGGTGGTGATGCTGGTGGTGGTGGTGGTGGTGATGGTGGGGGTGGTGATGGTGATGATAGTGGTGGTGGTGGTGGTGGTAGCGATGCTGGTGATGGTGGTGGTGATGCTGGTGGTGGTGGTGGTAGTGGTGATGGTGGTGGTGATGAGGTGGTGGTGGTAGTGGTGATGAGGGTGCTGGTAGTGGTGATGGTAGTGGTAGTGGTGATGGTAGTGGTGGTTGTGTTGCTGATGCTAGAAATATTGGTAATGATGATGGTGGTGGTGGTGATGGTGGCGGTGCTGATGCTAGAAATGATGGTGATGATGATGGTGGTGGTGGTGGTGGTGGTGCTGATCCTAGAAATGGTGGTGGTGGTTGTGGTGGTGATGGTGATGGTGATGGTGATGATTGTAGTGGTGGTGGTGGTAATGGTGGGATGCTAGAAGTGATGGTAGTAAGAGTTATATAATGTGTAGTTCATTGGAAAATAGTGTATGAGCAATGTAACTATACATTTATATAATTATATTATTTTTGAAATATACTGTCCTATTGATATCATCCTTATGATAAAACTAAGATTACTGAGCCAATCCTTGTGTTAGGAACTTTACAACATTGGTTCTACAAATCACAACAGCCCAAACAGGTAGGTGTTACTAGTTTTATTTTACAGATGAAAAATTAGAAACCTACAGTAGTGAAGTGAATGACCAAGGCCATGCAGTGGGCAGTGGCGCAACCAGGATTCTGTCATTTAACAAACATTCTCCTCCTGACTAATCTCTGCAAAGCTCAGCACTTCCCACTGCCTGGTCCTACAGTGAAAGAGGCAGGCAGGGATGTAGACAGCTAGAGTTTAACAGATGAGGAAATGGAGGCAGACAGGCAGGAGGCCAGGGAGTTAGGACCAGAATGCAGTTTACATGTGAGTAGGAGTAGGGGAGCCTGGAAGTACAGAGTGGCCAAGGTGGGTGAAAAGAGTGAGGATGAGGAAGAGCAGCAAATAAAGTCGTGTAGCCCAGGATGACCAGGACGGGGCCAGCGAGACTCTTCCAGTTGGCGTGTAACAGCGACTCTCCAAGTCTGCCCGTGGCAAGTGACAATTACTCTTTCTCAGTTGAAAAGACCGTCAAACATTTTAAATTACAATTGTCAGTGGTGAGACGGTGTTTCATCATGTGAAATGATCTAAAGCTGTGAAGCATAAAGCCTTCTTTAAACAGCAAAGTAATGGCTCCCTGCAGAGAGCTCAACTTCACGCACAGAGCCCGGCTTCCTTTTCCCAGAGACGCTGGAGGAAAAATTAGCAAGTTTTTCCAGATTTAGGAAAAAAGAACATGGCCTCAGAAATACCTAGGACACACATGCACCATCTCCCCAGTCTTCCCTCTAACATCACCCGAACTTCTCACCCGGAATGCCAACCTGACCCAACAGAGGCAACCACAAATCTCTGCTATGAACACATCTGCGATGCCAACAAGATCCCATCGAATTGCGCTAATGGGGGAGAGGTGAGGCAACGAGAAGTTTAAAGGGGGGAAAAATAGTAATCGCAAACTGCGCACTGTATTGTGACTGTTTTCATGAGCTTCTCTCACCCGTCAGAAGTTACTAATGAGCAGCAAAATTGTCTATTTGTGGGTTCCTTTCTTTTATTCTTCCATAACCACTGAAAGCACAAATGAGCCACAAATCTGCAAAGTGCCAGGCAGCAGAAGGAGAGTTCAGGGGGTCCAGGGACCTGCTTCAGGCTGTGTCAGGTCCCCACAATCAAGCTAAGACCGCCAGTGACAAAAATGAAAAGGAGAAGGGAAGGGGGTAGCCAGGAGCTGCCAGGTACAGGAGTGAAGACTGGGATCAGGGAGAGAGGAGGGTCAGTGGGAGGCATCTCCTGGGCTACCCCAGGGCCTGCTTCTGAATTTTTACCGGTCCTGGACCAGCTGTCCCTTTGTTTCTGGTTGCTTCTTCTGTCCTACAGCCCAGCTGCCAGCAGTTTCTAAGTGACGGGACATGCCTGGACTCCAGGTCCCTGCTGCATTCCTCTGCATATGGGCACAACAGGATTTTCTGAAAGTTCCAAGCACTGGGATAGTCCTTTCTCCACCCCACCCTCTGCTCCAGCCCTGGGAACCTTCTGAGGACAACTAAATCAAGACAAGAAAGGAAAGAGTCATTCATTCTTTCAACAGATATTTATTGAGCACCTACTCTATGCCAGGAAGTGTTCTAAAAACTGAGGATACTGCCATGAGTATCCTCAAGACAGAGAAGAAAACCAGAAACAGGAACCCCCTACAGGAAGCTGGTAGGAAACCCAGGAGTTGGGGGCATTTGGGTGGCCCTCTCAGCTGTTGCCTTGGCCTCCTCCACAGGGTGCCTGTCCAATTGTCCAGAACTAGGACCATGAGGCGAGATCTGGTGAAACCCGGCTTCACTTCCCATCTGTTCTCAAGACCTAACTACTAAACCAGCGTCATTTCCAGAGTGCCCTCTGGGGGCAGAGCACCAGCACCAAGTGCTGAGGCAGAAGAGAGGAAGAGAGACAGATAGGGACCCTGGTGGCAGGAGAAGAGGGTTGACCTCAGTGCATAGGTCAGGAACTCTTGGAAGAGAAAGCTGAGCTAAGGGTCAGGTAGATTCATCCCTTCTGCCCATCTCCTAACAGTGCTGCTTGTTCTCTCTGCTGGACCAGACTCTCTTGGTAACCTGACATCAATTTCCCTCCTTATCCAGGACTCCATCCAAGCTGCCCCACCTGAGGGACTGTGCTGTGGCTTGTATCAGAATCATGGAGGCTGCACTAACCAAGTTGTTTATATCATTGTCTGCTATTGATTTGGCAGCCCTGGGAGAAATTGCAGGCACCTCGAGGGAGGCAAAGATAAAGGTGAAACAAAAGATCCTCCAGACTGGTTTCCCCCCCACTCCTCCTAAGACCTGCCCTGGATTGAGAACCATTTTCCAAATCTTTACCAGCTGCCTGGCAGCTTGCCACAGATCAATAAGTCTTCAGAGTTCCAACTTGCAAAAATATTTACTGTACATAATTTAATAGAACCCTCTCCTGGATAAGGAGCTGACACTTTTAATTACCTGGATTAAGTGCTCTCCTTCTATAGGACACGGCATACACATGGCTCAGAATGCCAGCTATACACATTTCCCAGGCTTTTCAGTCTTGATTTGCAAAGAGGAGGATGAGGGTCTATGGGATGGTGACCTCTACACAGGGCTTTCTTCTCCTACCCCCTTCAATAGATCTTTCCATGTTCAAATACAGACAGCTTTTTCCCCCTGTTCCTAAGGAACTTGGTAGTGTATCTTCTTTGGGACTCTGCCTAGGGTAGCTGGCCCAGGATTCATCTTCTTCGGGTCCCTGCAGATACATGACTGCAAGTGTGTAATTGGAACTTGTTACAGGAAGTCAGGGACCTTGAACAGGGGGACCAGCTGAAGCCATGGCAGAAGAACATAAATTGTGAAGATTTCATGGACATTTATTAGTTCCCTAAATTAATACTTTTATAATTTCTTACGCCTGTCTTTACTGCAATCTCTGAACATAAATTGTGAAGATTTCATGGACACATCACTTCCCCAATCAATACTCTTGTGATTTCTTATGCCTGTCTTTACTTTAATCTCTTAATCCTGTCATCTTCATAAGCTGAGGAAGAATGTCACCTCAGGACCCTGTGATGATGACGCTAACTGCACAAATTGTTTAAACAATATGAAATCTGGGCACCTTGAAAAAAGAACAGGATAACAGCGATGTTCAGGGAACAAAGGAGATAACCTTAAAGTCTGGCTGCCTGTGGGCCAGGCAGAACAGACCCATATTTCTCTTCTTTCAAAAGCAAATAGGAGAAATATCGCTGAGTTCTTTTTCTCACCAAGAACATCCCTGAGACAGAGAATGTGTTCCTAAGGGGAGGCCTCTGAAATGGCTGCTTTGGGAATGTTTGTCTTTTACGGTTGCAGATAAGGGAGGAAATAAGCCCTGGTCTCCTGTAGTGCTCCCAGGCCTATTAGGATGAGGAAATTCTCACCTAATAAATTGTGGTCAGACCGGTTGTCTGCTCTCAAACCCTGTCTCCTGATAAGATGTTATCAATGACAATGCATGCCCGAAACTTCATTAGCAATTTTAATTTCACCCCAGTCCTGTGATCTCACCTTGCCTCCATTTGCCTTGTGATGTTTTACTACCTTGTGAAGCATGTGATCTCTGTGACCCACACCCTATTCATGCACTCCCTCCCCTTTGAAAATCACGAATAAAAACTTGCTGGTTTTGTGACTTCGGGGGCATCATGGAACCTGCCGACATGTGATGTCTCCCCCGGACACCCAGCTTTAAAATTTCTCTTTTTTACCCTTTTCCTTTATTTCTCAGACCAGCCAACACTTAGGGAAAATAGAAAAGGACCCACGTGAAATATTGGGGGCTGAATTTCACCCAACAGGAACTGACCACAACAGCCATTAATAATAGCTAGCATGTGCTGACTACCTTCTGTGGGACAGACGTAGTACCAGGCTCACAATATACTTCATTTCTAAGCTGCAAAATAAACCTGCATGGAGACGTTATGATGCCCATTTTTCAGATGAGAAAACAGAGGCCCACATACATTGTGTAACCTACCCAAGGACACCTACTCATGAATTGCTGAGACAGGACTCGAACACACATAGGTCTGACCAAAACCCTATACTGCATCTCCTGGCCCATCCTGAGCAAGTGCCACACACTTCCAGAGCCCCAGAACTCCATACTGGTTTCTATCCCAGGGTTGTGTGGAGTGAAGATGAACAAATACCAGAGTTTTGGAGACTGGTTTCCTCAACTCTTTCAGCCTCTTCCCTCTGGGTTTGGCTTCTCTTCCAACCCTCCTCCTGCTGTGTTCTTAGAGCAGGGGTTCCCCCTGTTAGGAACTGGGCTCTACAGCAGAAGGTGAGCTGCAGGTGGGCAGGCGAGCGAGCATTACCACCAGAGCTCTATCTCCTGTCAGATCAGCTGCACCATTAGATTCTCATAGGAGCGCAAACCCTATTGTGAACTGCACATGGAAGGGATCTAGGTTGCACCCTCCTTTAGAAACTCTAACTAATACCTGATGATCTGAGGTGGAACAGTTTCATCCTGAAACCATTCTCCACCCTCCACCCCAGTCCATAGAAAAATGGTCTTCCATGAAACCAGTTCCTCATGCCAAAAAGGTTGGGGACTGCTGCCTTAGAGGACATCTACTCAGCACCATGGACAGAGTCTGGGTCCAGCCTACATCCATTCTGGTCTGTGCTGCTTCTCCTCCAGCACCCCTCCTGTTCTGTCACAATGGTCAGGAGGCCGTTTTGCAATGCAGGCACTTCTCTCAAATGCTAATTAACTTCCTCTGGTATCTTAACAAAAGCAATCCTGGGCAATCATGTTCTGCATGGCACCTAAAAATTTGTGGGTGTACAATAAATATTCAGCTCCTAACAACAATTCCCACACTTGCTAATGATTGTGTGGGAGCATTTAGTTTCATAGGCAGAAAAGCCAAATAAGAGATTGCTGAAACCAGAAAGGGAATTATTAACTCCTCAAAGTATCTGTGCTTGGCTGTGACAAAGGCTGACGCTGGGGAAGTGAAGAGGGTAGAAAATGGAAACCTCCATACCTACAAGAATTGTGAGTAGTCCCAGACTGACCAAGGCCTGCCAACTAACACATGATCAAGCTTTATTGATGTTTATGCCTAACGCTGTTTTCAACACCATAGAATCTGAGAGCTGGCTGTTTCACTGAGATGTCATTGAGACCTGGAAGAAGTAGATGTTAATTCTGGCCACCCCTAGGGGATGCTGACCTCTAGGAACAAGGAAGGGGCCGAGTAGAGAGGATATAATGATAAACTTGAACATTTCCTCAGAAAGGTGGATTCCAAATGGATGGGCCAACTCTTCAGCTAAGCGCTCTTGGTGTGAGCAAAAGGAGATCCCTGCAACCTACTAAAACTGTGCCATCCAGCAAGCGGGAAATGAACAGCAAAGAACCAAAATATGTCAGTTCCCAAACCAATGAATGAAGCATGGGCTGGTGAGTCTGGAATTTAATTTGCAACACTCACTACAAGTTGGGGAAACACTAAAGAAATCTGACACATTTTGCATATTCCAGGTGAGATGGGCAACAGATACCTTTTTGTGCAGAGAGATAGAGTTGCAGGCAGGAAACAAATTGATCTGCATTTCATGCCTCTATTTTCTGGGCAAACTCAACTGTTTCTTTCTTCCTGTATACACATACTGTTGTTTTGTATAATGTGAAAACAATATCTGGAAGAAATGCTTGAAAGCCTTCACAGATATTCACGTGACATTCACATGATGAAGAAGGAGCTAGAGGAATGGACAATGAAGGGAGTTGTGTTCAGAGGAAAAGAAAGTAAAAGCTCTTGGAAGAATGGGGTCACGGGTTGCAGAAATTGTGTTGGTTGCTGATTGGTCTGAATGAACAGAATTCGTCAATGGAACACGTTTGTTTTTAGGTGTATTATTATATCTATGAACCATATGACATTAACAGCAGCCAGATGAGAGTAGTGGGCCAATGGAGGCTTGTTTTCCTTTTGTTTATAGGTATATTCTAATTTGCTGACAATATAATGTATGTAATTAAAAGAATGAGAGTTTAAAATATTTGGAATGTGAATCTGAATAACTGGCACCTGCATTATATATCAATGAACTAAACTATGCATAAAAGTTTGGAAGAGGGTCTTGATCTTGGGCAGCAACACAAGACAATTCGGAACCATGAGTTGGGTTAGACTGACTTGGAATGACAGATGTGAAGGTCAGAGCTGTGCAGATGGACAGTCACAGCCAGGAGGTCATCTGCTCGCTCACTGGAGGGGTACAGGTAAGTGTCCTGAGAACACAGGGAAAACCAATCCAGAGGAAACAGGCTCGGGAGATAATGTTCCAAAGGGAGACATAGGAGATCCTGAATAAAGACAAATGGGTTAGAACACTGAAATGGGTACAGACACAAAGAGAGTTACAAAGAGACCAGGAAGAAAACCCCAAGGTCTGCCCCTGGCCCTGGAGCCACACAATCTCTGGCCCAAAGCACTCACCCTTTCTAAAGGTTCAGCAGATAGACACCTGCCCTCCATCAGGCTCACTGCATCAGCCGCTGAAACTGTCATCAAATACCAGCAAGTTCCTTTACCCCACTTCCACTTCCAACTACCCCTCCCCATTTCTTTCCTTTCCTTTGCAGCAAGGCTCTTCACAAGAGATATCTGTGGTCAATATATCCAATTTCTTGTCTCCCATTTTTTTCTGAAACCAGTACAATTACATTTTTGCTTCCTCTACTTCCCCTAAACTCTTCTTATCAAGTTCACCATTGCACTTCACGCTGCTAATTCCAAGGGAAGCTTGATGGTCCTCTTTTTTCTTAACCCACCATTAGCAATTGTCACGTTTCCTCATTTCCTCCCTTCAAAAGGCTTTATCCACACAGCTTCCAAGCATCACACAGCCAGGTTTTCCAACAACTCACAGACCATAGATTTTCCATCTACTTTGCGGCTCCTCCCTGACCACCTTCGCCTCTTAACTTTCAAGTGCCCAGGATTCAGTCCGATACTTCTCTTTTCTACTTACATTTACTCCGTTGGTGTTACCATCTATTCTATGGCCTTAGAGACCATCTGTATGCCAAAGATTCCCAAATTTATGTCTCCAGTCCCCACCTCACATTGAACTCAAGACTTGTAATCCACTTGCCTACTTAATACCTCCACTAGAATAGCCAATAGGTATCGCAAATGTCAACACCCAGCACTTTCCCTATAAATCCAACCATTCCTGCTTTCCTCTCAATCTCAGTTGATGGCAATTCCAACTTTCAGCCGCTGAGACCAAAAAAGCCTTGGAGTCATCCTTGACTTTTCTTTCTCTCACACCTAGTCTATGAGCAAAGCCTGTTGGCTCAACTTTCAAATTAAAGGCAAAATTTGACTACCTCTCATGACCTCCACTGCTACCTTCCTGGTCAAAGCCCATTATCCCTCACCTAGATTATTACAATCACTAGTCTCTCTGTTACTGCCCTCTTCTCACCTCCAGTGAAACATATATATTCAACACAGAAGCTAGAGTGATCCTGTTAAAAGCACAAGTTGGATCACGTCGTTCTTCTTCTCAAAGCCCCCCAATGGTTTCCCATTGAAGAGTTTCCCTCAAATCCATCAGTTTCTACTGATCTACCTTTCACTTCCATCTTCTCTTCTCCAATTCCATGTCAAGACCACCCATATCCTCCCATATTCCATATTATTCTCTACCCAGCAGGCAGTGTTTTCTCTCTGAGTGAGAAATCTAATCACGTTACCCTCCAATTAAAAGCCCTTCAATATAGACTGGATAAAGAAAATATGCTACATATACACCATGGAATACTTTGCAGCCATCAAAAGGAATGAGATCATGTCCTTTGCAGGAACATGGATGGAGCTGGAAGTCATTATCCTCAGCAAATTAACACCGGAACAGAAAACCAAACACCGTATGTTCTCACTTATAAGTGGGAGCTGAACAATGAGAACACATGGACACAGGGAGGAGAACAATACACACTGGGGCCTGTTGGGAGTACAGGGGGAGGCAGAGCATCAGGATAAGTTTTAATAGCTAATGCCTATGGGGCTTAATACCTAGGTGATGGGTTGACAGGTACAGCAAACTATCATGGAACACGTTTACCTATGTAACAAATCTGCACATCCTGCATATGTATCCCAGAACTTTATATTAAATTAAATAATTAAAATAAACTTTCAACCAAAAAAAGCCCTTCAATAGGATCCTACTGCCCTCAGGGTGAAGTCTAAATTTATCAGGGTTACCATGGCCATCTTCACTGTGCAATGACAGTCCTAGTGTATCTCCTGGCCACAGGCCTTGGTGAGCACATTCAGCTATCATTGATTCTGTGTCTACCATGTTCATTAACCTGTCATTAGAATACTTCCTGATAAGTTCCCCTCTTTGTATGAGTTTCATGTCCCTAGCCAGATTGTTTTTAGCTCTTTATGAGCTGGGATCACATCTCCTATTTTATTTTCTGTCCCTTTATCAACTTCCTGATAATAGCAGGTCACTTGATACTTGTTTAAGTAATGGTGCAGAACAGACTGTGTAACTTGAGTAAAGGGATGCTGGGTGTTTCTGGAACACAGGTTGATTTTCTTCCCCCAGCACATCTGCAGTGGCTATTATAAAATGTTCTGTAGGATGGTCAATGTGCTAGCCATTCAGTACAACTAGTTTTTCCATTCTTTTGAACAAAAACACCAAGAACAAATGACTTTACCTGAATACGTTGCCATGACAGGAAAGCTTTATCCTGTGGAACAGGAATAAAAGGCAACTCTGCTGACCTGATAAGCCTCGGGACAAAAGGATGATGATTTGATACAGTGGTTCAACAGCCTTTATGCTGTTTTCTGTCACCCAGTCATGGGAGGGAATAATGAGAATGGCAACCACGATGGCCAGATAGCCAGAGCCCCAGCTTTCTTCCTTTTGTCTTATATGAGGAGGGTGACCAGGACGCTGCCCAGACAGACACTTTTACAAATCCACACCCCAGGTAGGGGGTGGGAAGAGAGTTTGAGGGGTGGCATTACTCCACTCATTTCATCATGCAATGTTTTAACAAAACTCCATGGTATCTCCTGCCAGATATCTCAGGTTGGAGTGGCTGGAAGGGAGTAACAGTTGTGCCCCTCAGGGAATTTTAGGATTCCAGAATCAATGTCTCAAGTACCCTGCCTCTCATTCCAAGGCTTCAGGGTTGATTCTAAGAACACGTAAGGGCAATTGATCTAAAGACATTAAAGACTGGGGGGGGAAATGTCAATTTATAAAGAAGGCCAATCAGGAAGGAAGCACAGAATATCAAAATGATCTGAAAGTCACGAGGCCTGATTCTCACCATTAATTTCCTAAGTCACCGTGAGCTAGTCACAGAAACTCTCTGAGCCTCATCTGTAGAAAAAGGAGCTGGAAGTATAGCTGATCTTATACTAGCTGTTTTCAAAGCCCTTTGCAAGTCAACAAGCCTACGATTCTTTATAGAAAAGAAAATGAAAGGCACCTTTGGCCTAGGTCATTTAACCTGGGAATGGTAGAGGACACTGGCCAGGCTCATTGGCCCATGTCAGAGAAGATTTGTGACAACAGCTTTGACCTCTTCTGAGCAGAAGGATATGGCACAGGGTGAAGACAGAGAAGATTACAAACCAGTGTGAGGACTCACAGGGACTCAGATAGTCCTCCCCTTCCATTCCTGGGTTAGACCCAGAGACCCTGAGTGACCCAGTTACACTTTCAGTGGCCCAGCTGTCTCATCTCCTAGGCCAGAGCTCTTCCAACCACATCAAAGTGACTTTTTTAGGCTTGGAACTCCCTCCGAGTCTCTAGCCTCCTCCAGGGGAAAAAGAAAGGATTGGGGGTGGGGAGAAGAAGCCTGTTTATTTCTCTTCCTATCAACAGATACTATGTCTTACAGTTCCTTCTCTTATTCCCCCATTAAAAAAGGTATTGGATAGAACATACCACTGTGTGAAGTTTGGACAAAAACTCCAGCTGGCATTCCTCTCCACCACTCCAGTCACAATAACGGTGCCTGTGCCTCCAGAAGAAATGTGATGACCAGAAAGGAAAATAGATACATTCTCCCTCAGGAGCCAACCTTACCCCTACCTTCTCCACTTGGGAAACAGAAATGAGTATGCAAGTGAAGGTCTTGTGATGCACTTATGAATGATACCAGGCCCAGTTAAGATCATTGAAAGATTCACTCCTCCACTTCCCAAGCTGGCTAAATACTTCCAGTGCTAGCCAGTACTCAGGGTCCGTGCCCAGAATGCATGAGGAAGCCAGGCAGAGAGAGCTCAGCTTGGTACCTCTTCAACATGTTACTGACTTTCACTTAGTGTTCATGCTGAATTACACACACTCTATGTGGATGTGGTGCTGGTTTAGAAGTAGTTTTCAACTATAATACTTTAATAGAATACCTTCTATTAAAAACACAACTGTGGCCAGGTGCAGTGGCTCATACCTGTAATCTCAGCACTTTGGGAACCCGAGGCAGGCAGATCACAAGGTCAGGAGTTTGAGGCCAGCCTGGACAACACAGTGAAACCTGATCTCTACTAAAAATACAAAAATTAACCACATGCAGTGGCAGGCACCTGTAGTCCTAGCTACTCGGGAGGCTGAGGCAGGAGAATTGCTTGAACCCAGGACGCGGAAGTTGCAGTAAACTGAGATCGTGCCACTGCACTCCAGCTTGGGCAACAGAGTGAGACTTCATCTCAAAAAAATAATAATAACTCTATACTTTAATGGGCTATCAACTTTTTGGCCCAATTATGTCCATAATTGTAGGATGTATAAACTTCATGAAAACTCTATGACATAAATAGTGTATGTTAAATTATCAAAATTTGACAGACTATATCTTGTATCTCTTATGCCAGTCTCATTTCTATACACCTCATTTCAGCTGCAAATGCATTAAAGACATTGAATAATAAACCACCAGGATCTTCAGTGGTGATAAAATATAATTTAAAATCACTCCCTGAAAGACACTGGGATTCTTATAATGCCCTTCCAGTATGCTGCATTAATAATTAGACATCAGAAAGGAAGGAGTAGTTGGAGGTATGGGGTATTAGATCATTACCAAAATCTGAGACTTTGAATAAAATATATATGGCTTTCTTTAAAAGACAAAATATTAAAGCATGTTGCCTAAAATCTTAATCTCATTGTGAAGCCATACATGTGTCATGGAAAACAGAAAATCCCAACTCATCCTTGGATTTCACACGATCTAACTGAAAGAGGCCACATTCAAAGGACAAAGTTCAGAGACCTCAAAGAGTTTTGCTTAGGATTCATGGTACTGAACATGCAATTGGTTTGGAAATGACAGGTTTGCAAGCTATAACAAGGACAGTAAGAATCCCTGGGAATACATGTCTTCTGAGGAACATCAGGCTGGCTGTTCACATTGCCAACATTGTTCTGTATCAGGTCTTTTGGATGTCTCTGAAAAGCACTTGAAATAAGTAGGAGAAACACAGAACACACCCTTTAAAATCATGGGTGCACATAGTGAGGACAGGATGCTCAAAGTATATGAAGCTCATATCCATGTATGTTTCCCTGCCTGCCTCCAGCTTTCAGCAGGGAAAGAGAGAGTATCAAAATCAAAAAGCAGATAAGTATTTTCCTTCTTTCTCCTCTTTCTCCTTTTAGCATCCCCTCCATCATCTTCAGCCTGCCTTGCCTGCTCTGTCTTCAAGGCTTTATCTAGAAATCAAAGGTTAATGGTTGGGTTATACATTGTCTTAGCCCATTCTGTGTTGCTATAAGAAAATGCCACAGACTGAGTAATCTACAATGAGAGACACTTACTGGCTCATGATTCTGGAGGCTGAGAAGTCCAAGATTGAGGCGCCAGCATCTAGTGAGGGCTTTCTTGCTGCATTTCTCATGGCAGAAGGGCAGAGTGAGGGTGAGAAAGAAAAAGAGGCTAAACTCATCCTTTTATAGGGAACCCACAAGAATGACATTAACTCATTCACAAGAGCAGAGCCTTCATGACCTAACCATCTCTTAAAAGTCCCACCTCCCAACATGTCCTCACTGGGGATCAAGTTTCCAACATATAAACTTTCTGGGACACATAGAAATCAAGCATATATCTTGTCCTTCTTATGCCCTAAAGAGGGATTTGAACATGCTTTTATATAGTTGTCAAAATTCATGGACTCTATAACATCAAAAGTGAACCCAAATATAAACTATAGACTTTGAGTGATAATAACGTTCCAATGTAGGCTCATCTATTATAACAAATGTACCACTCTAATGGGGAATGTTGATAGTGTGGGAGGTTGTGCATGTGTGGGAACAAGGAATATATGGGAACCCTCTGTTCCTTCTGCTCAGTTTTGCTGTGAAACTAAAACAGCTCCAGAAAAAGAAGTTTATTAATTTTTTAAAAAACAGATTTGGGCTCTTTCTACACTCTCTGCCCAATATTTAACATTTTCCTCTGGCAAATCTGTCTTTCCCAGTATGGGATTTTTCTGGGCAGAAAACTTCATAAACTCTATAAGTCATGCAAAAAGGCCACCGTCTACCCAATTTAGGAATAGTAAAAGACATTTAAAAGAAAAACATTTTAGTCCAGAGAGCGTGGAGAGAACCAAGAGAATAGCACTCAGGTTGAACAATGGCACAAAAAAAATAGGGCTCAGGGAGATAAACGGAAAGAATGTCATTTGGTCTAGAGTTGCACTGCCCAATACAGTAGTCACCAACAACACATGGCTATTTATATTTAAATGTGAGTTAAATTAAATTAAATTAAATTAAATTCAAATGTCAGTTCCTCATCCCACTAACCAAATATCAAGGGCTCAGTAGATACATGTAGCTAGTGGCTACCATATTGGACAACACATATAGAGAAGATTTCCATTGTTGCAGAAGGTGCTATTGGACAGCACAAGTCTAGAACAGGGATCAGCAAACTTTTCTGTAAAGGATTAGCTAGTAAGCATTTCAGGCTTTGTGGGCCAAACCATCTCTGTCATAACTACTCAACACTGCTTTTTTAGTGCAAAAACAGCCATAGACAATATGTAAATGAAGGGGCATCGTAGTGTTCCAGTAAAACTGTTTACAAAAACAGGATTTGGTCTGTAGTCCAAGTTTGCCAAGCCTTGGTTTAGAGGAACCATTTTTAATCTATAATAGGAACATTCAACTCCCAGGAGGCCTTAATTACTGTGAGGCATCTACCCATAGGCACTACAAGCAATCATAGCTTTCGACTAAATAATGTGTCCGTCACATACCAGTATCTTTATTTATCAGAATACCTCTATATTATCATGACTGATAAGATACAAATTCATTTCAAATCGCTACTGTTTTCAAAGGAGCATTTGTCATTGTGCATTATTCTCAGAAATGAACCATGAATTTTGTCTCTTTTATTACATTTCTCTAATACAAGTAATGCATGTTTGGTTTAGAAAAATGAGAAAGCAAGATAAAAAAGAAAGAAAAAGAGAATTACCTGAGTTTCTACTCAGGAGATTTTTAACCATTGTTAATATGTAAATAAAACTACATGGTTCCTTTGTTCACTGCTATATTCCTGGTACCTAGAACAGTGGTGAATGCATGGTAGATAATAAATATTCATTGAATTTTAAAATGTCTGATTATAAAAATAGGGGTATTCACAACTGTACTTCAGGAATTCTATAAACTTTATGACTGCATTAGCAATGCTGGCTGTATCTGAGAGTTTCTGCAGTGACTTACAGTTTTCATTGGATTAGCAAAGGTGTCTATGATCTAAAAAGGTGAAAAAATCCTCAGTTATTCCCAGGGCTAAACCTACAAGGTCTTCACCTTTCTGTCTATTTATGACTGAGCTCTATAGAGAAGCAGACCTTTTTCTCCCAGGGCTGTCTTCCATGACTAACCGAAGTCATCTATCTGATTCAAACCATCCGGGCGAAAAAGCTGCTTGGCTTGAACATAATTCACTCAGGAGAAATGGAGGAGGGGGCTTCTGGTGGCACTTTTCCAGTCTGAGAACATGGACCAGTGTACAGAAGAAGATCCCCTGTGGCCTTCCCAAGAAGTTCAGGCTTGTTACACCTTCTCTGGGCCCTGTCAGCGCAGCAGGCTTGAGCACGATGCTGATGGGGTCAGACCATAAGCCCAATCCCTATGGGGACCAGGTAAAACAGAGGTGCCATGATTGGCACACCTAGAGTCAAGCATCAAGTGCTGGCCTTTGGTCCTGGGGGACAGCGAGAGAATGAGTGTCCTGGGGATACCCTTGCTGTGGGTAGGCAGCTCCTGGGGTGACAGATAAAAGCACATCATCAACAACAAAGAGTTAACACAGAAAAGCAGATGCTTTTATAATCTGGGGGCTTGGGGGGATGACGTGAGATTTATAGCCCCCATTTAGAGTTCTCTCAGGCATTTTGCCCACATCTGCTCCACAAAGATGCACGTCTAGGTTCCTTTTCTCCATCTTTATATTACAGCACAGTCAAATCAATGCCATTAATTGCTAAGTGTAAAGGACTTTCTGATGCCTAATGAAACCTTCAGCAGGCTCCTTAGAAGCAGGTCTATTTATAGATCATACGTTTTCCTGGCCTCCTTCCCTTATCACTAAGAGCATGGGGGTAGGAGGCAGGAATTTTTTTGCTTCTGAGAAAAATTATCATCGGCCCCTCACACTTGTTCTCCACCTGGAATCCTAATCCCAATTCTGACATCCTAATCATTTCCAAGAGCAACCACAATGCTGTCACAAAGAGCGGATTATGATTTCAATTGGAGAATATTGCTAGGAGCTAATCATGGTTCTGGAAACAAAAGGCCCTGTTTTTATGGGAAGGGACATAGTTACAAAGAATCCACAAAGACGGCCAACCAAAAACGTAATCAACGATGAACAGATTTATGGCTAAAACAAATATGTGAATGCACACACACACACACACACACACACACACACACACACACGTAGCAAATGATTCTTGAAAGGGATGATATGCTCTGATTAAAAATATGATGAGGAAATCCCCTAAAATCTAACAGTTCCATTTCTCAAAACTGGGAGCCAACCTGTGCTTTAAATGAGAACAGCTGTAAAGAGAAATTGCTCAAAAGCATGGGATGCTGCATCCCAACGGTCTTTTCAGTCTGAAACTGAGCTCCTGAAACCCCTCCCAACCCACTGCCCTCACACTGGGAGCACTTATCTCCATCTCAGTTAATGGCAGCTGCATTTTTCAATTGCTCAGGGAAAAAAAAAAAAAAAAAAATCTGGATCGTCTCCTGGTCTCCTCTCTTGCTCTCACACTCCACATCCAATCTGTCAGCAAATCTTGTTGGGTC
Organism: Macaca fascicularis; assembly: GCF_037993035.2. Taxonomy (NCBI): domain Eukaryota; kingdom Metazoa; phylum Chordata; class Mammalia; order Primates; family Cercopithecidae; genus Macaca; species Macaca fascicularis. The sequence continues at coordinate 182,981,349 of NC_088377.1, read as the reverse complement.
AAAGTACATCCAAAGTCCTATCACTTCTCATCATCTTCCTTACTGTCACTCTCCCCAGGCTGCTCCATTCTGCTACCTGGAATATTCCAATAGCCTACTGTGTCTCTGTCTCTGAGTTTGCCCTGTCTTCAGGCTATGATCCTATGAAAATACAACTCGCATCATATCAGTCCTCTGATCAAAGCTTCTCAAAGGTTTTCCTTCCAAAAGCCAAGGGCCCAAATGATCTGCTTCCTCCCTACGTTTCTTTCATCATCTCCCACTAAGCTCTCTCTCACTAACTCTATTGTACGTTCACTGACCTCCAGGGAGTTTCTTGAATGTACCAGCATCTTGATGCCTCAGGGCCTTTGCACTTGTTGGTTCTTTGCCTGCAATGCTTTGCTTGCCCCCTTGTAATCCCATGGCTAACCTCCTCCTTTCTGTATCCAAAAGTCCCCCTCTCTCTGAGGCCTTCCTGACAATCCTTCTCAAAATCTGCTTCCATCCCCTCTTCAATGCTTCATATTCCTTTCCATGCTTTTTTTTCTTCTTTGCACTTATCACTACCTAACATACTTTATCTTTTATTTATTTATCTTGTTCATTGTCTGTGTCTCATAGTAGAATATAAACTCTACAAGGGCAGGGATTTTTGTCTCTTGTTCATGAAGAACCATTGCTATAGTGCCTAGCCTAGTGTATGACACTCAGTAAATACTTGTTGAATATATGAATGCTAAAAAACAGTACCTGGCACTCCAACTATTAATTACAAGTTAATAACAAAATGTAATTGTAAAAAGATTAGAAACCACCTAAATGCCTATAAACAAGAAAATGGTTAGGTAACAATACAGCCATAAAGTGATACGCTATGCAGCCCTTAAAATAATGATGTAGAATTTACTCACTAATGTGCAAAGATCACCACACATATTAAGTAAAATAAGAAGGCTGAAAAACAGCAGGTATATCACCCCAGTGTAAAATATTATGAGCTTGAAACATGTATGTATCTCATATGTTTGTTACAAAACTCCATTTGTGTGTGTATGTATTTGTGTAGCAAGATGACAGAGAAGAGAAAAAGAGAGAGGCAAATCGACAAATCGTGGTAGAAGAATCTAAGGAGATTGTTGCTTTCTATATTCCTTCTGTATTGGGTTTCCTACAACAAGCAGCTTTTAAACAGAGTATTTTTAAAGAGGGCTTTCTCTTTAACATTTACCAAGGTTTAGCTACCTGCAGAGAGCCTGACTAAACTTAACATTCCGTAAAAAGCAGCATTCAAACCATTTCAGTTCAACCTTCCAGAAGCTATTTGACAACTGGCACTTCAGAATTCCAAAGGGAGATATATCTCCTTCCCTTACAACAAAAGAGCATATAAGGAAATGCAAAAATTTTAAAAATCAGGAGCAGAGAAAGCACGTAATAGCCAGAAGTCTAGCTCACTAATTAATGTTTCGTGAACCCCAACCTCAAAATATAATGGGGCAGGGGGGTTTAGGGGAGAAGAAGGAAAGAGGGGAGGAGTCCTCACAAGAAAGCCTGTGCTTTCCTAGCCACCTGCTCTCGTTCCACCCTCAACCTCTCCTTTCCTGGACACTCAACCTCAGTCGAAGGCCATGTTCCAGGCAGGCTGGGGTAACCGGGTTTGTCAATATCCCACGCACCTCTGAGCCTTTGTTCTCGACACGTCCCTGCCTTGAATATCCCGTCCATCTGAACTTGCTAGAGCCTTCTTCTGCCAGGAAGCTTTTTGACCCCAGACTCCAATGACTCTGTATTCTGTTTTCTGTTTGTTTGTTTGATTGATTCATTGATTTTTGAAATGGAATCTTGTTCTGTTGCCCAGGCTGGAGTGCAGTGGCACAATCTCGGGTCACTCCAAGCTCCACCTCCTGGGATCAAGGGATTCTCCTGCTTCAGCCTCCCAAGTAGCTAGGACTACAGGCATATGCCACCATGCCCAGCTAATTTTTTTTTTTTTTTTTTTTTAGTAGAGACAGGGTTTCACCATTTGTGCCAGGCTGGTCTCAAACTCGTGACCTCAAGCAATCCACTTGCCTCAGCCTCCCAAACTGCTGGGATTATAGGCGTGAGCCACCAGGCCCTGCCTACTCTGTATTCTTATAACATCTCTAATGGACACTGAAGTTATACTCCTTGGCATTGTGATTTCCCATCATTATTGTTAATGATAACAACAAAGGTAATAGGCTACATTTATTGAGTTTCTACAACCAAGCAGGTAGTAAGGATGAATGATGAATGAGACATGCTGGTCCTGGACCTCAGACCATATCAGATCCCCAGCCAATCTGTAAGCTTCTAACTTGATTTTACTTTCTCATTTCCCAGTACAAAGCAGAGAATGAGGAACTCTACAAAATGTACGCTGGCAATAATGGTGATGAGCACAGGTTGCCTTTGGTCAGTGGGAAATGACTTCTGTATCTGTTTGAATGCAAGCCTCCTCGGTCCTGGAGCATCTTCCTTCATGGTTGCATGTGAGACTCACCTAGAGAGCTTTTTTTTTTTAAATGTTGAGTAAGTAGATCAGAAACTCCAGGGCAGGGCCTGGGTATCCATGCTTCTTTAAAAGCTGACTTTAAAAGGTGGTTCCAATGGGCTGCCAAGATTGAGAACCTCTGCCCTGGTCTCAAGGTTTGTCGTATGGCAAGTATGAGGAGTTCCCCTCCTTCTTTGGTGTTCTATTCAGGCCTGGTACTCTTAGCAGAACAGAATTACAAGTAATGGGGCCAGCGTTAAGCTCTTAAAGCCACACTCAAGGAATTGTGGCAGGTAAGAGAGAAAAGGTGAGAATGGGGACATGGCTATAGGCATGAATAGTGACCACTGCCTCCTGACTGCACTCTCTTCCTCAGCTATGGCTTCCTTGAGAAGTCTAGTTTCATTCATTGGGCTCCAGTGACCAGCACAATGTGTGGCATGCATGACACCCAACAAATGTCATCTGAGGTCCCACTGTGCACACAGGTGTTGACATGTTAGGAAAAAGATGCCCATGCCTGTGAGGGGCAAACTGCTTTGAGAAAGGCCATTGGCATCTTGTGGGGGTATGCCCAATTTTACAAGACATTAAATCCCTAAAGCATGGCAGCCACCATACTGATGATCAATTAAACTTCCTTGGTCAATTCTAGAGATCATCAGGGATGTGTGCTTGGTCTTGGCTACCTCCAGAGGCTAAGCCTCACACAGGCTTTAACTGTGTTATTAACTTCTTCATAGAGGGGAGTCACACAAGGAAGAATTGCACTTCCTTAAGAAGTGTGTGCATGGAACAAGATCCCACCAGTGGCCATGAATGGGTTGTATTCTCAATAATAGACTCTTAGAGTAGGCCCAGACGGGAAGCAAACTGAAAAACATCTCATTTTCAGCAAGGTTCCCCCCACCTGAAAGGCCAGTCCTTCTCCAGGCAGTTCACAAGATGGGGTGCTACAGCCTGGAGCTTAAGAGCAGGAGCTGGACTCAGATAACCCAGGTCTGAATCCCACACTACTTATTACCTGTGTGACCTTGAGCAAATTATCTAACCTCTTTATGCCTGCCTCAGTTTCCTTTCTGTGAAATGGGGACATTTATGATAATACCTCTATCATAGGATTTTTTGGGAATTAAATACAAGATAATATCCAAAATACTTAACAAATGGTATGGCACCAATGTGCTGAGTGAATGAATATATAAACGGATGATGACTGAATAAGTAAAGCGCTCCAGGATTAGTTCAGGATGGAAAATGGGCCTGAGCCTCCAGGTGTGAGGGCTTTCCTGAGCTTCAGAAGACAGAAAGAGGAACCAAGGTGAGATAGGCCAGACACTGAGGCCTGCAGAAAGACACAGTCTTTGAACTCACAAGGCTCAGAAATCCTGAGTCACGTTTCTGCTTCCCCAGAGGTCACCTCAGTCACAGCTGCTGGCTCAACTTTTCTAGCTCAAATATGCATGCCTGGTGGAGTTCTCTGACTCATATAATGGCCAATGTGTTATGAACACATACTTTGTGCTGAGCCCCTTAATATAAGTAATCACCACTACATTAGTTTGTTTTCACACTGGTATAAAGAACTGCTTGAAACTGCGTAATTTACGAAGAAAAAAAGGTTTAATTGTCTCTCAGTTCCACATGGCTGCGGAGGCCTCAGGAAACTTACAATCATGGCGGAAGGCAGAGGGGAAGCAAGCCACGTCTTACATGGCAGCAGGAGAGAGCGAGCATGCAGGGGAAACTGTCACTTTTAAGCCATCAGATCTCATGAGAACTCCCTATCGTGAGAACAGCATGGGGGAAACCACCCCCATGATCCAATCACCTCCCACCACGTCCCTCCCTCGACGTGTGGGGATTACAATTTGAGATGAGATTTGGTGAGGACACAGAGCCAAACCATATCATATCAACCACACTGATCCTATGAGTCAGGTTTAGTACATTCCCTTTTACAGACGAAAAACAGAGGCACTGAGATATTAAGAAACTTGCTTAAGGTCACACAGCTAGAAAGTAAAAATGCAGATTCTAAACCAAGCAGTCTTTCTCTAAAGCCTATTTTTCTTGAACCCTGTGATAAGAAGACAAACCCAGCCTGGCCAACATAGTGAAACCCCATCTCTACTAAAAAATACCAAAATTAGCCAGGCATGATGGTGCCTGCCTGTAATCCAGCTACTCTAGAGGCTGAGGCAGGAGAATCACTTGAACCTGGGAGGTGGAGGTTGCAGTGAGCTGAGATCATGCCATTGCACTCCACCCTGGGCAATAGAGTGAGACTCCATCTCAAAAAGAAGAAAAGAAAAGAAAAGACATTGGCACAAAGAGGGAGGCTGTTTTTCAGCCATATGCTTCAGAAGTTGGCCTCTATATTACATCTTTCCACCATGAAAAAATGCCTAAACTCCCCCCATGCCTGACAATGGATGTTAAGCAAATGAGTTTAAACTAATAGACACACCAAAAGGCCAATGAAATAGCTACATGTATTGCAACTGTCAAGCTCATAAGCCTGTTGAAGGCAGGAGGGAACACCTGAGTCTTCTGCCTGTGGGCCCAAACTCAGTGCTACAAATGGCCAGAAGGTTCTGGCCAGGGCTGTGCAGTCTGTCAATGAGGCACTATCTTCCTACAGGAAACCTAATGTAAATCACTGCTCTTTGAGACAGGTCCTTAAAAGCCAATTTATTTCTAGAGTCATTCTCCTATACTCTTGTTCTAAATACAGTGGTCCACTAGGATTGCCAAATCTCTTGATTTTATGCTACTTCTAAGCCTTCTGCTTTGTACTTTGCTTTTTTGGGGATCAGCTAGAATCACATTTTGCAGTTTTTGACAATTCTCTCCAACCATCACAGTCACTATTTTTTTCAATCACTTGAAACTTGGTAAAAATTGTTCATTTTTTTTTGGCAGAAATATCTCATATTCAAGCTTGGATCCAAGGTAAGCATTTCTGGCACATATGGTTAAAAAAAGATCTCTTTAACTGAATTGAGACAACATGGGAAACACACATTCATTTAGCTCTTTTCCAAAAGTTGATTCCTAGCAGTTTAACAATATTCGACAGTATTATTCTTAGCACATGTGATAGAACTGTTGTTGCTCTCTATAAGGTAGCAGATATTGTAAGATCAAAATGAGCTGTGAATCAGACTGACTTAAAGCAGCAAAATTCTAAGTGTCTTGGTACAGGCTTCTGAAGGGGTGGCATAGGTTTAGCTATCAAACAATGGGCAACACACATGGAATTGAACAGAGGAGGAATATTTTAGTCTCCAATACATCTTTATTTCTCACTGAGTGACAAATGATATTTACCTTAATGTGAGTGAAAAGTTTTAAAATCAGATAAAACATGTATTCAAAGAAATGAAATCCAAAGAAAAACTTGAATGGTTTTCTGAATCCAAACACGTGGGTTTTTCCCCCCACTAGATTAATTCAAGCCATCTTGGATATGTGAACAACCAAGCTTTGTAGCATTAAAACACCCAATTATTGATTTTGCAGCCCCATTCCCACTCTCAAAATGGGTTCTAAGAAAGAATGGCCAGCCATCATCATACTTTATCTTTACAGGCTCAACATTCAATATACTTGTGTGTCATTTACATAGGGAATGCCATGTTGTAGGCTCAATGATCTGTTACTGAATGGATGAATAGATGGATGGACTGATGGACAGAAGGATGGATGAATGGTCATCCAATAATACCCCAGGCTGTGATTATACTGCAGTCATTACCACAAGACCTGAAAAGAAAGCTTATTCAATAATTGTTTTCATTTAAAATAAATCTGTAATTCCCTCCCCAAACACCCATCTTCTTTTTTTAAGCCAAAATCTAATAAAATAAATTAAAATAAATATTAGGTGGTAGACAAATGCTTCTGGCATTTTACACTTGTGGATATTGGCAAGAATCACATTCTGCAGCTTTTGATACCTCTAGGCAACCATCGCAGTTACAATTTAGTTCCCAATATACATCAAAAAATCTGACACTTTGTCACTAAACCCTTAATTGCTGGCAGAACCAGACAAATTTGAGTCTTATCCCTAGATTCTGGTTAAATGCTCTGTTCTAACTCACTCTGGAGCATATCTTGGAATAAAATAACTCCTAGGACTCAGTTATGGTTCTGGAGTTTCTAATCAGTTTTGTGCTGAAAGCTTGATCAGAGCACATGGAGATTCTTTATCTTGGCATCCTATCACTCTTGGGCAGACATCCTCAGCATTTTGGCCCCAGGACCACAGGTCATCTTGCCATTAAAAGTCCTCCTAGTGTCTCCTGGACACCAGCAGTCTTTCTCCAGGTCTAGTGCTAGTGCCACCTGTTTTAAGTTGTTTACACTAATGAAAGACATAGCCTCAGCCTGCCCTTCTTGCCTCCTCGTCAGCTAGAAAAGGTCTGCTGTTCTCACTGATGCACCTGCAGTCAGGTGGGCACAGCAGAAAGGTAGGATGATAACCACAAAAGGCCTTTCTTCGCTCCAGCATGAAACCCTGTCACTTCTTTTTTTCTGACTCAGAAGAAGGCAACCTCCCACTCTCTTCCTTAAGAAAAAAGTAAAAGTCCCCACCCTATAGGCATCTCCAGAAACAGCTGTGCTACTAGATGCTGCATTTGAATACAATGGCACTTCCTGCCTTGGCCATGGCTGCTTTAACAGGAGCTGCTTCTTGCTTCTGTATGCAACACAGTGAAGTTTCAAGACAGATGTAGGATAAACTCACCATCAAATGGTCTATGTCTACTAGAGGAAAAAAGGGAAATATTTGGATTGGAAAGTTTGGGTCATCTTCCCTGATATACCTGAGATGAACAATGATATCCAGCACCAAAGCCAGAATTGGGGAACTGCGGCAAATGCCTAACCATCATCCCCATTACCGGAGTGTTTGTAACCTGCATGCAAGGTGAGCAGCATCCAAAACTGTAGGAGAGGCAGTTGTGTGTCACAAAAATAAAGTGACACAGAATTGATGAGAACAGCCAGTTTTATCAACATATCAACTTAAGAAATGATTTTTAAGACACAGGAAAATGTCTATCTGCAGGGAGTTAGGAAAAAATAACTTGATGAATAAGAGTTTGCTACTATTTACTCAATGACATCAAAAACAGACACCTGTCTATGAACTCCATGGAGCGGGACTAGTGCCTGTGTCCTCAGCACTTAGTAGGTACTCAATAGAAACTTGCAAATGTCAGAGGTAAACGTGTGAGAAATGTGTGTGTGTTGTATTTGTGTGTGTGGACGACACACACACACCGCAGTGCAGAGGCAATTTTTCCAGGCTGTCCCACCGTTTGGAAGACTCCCCCTAGGTCACCACTCTGATTCACTTATAATCATCATAAATCAACCCTCTGACTTAGAATTAGTTTGCCTAGATGCCTTGATACCTTCCACATACAATCATAGGAAATGGATATAAACATATCAATTCCTAAAGTTTGTAAGTTAACTGTGAGTTAATACAATGGAATGCTGCTTTTATAACAAGCATTTATAGGTTTCGTAAATATCAATTTCCCCCTCAGAAAAATGTGAGCAATTAAATCAAGCTTCTGAATTTGCCAAGCGGAGAACTAGGCCCAGCCCCACCAGCCAGCCAATCTCGTCTTTCTTTAACGTCCTTTAATGCAAAGGTCATCAGGGCCAAGTTGTGCCTGAATCTGGTTTAGCAGCTGCTGTGTGCCGTACTGCTACTTCCTTCCCTCTCTAGAGTTCAAACATATGACCACTGGCAGATTCCACCCTGGGCATCACTCTCACAGGCTCATCAAGGAAAATGAGCTGACATGTCTTTAGCAACAAGGATCCTATTAGGAGGCCTCAGCTATCAATCATACATAATCAAGCTCATAAATGATAAACAGCACTATTTTTTGATGAGTAAAATTGTATTTTTACATATTGATGGGAAGTTGGGAGGGAAGAACAGTGTAATAAATAAATTTGTAAAATAGCTATTTGAAATACAGGCTTTCTTGATTAAAACAAGGTAGAAGTCCCAGATAACCTTAAACTTCATTCTGTACTCTAGTGCCAAGCAACTCCACATGTCAAGCTCTGTACCAGGTAATTAGCAGGACACAAGAGGTAAGTGCAAGGCTCTTGCCTTCAAGAGCTTATAATCATGTCAGGGCAATAAAACATGTAAATGAAAAGGGAAAAAAATCTAAATCCAAAAGATGCAAAAGATACCAGAAAGCATGGGATTAAATTTAAGGTAAGTGCAGAATATCAGTGTTGAGATGAGTATTTATAGAAAGTTTCATGAGAAAATAGATCCTAATCTAGACTTTGAAGAAGGGGTAAGATTTGGACATGAGAAGAGGAAAGTGAGAGAGCATTCTAGACAAGGAAACTAGCACAGGCATAGGTGTGGGGTAGGACTACCCTTGGCGTGTTCCGGGTACACAGTGTCACTCAACTTGACTGGAGGTGTGGATTCACATTGGCCTGAATCAGAGTTTTTTAATGATGGTCCGAAAATGGTAGACTTTAGGCTGCTGACAATGGTAAAGAGTTTGCACAGAGGACCTGGTGGAGGCATGAGGAGATTTCAGATTAATCTGACAGAGGAGCAACGGAAGTTGGTCATAGGCTGGCAGAAAGATCAGTTCACAGGCAAAACGTCAGGTGTAACTAGACTGAGACAGGTGAGGAACATGACACAGACTGGAGGGACATTAAAAAACTATGATGCAGCCCTGGGCAACTGATTGGATACATGCCCAAAAACAGTACCAAGTGGCCATAAACCTTGGCTTTCAAGGTTGAAGAACATCAGGAAGAAGGCTCAGATGTGGATGGAGAAGGATTTGATCAATTTTAGGCAGACTGGGTCTGAAACAATAATACCTGTGATATGATTGTGATACCTGGGTAGAAATGGCCACCAAGCATCTGGTCCATATTCTGCTGGAACTTCTTAAGAGTAGAGCATAGATTGGAAATATCTGAATAGAGCCGATGACTTGGCCATTAGGGTGATTGAGGTCTCAGTGGGAGGACAGTCTGCAATGAAGGACAGATAAGCATCCAGGAAAAGTGGAGAGACACAAGAGCCATTGATGGACAGAGAAGGAGCGGTCGTAAAGGCAGAAGAGAAGCAACATTAGACAGTGACCTATGGTCAGAGGAGTAGCAGCAAGCATTGCTGAACAGGAAAGATGAATGAGGACGCCCAAGAAAAGACACAGGGCCTGAGCCAGTGAGTTCCTCAAAGTGTGTCATCTTGGGAGACTGGTGGGGACAGAAGTTAGACCACAGGGGCCAGAAATAGATGGGAGGAGGAATGAGTATGTGGTGGAAGGAGAGCACTGATATAAGCAACCACATGATTGCTCACATGGCCACAAACATGGCAGTAACTGCAGTGGCACAGCCAGCCAAGAGGTTCATCCCTGCCCCATCAGAAGGAACCTTGTCCTGTCCCCCAAAGAGTATAAACATCCTGCAATCAGATCCTCTCTTTCTTATAAGGCCAGCCCAAAATCTTGCAGGAGAAAAATATTCCATGGTACCAATGATGTGTGAGAGGCCTGAAACCTGTCCTCCTGAGAGTTGAAGCCATATGGCTGCTCTTTCTTCCCTGCAATACTGATTCCAGTTGGCAGGGGTTAAACGTTCCCAAGAAGGAGAGAGATGAGAGAAGAAATCTCCTGGGTTTCCAAGCAAAGAAGCTACGGCTGTTGCAGCTAAATGAAAGAGATGTCAGGTGGTGGTGATACTCAGCCGAGGCGGAGGCTGAAACGGTTGCGCCACAGGCAGCCAAAAGTTTTTGCTTTGTTTGTTTTTACCTCATTGCTCTCAGATCTCACTGGAATTGTTTAGTGGAAGCTCTCTCTCATTCTTGTCTGCTCCCTATCAGGGACTGGATTTCAATCAGTGATTTTTGCACATGCTGATTTCTTGGTCTCATCAGGGGGGTCCTAACCAAAGTGTGCCTCTACATTTCTCTGAAATAATGCCCTCCTTCCAAAGACGCACATCAATAATGCACAAAGTGCAAATGCAGGATTTTTTTTTAACATAAAAATATGTCCAGCAGCCTGTGTTTGCCCACGGGAAACCACAGCTCCATTCTGCTTTCATACTGTCAACTTGCAGAATGATCTTGTAGCCAAGTCTCTGCAGAGGGCAGCCAAAACACAGAGAAGGAAGCAAAGCGTTTAGCCAAGGGCACACAGCGTTTGTAGCCCAAGCCTCCTTTTGGGCATAGAACTTTCTCTACTAGTTGTGTAAGAATTAATGGCTTTGTTCTAAAGGTTTTCAAAGTTTCCTCAAAAGAAAATGTCTGTGGTCTGTTTCCACAAGTTAGCAGGAGGCACTTGGATTAGAAGCTGAGAGTGGCAGTATCCTAGCAGGACTAGGTTTTTTCAAGGGAAGGGAGACAGATCATGAACATGGGAAGAGCAAGAGAGAGCCTGACTTCCAGGGAGAGTCGTGAGGGTGACAGCAAACTGTGAGACAGCCCAAGAGCAGGGAAAGGGGAAGTTCTCTGATCAGCTTAGTGGCTGCCAGAAGGACATGGTAAGGACATGGACAGAAGGAGTCATGGCAAAGTCTTCTATTACACCCCTTAGCAACTGCACAGATTCTTTCCCACTCGGTCAGTACTGGAGTGACACGTGATGCTGTTTCACTTTTCCCGATTTTTAAAACAGTGACTCCAAGCCCTCCAAATAGAGTTTAAAAAAAAATACTTTCTCACCTTCCAACCTTTGTGTCAGAGACATTCGAAACAGAGCAACTCCATCTTGAATAGGGGCTGGGTAAAATAAGGCTGAGACCTACTGGGCTGCATTCCCAGACAGTTAGGCATTCTTTGTCTTCTCCCTCAAAGATGTAACTGGCCTAAATTTGGACATCTGTTATTTAAAACTTTAAGGTGCTTATCTTAAAAGAACTGGCCCCATTCTGATCAACTCGTGTCTTTAGTTAATTAAAAACGTACAATAAAGAGCCAGTTCTGCTCAAATGAGATGTTTGAGAATTTACTCTTTGAAAGGCTTCCACCTGCTTTAGAAACTGCATTTACCACCCTCCATGGACCACCAGCAGAGGATTTCAGTTCTACTGCTTAGTTGTTGCCCTACATGAGCTGCAGGTGCATCTTCCTGTGAATGCAAATCATTGAAGCAAATTTAGAAGCTGTTTTGGAATATGTGACCTTTGGAGACTGACTTTGCGAGTTGAATACTGGGAAGGCTATTTACAGAATCCTTACACTGAAGCGATCCTCAGAAACTCTTGTCTCCCAAGAATCTCTCAGGGCCATTGAAATATCTACGGGTTAGAGCTTTATTTCCCAACTCAAAGAACATTCTTTCTCCCATTTTACCTTTCCTTGGACCTACTCTAGTGCTTTCTCTTTATTAGCCACAGAATAGCTTCATGATTACTCAAGTTTCTCACTGAGATGTGAATCCCTTTCTCTTAACCATACCTTTCTGAAAATAGAGCCCAGAACCACTTTGTTAATCAACCCCTTCACTAAGATAGAAAATTCTGGAAGAAGAGCACATTGAATAAGTTGGATTCTGCAGGGGAAGAGGGAAGATGATGTGTTCAGTTCAGACCATGTTGAATCTGAGAGAAGATATCCAACCATTAGGTAGTTGGATATATTCACTTCAATTTCAGAAGAGAGGTCCAGGTTGAAGATACAAATTAAGGAGTGGAGTCCACAGCATATGGGAGGTAACGGGAAGTGTGAAAATAAGTAAGACAACCCAGGAGGTCTTACACAGCAGAGAAGCCACAGGGCCCCACCTTGAGGTAGGGATGGCAGAGAGTAGAGAAGTCATCTTTCTTTCTCTTAACCTTGGTTTCTGACCATATTTCAACGTGCTAATCAGTACATTCTTTGGGGATGCATCCTTTGACTCTGTCCAGTTGTCACAAGCCTCTCTTCTACATCCTAAATCCCAGTTCCATTCGGGTGCCATTTTCTCTTTTAGTTACATCCCCCTCCCTACTCACTCCATTCAGCCAGCTCACGATGCCTTCAGATGACAGATCAAATTTGGTCCTCACTCTCCCTTAAAATCTTTGCTAAACTGTTTCACCTCGGATAGATGACACACAAATACACACAATGGGTTTTAAGGCTCACTGAACAAAATTGAACCAGAAAAAAATAGTTTTTTTAAAGAAATGTCTAAGCACAAAAACAAATGGTAAAAAATCAGAGAAGAGAATTGGTAGATTTAACCATACAAAATAAAATAGCAAATAACACAAAATCAAATATAAAATTCACGGTACAAGATGAGAAACAAATTTGTAGTAAATATTACAATGTTAATATTCAGAATTTATATTTTTAAACGAATAAATTAGTTAGAAAGTCAGCAATCTAATTGAAAAATGAGCAAAGCACAATAGCCAGTATAAAAGCACTCATACAAATAGATGATCAAATATGAAAAAATTAACCTTTCTACTAATTTAAAATTAAAACAACAGGCCATTTTTCACTTATTAAATGGGACTTTTCTTAAATTTTAAGTTCCAGGATACACGTGCAGGATGTGCATGTTTGTCACACAGGTAAATGTGTGCCATGGTGGCTTGCTGCACTTAACCCATCACCTAGGTATTAAGCCCCACACACATTGGCTATTTATCCTGATGTACTCCCTCCCCCACCACCCAACTGGCCCAGGTATGTGTTGTTCCCTTCCCTGTGTCCCTGTGTTCTCATTGTTCAGCTCCCACTCACAAGTGAGAGTATGCAGTGTTCGGTTTTCTGTTCCTGTGTTAGTTTGCTGAGGATAATGGCTTTCAGCTTCATCTATGTCCCTTCAAAGGACATGATCTCATTCCTTTTTATGGCTGCATAGTATTCCATGTGTATATGTACCACATTTTCTTTATCTAGTCTATGATTGATGGGCATTTCGGTTGATTCCATGTCTTTGCTGTTGTGAATAGTAGAACATACACATGCATGTATCTTTAACATAGAATGATTTATATTCCTTTGGGTATATACATCCAGTAATGGATTGCTGGGTCAAATGGTATTTCTGGTTCTAGGTCTTTGAGGAATTGCTACACTGCCTTCCACAATGGTTGAACTAATTTACATTCCCAGTAATGGTGTAAAAGCATTATTTGTCCACAGCCTCGCCAGCTCCTGTTGTTTCTTAACTTTTTAATAATCACCATTCTAGGAGGTGAACATCACACACCAGGGCCTGTTGAAGGGTGGAGGATAAGGGGAGGGAGAGCATTAGGACAAACACTTAATGCATGCAGGGCTTAAAACCTAGATGATGGGTTGATAGGTGCAGCAAACCACCATGGCACATGTATACCTATGTAACAAACCTGACCATCCTACACATGTGTCTTAGAATTTAAAGTGAAATAAAAATAATAATAATAGTAATTGCCATTTTGACTGACATGAGATGGTATCTCACTGTGGTTTTGATTTGCGTTTCTCTAATGATTAGTGATGACTTTTTTTCATGTTTGTTGGCCACATAAATGTATTCTTTTAACAAGTGTCTATTCATGTCTTTTGCCCACTTTTTAATAGGATTGTTTTTTCTTGTAAATTTGTTAAAGTTCCTTGTAGATTCTAGATATTAAATCTTTGTCAGATGGATAGATTGCAAAAATTTTCTCCCATTCTGTAGGTTGTCTCTTCACTCTGATGATAGTTTCTTTTGTTGTGCAGAAGCTCTTTAGTTTAATTAGATCCCATTTGTCAATTTTTGCTTTTGTTGCAATTCCTTTTGACGTTTTTGTCATAAAATCTTTGCCCATGCCTATATCCTGAATAGTATTGCCTAGATTTTCTTCTAGGATTTTTACAGTTTGGGGTTTTACATTTAAGTTTTTAATCCATTTTGAGTTAATTTTTGTATAAGGTGTAAGGAAGGGGTTAAATTGGACTTTTTTTTAAAGATAACAGCTAAGAGTTTACAGAAATGGATACTGTATATACTTCTGGTGTTGAGTAACCCAGTAACCCTATTTCTCTAACCCAATCCTAAATGCATGATGCAGACAAGATCTGTGTGCAAATATAGTAAGTGTAGCATTATTTATAGTAGTAAAAACTTTCAAGTAATCTATAAGAAATCTATAGGAAGTGACAAGACATTGATAGGTAATTTGTGGAAGAATAACAAATAATCAGTAAACTTTTTTAGTTTATCATCAAGTCATGAGAGAAGATAAAATTAATATCTATCCCTAATCTATCACATTGGAAAATATTTAAGCACACATAATCATATTAAGAATGTCTACATAGTAGGTATAATAAAAAGACCAGAAGAATATTCACCAAAATGCTAGCAACAGTTATTTTTGGGTACTGAGATTAACAGCGATTTTTATTTTCTCCCTATTGCTTATCTATAGTTTCCAAATTTCTACAATGAACATGTATTACTTTTGTAATGAGAGAGATGTATTATGTTTTCAACAATATATTGGTGAGAATGGAAAATTCACATGCTATTGAAAGAGCAAAAGGCAGAACACGAGACAATATACAAAGCAATTTGATACCACTTAGGTATATCTGCATTATGTACAGAAAAATATTGAAAAGAGATCCACCATACAAAGCTTTGAGTGGATATCTCTTGGTTGTGGAGATACAGGTGATTTTTATTTTCTTCTTTAATTTTTTCTACACTTTTTCAAGTTATTTTATAATGTAAATATATTATTGTTGCAATCATAAAAAATAAAATGTGTTTGTGAAAGTGCTTTACTCTTCCTGACAACAATATAAAGCCTCTTCTAGGTCAAACTGAAGCGCTGGGCTCCTTTCCTCTAAAAAATTCAATTAATTCACTTTCTGGGTCCTCCCCTGGAGCACTCAGTAATCAGCATGGCTTTATACCATGTTTGTTTGACTTCCGTGCTTTTGGATCAGTCTGTAATGTCAAATTGGGAAACACAAATATGACAAAGGTGGCCAATTACAACAAAGGCTGGGGATTCAGGAGCCAAGGTCCTGGCCCCTCCCTGCCCAGTTCATGGTCCAGCATTGGGCAGGTTGCACAGCCTCTTTGGAACTCAGTTTTGTCATCTTTAAAATAGAAGTTTGGGCCGGATGCATGGTTTTCATGCTGTGTTCTTTGGGGAGCTGCTCTAGGGTGATAGGAGACTAACTGGGGTGGGATTTGAGGCCCTGAACCCCACTCTCAACCAAAGCAGCTCCATATGTATCTGTTTTATATTGAGGTTCTAATAAAAATGTGTTGAGGCTGGGCACAGTGGCTCTTCCCTGTAATCCCAGCACTTTGGGAGGCTAAGGTGGGAAGATCTTTTGAGTCCAAGAGTTTGAGGATGCAGTGAGGTATGCTTGCACCACTGCACTCCAGACTGGGGAATAGAGTAAGACCCTGTCTCTAAAAAAATACAGACACACAAATAGTTCTGCTTTTAAAAAAATGTTGAAACTCTAAGTGAAAAATGTACAACACATTTCCAATTTTTCCCACAGAGTTTCCTGCCTCACCTGTCAGCAGACTGGTTCTATCTCATCTGACCATTTGAGTTACAAGTCTGATGACTCAGAATTATTTCTTTCAGCTGGAGTTCCACTTCATAGTAGGCAGACGGTAAGAGTTTGGGTCTTAGAACCAGATAATCTGAGTCTTGTTTCTGCCCCTGACATTTATTTGATGTGTGACTTGAGACAAGTTATTTATCCCTCTGCCCCCGGTTTCTTCATCTTCAAATGCAGATACAAATCAAGTCTCTATCACAAAATGTTATAGACACAATAAGACACAATAAGTGAAAAGTGCTTTATACACAACATCTGCTCTGCAAAGTTAAGTTATTCACAGTAAAGGTAATCACAAGCCCTACACTTGTATTCATTCATTCAAAGACAATCACTAATCACCCACTAAATGTTGGTTCCATATTTCCATCAATGCAACCAAAGTTCAAGACCCTGCTTGGCTTACATTCAACATGTCGATTAAGTGAGTCATGTAGACAAAGCCCTTAGCCCGGTGCCTAAAATAGAGGAAGTTAGCTTCCCCTAACACCAACACGTACTGAACATGGGTTAGTTTCCTAGAAAATAAAGAAAAGATTGAAAGATTGAAAGCAAGTGTTTTCTTCCTATTTAGCCCATTTTTCAGGAAGGCTAATCTGTGTCCTTATGGGGAGAGTCAGGGAGAACGGGGAGTGCCACTCAATCACACCCATTAGTGCAGAGGTCCCGTGACTCCACAGTGCCTCCGAAATGCCAGATTCTGGTATATATGTGCTCCGGCAGAGTTTGATGGGAGCCTCCTGTTGGCCTGAGGGTGGGGGCTCCCAGAAAGGAGCCCTACTGAGGAGGAAAGCATGTAGGAGACCCAGCAAATGAGTGGCAGCCACTGCCAGGATCCCCGGCCAGTGCCATCCCCTGGGGTACCGGGCCACAGGGGTGGACTAGCACTCTTCACAGATTGCTAAAATATACCCTTATGGAAATTATCTGTTACAAAAGTGATAGTTAATGCCTGCTAAATTAATCTATTTTCCATTTTTTAAAACAGAAATATTGCCCACTTTAAATGGAAAAAAATCTGATTTTAATAGTCAGGCTAAACTTGGCTACAGTGCAAGCATTATTGTTCAGAACAAAGTGATATAAAAATGGCACCAACATCCCCAATTTCTATGATTTAGCCAATCAATCAATATCATCTGAAAGGAAAAATATGTACATTATATATGCTCAACATGGTGTGAAGGGCTACTGAGTCAGAAAAGCAAAATAGAATAAGACCTCTGTCCTCAAGAAAACCCCAATCCATTTGGGAGACAAAGCCAATACCCAATAAAAAATAAAGACATTCCCATTATATATGGTAATATAATTAGGTACTAAATTGTGTGGGACAGACCACATAGTCTGCAGAAGTTTGGGAAAGTGGAAGTGGCATTTGCATGGAATGAAGAAGTCAAGGAAGGCTTCCTAGAAGAGATGGGAGTTTATCTGTGGCTTGAAGGCCAAGCAGTGTGACGTAGGTATGAGTGTGGTTTACTTTGGGAAGACCAGGACTGGGAGTCACTGTGGTTTTTTAAACAGAGGGATTCCACAAAGAGAATAGAATATAACAAAGATGAGGCTTTTAGAAGAAGGCAAGGTGGACTGGAACAGCCTGAATTAAGGAGACCAGAGAGACCAGAAAAAAAAACCAAAAACAAAACCAAAAACAGACTCTTAGAACCATGGAGACCCATGTATTTTTGCCTCTAACCTCTTCCTACTTGAAGCTGCTCATATTAATAAACCTACAAGAATGACTTATACTAATAGTGCTTGATTTTTCAAAGCTAATTAGGCATAACACAAGAAAGCCATACTCCGAAAGGGACACCTTTTCTAGATACAGAATTTCCTTCCTGTGTCTCATGGCGTGAACCTGTGCCTTCAGATCCCACGTGTGTTATTAACACAGCCACAAAAACGCATCCCTCCTCTCCTTCCCCTCCAGCAAAGGGCATCCCTCCATGACAGCCCCTCCCATGTGCTTCTTTTAAAGAGCACAGACAATTACTGAATACTGATGAGTAGGTGAAAGAGGATTTTGCCTCTCACTTGCACTTGGCATCTTCATTCTTTCTGATTTGATTGGGTTTATCTAGCCTTTTAGCTGCAAGGGACTAGGCTATATGAATGACATTAACAGCAGCCAAGGAATCTGGAATGTGAATTCAATCCTATTAACTTCAGCTCAGTTGACCAAATATATCTAGCACCTACTATGTATAAAGCACATGCCAGAGGCTACGTGGTATACAGATCTAGAGGAGACGGTCCACGTCCTTGAGAGTCTTTCAAGAGACCAGACAAAATAACCCAAGTACATACATGGCTACGACACCTGGCAGAAAATGAGGAGTGCAATGGGAGAGAAGCAGAAACATAAAGAGCACATTTAGTGGAAATTAGATGACCAGCATTGCGGAAAACAGCAAGAGGACAGGTCACCCATGATAATCTTGAGAAAGGGTTAAAATTTAGACCTGGAGCGGTATAGAGGGAGTATTGACAGGAGTAACAGTAGGAGAAAAGGTGCATAAGAAAAGCACAGGGCCAGCTGGGCACAGTGGCTCATGCCTGTAATCCCAGCACTTTGGGAGGCCAAGGTGGGCGGATCACTTGAGGTCTGCAGTTCGAGACCACCCTGGACAACATGGTGAAACCCCATCTGTACTAAAAATACAAAAATTAACTGGGTGTGGTGACACTCGCTTATAATCCCAGCTACTTGGGAGGCTGAGGCAGGAGAATTCCTTGAACTCTGGAGGCAGAGGTTGTAGTGAGCCAAAACTATACCACTGTACTCCAGCCTGGGCGACAGAGTAAGACTCCATCTCAAAAAAAAAAAGAAAAAAAGAAAAGTGCAGGGCCTAATCTGCAATAGCAGGTGGTGCATTGACTACAAGAACAGTGCCAACTCATTGGGTGGGTATGAGAATTAAATAAGTTAATATATACATAGCACTTAGAACAGTTCTCAGCCCCCAGAATGTGTTCCATGAGCATTGGCTACTACCTTTATTATGGCTGTTGCTTTACTACTATTACTAGGGTTATAATCATGGCTCTTACTGCTCCTTCTCTTTTGGGGTAGTGAAGTGATGGTAGAACCTGAGGCTGGAAAGGTGATTGAGGATCATAGTTTGGAAAGCCCAATATGTCATAGACCATAAAACATTTTTGACACAGCTTGCGTGGTCTGGGTTTTACCTGGGGAACATTAATCTGGCAATAGCATATGACAGCATGGGGTGGAAATAGATTGAAGATAGAGACACCAGAAAAGTTATTCTGCTTGTCTGTTGAAAAAGTTTGGAAGAATCAGGACTGGGAGATGCAAGGGGTGTGAAAAGCACTTGCCCCATAGTGGGTGTGTAGTAGACAGATTGTGAATGAATAAAAGGAAAAGACAGATGCTAGTGACATTGCAAACATAGAAATGACAGGACTTGCAACAAGTTAGATATGGAAAATAAGAGAAGAAGGTGCTGAAGAGAACTGGACTAGGAGGTGGCTAGAGAATTGTGCCACAGAGTGGTCAGATGGGGGGAAGTGCTAGAGTGGGGAGGAAGGGGAGATAAGGTGATGAAGAGCATGCTAAATCAAGATGCTGGAGCAACCCCCAAGGACAACTGTGCACCAGGGAGTTGGGCAGCAGGCCTGAAGCCTAGAGAGGCTAGGTCTGGTGACGTAGAACTAAGAACCACTCAGATGATGGTGGTCACGGCAGTGGCCATGGTGGCAGAAGCAAAGCAGTGGATGAGAGCCCTGGAGAAGAGAGTGTGCAAGAGAAAAGAAGGCAGCTCAGGATAGACCTTGCTTTTGAAAGGTCCACATGTGCTGGGCAGAAGGTGGGAAGAGGGCGGGGTGGCAGGCAGGACACAGAGGCAATGGAGTAAATTCACTCCTTTGTCTCAAAAGAGTACAGAACCCATTTAGAAGAATGGATTTCTGCCATCCTGTGACCACTCTGCCCACCCCCTTCCCCAGACATCCAATCCTACATTCTCCTCTACCTCCGTCTTTAATCGCCAGTACCTCACAGAGCATGTAAGATCTTTCAGGTGGGAAGATAAAAAGGAGAAATACGTAGTGCTTTTAAAAAATCGAACCAATGAACAACCACATACTGTAGCTGCCTGGTCTTCTGGATTAAAGGCAGCTTCCTTCATCAGCCCTAGATATTTAGCTCTTGCAATGAGCATCAGCCCCTGAGTGGCTATAAGACTGCTGAAAGAATCTGGAAATTTGCATCCAAAAACCTGATTGATTGCAGTCTGGTTTCTACTATTTGCTGGCTGCGTGGTCTGAGACAAGTCACGGAACCTCTCACTTCTTTCATCTTTAAAATGGAGACAATAGCACCCATACCTCATAGAGTTATTGTAAGTATTACATAGAGCAATACATTGCATGCACTTTGCATAGTGCCTGACCATAATAAATAGTAGCATTTGTCTATTATTAATATTAAAGGAGACTTGACAATAAATATTCTTTGCTCCTTGTTCCCCTGCTTTGGGAAGAACATCGCATTTTCTCACCCCCCAAAACGTTCAATGTGTTTGCCTCCATCAGGTGTTGGGGATTGGTGGAGGCATAAAGTAGGAATCATTGATCCTAAAGCTCTCACTCCACCAAAACCTGGTTGCACATGTTGTACAACCTGGGAAGTAACAGCAAGAGCAGCCTGAGGCCTCATCTCTCAATGAACAAGCCCCGCTCACAGCTGAGCATGGCGCTCTTCTCATGAGCATGTAGCTCATCAGGTATGGGGAGGCCATCTTGGAGGGTGAGCCCTGTCTGGGCAGCAGGACTCTGGCTGTCAATGTGAAGCCAGCTCCTGCAGCAGGCATTTCTCAGGGATAGAATTTAGATGGGTTCTGAATATCCCCTTCATTGAAGTATAATTGTTTGATTCTTACCCAAGACAACTATTCATGGAAGACGCTGCAAACATGGTATCTGGCCTTGTACCTTCTGGAGGCTACAAGAATCCTGCTAACATAGGCGATAATTCCAGCTAGACACATTTCCAATCCCACAGAAAAGCTACAAGGTCACATGATTGAAGAGGAGAAAGTGCAGCAATGGGCAAAGACAGGCTAACATCCCCACAATGATGCACACATCCAAAGAGCCGCCTGGCGCCTGGCAGGAAGAAATGGCACTGAATAAAGATGTGATACCTCAAGGAAGAACCTAGTTGCAAATTGGTTAGCCATTTAAATGACCAAATTACCGAAGACATAATTAGGACAACATTTCTCCCCCTGGAACTCCTATATGTGAATTAATGAACCCTTCTCAGCAAGCCAAGCTAGCAGCAATAGCATTTTCTTTGCCTCAGATCGTTTAAATCATTAATCCCCTTTCCAAGCTGGCACTTGAGTTTGCGTCTTCTGTGCCCGGAGGTCAAGTCTCTATCAGGCTTCCTTTTGCTGTCTGGCATGCAGTAATGCTGGGCATCTGTCAGGACAGAGAGAATCTTTTCTAGTTCTGTGTACACAGTGTTCCCAAGGAGGTAGTTAACACTCATGGAAAGAGCACTGGACTGGGACAGTAGACAAGTTTTGTTGGCACCTTGCAGCCTGCCAAGACTTTTTTTTCTATTGTGGTAAAATATATATAACAGCAAATTTGCCATCTTAACCATGTTTTTAGGTGTACAGTTCAGTAGCATTGAGTACATTCACTTTGTTGTGAAACTATCACTGCCATACATCTCCAGAACTTTTTCATCTTCCCAAACTGAAACTCTATACCCATTAAACTCCCCATTCTCTCTTTCCCCCAGCCGTTGGCAACTATCATTCTACTTTCTGTCTTTATGAATTTGACTACTTACATAAGTGATTACTCAAAGTCAATTTGACTACTCATATACCTATGCATACTCATATAAGTGGACTACTCATATAATTGGAATCATACAATATTTGTCCTTTTGTGACAAATTTATGTCACTTAGCATCGTGTCCTCAAGGTTCATCCATGTTGGAACATGCATCATAATTTCCTTCCTCTTTACGATGAATAATGGTCCATCGTATGGATATACCACATTGTTTTATCCATTCATCTGAATCTTTGCATTTTAAAATTAAAGACTAGTAGTTATAAAACCTTGTTTTCATTATGATAACATAGACATAGCACCTCACCATTTTCAGTGTACAGTTCAGTGGCATTAAGTACATTTGCCATCACCATCAGCCATCTCCAGAAATGTTTTGTCTCCCCAAACTGAAACTCCATACCCATTAAACATTAACTCCCCACTCCTCCTTCCCCCAACCCCTGGCAACCACACCTGCCAATACTTTTTACTGTACCCAGCCTCAACTTCTTCATCTGAAAAATGGACGCTGTCATCACAGCCTCGAACCCAGGAGTTGTTTGGGTGCTCACTGCATCATTTCCATTCAGCTCAGGACTCTCTTTTCTGTGGGGTGAGGGCCCCCCTGGGGCTCCCTTGAGTTCTTTCTGCACTGGTGCTCACAAGCAGTCTGTTGGTGGCTGCTGGATTTGGAGGACGTCTGGGAACACGCACAGGTCCCACACACCACAGGAAAAGAGGCCAACACTTCCCACATGGCAAGGAGTGGAGTTGTTCCTGACCTTCACACACACCTACGAAACACTGCTCTTGGAATAATTAAACACACTGAGCTTGAGATTGGAAAACCAGGCACAACAGGAATGATCTAAATTTAAGTCCCCATTTGGCTTTCTTTCCATCACAATCTTTCTGCACCTGAACAAAAAGAGAACGTGTTGCTGGTTTTGATTACTCATTATCTCCTACAAGAGAAAAAAAATTTACAAATATCACCCACCCAGCAGTAGAACATAAATACGTGAAACTACCTCTCCTTAAAGAGAAGAAAAATAAGTCACTATTCAAATTAAGAATCTCACTTTTGGCAAAAGAGCCAGTTTCAACTTTACATATTGTGCATGTTTATTAAAGTTTAACAAAGAAGAGAAATTTCATGTAATTAGTCACAAGAGAATACCCACACAAGCCCATAAATGTAACAGAAGCATATTGACAGTGGCATAAAAGGCAACCCTAATTAAATCTCAATTTCCTCCAAATACTGCCAGGTCTTTCAGGTATAAGCTCACTTACTGAGTGATGGAGCACTCTCTCTAATGTGCCCACATTTCAGAACGGGTACTGTGGTACTTGGAAGGATCTGGAACAAAGCCTTTTGAGTAGAGTTAAGTGTTCCTCTGCAGTTGGGATGTATCTTGCACCACCCAGGAAAGTGGACTGGAAGCCAAAGAGAGATGTGGGGGAAGGGGACTTATTCAGGAGAGGCAGACAGGGCCAGCTGGGGAATTTTCTAGAAACACAGAAATGTAATACAAAACTAAGAATTGTGGGTTGGAAAGAAAATAAAATTAAGAAGGGTAAACAGAGATGGACATAGAAAGAGAAAAGAGGAAAGAGGGAAGGATGGAAATGGGGTCTGGCAACAGGAAGACGTGGTGGGGTGGGTGTGCTGGGAGAAAAGCTGGAAGGGACAGGACACTGGGATTCTGTGCTATCCTGTGTAGGTCAACAGCCTTGATAAATGTTGGAAATAAAAGCTTTCCCCCACCTCTCCAGGATGTTACTTAGCTACACATCGAAATCGGCCACAAATGGTGAGAGATGGGAGGATCCAAGAAACTAAGAAGTGGAAGGAGAAGAAGCAAAAGAAGGGATCTAAGCTCATGGAGAGGAGGAACAAAAGTTCTCACTCTCCTCCACTGTTTCACCAGACAGAGGTGTGGACTGGGACAGGAAGGTGCCCGAACTCTTGTTCTAGTGGACCACGTCCTCCCTCACTTTCTCATTCATCTCTCCCACACTGAGAGCTCATCAAGTAAAATAGCCTTTCTTCCTGAGGACTACCATTGCTTGATCACAGATACATGAGTCCCGTGATGACATGTCCTACAAGCAGCTGAACAGAAGCTAATGGGGCCAGTTGCCCTCCCACTGGATTCGATGCCTGCCAGTGGGGCAGGCAATGGTGGCAACAGACACTGAGGTCATGGGATTGACCAACAAGACAAAGTGTATCCTAGAGGGAGCAGCCACCACTTGGCTCCTCCTGATGGCTCCATGAACAAATGTGGATTGTAATTTTTGTGTGAAATATATTCAATGTTGACATTGAATTAAAATACAAACAAGAGGAGCCAGTTGTGGTGGCTCACACCTGTAATCCCAGTCCTTTGAGAGGCTAAGGTGGGAGGATCACTTGAGGCCAGGAGTTCAAGACCAACCTGGACAACATAGCAAGACCCTATCTTTACAAGAAATTAAAAATTAGCCAGATATGGTGACACACGTCTGTAGTCCCAGCTACTCAGGAGGCTAAGGTGGGAAGATCACTTGAGCCAGGGGTTCAAGGCTCCAATGAGCTGAGATCACGCCACTGCACTATACCCTGGGTGACAGAGCAAGACCCCGTTTCCAAAATTAAACAAACAAAAGAAGTCACTCCATGGACCTCACAGAACTGATTTCCAGAATTCCAGATTTTCTGGCCTATAAGTATGTGACCAGGAAGAAGGGACAGAAGAGAGGATACCTTCATTTTCTCTCCTGTACTCCCAGTAGAAATTCTGCAGAGAACCAAAGGGAAAGATCCCATGGGGTTTTCCTATCCTGCTTAGAGAAGGGTGTTAAGGAACCTCCAGGATAAAGAACCTAGGAAGCTAAGCAGGAAGGAGGCAGGCCTGGCCAAGGGAGGCCTGGAGAAGGGAGGCCCTGAGGATCCCTGAGGGAAGCCTATGGATCTAGAAAGTGGTGCTTCCGCTCTGCCTCAGGAGGGGTTTTGCGTGCAAAGAGTGACATTCTGGGAACCTGCTCATGGAATGGAAAACGCAAAAGACTACGTCATGAATGTAAGCAAAACCCCCTCTCTAATAAAAATACAAAAATGAGCCGAGTGTGGTGGCGCACGCCTGTAATCCCGGCTACTCAGGAGGCTGAGGCAGGAGAATCGCTTGCACCTAGGAGGCAGAGGTTGCAGTGAGCCGAGATCGCGCCACTGCACTCCAGCCTGGGCAACAGAGTGAGACTCCACCTCAAAAAAAAAAGAAACTGGCTTGCTTTCTGAGAAGAAAGAGGCAGAGGATAAGCCCCCTTCTCTGAAACACCATTCTAGCCCCACCACCGCCACCACTACTGGGCAGCTCTCCTTTTCCCCAAAATAGATCTTTTCCAGTGACATCTCTCTCACCCACCCCTCCCAGAAATAGCTTCTACTCCATCTCCTACAGACAAAATCACACATGTTCCTACCAAACTCAGGTGTGCATACAAGCAAAACAGGGCTGGGAGAAGGCTAGAGTAGGGGTCAAAGTCCTGGCTTGTAAATGAGGTGATCTCTCCATATCTTTCTCAACTTCAATCTCTAACTGACCTTCTTTACAAAAAAACAAAACGAAGTTTTTGAAATTGGAATGTGGGATGGCATGTCTGCAAATGTGTCCAAGTGCATATAAGGAATTGGTCCTCTTTTCATCATATTTACTTGTTTACCAGATTCCTTCCCTCCAAGAGGTACTAGAAAAGCTAGTTTTCCAATCACCCTGGATATCCTTGAGAGAGTACTGACCAGTCCAGGCCAATCTCTACTCTGATCTCCATACATACCATATTAGTGAGATGAGAACTATTGGAGGCTCATGAATTTAAATTCAAGAAGCTTAAAAATAAGCTCCTGAAGAATTCTATCCAAAGTTGGTCTTTACAAGTTGTGACCCCAGATCTCACTCCACTGCCAGCTACTCTATTGGAGTTCACATTAAAGATAATTAGAGCCAGCTTTGGTTTTAAAGATAGAGGGGAAGAGGGAGTAGGACGGGAGTATGTTTTAGTAAGTACCAGAAAGAGATTCCCTGTCCTATTGACATTGCTCCCACAACACTGCTTGGGCTCCTCAAAGTCCATTGTTACCCATTCATTCCTTTATTTAACTTCTACTTTAAAGAAAGAGTCTAGAGTTGGACAATCTTGCCTCTACTATTAGCAATTATATCATCTCAGGTCACAGGCACTGCCCCATAGAGTTGTTGTAAGCGAAAGACACATCAGTACATACAACACAAAGGCTTGGTAATGTTACTGCTGTTATAATAATATCAATTGTGATTATTTCTTTTAACCCAGTAAATCTCAACTTCCCTAGGATGCACCATGAGGTACAAGCAAACGGTGAGAAAACAAATAGAACTAAGAACCACCATCGTAGGCTTTCTCCCTCCAGAACAAGCTCGAAGCACACAAGTTGCCACTGTAATATGAATATGTTGACTAATTAAGCAACTTTCTTCCATGGCTGCAGAGACCCTGTAGCCTGCAAAGGCTGTTTGGGTGAGATGAGGAAGATCTTCTTAAAAGAAGAAAAGAAAAGAGGAGGTGGGAGACGGTACAGAGAAAACACACCTAAACAGACTTAAAAGTCTGCCAGATTGCACTAGAGTGATGCAAGATGTCACCACTGGGGGAAACTGAGTGAAGGGTATATGGGATCTCTCTGTGCTTTTTCTTACAACTGCATGTGAATCTAAAATTATCTTAAAATAAGAAGTTTTTAAAAGAAGTCTGCCAGAAGCCTAGGTCTCTAAGACTCAATTAAAATAAATCTGTGTGCCCTCGGACAGCTGGCTGTCTTAGGATATTCCCTCTAGACCAGGGCTTTCTGCAAGCAGGCACTGTTACCTTTTCATCTCTGCATCCTCAGCCTAGCATGGTGCCTGGCCCACCATAGACTCTTAAGAAATGTTAAATCTCCGCACAAACGCTCTTTCCCAAACCCCCTCCCCCTGAAAACCAGTTGAAAGTACTGCTTACATGGTGGCTCACACCTGTAATACCAGCGCTTTGGGAGGCCGAGGCAGCAGATCACTTGGGTCAGGAGTTTGAGACCAGCCTGGCCAACACGGTAAAACCCCGTCGCTGCTAAAAATACAAAACTTAGACAGGCATGGTGGTGCGCACCTGTAATCCCAGCTACTCGGGAGGCTGAGGCAGGAGAATTGCTTGGACCTGGGAGGCAGAGGCTGCAGTGAGCTGAGATTGCACCACTGCACTCCAGCCTGGGCAACAGAGTGTGACCCTGTCCAAAAGAAATTTAAAAGAAAAAAAATACTGCTTCTCCTTTGGCTGCAGTGCAAACATTTAGGGTTTTGTTGCATTTAAATGTTTTCTACGTCTTTGGAAACCTCGACTAGAAGAGACATGTGTGCGCTGCTGTCAGTTATAGACGCCAAGCCAGGAAAGGTTAACACAGATGCAAACCAGCCACCATTAGCATCGGGAGGTTAATGGGAACAGGGCTGGGGCTGGGCTGTCTTCAGATTTCTGGAAATGTGGGGACAAAGGTTCACGTCTCTTCCGTGCTTGTATTCCCTCTCTGCTCTTCCACCTGCCTCCAGGTTGGCAGCCAAAATACACGCTCTAATTTCATTCCCTGTTCTTGCCCATGTGCTTTGTGAATTGCCTCTCTTGACACAAGATAAAGTGAATGAGCAGAGGAATTCGCCCCCTGCAGAAACCAAAGGCAAGGCCAAGTCTGTTTGCTAAGGAAACACGCCCCGCTCACCAAACAGCTCAACAGGTAGCTGCTGCTTCTGCCTCTTCACAGAGCCTCACAAAAATAATCCTTGAGCATCTAGGACCCACCAGACCCTGAGCTAAATGCACTCATGAATAAGGATACCTTATAAGGCATCCTCTTGGGAGTATATCACAGCAGGCCAAGGACAGTTAATGCCTGAAAAAGACAAGAAGAAAAAATAGTGGATTACACCTGCTGGGTCACCAGCTCTGGGCTGGATGTGCAGTAGCCTCCTCTCACAGGCATGCTGTAGAAGTCCTCTTTCCTCAGCTCTCTGTACACTTTCCCAAAACAAATACCTAACTTCAATTCACTTAACCATGCCGGAGGGCACAAGATCTCCTCCAACCCCCATCTCCCTCATAGCCAGTATTCAGGTTTCTGGAATCTGGATACCTTCTTCACCTGTGTCCAGGACCTCCCACAGAATAGCAGAACAAGCATGCAGGTGCAGACATCTGTCATATTTCAAGCAGGCTCCCAGGTGGGCAGCTCTGGCCATGGGAGACTCCACAAAAGGGAAGAACACTTCTCATCGTATCATCCCAAACCCATGTTGAGGACAGCAAGCCCCAAGCAGCCTCTCTATCTAGTGATATTAAAACAGCAAAATTACCTGTGCAAGCAGAGTTCTGACAAATCGGATCAGACTGAAAAGAGCCCATGTTTGCCTGATGTCTCCACACAGGTGAGGGCTGTGCACGTGGCAACGGTGCATTCCACCAGGATGTAGCACAGGTGAAAGGCGGACAAGGCAGGGGTTTCTAAAAGAGATTCTCTATTATTTTCTACATGAGAGAAATGAGGGCAAAGTGAATAATGTTCAGGATGTACTTGCTCTCTATTCTCTTCTCTCTATTCTCTCAAAGAGTCTGGTCTTCAGTGGGAGAGAGGAATGAAATCCCTGCCCCCTGAAACCAGCTTTGTTTTTGCTGACTCAAACAGGGATCTTAGAGGACTGGCTCTCTAAATGACAATCCCCTGACTCAGCTTGTCTTCCCCAAGTATAAAGTCTTTAATTGGGAATCTTAGTGTAGTTAACATTTTTTGAAAGCTGTCACGCCTGAGAAAGGATGCTCACCCTGAGCCTGACTTGGTCTCTTTTAACTGCCTGCTTCTTTCTGTTAAGCATCTTTATGTATATAGTCCAGCCAGACCTGCATGCACCAGAGGCTGTCAGAGAGAAAGGTGGTGTCCTGCTGCTTCTTGCTTTGGGTCTGAGATCCTAAGTCTCAAAATAAAAGGCCTGGCTTTCTCAGAAGGGCTGTGCTCTCTTTTCCGTATTCAAGTAGCTGAGATCAGCAGGGGTGGAGAGGAACTCAGGGACCCGGAAACTACATCTTTATTTTCTGTAATCATTGCAACTAATATTTGTCGACCACATTTGCAGTTTCCAGACTCCTCCGGTCCACATCACTTTATTTTATCTTACAGCACTTTGGGAGTGAGCAAGAACCATTACCCACAGTTTGGAGAGAGTAGCAAACTGGCCCAACATCCCTTACCACCAAGTGGCAAACTTGGGACTCAAACCCTGGTCTCCCCATTCAAATTCTCTGCTCTTCCCACCACAATGTGACCTCTTTCTCCTGACAGAATTGCAGGGGGTAGAAATGTCAAACAGCAGAATGTTGGCTACCTTTCCAATTAAAAGCTCAATAAGGAAATAACAACATAACAACCTCATATTCTTTTGGGTTTCCTACGTTTGTGTTGGGACAATGAGACGCCTTCTATTACTATAGGTTCATAAACACTTTCCTATTTACTCTCTACATGCCAGGCATGGTGCTGGTTACAGGTATGTAACCCTGACAAGCATTACACATAAAGCCTTTCTGCTGTAGACAAAACTTTCTCCTTTGCCCTCCCAATAACAAATTAAAGAGAAGCAAAGAGAACCTCTGTTGTCCATCATGCAAAACAACATCAAGCAGTTCTTGGTGAATGTCCAACAGAAGACTGAATTGAGTAAAGCTGACATTCTTGATTCTCTCCCATAGTTTTAACTTCCTTTTCTTTTTTCCATTTCCGCTGCCTGCATCCCACTCTTAGCCACCATTCCACTTCCCCCTCATCATTAGGGGCCTGCAGATACAGCTATCGTGCATAAGCTCCTTAGTACTTCCATTTCCAAAAGTCACTTTTTACCCAGGAAAAGCAAGCAAACAAAAAGGCACAAGTCAGGGGTCTTAACAGCCAAGTATATCATTCTAAATGAAAGGATTGCCAAAGACCATACTCCTAGTGAGTTGCAGGCCTTCCAGAGAGAGGGGAAGAGCTGGAAACAGGTGAATACCTGGAAGATGGTCAGGTCTGGCCATGTCTGGGAAAAGCAGAAGAGCCCCCTTTTCTAGGGGTCCCCAGTATGATAGAACAAAGTCAGGTCTTGTATCTTTGAGGCCATTTCAAGTATGTTTCACCTGCAAACCCCAGATGAGTCCTCCTGTCCAGATAAGAGTGATTTGGTTTCTCCCCAGTCTTGCCTCTAAAAATGGAACAATCTCTGGGATTGCAGTGGACCTCTAGGTCTCTGTAACATTTTTATTTCACATGACCCTTTTGCCATGACCCTGACAATCTCATTTTTGCAGGCTCAACACTTCCCCAGAGCAGTGGCCAGAGAATTTAATAAAAAGAAGATCTGGCCAGGTGCGGTGGCTCACACTTGCAATCCCAGCACTTGGGGAGACCGAGGCGGGCAGATCACCTGAAGTCAGGAGTTTAAGACCAGCCTGGCCAACATGGTGAAACACCATCTCTACTAAAAATACAAAAATTAGCCAGGTATGGTGGCGCATGCCTGTAATCCCAGCTAATGAGGAGGCTGAAGCAGGAGAATCACTTGAACCTGGCAGGCGGAGATTGCAACGAGCTGAGGTTGCACCAGTGCGCTCCAGCCTGGGTGACAGAGTGAGACTCCATCCCAAAAAAAAAAAAAGGATCTAAAAGCAAACTTCAGGGGGCAGAGGGGTATTCAAAGGTGAAATATGGGGAAGAAGCTGGAAGGATATTGGTTCATTAGTGATGCAAGAACATGGGCTCCCGACCAATGACTCTCAGGGCATGTGCTGGCTGCCCTCTTGTTTTCCTGCCCAGGGAGATGAGCTTGCAAGGGCAAGGTCATTCCTTTGTCCCAAAGATGAAAGGTGCTTGGGGAATGATTCTTTACATCTGGTTTATTAGACAAGATAAAGGGCTCCTAGAGAAGATGGCAAGATGACAGTGAGAAGATATTTCTGAGAAATTAGAATAAACCAATGAGGGGAAAATGTCAAAGAATATGACACAGTAGGTTGAGAAGGAGAGGATACATTCAATAACTCTGCAGCTGTGCTCCACATGCATAAATATCCTGGATCTTCTAAATAAGAACAGCGTCCCATGCTTCACAGAACACTTAAGTAAATTCTTGGTAAATTTTCGCACAGGTGGAAGGAAACATTAGCGACCTGGGGTCATGGGGTGGGAGGTAGGTACACCTTGGTGCTTGGAGGTTCCCTCTTGAGAGGCACAGGATGGCTATTCGTAACCTGACAAAGCAGAATGCTATCTTTGTATAATGTGTATCCAAGGCGAAATAACAAAGAGCCAATAAGGAAAGGGAAAAGACCAGGCAGGGCTTTGATATTTGAAAAAAAAAGATCTCTATAACATACACAAACCCAAGTGCAGAACCCCAGGGACCACATTTAGGTGAAGACAAAAGGAGACGCCCAGCAAGTTGCCAAAATACTGGTCTCAACAAGACTGTGATTTGTTTTTTCATTGTAAGAAGATGAAAATTTCTGCACCCCAAAAGAGGAAGCTGGACCAAAAGGCTTTTGCTGTCTCTAAATTTCCCACGAAACTGAAGGTGCGATTCTTCAGTGAACCCTACAATTGGCACAGGGTTCTTGCTACTGTCTTGGTGGACAGGGAAGGAGTAAGATGTTCTCCCCTCTTTTACCACTTCCACTTGGCGCAGGAATTGTGGGCCTTGATGTCAATTTTCTTATCTCTTTCCAGACGTGTGTGGCACATGTCACTCAACAAAGAAAGGAAGTCAGTGTGATTACTCAACAAAGAGTTTTAAAAGGAAACCTGCAGCCATTATGTGTTCTCACTCCTCGCGCTACTGCCCAGCTTTCCTTCGAGGAACAGGGGCACACATAGTGGTCTAACCTACTTAAGCATAACCGACAATAGGCACCGTCTGTTAATTTCAGCTGCTTCTTATAAGAAATAAGAGTCTGTTACATGATGATGTCAGAAGGCCTCGGGATCATAAAAAGATTTCCCACAGGGTCTCCTAAAATAGGAGAGACAACCAGAGTCATTTTGGTTGAGGTAATCGAGTACAGAATACTCCTCCAGCTGCAGGGGATAAATAACACTTTCCCAATATAGATGGCAAAGCGTTCTCCGAATCCAGCAACAGCAGCGCTATCGAGAACCCTGCTATCTCCTGGAGGCCTCACTCTATTACATGTCGAACATCAAATAGATCCCTGCCTTGTCCTGCTGACAATTTTATCTCTCAAATGGTAGAGAAAGCAATTAGGGAAACTGCTCTTCTTGACACAATTCTGACATCAAGGAAGAGCCAGCCAGCGATGGGTAGGTGGCAGGAATCTCCTGAGTGAGTGACCACTTTATCTCGGAATAAAGCGTAATCGCTTGGGAAGGGACACAGCTTGAAGGTGGACGTGGTCACTATTCCTGGCCATCATCTCTGAGCAGAAACTAGCTATGCCTCCTGCCTTCCAAGAGCTTGCAGTCTACCCAGAAGATAAGTCACATCTGCAGGCATTTCATCTATGACAAAGGAGAGGCCAAAAGGGCAAGTGTTATAGAATTCAAGGAAGGAAGAGTATCTTGTGGGTGGGGTGATGTGATAGAAATTTATTCTACAGAAATCTGACTTGAGCTGACTATGGAAGGTGATGAATTATTTAAAGCATGTGCGTGTGTGTGCAAGTGTTTGTGTGTGAATGCATGTTTGTGTGCATGCATGTGTGTGTGCACGTGTGTGTGTGTGTGTGTACATGTGTATGTGTGTGAAGGAGGAATGTACATTTCACACCTTGGCAGTGGTTTGAGAATTAGGATGTAAATGTTCGCAGGAGGCCAATGAGTTTGGCCCAGTGGTGAGTTCCTATAAGGACACACTAAGCCATGGGATTGAAGACAGAAGGTAGTAAATGTCTTTTAAGTGTTAGTAAGCCATACCTCCTTCTCTGTCCTCAGAATCAGCTCCTGCAACCATATTTGTTCTAAGTGACCATTCACACTTCACCCCAGCACAGCTGTTTGAATTGGGGTGAACACATGACAAAAACTGAACCAAACAGTTGCTTTCTCCCAAGAGTTTAGAATTTGGATTATCTGCTGGTCTGCTGCTTTGTGGGTGCAGAAACTCAGGAGCTACGAGGAGACCATCTGCTCCTAAGAACCAAAAGAAGTGGAAGGCAGTCTGCAGAATGAGAAGAATGAAGGAGACAAATGTGGACAGGTAGAGATGAGCTCTCAGGACAGAAGGGACTGAACTAGACCCTGCCTTGTTCCATTTCTTCTTCTTCTTTCTTTCTTCTTTTTTTTTGGTGAGGAGGAGAGATGGGGTCTCACTATCTTGCCCAGGCTGGTCTCTGGCCTCTAATTCTTGTCCTCAAATGATCCTCCTGCCTCAGCCTCCCAAAGCACTGGGATTGTAGGCATAAGCTACCATGCCTAGCCAGCCTTGTTCCATTTCCATCCTTATCTGAGTCCTGTGGGGTCAGGCTGCTCTCCTTGTATGAGAGCCCCATGAAAGCCCTGTACCTTGATGCATTCTCCTTTTCTTTTCTTTCTTTCTTTCTTTCTTTTTTTTTTTTTTTTTTTTCTTTTTTGAGACAGGGTTTCTCTGTCACCCATGCTGGAATGCAGTGGTGCGATCTTGGTTCACTGCAACCTCCGCCTCCTGGGTTCAAGCGATTCTCCCTTCTCAGCCTCCCAAATAGCTGGGATTACAGGCACATGACATCACACCCAGCTAATTTTTTATTTTTAGTAGAGATAGGGTTTTGCCATGTTTGCCAGGCCAGTCTCTCAAACTCCTGACCTCATGTGTTCTGCCCGCCTCGGTCTCCCAAAATGCTGGGATTATAGGCATGAACCACTACACCCAGCCGCATTCTCCTTTTCAAGTCAAGCTGGATTGCAGGGATTCTGAGACTGCAAAGAAAGATCATGATAATATATGCCAGACACTGAACTGAGCACTTTACAGAGTTATGGCAATAAAACTGTAGGTACATATTGTGGACTATAAGTAACCTGCATAAGGCTATTCAGCTTCTAGGATGAAGCAGAGCCAGCGTTGGAGCCCAGACAGTGATTTGGAGCTGGTGCTCTCAACCCTGTTACTGTTTTCCCCCATGTCTTGGCAAAGGCATGTGTTCTGCAACCAGAGCTTATGGCAAATGATGTTGGACTTCATCCTTTATATCATAAAAGTAGTTGAAGATTTTTGAGCAAGGGAATGATACGTGCAAGGAGGGGACAGTCCACAGGCAGGAAGATCCTGGGGGTCAGACCAGCAGGAGAAAATGTTTTCCAGGGTTATGTTTGAATGCATTGAGCCTAATTGGGAAAAAAATGAAAACAAAACCGGGAGGAAAGCCAAGGTTGTTAGCCCAGAGGGATGAGAACCTGTCAGTCTGATAGGGGAGGTGAGGATAGAGAGGATGAATGAACAGCTAGGTCAGCAGCCAGGTAAGGGAAAGCACTGGAGCAGGACGCAAGGTAAGGAGTAAGCCAAGAAATGCAGTCAACCAGCACACAGTCAGGAACGTCACTCTTTACTGCAGAGCCTGGTGTTCACTGCCTGGTGGGAACAGCTCTTTCGGACAACCGCACTGGAGCTCATAGCTGCAAAGCATCAGGAGACCAGCAGTCCATCTGCAAAGGACCAAGGAAAGAGTGGGTGGGAGCAAATGATAGGGCAGCGGGACTGTCAAGGAATGCGGGTGCAAATGCAAAAGGAAGATGTAAGAGAGATGCCAGAAGGGATAACACAATCAAAGAGGGTTTTTCTTTCTATCATTTTTTCTTTTCTCATTTTAAATCTCTTTTTTTTTTTTTTTCATTTTTTTCTGGACAGGGAAGCTCTGTTTATCTTTGTAGGTAGAAGCTAAGGAGCCAGCAGGAAAAATTGAAGCTGCAACAGATGAGGAATAAAGGATGGAGCGAGGCACTGGGTAGGCACCTGGACTAGAGAAAAAAATGAATGGAAAACATTATTGGAGAGAAAAATAGGTAGAATCCCATGGCTAGGCAGACCAACAGGGTAAGCCCTTCATGCAAGAAAGATTATGCAAGGTAAAGTTTCAGCACAATAATCACAAACAATCCCAGAGGGGGAAAAAAAAAAAAGAGTAGAGGCATCTAAAGTGGGCCACTCAGTCACCAGCTGTCTGCCAGAGTTGGAGCATTGAAGTGACAGGGACAAATGTGGGAAGGAGAGGTCCCCAACCGTAGGGGCACACAGCTCCGCCACAGGGGCCAGGGTATCTGCCAGCAGGGCTGCGGGCTCAAAAAGTGCTCAAACGTTTTTAAAAGAATTTTTGAGCTATGTATTGGGGGAAAAAAGCAACAAACGATGAATCCACTGCTCAGAGAAGATAATTTAATGCTCACAGATGGCAATAAGAAGGCAAAACTCGTAGTTTGTTTGCCTTTCCTTAGGAAAATGATCTTGAGAGGAAGCAAGGTAGAATAAACCTCATGAAGAAACAAGTGAAGCACAAGAGAGTGAAAGGATAATAGGAGAACAGTTGGCTTCCTCAAATGAATTCAACTATTCAGGCCCCGACAAAGCACTGCCCAGCACTGAAGGTGGGGCTTACAGGTCCACGCCTGGGGACATTTTCAAAGAGATGCCAGAGACCTGAAGAGGCACAGATTTTGTCCAAATCATGTGGGAGGAGAGGGGGAAGGCATACCCTGAAAAGCCCAAGCTAAAGCCCACAATGGAATTAATTATGAAACTGGTGGCTCCCGAGCATATGGAAGAGATGTTGATTACTGAAAGCCACTGGTGTTCATAAATTGTGCTACGTAACCTCATTTCCATATTTTAAGAGGGGCAACCAGACTGCTAGTTTTCATGACCTATATCATTCCAAAAAGAGTCGAAGGTTGATTAAAGGGACAGCAAAAATCCTCCAAGACACTGCAAATTATGAATATATGAGAAAGAAAAACAAAGGATAGGAGAGACATAAAAATTGAGCCATAAATAAGACCAATAATAAAATATGCAGTATAGAGTCTTACCTACTTGTTAAAATAAATTCTATTCACTTGATGAAGATGGACCACTAATTTGTCTCTAAGTGTTCTTAGAGCCAAATTATCACGCAACAACAAAAGGGAATTGTGATCAATTATTCATTTCACACCATCTATGAAATTTACAAAAGCAAGTAAGAAGAAAAGAGGATATAAGGGGAGATGGATGGAAGGAGAACAAAAAGACAGAAAGGTAGAAAGGAATAAAGAAAAGAAGCACAATTATTCCTGAGACTAGACCCAAAAGAGACTTCCCCAAGAATCCTCAGAAAAAGGAAAGCGTGTAATTGTAGTAAACAAGTGCTTCAAGGACTTTCTTACAGTTACATATAATACATAACCTCCAAAAACTCCCCTAACTTTCTAGTCTAGATTATTTGTAATTCAAATTTGAATAAATTTCATTAAAAATCCCAGTACTGTAAAAGTATCCTCAGTCTCTAATGTTGGCCTGATTATTTTAAGCAACATTCTGTGCAGATTAATTATAGACAAGCCAAATACCAACACAACAAACTCTGGAGGACTCTCCACATTCTTCTTTCTAGTGCTGGCTCAGGGTCACACATCCTCTATGCAGTCTGTCCAGGGCACTGCTTTGGAAAGACTTAGGGTCCTCTTGTCTGTGGAGACCAGTGGTAAGTGTGATTCTCCCTGAGGTCGGACAGGCTCGCATGGACAGCCAATGACCCAAGCTTGGAAGAGTCTTGAGAAACCAGCATCTCTGTCTTCAAACAATACGATAGCCAGGTCATGTCTACTACATGAATGATTATCTTCAGCTGGCTCTTTAAGTTATCATACCATCTCTAAAGAAAGAGGTTTCACATGGGTTGTAAAGGTTAGGATAAGGGGAAAATACACCAGAAAAACACTAGACTAGGAAGAAAACTGAGGTCCTGGCTCTACACCTATAACAATGTGAATTTATCTAAGCCATTTCACTTCTTTGGGTAATTCTCTATAAAATAAAAAGTTATATATTTAGATGACTGTTGACTCTCCTTTCTTTGCTAATATTCAATAATTTAGGAGTATAAAGTAAAAATGCGTATGTTCTGTCATTGTATAATATAGATAGTATCAGTTATCTTGATAATTTATGATGTAAGTCATTTGATTTACAGGAATCAAATTTCTTTTTTTTCTTTTTAATTTCAGCTGTTATTATTATTATTATACTTTTAAGTTCTGGGATACATGTGCAGAACGTGCAGATTTGTTACATAGGTATACACGTGCCATGGTGGTTTGCTGCACCCATCAACCCGCCATCTACCATCCACATTAGGTATTTCTCCTAATGCTATCCCTCCCCAGACCCCCACACCCGGTGTGTGATGTTCCCCTCCCCGTGTCCATGTGTTCTCTTTGTTCAGCTCCCACTTATGAGTGAGAACATGTGGTGTTTGGTTTTCCGTTCCCGTGTTAGTTTGCTGAGATGATGGTTTCCAGCTTCATCCATGTCCCTGCAAAGGACATGAACTTATCCTTTTTTATGGCTGCATAGTATTCCATGGTGTATATGTGCCACATTTTCTTTATCCAGTCTGTCATTGATGGGCATTTGAGTTGTTCCAACTCTTTGCTATTGTGAATAGTGCTGCAATAAACATATGTGTGCATGTGTCTTTACAGTAGAATGATTTATAATCCTTTGGGTATATACCCAGTAATGGGATTGCTGAGTCAAAAGGTACAGAAATCCAATTTCTACATAAATTTTCAGAAAGATGTGCATTACAATGTGTACCTATATGATGATGAAGATGGGGCAATTCTAAATGCACTGTAGAATCCTGAATTGGATCCTGGGGCAGAAAAAGGGACATTAGTGGAAAAACTGGTGATCTCCAAATAAAGTATGTAGTGTTTTTTTGTTTTTGTTTTTGTTTGTTTGTTTTTTGAGATGGAGTCTTGCTCTGTCACTGAGGCTGGAGTGGAGTGGCACCATCTTGGCTCACTGCAAGCTCTGCCTCCCAGGTTCACGCCATTCTCCTGCCTCAGCCTCCCAAGTAGCCAGGACTACAGGCACCCCCCACCATGCCCAGCTAATTTTTTGTATTTTTAGTAGAGACAGGATTTCACCATGTTAGCCAGGATGGTCTCAATCTCCTGGCCTTGTGATCCGCCCGCCTCGGCCTCCCAAAGTGCTGGGATTACAGGCGTGATCGTTTTGTTTTGTTTTTGTTTTTGTTTTTAAGAGGTTTCACATATACTTTTCAGTCTGGTAGGCTTGACCTTTTATCTCACAACCAGCTCCACAAAAATATAAGCACCAGAATTCATACCTCTAATTGATCCATTCTTCTTGATTGGTCTTAGACTCTGGTCTCTGAACTATTCTCAACCTTCTTGGCTCCCTACCGAATCCCTGCATAAAGTCATGCAGCCCCTTTGATTACATAGTTTCCAATAACCCTTGATATCCTTGAGATAATACTGAGCAGCCCAGGCCCTCACGGCCAATGGTCAGTCTGATTCACCCTTCAGACTGGGTTTGAACAGACAGTAGTATTGGTGGTCATTCACTCGTGTAACAAATCTCACTGACCCTATATTATGCCCTGTATTGTTCCATCCTAAGATACTTTGGAATAAGACCATGGCATTCTATGATAAATGCCACTTTCACTTTCAATTCTTGGTAAAGATAATGGAATCAGCAAGGTCTAGAGAAGGGCAGCTAAAATCATCAAAAGACAGAAAAGTCTCCTTCCTGACGATAAATTAAATAAATTAGAAGTCTGCAAGACAAATAAAAATGTTAGGAGGAGGCAATGTCAATGTTTTCAAAGCCTTGAAGAGAAAAAATTGATTTGTAAACCATATTCCAGATAATAGACTGAGGTATCATCCCTTGAATCTTGAAACAGACAAATTTAGGGCAGTTAGAAATTACGAATAATAGCAACAAAACTGGTGATATCAAGAGCCAGTAAGGACTAAAAATGTAAATTTAAGGAGGATGAAAAAAAGTCATAAAAAAAATCTATGTAAGAATCTTAAGAGGAAACTGAACATCTATTACCTCTGGAGAGAGGCTCAACTCCCAGATCGCTTGGCATGTTGG
This sequence comes from Macaca fascicularis, assembly GCF_037993035.2. NCBI lineage: Eukaryota > Metazoa > Chordata > Mammalia > Primates > Cercopithecidae > Macaca > Macaca fascicularis. The sequence continues at coordinate 182,942,278 of NC_088377.1, read as the reverse complement.
CTACCAATAGCTAAGCTCTACTCTCTGCAGGACTTTGAGAGTTGCTTGTTTGTTTAAGCCGGTGTTGTTCATTTGCTGTGAGGATCAACCATGTAAAAATGCATAGCACTGTGCCCAGGACACCAAGCCCCAATAAGTAGCAGCAGCAGCCATGTGGCAGCCATTCTTGCATGATTCGGCTGAAGGAGGTCAGGTCCAGCTCAACATAACAGTTCTGCTGAGTTATTATTCTGTCTTCAGCAAATTAACAATTGCCACTTTTCAATAATCAGATTCTGCTGCCAGGTTCCTCTCAGCTCAACACTTGGGATCATTCTGGAGAATTCCAGATAAGTCCTTTCATACTTAGAAAGAGGATCTAGCACTATAAATGTTTTCAGTATCAAGATCATTCTGGTCCCAGGGAAAATGTTTTTGCCGAAAAATATAAGTGTACATTAACCAGTTGTCATGCGGTCCTCCCCTCACCCCTGACCCCAGTGACAGATGGTAAGAAATCTTATATGCCGAGAAGTAGAGGGTCAAAGGGCTTATGTTGTGGCTGCCTCGGGAAGAACGATAGGAAATCTCAACAAACACTTCAGACATTTGTCTTTGCAATAAGACATGTCAAAAAGTGAAACATACAAAATTAAAAGGTGAATAATAAGAAAAAAAGAAGATTTCTAGAGAAATGCACACTTAAAATAACTCGGAGTCCATCCAGGGGAAATGCCATCCACTTGCTGCAGGACACATGATGGGAAATTTTTAAGGAGAAGGAAGTCACTGCTGGGACTCCCATATTCCTCTGGTGCACTTGAAATTCACCTTCTGCTTCTCCAGTCTGGGAGACTGATATCTTCATTCCCACTGGTCACTCTCAGCTTGGGCTAAGGCACATTTGCTGGATTCCTGGGGCCAGAGGCAAAGGCAACCACAGAAGGAAGAAGTTGGTTGAATGTTACAGCCAAGAGCACTTTAGAGGCATTTTGAATCAACCTCCCTTTGCCCACAAATAAGCTGAGAGCCAGTGCATTTGGAAAAGAGCTGAGTCTATCCTCTTAGGACACAGCCAGTCCTGCCCAGTTGGGATTGTAGTATCCATGGAACCAGCCTTGTGACCAACTGGCCTTCAAGTTCTTCAGTGCCAAAATGGGGATAATAATAGTTCCCCCCCCCCATAGATTATAGGAAGCATTATTAGGTTGGTGCAATTACTTTTGTACCAACCTAATAGATGAGATAGTTTGCAAACTATACTTAGCATAGTGTCTGGCACACCCTAAGTATACAATAAATTATACCTATCATTATACCTAGAGTTCTTCATTATTATTTCCCGTCCTTCTTTTTCATCCCAATGCAGTTGGGGAAAAAGAATGAAAAATGAAAATATTTTGAGATTGTTGTCTGCCATTCCTGCATCTTCAAGTGCTCATTTGCTGAATAGGCTGTGCCTTGATTACAGTCCTATGTGGGTTTGAATTTACATTCACAAGTATGTTTGAATTTCACTAGCATTCCTCTCCAGGGACTCATGCTAAGTCAATACCTCTCATCAGATAAGGCTTAAATTGGTGTTGTAGACTACCATTTGGACTCCGTAACAGAATTGCAAATGGAGTGATAATTAATGAATTTCCCAATTATTCTCCCCTATTCCAGATTTATCAGCCATTGCCTCTTCAAAGTTGTTCTTCACCCTCAGGGATATGGTGTGATAATAATGAGCAAAGACGATAAAAAAGGAAAGCCCTACTGATTATAGGCAGGTGGCTGAATTCTACAATTCATTCCTCATAGTTGAGCCCTATATTAGTGTCTTCTCTTCTATCCTCTCTCCAACCACTGCATTCTGTTTCTCCCATCTGCCAGTGGATGCTTCAAAACTGTTCTCTCCAAGGGCAGGGTTACAGAAACCTCACAACTGGCAAACCCATAACTGGCAAACTCAGGGGTATTTTTGAGGCCTTACGAACATTTCCTTCTTTGAATTTTCTCTGTTGGCACCTGGTTTTCCTCCTATTTCTCTGCCCACTCCATCTAGGTCTAGAGTACCTCTTGTTCTGCTGTACCTTCTAAACATCTCTTCTTTCTATCGGTTCTTCATCCCTAGTTCCCTGGCCTGGTTCACACCTGTAGCATTTTCACCCAAACCACTGCAATAGCTGTCAAACAGGTTTCCCTGTCAGTCTCACACAACTACCAATACAATCTCTACTCTACCAGCAAAATGGTCATTCAAAAAAAAAGGAAATCCAATCACATCATTCTCTTTCCTAATTTTTTTGCACCTCCAGAATAACATCCAGACATTTTCATGTACACACAAGTCTGCCCTTGACTGGGCCCCCCAGGCCTGCCTGCCACGTGTCCTGACGCTTTCCCGTGCTCTCCTTTCGTTCACTGGCACCTCCACAATGTCATGTCCTTCCTTTGCGCACATGCTGTTCCCTCTGCTAAAAGTATCTCCCCCCAGTCGCAAACTCTGACCCATCATTGGAGGCTTGGCTCCAGGGTGACTCTTCTGCAAAATAGTTCCTCACTAGTAGCATACAAGACACACAGGAACCCTCCCATTACCAGGGTGTGTTTGCTTCTCCACCTTCACAGGAGACAGAAAGCTCCAGGGACCGTGTCTTACTGGACTTCATGTTCCCAGTATCAAGCACTGCAGTCCTTGGTCCCCGCCAGGCAGACGACGCACGTTCGCTGCTCGGTCCTCAACTAGAGACTAGATAAATGACTGGCAAAGGTAGACAAGCGTTCCTTCAAAAGGATATTTTTAAACCCCAGAAAAGAAAAGATGACAAAAATCCCTGTCTGCTCATGTGAGTGGCGTTCTGCGAGGCTTTCAGGAGGAAAAAAAATCTTATGGGTCTCACTGATGGCACCAGAAGAGCAAGCCTATCCCTGAGGCGCTATTTAAATTCCACTCTGTGATTTTCTTTTTAATTCATTTTTATTCCAGGTGCAGCCCTGCAGCTATTTTAAAACTGAGACTTAAAATAAACTAACACTAATAGCTGGAGTTATCACAGGCTCTCCGGTAACAGGGTGCCTTGAATCCAAAAAAAAAAAAAAAAGTCCTTCACAGAATTTTGACAAACCACAATATCGCTTCCCAGGAGAGGGTGCAGAGCAAAAAGAACAGGGGGCTCCATCATCAAAGGATTGTGCTTCACCTTGCAAAAGCATTCATTCCTAGATTCCCTGAAATAGTTCACTTTGTACATTTAACCATTCGTTTTCAAAATATTAGCAGCCTGAAGGAAAGACTAGAATGCTTTGCAGGAAAACAGGAAAAAAACAAGAAAGAGAAGCAGCCTCCAACTGCGGCCAGCAGGTCACTTGTGTCATTCCCCCGAGACCCAGGGTCTGGGCACAAATGCCAGTTCCAGGTCCCACCCCAGACCGGTGGAATCAGAACCTCTGCTAGGAGGAAAAAAGTGTCATTTAGATGCATGTTTTCTGGAAAGCAACTCCATGCTAAAGAAAGCTGCCCCAGGAAATGGAGTTTTGTGAGTGGTGCTGTATTAGTCCATTTTCACCGCTGATAAAGACACACCCAAGACTGGGAAATTTTTAAAGAAAAATGGGTTTAACAGACTCACAGTTCCATGTGGCTGGGGAGGCCTCACAATCATGGTGGAAGGTGAAAGGCACGTCTTACATGGCAGCAGACAAGACAGAATGAGAACCAAGGGAAAGGGGTTTCCCCTCATGAAACCATCAAATCTCATGAGGCTTATTCACTACCACGAGAACGGTATGGGGGAAATCACTCCCATGATTCCTTTATCTCTGACCACATCCCTCCCACAACATGTAGGAATTATGGGAGCTACAATTTAAGATAAGATTTGGCTGGGGACACAGCCAAACTATATCAGGTGCCCAGAGACGCAGGCTTGCTTCTGACCTGTTTGGGTAGTCAAGAGCCAGGGCTGTTTCTTTAAACTCATTCAATGAAAAAAAAAAAAAAAAAAAAATTAATGCTTTAATTACTGGTCTAAGCCAGCAGGGAGTCCACAATATGAATGGAACCCAGACAGGGAACTTTCCCAAACATGCAATACTAGACGTTTCTTATTTGGTCAGAGCAGCATCTCTCTTTATTTCCTTTTTCTAGAGGACAAGCCCACTTACCCGACCCTTGCCCCTCTCATGCCATGGGAAGTGAGCTTGCAACTGGATCCACCAAACTGGGTTTCTGTCACTTGCAACTGAAAGAGACTTGTGTATTATACAAGGTCAATGAGTGAAAATGGAGTCTATCTGAGAGCTTGGACTTCCAGGATCCCAGAAGTGAATAACTTGGGGACCATGGAGGTATGCAATGGAAATCCACCAATGGCTACAGAAAGGGCAATCTAGGAAGAGAAGCCGGTGCTATTTGCTCATGGCTGGCTTCTCCAGAGACACTCCATTCATTTTTGGTAACTGAGGTCAGACTCAGGGTTCCAGCTTGGGGCTACCCTAGCAGAACCCCACCTGAGGCCCAGGGCAGCCTCTCCTTCCCAGCCAGGAGTGCACGCCTCTGAGTCCAGCTTGCTAGATTTTGCCTTGCTAAGGGAACAGTTACTTTGCCTAGAACAAAAGTGGCCAGCTCTCCCTCCTACAACTTTTCACAGCATTTGCTCTCCCCATCACTCTTCTTATTTACAGTCTGTGACAGCCTTCGAGTCAGAAAGAAAACTGGACAGTGTTTCCCAATATTTAAAATTGCACGGGCCTATAAAATCGTCTCATAAAAGGAGTGCCAACTTATTATTTTGCTAAAAGTGACACTGTTTTAAAAACACAACCCTTTAACACTATCCTATCATAAAAGAAAGAATGTTCTTATACCAAAGAAAAATGAAAAGCACCTGAAACACACAATCTCAGAATAGACAAATGAAAAGTTTACTATGTTGCCACCTCCTATCTCCTTTTTCTACTTTTTTTCATTTTCTTTGGACCAGAGAAAATGGCCTCACAGATCAGCCCCAGACTGCAGAAAAGCATTTCTGAGTTACTCACCTAGAATTCCTCTGGCCCAACTAATCCAAGACAAGGACCCATCGATGGCCAGCATGTGACCTCTGTTTGTTCTCACTCTGAACAGAATCTTACCTTGATAAGATGTTTTCAGGTTACAAAATGCTCACACATGCTTTATTCACATTAATTTTGGTGGATTCTCATCACAAAGCTATTTTGCAGATGAGAGAGCTGAAGTGCTCACCTTGGCCTAATGGTGATAAAGGATTTTCCTTACTTGGGCACCAATTCTGCCTGCCTTTAATCTCCACCTTTCAACCCTTATTTTGCCCTTTGGAACTTTCCTTCTACACAATTGTTCTTAAATTTCACCCTTCAGTCCTCTCTTTTCCAGGCTAACTAGACAGACCTCGGTAAACTCCCATCTAAATCCCTAACATGTTCTACAGTGCTGGTAGCACATATATATTCAAACAGTGTTTGCTGAAGAATGAATGAAGGAATTGCTCCTTATTCAACATGATTTCTAGACCCTTCACTTCCCTGACCATACCTCTCAGGAGACATTTGCAATCTGTTTTTTTTGTTTTGTTTTGTTTTTGTTTTTTGTGAGACAGAGTCTCGCTCTGTCGCCCAATCTGGAGTGCCATGGCACAGTGTTGGTTCGCTACAACCTCCACCTCCTGAGTTCAAGCAATTCTCCTGCCTCAGCCTCCCAAGTTGCTGGGATTACAGGCATGCAGCTACCATGCCTGGCTAATTTTTGTATTTTTAGTAGAGACAAGGTTTCACCATGTTGGCAAGGTTGATCTCGAACTCCTGACCTCAGGTGATCTACCGGCCTCGGCCTCCCCAAGTGCTTGGGACTACAGGCATGAGCCACTGTGCCCGGCCCTGCAATCTTTTGATGTGCCTCCTAAAATATCATGCCCATGCGCAAGTCATGCACCAGACAGGCTTAACTATGCAGAATGCTAAGTCCCCTCGGCCCTCTTGCCCTGGGAGCAAAGCCTTCATTCTGAAGCTTGAGATTGTGTGATTTCCTTTCTGGAAGCTATTTCCCACTGCCGACATCTATGAGACTGTAGTCATCTAAAACTCTTAGATATTCCCAATTCTGAATTTTTTCACTGGTATTTTAAATCTAAGAAGAATTCTCTAACATTTAGCCCTGTTGTATTTATTGTTATTAGTCTCCAAAGTCAGTGTCTTCTGTTCTTATCTGACTATTCATATCTTCATATCTTATCTCTCCAACTAGATTACAAGGTCCGTGAGATGGAATGTTATATACTTTTATGTTAGGAATAAGTGTAAATGTTCAGCATGGTAACATTCATGGTAACATTCTGAATGAACATATATATATAATATATATAATATATAATGAACATATATATGCTGGCTCATTAAGATTCATTTTTACCCTAATATTCTTTTGTCCAGGACTTTCAACATCTGATGAAGTACATCTAAGTCCCAGGAGCAAGCACCTGAAGACTTGTGTCAGCTGCCCCTCCATACACACACACACAGTCACGAGCTGCAAAATGACATTTCAGCCAACGATGAGCCACGTAGATGACAGTGGTCCCAAGAGTTTACAATGGAGCTGAAAAATTCCTGTCATCTAGTATTTACTATACTATACTTTTTATTGTTATTTTAGCATGGACTCCTTCTACTTATATATATATTTTAAAAAACAAAGTTAACTGTAAAGCAGCCTCAGGCAGGTCCTTCAGGAGGGATTCCAGAAGAAGGCATTGTTATCATAGGAAATGACATCTCCATGTGTGCCACTGCCCCCGAAGACCTTCCGGTGAGACAAGATGTGGAGGTGGAAGACAGCGAGATTGATGAGCCCAACCCTATGCAGGCCTAGACTAATGTGTGTGCATCTTTGTTTTTAACAAAGAAGTCTAAAAAGTAAGAAATAAATGAAATAAAACATTTTACAAATAGAAAATAAAGCTTATAGAATAAGGATACAAAGAAAGAAAATATTTTATACAGCTGTATAATGTGTTTGTGTTTTAAGCTAGTGTTATTACAAAAAAGTCAAAAAGTTTTTAAAAATTAAAAACTTTATACAGTAAAGTTGATTATTGAAGAAAGAAAAATATATTTTATAAATTTAGTGTAGCCCAAGTGTGCTGTGTTTATAAAGCCTACAGGAGTGTGCAATAATGTCCTAGGCCTTCACATTCACTCACCACTCACTCACTGATTCACCCAGAGCAACTTCCAGTTCTGCAAGCTCCATTCATGGTAAGTGTCCTGTACAGGTATAGCATTTTTATCTTTTACATCATATTTTTACTGTACTATTTCTATGTTTACATTGTTTAAACACACGAATACTATTGTGTTACAGTTACCTACCGTATTCGGTACAGCCACATGCTGTACAGGTTTGTAGCCTAGCAGCAACAGGCTATGCCGTATAACCTAGGTGTATAGTAAGTAGGCTCTACCATGCAGATTGTGTTAAGTATGTTCCATGGTGTTTGCATAACGGCAAAATCACCTAACAACACTGATATGGTTTGACTGTGTCCCCACCCAAATCTCATCTTGAATTGTAGTTCCCATAATCCCCATGTGTCATGGGAGGGACCTGGTGGGAGGCAATTGAAGCAAGGGGGCAGTTACCCCCATGCTGCTGCTCTCATGACAGTGAGTGAGTTCTCAGGAGATCTGATGGTTTTAAAATGAACTTTTCCCTGTTTTGCTTGGCACTTCTCCTTGCTGCCACTGTGTGAAGAAGGACTTGTTTGCTTCCACTTCTGCCACAACTGTAAGTTTCCTGAGGCCTCCCCAGCCACGCAGAACTGTGAGTCAATCAAACCTCTTTCCTTTATAAATTACCCAGTCTCGGGTATGTCTTTATTAGCAGCGTGAGAACAGACTAAGACAAACTCATTTCTCCAAGTATATCCCCATCATTGAGTGATGCATGACTGTATTTCCAGCTCTGACTCACGCTTGTTTCCACAGGACTCATTGGATGCCCCCAAAGCAGCCTGCTGGCACCCAGGCACACCTGGCTCTTTCTCTAAGACCCTCCTTTCCTCAGTTCCCATCACTGCCATCTCAAAACTCACTGTTTCCATGAGCCCCGACCCACTGCATTTTCCCCATGTCCCCTCAGCCTTTCTAATACTCAGGAAAAACATCTGGAGCAAACTGGTGAGCACTGAGGTTAACCAAAACAGAGGAGGAATCATCCTTCACTTTAAAATGGGATTCCCTCTACAAAAGTTGTCAAGAATTTATTTTTATAAAATATGATCAGATGTGCCCATATGTGCTTAACATGTAGCTTTCCATGAACACATCCACTGTAGCCGGAGAAGCCTCTGAATCTTCACAAATCATTGTTCTCTGCAGCAATGCTGCTTCCAGGCTCCAGCCAATGGCCTTGAGAAACAGTCTGTCATTGATTAAGTGACAAGGAATTCTGTACAACAAATAATTATGTATAGAAGAAGTGCTTTCCTTGGACTGTACATATTGTAGTTTTTCTATGAACCTTATAATTAAATTAAAGAAAGCATAGTCTTATATCCAGAAGGCAACTTGATTGAGCTATTTACATTATGAGCAAGGTAAGCAGAGAGGTTTGCAACTTCTTCATCCTGCTTTCAGATACTAACAATCCTTCAGTGAAACTCACCCATGAGCACCCCCTCTGGATGCTGAAGGATGGTGCTCCCATCCTTCCCCTACAGGATTCAAAGGATTATTGCCAACTGTCTTATAGGAGAGGTTGGACATCAGTACCCTTTTATCTGAAGCTCCTGCAGACAAGTGGGGTGTTACAAGGCAAACTACACAGTTTTTCAACATCTCACTATCACAAAGTCATCTGGATACCCCATTGCATATATTCATAAAAATTGCAGCTATAAGTACTTTACTTACTCAAATATGGCTTTGATTTTGTCTTTTCTTGGGAAAGGTACTACACTTGGATAGAGGCTTGCTGGGACTCTTCCCAGTTCCCAAGACAGTGCTGGGCATAGGAATTTTTGTTATTGTTGTTGTTGGATCATTTGTTATTTTTACTGAGTTTTGAGTATCTTGAATAAAAATCCTTCATCAGATAATGTGATTTGCAAATAGTTCTCCCAGTCTTTGGCTTGTCTTTTCACTCTCTTTGTGTCTTCCAGAGAACCAAAGCTTTACATTTTGATAAAGTCCAGTTTTCTGACAGTATTTTTACCTAAGTTTCCTTTTCTAAACCTCCACATTGCCAGCTCTTGAGATATAAAACTGAAATCTTCGGTTTTTAGACAGAGGAGGGAAGGCACATGTTTTCGGGACTTCACTCGTTTGGTTCCATCCACCCTTGGTTGGAGTTTGGGTTTCATCGCAGACAGTGCTGCCATTAGACCAGGGCAACAGAGCTGCCTCCTTGGTCCCTGCTTTTTAGAAGGCCCTGATTTGGTCCTCCTCCAGCTGTGCCTTTCCCCAGGGGGCCAAAGGGATGTTCCTATGCAGACCTCACTCTAGATCACAAACTCCAAGTGTCCAGCACTTTGGAATTCTCTGCCCAAAGAAACAGCCTATTCCTCATGTTTCTTCCCTTGAGGGCATGGATTTGGGCATGGACAGAGCTTGGACCTGCAGACTGGGTTGCCATACCTGTGGAAGTGAGGACCATCCTGGAATGGAACAGAGTCGGAATAGAAAAAGACAGTGGGGGGCCTTCTTTGGATTCCATTTGTACTTTTGCTTCAGCCCCAGGTTCAGGTATACAATCAAACATTTCCAGGAGTGATTTATGATAGAGAGTCAGAACCTATGAAATCCAAATTTTTGCAGCAAGTGAGTCGTTGGATAGATGAGTATGCTGCTAATGGAACCAGAACACACAAAGAGGAGGGGTCTGGAATGGGGAGAAACATTACAAGTTAATGAAGTCATTTAATAAAAATTTGTTGAGCACCAACCTGTGTGCCTGGCATAAGACTGAATGAAAGAAATATTTTGGCCTGGTTGAATTTATATTTTGGTGGAAGAGATGGACAAAATCAAAGCCATTTATAATGTCAGGTGGTAACAAGCGCAAGGAAGAAAAAGTAAGGTGTGGGAGTGAATGGGAACTACTTTCAGAAGAGGAGTGGCATAGAAAAGCTCTCTAAAGAGGTGACATCTGAGCAGAGTTCTGAACAAGTCATTATGATATCTGGGGAAAATGTTCTAAGTACTCAGGTTACTGAAGAACAAATGTAGAGGGGAAGAGGCAGCAATTGGTTTGCTGACGAAACCAACTCCAAGTGGTATAGATGGGGCTCAGCGAGGAAGAAAGCAAGGAGTAGGAGATATAAATCCTCCTTAGAGACTAGTTGTTGAGTTTGAGGAACCTATTACATCCAAACATATGTCCATATGCCCAACAGGCAGTGGGAACTAGAAGTCCAGAGTTCAGGACCAAAAGTGGTACTGCAGATAAAGAACCAGGCATTGCTAGTGCCTGTATGGAGATGGTGAGAGCAGTGAGAGCATCAGGCAAGGGAAATGCTGGTAGACCTGCTTATTAACTGGAGCCAATGAGAGAATAAATACCCAAGTGCACGCTCTCTCTGCAGTCATAATTACTGGTCAATTTTCTGAAATAGTATCTGCTTAGATGATTAATAATCACTATTCTATTAATTGTAGAATGCAGTGTTTTGGTTTGGTTTTATGTCTTAGATCAGCATCATATCTGTGCCTTAATATTTCTTCAAAAATAGTTCCATTTCTCACTCGCTTCTTATATTCCAAGGATCCTCAGGGTTTAATATTTTGTTTCTGTAGTATTTTTTAATATTTAATTGATGACTAAAGATTGAACATATTTAAAGGGCACAGTGTGATAATTTGATACATGTAGACATTGTGTAATAATGATCACAATCAAATTAATCAACACAGCCATCACCACTTATGCTGTACATGACCTCCCCAGAACTTATTCATCTTATAAGTGAAAGTTTGTACTCTTTGATCAACATCTCTCCATTCTCCCACTCCTGGCCTCTGGTGACCATCATTCTACTCTGCTTCCACGAATTTGATTTTTTTTAGATTCCATGTATACATAAGATCATGCAGTATTTGTCTTTCTTTGTCTGGCTTATTTTACCTAGCATATGTTCTCCAGGTTTATACATGTTGCTACAAACAGAATTTCCTTCCTTTTATGGCTAAATAATATTCCATGGTATGTATGTATGTGCATACATGTTACATTTTCTTTATTCATGCATTGATGGACAGAGGCTGATTCCATATCTTGGCTAGTGTGCATAATACTGTAATAAACATGGAAGTGCGGATATCTCTTTGACAGACTAATTTCAGTTCCTTTAGATACACACCCAGAAGATGATTGCTAGATAGTATGGTAATTCTATTTTTAATTTTTTGAAGAACCTTCATGCTGTTCTCCATAATGGTTGAAAATCAAGTTGCTGCTGTTATCTTGTCCTCAAGTCATGTTTAAAAGCAGCAATGAGAAGCAGTGCCTACTCTGCTCAGGGTGGATGGCAAGGGCAGCCCACGGGCTGGTGTGTAGAGGGGAACTCTCAGAATCTCTGGATTTACGGACAGAAAAGAGGTTGTGCCTATGGATATAATCCCCAGCACTGGGGCTCTCAGGACCTCTGGTGGAACGACCCAACAGTTAAATCCCAAAATGGAGATTTTGGGTTTTTCCAGGGAAACAGCATAGTTGACACTGAATGTTATTTGCAGATTTAACTGTAGAAGGTTTAAACCATTTTTCTTGTTTTCAGTGAATCATTTCATGGAAATAGCCATATATTATTCCTTGTTTTAGAACCAAATTATTTCTTAAATAAGGGGGATTAGAAAAGTGAGTTATGCTAGTAAAATTCTCAAATTGCTTTGCACAACATCAATTCAGTGAGATGCATTCCCGCCTTCATAGGTAATGGCCCAAATTTAAAGTAACATAATCAACAACCAGGATTTGTCAAACATAAGACTATATGGGAATGTATGCTAACCACTGCAGGAGATGGGAAATGCATTAGGAATTGCCCTGAGAAAATGTGCCACCCAATTGGTAAGCAGAGGCATGAAAATGAACTGTAGCACAAGGCAGTGAATGGCAAGCAGTTTGTGCTACCTGAGCTATATGAGTCCATAAAAGAGATCGCTTCTGTCTGGGATGTTCAAAGAGGGGGTAGGATTTGAGCCGAGCACTGAAGCATGGAGAGAAGGAGGCCCAAGCAATGGGACAGTGTGTGCAAGGGCATGAAGATGAGGCACAATAGGGCAGATCTGACAGTGGAAATGCAAGTTTAAATGCTGATACTTACAAGCTGTGTGACCATGGGCAAGTTGTTAAACTTTTCTGAGCTGCCATTTTCTCATGGTGAAAGAGAGATACTAGAGGAACCTGCCTCACAGGATTGTTGTGGAGAATAGAGGAGATAATACAAGTGAAGCACTAGGCAGCACCATACTTGGAACTGAGGGTTCCAGTCAATGTTCAGTATTGTTACACTTACCAGGTTGTGAAAGAGCGCAGGCAACCCTTGAGTTGAGCTCAACGCTGGAACCAAGATCAATGACAGAGGGATCTTGTTTTCAAACAGCAACTAATGACCAGAGAGAGGAAATGGGTCATGAAGCTCCATGGTGCCTTTCATGAAAATGAATGTAAGGGAGTGATTCAGGAAAAGGGACCACAATCAACACCAGCAGACTCTTCCTATGCACTGGGGCCCATCTCATGATGAGCATGAGAAATGGAGTCCATTCGCCCTTGCCCAGCTCCTACACCAGCTACACTCTTTAGACCAAAAAGCTCCTAAGAGGAAAGTCAGAAGGAAACCAACCCAGGGAAATACTTGGGGATGGTGCCTTACAATCTTTGCCCCCTCATTCCTTCCCCTCAGGAAACTATAGGAAATGAGAGTTTACTGAAGGCAGAGATGACTGAGAGTACTTGCTACAATGCTTGGGACATGGAAAGATTCTGCAGCAGACCTCCTCCCACCCCAACCCCAGCCTCTCAGGCAATGGATGAAGGAACAATACTCACTGGAACCAGATACAGGAGCATGTCTCATCCAGGAGCCATTGCAGGGGTAGGGAATTCTCTGTTACCCGGGGCAACAGACAAATGGAGGAGACAATCAATTGTCCCTTTGAAGTCCCAGAGGACACTTCTAGAGCCCATATTGAACGTACCTGGCTTAGAGGACTTGGGAATGAGAAGGCCTACAATGTACCTGCCTGTCAGCTAGTGCTACCCTCCACAGTGTTGAAGATGGTACAAAAGAAATGTACAGAAGTGAAAAGAACTAGGAGGCTTGGGAAGGTACAGGAGAGATCAAAGAGGCTGATTGATGGAAACATTCTTACACACCTGGGCTAAGCAAGCTAGCTCAGTGGCCAAAGTGCAGTGGCATTTTCTTTTCTGATACTAGAGATACAATGACATAGTTACTAAGGACATGACAACATTTAGCAGCAAAGGCTAGCAAGAGTTATGCTTCAGTTTCTGGAGGCTTGTAAAGAGAATTTATCTTTCTTTGCATCCTTTTGATTAAACCTCAACTCAAATCCTACAGTGTTTTTAGAAAGCCCATAAGTTAATTAGAAATGATGCTTTGAGCAAGACTGGAAAGAACAGCAACAAAACAATCATTCAAAGTAGTGAAATAACTCTTGGTGAACACATTTCACAACTAGAAATAATGTTAAAAAGTGGCTGAATCCCATTACTGGGGATATACCCAAAGGATTATAAATCATGCTGCTATAAAGACACATGCACATGTATGTTTATTGCGGCACTATTCACAATAGCAAAGACTTGGAACCAACCCAAATGCCCATCAATGATAGACTTGATTAAGAAAATGTGGCACATATACACCATGGAATACTATGCAGCCATGAAAAAGGATGAGTTCGTGTCCTTTGTAGGGACATGGATGCAGCTGGAAACCATCATTCTCAGCAAACTATCGCAAGAACAGAAAACCAAACACCGCATGTTCTCACTCATAGGTGGGAATTGAACAATGAGAACACTTGGACACAGGAACGGGAACATCACACACTGGGTCCTGTTGTGGGGTCAGGGGAGGAGGAGGGATAGCATTAGGAAGTATACCTAATGTAAATGATGAGTTAATGGGTGCAGCACACCAACATGGCACATGTAACAAACCTGCACGTTGTGCACATGTACCCTAGAACTTAAAGTATAACAAAAAAGAAAAAAAAATGTGACTGAATACACTTGTTACTACATTGCATGAATCTTTAGGATCAAGAGAACCTACCCAAAGAAAATTCCCAAATGTCAGCTTCTTATTGTCCCTAGGCAGGAGAATTGCTTGAATCCAGGAGGCAGAGGCTGCGGTGAGCCAAGATTGTGCCATCTACAGCAGATGCTTCTTAGTGGTGTAGACTGCTCACCTGAGTTTCTGGGCCTGACCCAGGTGCTCTCCAAAGCTGTAGACTGTCTGTACCTACCTGAGTATCTGGACTTGAACCAGGTGCTCCCCAGAGCTGTAGGCTCTCTGTACCACCTGAGTGTCTGGGCTTGAACCAGCTGCTCCCCAGAACTGTGTACTAACCATATAAAAATCAGAGCTTTGAACTGGGTGCTCCCTCAAAGGTCTTTACTTCTGCTACTATATTCTTCCAAAACCACACAGTTCTTTTTATTGTTGTTGCTTTTGTTCTTTTTCTGGGGGTTTTTCGTTTGTTTGTTTTTTGAGACTGAGTCTCACTCTGTCACCCAGGCTGGAGTGCAGTGGCACAATCTTGGATCACCGCAGCCTCCACCTCCTGGGTTCAAGTGATTCTCCTGCCTCAGCCTTCTGAGTAGCTGGGATTACAGGTATGTGCCACCAGGCCCGGATTATTTTTGTATTTCTAGTAGAGATGGGGTTTCACCATGTTGGCCAGGCTGGTCTTGAACTCCTGGCCTTGAGTGATCCACCTGCCTTGGCCTCCCAAAATGCTGGGATTACAGGTGTGAGCCACCGCGCCCAGCCGCAATGCCACACAAATCTTATAGTAGAACTTCAGGCACTGCAGCTCTCCATTCACAATATATAAAGTCATCAGTATCTAGGGAAATCTGTCATGTCGTGAATTTCTAGCCAGTCACTGCATTTCATACTGTTGATAAGTGAGAAACACAAGACTCCAAAAATTCATGGCAAAACAAATTAAAAGAGAAAAATTAAAAATATAAGCTTCATTTTTCAACACAGCTCCATCAAGCTCAAGATACTTTTGTAAAAGATATCAGCCATTCAGTTCATCCCTAAAGTACTGGGGGTACTGGGAATTTAAGCCTGTTAATGCAGTCTTTTTTACATTATTAACTGAAGAAAAATTGTTTCTCTTTACAGTTGTTTAAAAATTAGGAAACAAAGGCCAGGCACAGTGGCTCATGCCTATAATCCCAGCAAGCACTTTGGGAGGCTGAGGCGGGTGGATCACCTGAGGTCAGGAGTTTGAAACCAGCCTGGTCAACGTGGTGAAACCCCATCTCTACTAAAAATACCAAAATCGGCTGGACGTGGTGGTGTGCATCTATAGTCCCAGCTACTTGGGAGGCTGAGACATGAGAATCGCTTGAACCCGGGAGGCGTAGGTTACTGCAAGCCAAGATCACGCCACTGCACTCCAGCCTGGGCAACATGTTGAGTGAGACTGTCTCAAAAAAAAAAAAACAAAAGAAAAAAAATTAGGAAACAAACAGAAATCATAAGGAGCCAAATCAGTACCGTAAGGTAAATGGGATGCATAACAATTTTCCTGCCGAAACTCTTGCAAAACCCCCTTGATTGATGGAGGAATGAGCAGGAGCATTGCTGTGGTAGAGGACTCTCTCCACCATGGCATTTTCTGCTAAAGCTTTGTTAACTTTCTCAGAACACTCTCATGATAGGCAGGTGTTATTGCTCTTTGGCCCGCCAGAAAGTCAATAAGCAAAGCGCCTTGAGTATCTCAAAACTGATGCATGACCTTTGCTCTGGCTTTCACTTTCCCTCTTAGAAGCCAGTGTTTTAATTGTGCTTTGTCTTCAAGATTACTTTGGTAAAGGCAGGTTCCACCTCCTGTGAGAATTCAAAAAAATGCTTCAGGATCTGGATCCCACTTGCTTACAATTTCCATTGAAACTTCTGCTCTTGTCTGCAGCTGATCTGGGTGCAACCGTTGGGGCATTCATTGAATGAAAAGTTGTCTCAACTTTAATTTTTCAGTCAAAATTGTATAAGCTGAATCAGTTCAGATGTCTATAATGTTGGATACTGTTTCTGCTGTTAAACGCGGGTACTCTTCAATTACAGCATCAAGCAGATGAATTATTTCCTCACAAATTGATGTGTATGACCTGCTGCTGCAGGCTTCATCTTTAACATTGTCTCAACCCTTCTTAAAACAAGTTACCCATTTGTAAACTGCTGATATATTTGGGGCATTTTTCCCCATAAAGCTTTTCAGAAAACATCAATGATTTCACCATCCGTCCGCTCAAGTTTAACCATAAATTTGATGCTTGTTCTTGCTTCAATTTTAACAGAATACACGTTGCTCTGATAGGGACTTTTTTCAAACTAATGTCTTATCCTTCTTAGTGCTTCAAACTGGGTCCTGATCAGACATATTATTGCAAGTTAGTGCAAGTTTATTTTGGTGCAAAAAAAAAGATTTGAAATCCATTGCATAGTTTTTTCATAATACGCATTTTCCATGAACATTTTGTAGAATGCTTGTATGGGCTCAATGTAATTCTGTAGCTCTATATAAGCAGAGTGGCATGGGAGATAGAGTCACAAATGGGCTTGAATCAGGCTCGTGCCCCTTTATCAGCTCCAACACTGACTTTCAGGGTAAACTTTGAGAACACTTAAGGAACATGTGCTAACTGCAGGCACCTGCTATGTTCTGAGGAGGAAATGGTTACCAGCCTAGCCCGTCTTTTGCCCCATCCCCCAATTATATGATGAGTGCAGAATCAGGCCAGTAGAGCCCTTCAGAGGCTTTTAAAGGAAAGCTGTTCTAGACAAGGATATGTCATAAATTAAATATAAAAATGTCCCAAGTGCCGGAGCAAGAAAGCTGGAAAAGCCCAGAGAAGACTGTAGCAGTGCCGGCAAAGTCTGAAGCACACAAGGCTCGGTAGCCACTCCTGCATCTCTGCAGACATGGTTTGGTTTCCAGCCTGATGCTTGAAGTCAGTCCATTAGCTGGGGATGCCCACATCCACGCCTGGGCCCTGGAGGATGTTGGCTCAAAGCCACAGCCAACCGAATGCAGAGGAAGAGGAGGCTGAGGGGAGCCGACAAATGATGAGCTAATGAGGGTCGCCCTCCAATATCTTCTCCATTACCAAGGCCTCCAAACCCACTACTGGCTGGGCCTTGTTTTGAGTTAGGCAATGTCCTGTCTTTTCAGTTATCTCTGAAAAAGTAAAAGCTGTACTCTAGGTAGAACTCACTCAAGCTCCTACTACTTTAGTGGGAACGAATTTAACAATTATTTAATGCCTTGTTAGGATAGACAGAAAAACCCATTAAGCGTAGAAATTTGCAGTAAGTAGAGGGCCCAGAAACCAGGAGACAGAACCAAGAAAGGTCACAGAGCTTCACTTGTTAGCTGAATTCCCCTGGGCCAACGAGCTTTTAGCTCTAGATTGGCTGTCATGGGAGGATGCTGTGTATTGTCACATTCCTCCTGCTCCATACTCACCTCTTCAGCTAGCAGGAAAGGGGAGATGACACACCTGGGGACCTGCTACTGTCACCCACCCTGGCCAAGGGCAAAGCCCCCAGAAGGACTGCCTTATTTCAGAGAAATGAGAGGCAGGCCCTGTGGGCTTGCGGACAGCTCCAGAAAAGAAAAGAATCCGGGTCACCCACATCTTCAGAAAATTCAACTGTGGTAAGAGCATTGAAAAATGCTCCCTAACTCAGGTCTGGGTGTCCTCTCCTCCCTCAGTTAATAAACAAAGTTTCCCATGTGAGTAATAACTTCTTCATCAATCAACAGAAATGCAGCATTTCTGAAAAATGTCCTGTAAATAATAACTCCCTTTTCATGCCTTAGCATTACACAGGTCATCTTTAGTCCTGAGTCCCCCTGGGACTAAAGGTACCAACGGTTTGTGGAGAAGTTGCAACAGGTGTGGCCGAGACTTGCTCAAGATGTCCAGGGGTAGCCCCTAGCCCAGAGGAGATTCTCACAGACTTCCTTAAGCCAAAGCCTGCAGGAACCACACTTTTGTTACTCCTCCTGTGGTAGGGAATATGCAGAGCTGAACCCACCAGGAACGCTCCATTGACACAGGGTTTTCCAGAACGAACAGCCTGGAGTGCACATTTGTTGAGAAAGCAGTTACACTCAGGATTCTGAGTAACTAATCGATAATTGATGGGCATTAGAAATGAGGCTTCTCTCTCTCCTCAACATTCCAGGGTCACTGGGGTGAGGTGTCCAGCCTCAGGCATGCCTTGGCTGGTGAGCAAGGCAGTTACTAATCATGGTCCAGGTGGCTTCTGAAGGAGCCTGGAAGATGAATGCAATGATCCTCCCCCATAGAGGGAAGTCCCAATGAGTTTTACCAGAAAAGGGGCTGCTCAAGGCTTTGGAGCTTCAAATATCAGTATTTTTCTTAAGGCATTTAAGAGGGTCTTTAAGAGACATTATCTCATCTAGTCCCCAAACAGCCTCTGAGTTAGGGTCTCTGCTGCCAGGACAGCTGATGTGCTCCAGAATGGGCTAGATGATGAAGCAGGAGGAATCCCACCACTCAGGACAAGCTCACAGGGGACCCCTCAGCCAGCCACCACGTCCAAGGCTGGTGATTGAGGGTGAGCTTTAACTCAACTAGCAAAGCGCCTTCAGCTAGGGAACCCAGACCTTTTGTCACAATGCCTCTCCAAATAACCAAGATCTCAGTTCTCTACGAGTTACGTGGCCTTCAACAAGTCACCAAGGATGTACATGAAAGCACCTTAAACTATACAGTTTACCTTAAACCACAAATGTCAAGTGTTATTTTGAAAGTACTTGGGAGCCTTTTGAAAATATACATGGTGATGGAAAAGCTGATTCTGCTTCTTTGTTCTTCATCCAACTCAATCCCAAAAGAGATGTGCCCCACCTAACTGCCTTGTGTACCCACCCACTTTGTTATTCAGCAAATATTCACTAACCTTCTCCAGGGTGCCATGTACTATGCTAGATGCTAGCGACAGAACAATAAATGCGACACCCTTAGAGAATTCCAACACTGCCTATTCCTATCTCTGTTTTCTATTCTTAATCTGTGAGTCCCATCCCAGAAAGATCCTTTCTCCCAGGAGCAAATAGAAACCATCTCCTTCCTGGTGTAGATGAACAGGCATGAACACGCAACCTCACCCTGTGAGCTAGGGAGTCCCTGGAGGTGAAGTCTGTGCCACAGTCCTGAAGCCATGAAACTCAGCCCTCTCCCACCCCACCCCATCATCATGGCCCCACTCAAAGCCTTTCACGACTGAGGCTCTTGCTGCACCCAGCCTGTCTTAGCAGATACACAGTCTTTTGAAGCCACTTTTGAAATAAATACATGAAAGAACAAACCAGGAAACCAGAGGTTTATCTCTACCTGCAAAGCCCTGTTAACCATGTCCATCATAGGGACTTGCAGCAGGTTGAGTATAGACGCTAAAGTCAGAAAGACCTGGGTTTGAATCCTGGCTTTGTCACCTGTGAGTCTTTAACCTAACTGACCACTCAAAAGCTTAATTTTCACACTCGTAAAACTCAGAGAATAATATCTCCCTCATTAGTGATATTCAAATAATTAAATGTGATCATGTTGGTAAATAATTTAATAGTGCTTGGCACTTGGAAGTACTCTATAAATGGCAGTCTTTATTATTTATCATTATAATAGTCATTACTATTGACATGCTCGCAAAAGACAGTCCATTTCCTCCCATGCAACTTCGTATCTCTACTGCCTATATGGATGTACAACAACAACAACCACAAAAAAAAAAAAAAAAAAAAAACCTCCATTGACTCCAGAGCAGGTTATTTCCAACTGTGACCCTAATTAATCTTGCCTTTTTGGCAAAACTAGCTTTCAGTCCTGAAGGTCAAGATATATTTATCCTCGGTGTAATACCCACCTGATGGACAAAATGAAAAAGTAAATCACAACCTAGAACAATTTCACTTTCCAACAAATCCATTGAGTTTCATGTCTCCTACTCTATCCATACATAAGCTTTCAGCACACTTCTTCATAGCGGATCCCCTTCCTTGCCAACTACAGTCACTTCCTCGCCCCCCTCCCTCATCTGTGGTTCTCTCACCTCCATTTCCATGACTGCCAACTGCCTCCTACAACTCAGAACACCCCACCGCAACGGAACACATTTCTGCATCTGGCATGGGAAGCCCCAAAGAAGATACAGGCAAGCAAAGAGAGGCTGTGTAGTAAAGAATTAACCTTGCCCAAAGAGAGTCTGGCCTTTGCCCTGGGCTTCTGGGAGGTTATCTCTAAGCCCTTGGAATGTAAAGTCCTGAGAGGAGTGTCTTGGTTTGCCTAGGACCTTGGGTCACGCAGGTTAGTATGATGCGACAGTGTGACACAGTGGGGGCTTTGGGTCTTGCTGAGTCAGGTCAACCCCCAGCTGAAGACTAGACTGGAGACTGGGATCAACCTACTTATGTGACGGAGCCCCCCACCAAAATATCTGAATACCTAGGCTCAGGTGTGTTCCCTGGTTGGCAACGCTCCATGTATAATGTCATGTTGCTGCCAAGAAAGTAACACTCTCCATGACTCCAAGGGGAGAGGAAAACAGAAGCTCCACATTTGGAATTTTCTTGAATTCTTCCCTATGTGCCATTTCCCTTGGCTAATTTTAATCTGTGTTATTCAACTGTAATAAGCTGTGCCATGTAATAAACACTTTTGGTACATTCTATGCATCCTTCTACAGAATTATGGAAAGTAAGAGTGGTCCTGGGGACCTCGAAACTTGCAATTGGTGTCAGACATGAGGGCAGTCTTGCAGGCTGTTCCTCTAACATTGCAGAGGCCATTGGGAAAATCCCCGCAGATGGGCAGCCAGGTTCCAGTGTGTACCAGGAAGTTTCCAGGAAACTGAACAACCATATCCTTGGGCCATCCCCTGTCGTCATCATAAGGCAAGACTCAAAGCCTAAAATTGCTACTCTGCCTTCACTTGCAAGTCCTTGTGTAGTCTCAATGATCAACACTCCCTGAATTAATGTGTACGGGCAGAACTTTCCCCTACCCCAGCCTTCACTCTGTCCTCTGATCTCCGTGTACAGTATGGGAGAGGTCCTACCTCTGGGTTATTTGAGATTTCTAAATCTAGCATAAATAGCAATGGTAGGTGATGGATTGGAAGGAATATCATGTGGAAGACTGTACCTGGGAAACTGCCACCTGTGCCCATGTAGCCCATCAGCCTAGAAAATGTTATTGCCACTATTCCACTGAGCCTGATCCTCATCCCAAGGGAAGAAATTATATAGGAAGAAGAAGGGGAAAAAGGAGCCAGAAGAATGCTCAGGGAAGCCAGAGGTCAGTAAGAGTGTCAGCCACAATAACGTCTGAAATCCTCAGGAATCACACCCATGTAAGGATGGCTTCCCTCCA
This sequence comes from Macaca fascicularis, assembly GCF_037993035.2. Classification (NCBI taxonomy): domain Eukaryota; kingdom Metazoa; phylum Chordata; class Mammalia; order Primates; family Cercopithecidae; genus Macaca; species Macaca fascicularis. Next base: position 182,920,629 of record NC_088377.1, on the reverse strand, counting down.
CTTGCTGGGCCCCTCTGCTTAGAAACAAAGCTCCTTTTCAAGATTGTGCTGCTATCTGCAGTGGTTTAGTGTCCAGATAACTAGGAAGCAAGGAGGTACATTCTTATGTCAAGGCTCATGGGGAAAATACAGGAAGAAGAAATGTCAGCATTTGGATGCCAATGGCAATGGAAAGCCTCAAAAAATTCAAAAGGGAAAGAAAATGCATTTTGGTGATAAAGGCCTAGAGTGAGCTGATGCTAGCTGAATGCTATATTGGGTCTGAACTAGCCACAGTATCTTCCTTTTTTAACCCTGAGGCCTAGCCAACTGCCCCAAGAATACAGAGTAAAAAGGAACAAACTGGACCCCATATGTTTAAAATGAAGAGGTTTCAGGGCTGTATCAGTCACTTAAGGCTAATATTTGGCTTTCCTTTAAATTGCATTGTCGTCAACGACTGTTCAGGCTGAGTTGCTTAGACAGTAAATTCTGGTTCTAGCTGCCATTTCACATTATGCTAATGTATGTGAGAAGCTGTCTCCCTGGATACCGTAGCAAATTGCCAGCTGAATCATAGAAATGCTGTCAAGTTTTTTTTTTTCAAGTTTTCCATTTTTGCTTTGCCATTGTGTGTAGTCAAGAGAAACCAGGAAAGGCGGGGAGGGATGTATATATATATAAAATGTATGTATCAAGCTTTCCATTGGAACGGTTTTGCCTCGTTGAGAAAAAGCTGTCGCTTTCTCCCTTGTTTCCAAAGCAACCCACATGCATACCTCCATTTTATTTGAAATCATTTCTCGGTCCAAATATCTGTGTCAGTTTCAGGGAATTAGCCTTGAGAGCCAGCAGAGGGAGAGAGAGAGCACCAAACCCTGATTTTCCATAGATTCCACTCAAAATCAGAGCCTGAAAAAGTGGACACTTGCTGAGTCCAAAGAGAAGTATGCAAATCAAATGGATTCACTAGGTGAAGCCACTTTTTAAAAGACAGCCCAGGGTTCCTGGCGTGATACAAACTGCCTTGGCTTGCAAACTGGTTCTAGTTTTGGCACTGCTATCTTCTCTCCTTGGATGACCCCTGTTGTGAACAGTCATTTTATCTATTAAAAGTAGGAGAGGAAACTGGATGAGCTGTAAGGTCCCTGTGGCCCTAACATTCTAAGTCCCTAGGGCTCTTTTCTGGCCTTAGCTGCCTGTGGGGCTAAGGATAACGATAATTTATTTTGTTGGAATCAGGAGCTGGACCTGATAGCCTAGCAAGGTTCCTTCCAGGTCTAAGAGCCAGGATTCTGTGAAGCACAAGTTGCAAAATGGGTAATTTCCCCTAGTGTCTGTTGGTAGATAAGACAGGGGTGCAGGGGTTAAAGGCAGCTATAACAGACAGAGCACGCACTCCCTGTCTCCCACTTCTTTTCACTTTTGGACTCCACTTTTCTTTCCCTGGCCCTTGTGCTACTTCCTGGAGTTGTGATGGGGACAGAAGCACCCAGCAGAGGATCTGGAGCGGGGCTGGAGCTCCGTCTGGGGAAGTTGTAATGATAATCACGTTCACTCACAGCTCTCAAGCACTCACTCGGTCTTAGACTTCCTGAACTGCCGCTTTGTTAGCTCTGGAACCATATATGACTAATTATCCCTGCACTTGGGACCCTCCTCTGCATCCCCAATTTCTTTGCCTCATCTGTCCCATTTCTAACCACCCAAAAGTTCCACCTATATCCCAATGGCAGCATTTCCTGCAGACAATGGTTCTAACTTCTGCCCCGTTTCACCTGAGCCCTCACCTAGATTTTAATCAATTTAAGGGTAGCAAAGTCAAATGGCTTTGGGAGACAATTAAAAAAAAAAAAAACCTATACACATGAGGTTTCCTAATTTGAGGCAAATAGGAAGAAGTAGAACTGTCTCTTAATAGAATAGAGTGCATTGCCCTCTTCCTCACAAACACGGCATTCAAATTTAATTTTTTAAAAACTTTGTGCCCCAAACAAAATGGTTATGCAGAAATTAAGCCTCCATCCCAACAGTTTTTTTACTGCAAGCAATACATTCATTAATTTTGGATTTCTTTTTAAATACAGAAATATACCACATTGAGAATTCACAATTATTTTCAGTCACTAAGGCTGATCTGGGGTTATCATTTATATTATTACAAAATGGTCTTTTTAAGTTTAATGAATCCTAAAGCTTTCTTACCATAAAGCCTATATTATCTTTTATTAACTGTCTTACACCTAATCTCTATAGTATTTCTGTAATTTTCCAATGGAAATACTCCCAAGCCTGAAGTGATACCTGTGGGGTTTCTCCAAAGTGGCCCCAGTAAATATAAAATTCCTCTGATATCTTATATGGTTTTATCTTTAAAAAGAATATTTTTGTGAATTTTGTTTTATACTCTATATCTAGATTTATTAATTTGAAAATAATTTTTTTAAATTACTTACCACCTATGTAACATTCACTCCAAATCTTCAAGTGAAATAGAAACTTCTAGAAGATGTACCATATTTATTTCACCATATTCCACATGGGTCCTGGGTTGCCCTGTGCTGCATAAATAAGATTACTTGACTATTGCCTGCTTCCTAAGGATGAGGTAGGGAGATGATTTTACACAAAAGTATCAAGAGTCAGAAATGACCAAAATACAAGGATGGGGAGTGACTTCTGAAATGGTGGTGAGAAGTCTGCAAAATCCTTTTCCCAACAAACAGTGATAGAACTGGGGGGGGAAATGGTCAAAAACAACAATATAAAAAGTTTGGACATTGATGAAAGACATACATCAAACTGAAAAACGTTTATCCAAGATCAGTGGGAATCTGCTGGGTTTTAGCTTAGGAGATGTTCCCATCCACCTCTGCCTCCAATGAAACAGTACTTCAATTAAGGTGGAACAAGATAAGAAAATCATCAGCTTTGCTGAGGAAGGCAGCTGGCTTGATTTGGAGTATCTTGCAAAACAAAACAAAGCAATCTCCTGGGCATTGTCATAAACAGTAGCAATCTTGGTGGCAAATAAATGAAGAAGGTCAATGCCAAGGTGAAGCAAGCAACTAAATGGCAGACAAGCTAGACATACAACAAAGAGATCCAGAAAATAAAACATCGGGGTCTTGATACACTCCCATATAACCCTGGTGGTGTGAAAGGCTACATGCATGCGCAAGGTTGTGCTCACACTCAGGAGAGATCAGAGAGGACCTCAGATATCCACACACCCCTGAGTGAATGTGAGGCATTGTGCACAGACAGAGGAGACACAAAGGGCAAGAGGGAAAGTAAAAGCCAGGGAGACCTATAAGCTGACTGAACTTTGAGTGTATGTCCCAATCCATCCACAGATTCTTCAGCAAGGGATGGAGACTCTACCAGATTAAGGTGTTGGGCACAACCTCTGACCAATTGCTGGCTAACCACTAAGCTATGCTGACCTAGAAGCAACCCCTAGAAAACCAGCTTAAAAATAAAAATGAGAAGTAAAGAATTCAGCAGAAACATTAGTAGCTATGTATTGTCGGGGAGACAGACCTTACTTAACAAGTAATTAAACTAACAACAAGCAACAATGACAATCCCCAGGGAAAAATCAGAGCCTAGAGTTCCTATATTATCTAAAATTTCCAGTTTTCACCAAAAATTAGGAGATATGCAAAGAAATAGGAAAGTGTGACCCACACTCAGGGGTCAATATAAAATGTCTCTAAAAAAGAAGTAGTCAATATAAAATGTCTCTAAACAGATTCTGGAATCACCAGACAGACTTCAAAGTAACTGCTATAAATATGCTCAAAGAATTAAAGGAAAACATATTTAATGAATTTTTAAAGTATGACAATGACTCATCAAATAGGCAGTATCAATAAAAATATTTTTAAACTGAGATTCCAGAGTTGAAAGATATAACAACAAATAAAACTTCACTAGAGAGGCTTAAAGGAGTATACCATATGGCAGAAGAAAGAATAAGCAACTTGAAGATAGGACAATAGAAATCACGCAATCTAAAGACCAGAAAGAATAAATACAAATGAAGAACACCTCAGAGAACAGTGGGATACCATCAAGCATACATATAATAGAAGTTCCAGAAGACAAGAAGAGAGAGAAAGGAACAGAAAGTATATTTGAAGAACTAGTGGCCAAAAACTTTCCAAATTTGATGAAAACCACAAATCAACACATTCAAGAAGCTTAGTAAACTCCAAGCAGGAAAAAACACACGAATGTCTATACTCAGGCTCATTATAGCCATCAAGAGAAAATTGACTCATCATATATAGGAGAACAATAATCTGATTAACAGTTGACTTCTTATCAGAAACAGTAGACCATAAGATAGCAGGATGACCTATTTAAAGGCTGAAAGAAAGAAAGAAAGAAGGAAAAAAAACTCTTTTAACCAAGAATTCTATATCCAGCAAACTGATCCCTCGAAAATGTGGCAAAATAAAGACATTTCCAGATAATTAAATATGGAGAGATTTCATTGCATCAGATCTGTCTTACAAGAAATAATAAAGGAAGTCCTCAGGCTGAAAGGAAATGACATTGGACTATAACTTTAATCCATATGAATAAAAAAGAGCACAGAAAGGTAAATATAAATGACTAGGCAAATATTTTTTCTTTTCTCCCCTTAATACATTTAAAAGGCATAAGATTTATTCTTTAAACCAAGCTTCTCCAACCTGCAGGCCACAGGCCACATGTGGCCCAGAACACCTTTGAATGTGGCCCAACACAAATTTGTAAACTTTCTTAAAACATTATAAGAATTTTTTTGCGATTTTTTTTAACTCATCGGCTATTGTCAGTGTTAGTGTATTTTATATGTAGCCCAAGACAAATTTTCTTCTTCCCATGTGGCTCAGGGAAGTGAAAAGATTGGACATCCCTGCTAAACAATGTTAAACAACAATATAAGAACCATATCTGGCGGTTTATAACATATGAAGATGAAACATATATACATATCATGATATATAGATATATACATGATATATATATATCTGAGATAATAATAGCTTAAAAGAGAAGAAAGAAGTAAAGTTCTATTGGAGCAAAGTTTCCACATTTTGCCAGAATTAAATTGGTATTAATCTGAAGTAGATTATGATAAACTGAAGATCATAATGTACTCTCTAGAGAAACTACTAAAAAAACGCAATAAAATACAGGGAAAATTTTTAAAGCAAATAAATAAAATGGTATACTAGAAAATATCTAACTAAACAAGAAAGGAAGTAAGGGAGGAACAGATAAACAAAAATGATAGGAGACCATATAGAAAAGAAATAGCAAAACTGCCAATGGAAATCCAACCATATCACTATTTACATGAAATGTGAATGGATGAAACATTCCAATCAAAAAACAGAGACCGTCTATCTAGATTTTAAAAAAAAAATAAATAAATAGAAATTAAAAAATAAAAGACAAAAAGATCCCACTATATGCTGTAGAGTTTCTTGCCTAGCTGCCTTGCCTCCCCACTCTGTCTTCTGGCTTCACTGTTCTTACAGCACACATATCAGGAACTGAAGAGCTGAAAGCAGAAACTGTCAGAGGGGAGTTTTTGCAGTCAGAGTGGGAATAACTAGAAAGCAGTCTGTGATCTGAGGACTGGATCTTAAAACTTCAGTGGTCATTCAGCTCTTAAAAAGAAGCAACTGTGGAATCCCCACATATTTCAACAGTCATATTCCTGAAAAACATGATGTAACATGAATTTGAGTATTCAGAAACATAGATCCTACAGATTTTTTGTATCAATATCTTGAAAATGTAATTCTCAACAGCAAGAGCTATTAGGATGACAGCTTTTACTGAACCTGAAGTTAGAACCAGAGAAAGAAGAAAGTGAGGGGCTTACTTCTTCCATTATTAGGGGATCACCAACAACACAGCTAGTTTCCCTGGTTCTGAATTTTCACCTCACCCAGGCTTTCACTACATTTGAAAGAGTTGAGAACTTCATCTTTCTTGAAAAATCTTATTTACCTGCTTCCGCAACATCAGTCTCTTGGGTTTCCTTCCACATCACTGGACATTCGTTTTTAGTCTCCTTTCTTGGATCCTTCCCATTTCCATGACTCTATGTTGGGATGTCTCAACACAAGTTCTTGGGCTGCTCTCATCTGTACCCTTCCTTCAAAGGTGATCTCGTCCAGCACCATATCTGTCAATATCATGCACACTGATCCTGTTCCCCTCAACTCCAGACACAAATATTGTACTGTCCAACTCAGCATCCCATCCCAATGTGGATGTCAAATAGGCATTTCTTAGTGTTGCATATCTCAGAAATTGGTAATTCCATTCTCTCACACCCCGCATCCAATCATATCAGCAACATCTTGAGAATGTATCCCAAATCCAACTGTTTTTCACCTCCACTACTACCTGGTCCAAATCACCATAATCTCTCACCAGGCTAAGTGCAATATCCTCCCAACTGGTCCCCTTCCTTCCATCCTTCTCCCTTTAGACAAAATTCTCTACATAGAGGCCAGAGCAGACCTTTCAAATATATATCTTATTATGTCAGTTCCCCATGCAAACTCTCCAGAGCTTTCCATCACATTTGGAAAACATTCAGAGGCTCATCTTGCTGTAGGTTACATGAACTTGACCCTGGCTACACCCTCAACCCTATGCCTTACCACTCTCACCTTCAGCCACTGAGCTCCAGCCACTCTGGTCTCCTGAGTTACTACACATTCCAAGTACCTCCTGCCTTAGGGCCTCGGCACTTGTTGGCATCACCTGTAAGGCTCTTCCCCCAAGTCTCACTTTAGTTTTCCCATTAAATGCATTGAGGTTTGCCCTCACTTCATGGGAGAGCATTTTTCTGATTACTGTGTTAGAAATAAACACTCTTGGTTTATTTTTCTTCATAGCCCTATCCCTTCTTTTAATTTAAGTTTACTCATTTATGGTCTTCTAATTATATTGGAATGTATGAGAGCTAAGAATGTCTATTTTGTTTACTGGTAAATCCCCAGCATATAGAATATGCCCTCCCACAGGTAGGTGCTTCTTAAATAGTCACTAAATGAACAAATAAGTGAATAGATAGACAGAGGGAGGGATAGATGGAAGGATGGAGGGATAGATGGAAGGATGGAGGGATGGATGGAAGGATGGAGGGATAGATGGAAGGTTGGAGGGATGGATGGAAGGATGGAGGGATAGATGAATGGATGCAAGGATGATTGGATGGATGGAAGGATGGAGGGATAGATGAATGGATGGAAGGACGGATGGATGGATGGATGGATGGGTGGATGGATGGATGGATGGATGGATGGATGGGTAGGTGGATGGATGGGTGGACGGGTGGATGGGTGGATGGGTGGGTGGGTGGATGGATGGATGACAGGTTTATCTCATCCCTAGGTATGGGAAATGTAAGTAGCCTCAGCAAAGACCACAGGTCTCCCGATGCCTGATCCATCCTGACCTTTTGCTTTAGTTAGAAGCCCCAGATGGCCAGGTGCAATGACTCATGCCTGTAATTCCAGCACTTTGTGGGGGCCAAAGTGAGAGGATAGCTGGAGCCCAAGAGTTTGAGACCAGCCTGGACATCATAGCGAGACCCTGTATCTTAAAAAAAAGGCAGGGGTGAGGGACAAATGCCAGTCTGCAGATTGATATCAGTACAGGATTAGGTTTTTTATTCACCCTGAAAAAAAAAACAACTAGAAAAATAAGAATAATATAGTGACTCTTTCATTGAACTGAATGTTTATAACTCTCCTTTATTTTGAGATTATCCTTATACTTTAAAATTCATGTTAAAGTTCTCATTATTTTACTAAGCAAAAGTGATAGCAAGTGGTAACTAGGTTTTGGCAATTTCCTTACTAGTGATCTAATGTTGTGTTCCGCTGTTTTAGAGGTAAGTATGTTTGTTAATGAAATCAAAGGGTTAAAAACCACTGTTTCTGGTCACTCCTTTTCTGCCTTTTTCCTGTGAGCAAATTCTTTAATAATCACAAAGTCTTGTCAAATAACAACATGTAAAGTACCCTTGTTCCTTTAAGGCTAGCGTCTGGCCTTGAATTAAGCTGTTTCTCATACTACCTTCACCCCATCCCACCCAGAAGAGGAATTCAACCTCTGTACCCCAGGTCTGCCTCTGATGCCCTGATTCCATTGGCAGAGACCTTGACAAGAGCAGGGAAAAACAGGCAGACCTTGCATCATGCTCCCGAAAACTGTGTGTAAAATAAGCTTTTGTATATTAAGTCCCATCTTCCCATTGACCTCATGGTTACTTTTCTTCTTTCTTAGTTGTGTTTCAAGAGACAATGCACCCTAGCACAGTTAAGTTTCTCTCACCTCTACTGAGAACCAGGGATTTGAAACACTCAAGAGAGATAAGGAACTTTTCAGATTGTGAAGTGAAAAATTATTTTATATGGAGAAAGACTGGCCCCGATTCATATATTTCTGTAAGTACAGATTTTTATTTATCACCTGCTGTTAAAATGGGGGTCACCTTTACTTAGATTCTGTTATTTGAGAATTGTGTATACTACAAATCACTGCATGACTCAAAAATTACCCATTTTGAATTCTACTTGCAATAAATAAGGTTTTTTGTGTGTGTTTTTTTTGTTTGTTTTTTTTTTTTGAGACAAAGTCTCACTCTTGTCCCCCAGGCTGGAGTGCAATGGCGCGATCTCGGCTCACTGCAACCTCCACCCCTGGGGTTCAAGCCATTCTTCTGCCTCAGCCTGCTGGGATTACAGGTGTCTGCCACCACACCTGGCTAATTTTTGTATTTTTAGTAGAGACAGGTGTCACCATGTTGGCCAGGCTGGTCTCGAACTCCTGACCTCAGGCAATCCACCCGCCTCAGCCTACCAGAGTGCTGGGATTACAGGCGTGAGCTACAGCACCTGGCCAGCAGTAAACAAGCTTTTAATTTCAGGTGAGAAGGAAAGCAATGAGACAAGCAGAGTGCAGGGGGGTGGGGGGTGGGGTGCTTAGCCACTCTCCTGGGAACCCTGAGTAGCACCTGTGAGCAGCTGGGGTCATCTCAGCAAATGAGCTGCCCTTCACCCAGGCAGCCTCGCTGGCATCACCTGTTAGGGCTTACCTCTGAAAGGCCATTTCTTACCGATGCTGCCTCTGTACTTTGGTGGGATGGCCCCATCCTCAGATGCCAATCAAACAAGAGAGAAACTGGTTATTTCTCACTTAGGAAACAAAGTAGATTCAAATACATGTCCTTCCTTTCCACCAGGAAGATTCTCTTCTACTTTACTAGCAGAGTCCAGGCGAGCCCCGCTTTTGACACCTTTTCAAAAAGCAAAACTCCAAACTCATAAAACAAAAGTTAAAAGTGGGGAAACAGTAAGGGAACAGGGAGGCACAATTTTCTTTGCCAAAAGATGTGTAACTTTGCCCTGGGATACAAATGCAGGTTTTGTTATGGAGGGGGTCCTAACAAAGGTTCCTAGTGTTAGGAGTCACAACTCATCGTAGAGCCTTCAAAAATGAAGGGGGGCCGGGCGCGGTAGCTCATGCCTGTAATCCCAGCGCTTTGAGAGGCCAAGGCAGGCCGATCATCTGAGGTCAGGAGTTCGCGATCAGCCTGGCCAATGTGGTGAAACCCCGTCTGTACTAAAAATACCAAAATTTAGCCAGGCATAGTGGCGGGCGCCGGTAATCCCAGCTACTTAGGAGGCTGAAACAGGAGAATCGCTTGAACCCGGGAGGCGGAGGTTGCAGTGAGCTGAGATCACGCCATTGCATTCCAGCCTGGGCAACAAGAGTGGAAAATGTGTATCTAAAATAAAAATAGTATAGAAAAACAGGGACTCAACTAATAAATGTGTAACTTAATGCAGCGTTTTTGCAGCACAGCTATTTTGTAAACGAAGATAAACCTGCTACAGGGGATTTAAAAGAGCATAGCATGGAGCTGCTGAAGCTGCAGATTTGCAGATCCAAACACCCAGAGAAAGGAGGAGCCTGGATCCATCAGGACCCAACACACTGGGCATGCTCAGAGGGAGTTAACGAGAAAGAGTTTAAGGAAGGAATTCTGCATACAGCTGTGTGCAGAATTAAAGGAACCAATAAGAGATGGGGAAGCACGAAGGGATTGGCAACAAGGAGGAAGAAGCAGATACTGGCCCTAGGCCTGAGGAACCAGGGGAGGGAATTGCGTGTGCCCGAGAGTCTGCAGGAGCCAGAACTGTGAAAGAGAGGCACACTTTGCACAAGATGTGCCTTAAAGGAGCACAACACTGTAGAACTGTAGAACCGGAGGAGGCAGAGGGTGGGGCATGTGCAGATAAAGACTGCCACCTCTTTTGCCCTCTGGTTTTCTGGTGGTGCCTCCCAGTGGCCAAACCCAAGTGGAAGGCAGAAGGCCAGGGAGCTCAGGCAATGCTGTCCACAGAGGTCAGCTTCCCAGGGCAAGGAGAATGGAGCTGGGGCAAAGGAAGCCAAGCCAACAAAGAGCCCTAGACTGAGACCCAGGACACCTGGTGCTAACTGTGCCACTGCTGTACTGGCTTTCAGACTTTGGACAACAACACATCTAGACTTCTAGGTAAGAGACTACTAGACAGTCTCTGTGATCTCTTTGACTCAATTTAATCCAGGAGTTATGTAGATCCAGGAGCTATACATATCCAGGAGATGTGTATCATTAGTAATAACACATCAGTTACTACAGGCATCCCAAGGCTTTCAACCACAGCCCTTCAGTCTATGTAACACTGATATGTTTACTAACTCCAAAAGTCAGACAGACATCAAATCCATGGCACAGAAACTGGCCCAAAGAATTCTCATCCTCGTTTCTCAACAACTTCATCACTAGAGTGACGTCTACATCGTGGCCAGTTTCCCTTGGGGTTATCGAAGAGTTCAGAATTTCACGTGGCTCCCTTGTTTCTTCTGAGAACAGCAAATATGGGGACAATTGGAAGAGGAACCATCCTGAACTCCAGAACCCGTGAAGCTGTGCCTGCAGGAGAGAGGGCTCAGACCCCCCAAATAGCAGGAAGAGACCCCCAGTCCAGTCCTAACCATTGCAGGCAGCATCTCCTATCGCAAGGGTCTCTTCTCTTTTGCATCCTTCCTATCCAGGGACTGGTACCTGCCCCACACCAGCGAGTGGGGAAAAGATCCTCTGGACGATAGGTCCACACTTCGCTCTCTAATGGCAGTCCTTCTAGTCTTTCCTGTCTCAGTACTTCTATTGACTTCAGTCCTGTAGCTTTCCAAAGTCTTCCTCTAGTTATTTCATAGCATCTTCGGTAGGGACACTAACACATAGTAGAGTTGCAACTTTTTAAGCCTTAAGCAAACAGGGATCTTAGAGAAATTTCTCTCTCTTAAAAGGAAAGAAATTAAATGATAAAAGAAAACACCAAGTCGAATGACATTTCAGAGAGAAGCAACTTCCCTCTTGCACCCTAGGGACGGTAAAAGGCGAGTTGTCGGGTGCTGCTGAAATCCCCAGGTGAAAAACCCATGGGGATATGACCCGAGAGAAAACGTGGTTTTAAGGCTAAGTCTACTAATAAACCAAATAAATGCTAGTCTGTTGACCTTGGACTGAGGACCGTGGGTTGGGACACACACACTGTAACAGGTACAATGTGGGGCGGATAAAGTGTACCTGGGGTAATAAAGGCTCTAAATTTGTTTTATAAGTTTGCTCTGGAGTTATTACTGTCACTATTTGACTTAATAATTATGGCTTAATGTGTTAATACTTTTTACTTATGCAGTAATCTTGCAGACTAAGTCGTTGCCTGGGAACTCTATATCATGCACCTAGTAGGTCCTGGCAATAAATATTAATTGCAGTATCTCCAGCCGCAGAACTTTGGAAGCCATGAGGGTGCATTGCTCTTTCTTCAGACTCTTATGCTCCCCCAGACTGCCTAGTATCATCTTGCATCACACCCCTTTCTGGCCCATTCCCATGTACACATATGATGTGTTTCCCTGCACATCTGTCTGTAATGCACTGTCCAGGCCACTCTAGCTGTCATTTTTTAATGCCTCTCTGATTCCTGTGGGTGCTTCTGTTTGTTTAGTTGGGTTTTTTGTTTGTTTGTTTGTTTGTTTACCTCCAGTATAGAAGTTTCTGGCAAAGAGACTGCATCTTCCTTAGGGACTGAGAGACCCATGCAAGTTAGACTGTGAGCCTCTTGAGATGAAAGTTCTCTCACTCATCACTGTATCCTCAGGGCCCAGCAGAGCCACATGGCCCACAGAAAATGCCTAAAAAAGATCTGCAGAATCTGAACTGAGTTTTAGGTACATTGGAGCCTAGCCGACCCTTTAGGGAAACACAGTGTTTAATGCAAAGGAAAAGCCGAGGAAAGGAGTTTTCCTTTCCCACAGCTTGGAGTGCCGAGAAATGCCCTTCTGTTGCAAGGTGGGAAGAGAACAGAGACAATGCTTTGGACCTAAATGCTTTCAGAAAGAAAAACCGTAGTGTGATTAGACCCATTTGATCTTGTCAGATATGAAGAAGGCTTGGGCAAACGATGAGGCCATGCCGGCCAGGGCTCCACTTGGTGGAAACTGTTAAAAGGTAACAGGCAAAGGAAACTGATTTAGCGCATCTTGGGAAGGGGGGATAAGAGAAGAGCCACACGTGGCCAGGTGCTCAGCAGGAGCCGCTTGCTGTGGAGAGGCTGATTGTGATAAATGTCAAGTAGCCTGGGGGGATTAAAGGAAGGTGAGCACAGAGCCCCCACTTAGCTCCCATGAGAACATCACACACTCCATCCTGTGTTCTTTCCTTTGAGCTCCTGGAACTAAGTGCTTCTCCCTACTCTGTCATGCTTTCTTTCCTTAGCAATATATTTCCTTCTGGCCCTGTCCCAGTTACACAGAGAGGACATATTTTAGTGGAAATTAGCCTTGATGCTGGAGCCAGACTGCCCAGTTCGAATCCTTCCTTTGCCACTCACTAGCTGTGTGACTTTGAACAAGTTACTTAACCTCTGCACTCCAATTTTCTCATCTATAAAGTGGGATAATGATAACAGTACCCACGCATAGGGCTGGTATGAAGATTCAATAAATTAGTGCATGAGTGCTGTAAAGGTGACCTGCAAGCTCACTGGCCATGTGACTCTCTGAGACTCAGTTTCCATATCTGTAAAACTAGCTAGTTAATAATAGGCATCTTACAGGGTATTTGAGAGGATTGGAGGTAATGAATACATTCAATCTAAAATGCCAGGAATACAGCAGTTGCTCAGAAGAAAAAAAAATAGCTATTTTTATTATTACCAATAGGTAACTATTTTGGCCCCAGAAATATTTCATTTTGGGAGTTTTATTTCTTTAAGAAGAATTCATCTCTACGACATTGGTCTTGTAAGTTTAAGTTTTGTTTCCTTAAGGTAAGGAATATCCATGTTGAATTAATCATCTCCACTAAAGCTTGCCTCTGAATTATTAGAATGATATTAGATGAAGGAAAGTCTCATATTAGATTTAAAATAGCCACATAGAATTTCTTTTCAAAATTCTGCTATCTGAAATGCATCTCCAGGGAAAAGATGAAATAGTACCAACAACCATTGGAAAGGCAGAAGACAAGCTTCCCATTTAGAGCAGAGAATGTTCTCCAAGTGGAAGGAAGCCTCCTTCCATTTTTCCAGACAACTCCACCCTTGGGAAGGCACATCACAAGGACCCCTTTTCTCATTGGGTCCCATGTAATCACCACCAGGGCAGAGTTCAGTGCCAGCATCCTGCTCACACCCTCCCTGAACTGGGCCTTCTTCTGCCCTTTCACTGTTAACTACTTCTGCCATTTCACCTGTCACCCAGTTCCAAAGTCACTTCCACATTTTCAGGAATCTTTACAGCAGTGTCCCACTCTACCGGTACCAATTTACTGTATAAGTACCTTTTCATGCTGCTGATAAAGACATACCCAAGACTGGGCAATTTATAAAGAAAAAGAGGTTTAATGGATTCACAGTTCCACATGGCTGGGGAGGCCTCCCAGTCATGGCAGAAGGCACATCTTACATGGCAGCAGGCAAGAGAGAATGAGGACCCAAGCAAAAGTGGAGACCCCTGATAAAACCATCAGATCTCATGAGACTTATTCACTCCCACAAGAACAGTACGGGGGAAACCGCACCCATGAGTCAATGATCTCCCACTGGGTCCCTCCCACCACACGTGGCAATTATGGGAGCTACAATTCAAGATGAGATTTGGGTGGGGACACAGTCAAACCATATCAGTCACTCTTCCTCTTCCAGGTAGGACCCTCTTCTATAAGGAACCACCAACATCCAATAGCCCATATTATCTGCAGCTCAGAAATCTCAGCAGGAAACGCTAAAGTCACAATAGGAGAGACCCCAGCCCTGAGCACGCAACAAAATATAATCCATACGCTGGCTAAGGACATATCCATCAACAAAGAACTACATATATGACAGCGCTCATCCAGTAAGCTAAGGTTAATTTATTATTGCAGAAAGAAAAATATCTTTCATAAATTGAGGGTAGCCTAAGTGTATAGTGTTTATAAAGCCTACAGTAGTGTATGGAAACGTCCTAGGCCTTCACATTCACTCACCGACTCACCCAGAGCAACTTCCAGTCCTGCAAGCTCTATTCATGGTAAGTGCTCTATACAGAAGTATCATGTTTTACCTTTTATACCTTACATTTACTGTACCTTTTCTATATTTAGATACACAAATACTTATCAGTGTGTACAATTCAGTATAGCAGCATGCTGTACAGGTTTGTAGCCTGGGAACAATGGGCTATATTACCTAGCCCAGGTGCATAGTAGGCTACACTGTCAATGTCTGTGTAAGTACACTCTAGGGTGTTCACACAGCAACAGCACTGCCTAATGATGCATTTCTCAGGACATATCCCCACCTTTTTTTTTTTTTTTTTTTTTTTTTTTTTTTTTTTTTTTTTTTTGAGACACAATCTCACTCTCTGAGTATCTGATGCATTTATTTGCCAAGCTGGAGTGCAATGGCGCAATCTCGGCTCACTGCAACCTCTGCCTCCTGGGTTCAAGCGATTCTCGTGCCTCACCCTCGTGAGTAGCTGGGATTACAGGCATCTGCCATCACACCTGGCTAACTTTTGTATTTTTAGTGGAGGTGGGGTTTCACCATGTTGGCCAGGCTTGTCTCCAACTCCTCACCTCAAATGATCTACCCGCCTCAGCCTCCCAAAGTGCTGGGATTACAGGCGTGAGCTACTGTGCCCAGCCACGTATCCCCATCTTAAGCCATGCATGGTTATACTCGCAATTTAAGAAACAACTGGCAGGATGCTTTAGAGATGGACTGAAAAAAAAGAGAAAGAGGAAGACTGGTCACATTTGTATTAACAGAGGATTGAGTGACACGTGACAGGCGAGGACATGTGACAGGGCCTGGAGGGGTGCCAGACACGGGCTCTCATGAGAGTCCTGAGAGCCCCCAATTAATTAAGGTTGCCAGATTTAGATGGAATAAAAAGACCACTCAGTTCAATTTGAATTTCAGATAAGTAACAAATAATTTTTAGTATATGTATATTCCAAGAAATACTTGGAACATACACAAAAAATTTATTCATTGTTTACCTGCAATGCAAATGTAACTTGACATCCCACACTACCTGACAATCATACCTCTGATATGCCCTGGTATTACAACTCCCACCTTTTAGAGAATCTGCTAGAAGGTCTCTCCCATTCTTCTTCCTCTGCATCCTCTACTAGAAACACAAAGACAAAGCATGGCTCCATCCTCTTTCCCTTTCCCTACTGGCAAAAAGAATGAAAGTCTAAAGACTTTCCATACACTTCCTCATGTGACAGAGGGAGAAGCTATGGAAGTCGTTTGGAGGCAGCTGAATTCAAACATCTTGAGCAGAACCTGTGATCTGAAGCCCATTTCAGGGTCCCTCATGGGTCTGGGGATGGACTACTGTGATAGGGAGGTGACCGGTCTAAAACCGTAGGCAAAAAATTCTAAGCGTGCGTTATTTTCCAGGAAGCTTATATAGATAGAGAGACAGAGAGACCTATAGAGAAATCTATCCATGTATATAGAGAATTATCTACATCTATATCTGTGTATATATAAATATCTATATCTACATAGCCATACATCTTGATTTGAATTGTGTGTGTGTTTGTGTAGAGAGAAACCTATAGAAAGAGAGATATCTATGTATAAAGATAAATATCTATTGCCACATAGCGCTCTCTCTCTCTCTCTATATATATATATAGAGAGAGAGAGAGATGTATACATATGCATTCATACACATATATAATTCTGCCAGGATTGTTCTAGATACTGGGAAAAGTCCTATAGTGAAGCAGAGAGACATGTTCCTGACCCCATGGCACTCACATTCTAGCTGCGGAGATGATCTGCAAAGAAGCAAACAAATAACCAGAAGTTTATTTCCGAGAGCAATAAGCTCTTTAAAGAAGGAATGCTTGGTAATGGGGAAAAGAGTGCCAGGGGTGGCTGGACATACTCCCTTATTCAGATCCTACAGCAGCCCCGTAGCCCCTAAGGTGTGCACAGCATTTATGAGTCTGGCACTCAGGCCCTTCTGTACTCTGACCCCAGCCCCTTTACCAAATCTCATCCTTCATTTCTCTACAGCACAAACTCTCCACTACACCACATCTCTTGTTCCCACCTCTATGCCTTTGCTTACCTGCACACGCTCTTTTCCAGGTTCCACAAATTTTTTCCAGTTTTTACTCTACGTGATCTGGCTCTTGATCTGCCTCATCCAGGAAGCCATCTCTGGTTTCTCTACCCCTTAAAAAAATACTTAACTTATTTTGAATTCTTAGTGTATAGGCTACAAAGTGTCTTACATATTTAGCCAAATTACTTTTAAATCATTTTATTGGAGATCTTCTTGTCTCTCTACCTACATTACAACCCCCTAGAGGATGGACGTTACTCCAAATACCCTTTCATAGTCTCAGAAACATTGTACTGAACCTAATAAATACATGCTGAAATCATGAATGAAAAGATTTGCCACTTGCATCCACATGGGGAAATGGGTCATTATTCTGTAAGTATTTTTCAATTTCATTTTACTCAGGAAGTAATAGATATTTGGTAATACATTTTTATGTGAACTAAAATAAGCATGGCTCCACAGAGATGAACTATCAACAAAACATGGACACATTTGCTGCTGGTCCTCAGTAGCTGTCTGGGATCTGGAAGCAACCTGATTCTTATTCAGACTCATCCCCTCAGAAACAAATTTGAACAAAAGTAAAAAGTTGTCATAGGCCTACGCTAAACAGGCTTTTCCTAAGGCTGTAGAAATCTTAAACACTTACAGGTTTAGCTGGAATTCAGGGGGGAAAAAAAATCACATAATTTCCCAAACTCTACTACTCCCATCCCTACTCCCAAACCCTTTTCTAGTCTGACAGTAGTTCCAGAGTGAGGTCCAAAAGTATTATTTACATAACAGAAGTGGATTTACATCTGTCTCCACACAATAATGTTTCTATCATGGACCATAATGAAATTCACTGGACAAACTTACACAACGAAAAGAATATGGATTTGGAAAAGGTTTGGATGCAGATCGACTCACAGGATGCCAATTCTCTTGCCTCTATTTCCGCTGAAAAATCTATAGACATTCCTAATTCCTGTGGAGTTCCATCAGGGGAGCTGGCTTATGTATACGATATGGCTGCATTTGAGCTTAAGGACAAGTGAAAGCGTATGAGCACTATTTGCAGAAACGAGAGAGTTTGCAGGAGAGGATTCTCAGAAGACCTTGGTGATTTCTCTTCTTGCTGTAAACTCAATGGACTATCAGAGACTTTTTGCTGTGTTTCTCTATTTTGCAAAATGTTCTCCAACGAAGTCTTAACCTCTATAGCAAGAGTTTAACATTCATTCAGGCCTCTGGACAAAATTATCTGCAAGTGTAAAATGAACAAACCTCCATCCACAAATGTCCTTTCCCAGTTTCACTCCAGAAGCAACCTGGGTTCTGCTTCTGGCTTTTCCACCATCCTGTTTTTCCTCCCTTTCCCAGGAGGCAGCCCACACTGGGAAACCTTCTCACTCCTGGACCCCTCACATGACACTTCTTGGCTCTCCTCCTACCTCTCCTGTGTAGCCTTCTTTTTTTTTTTTTTTTTTTTTGGAGACAGAGTTTTGCTCTGTCACCCAGGCTAGAGTTTGGAGTCCAGTAGCGCAATCTCGACTCACTGCAACCTCCGCCTGTGCCTCCCAGGTTCAAGCAATTCTCCTACCTCAGCCTCCAGAGTAACTGGGATTATAGGCACATGCCACCAAGCCTGGCTAATTTTTGTATTTTTAGTAGAGACGGGGTTTCACCATGTTGCCCAGGCTGGTTTCGAACTCCTGAGCTCAGGCAATCTGCCCACCTCAGCCTCCCAAAATGTTAGGATTACAGGTGTGAGCCACCACGCCCGGCCCTGTGCATCCTTCTTTGTGCCCTTTGCTGAGTTATTCTTCCCCCTGAGGGCAACCTGTGTTCTCTTCACACCCTCTTCTTTTATCTTGGAAACAAATCCTATTTTATGACTTCACTATCACCTCTATTCCATGACTCTCAAACCTGTATTCTCACTCAATTTTTCACCGACAATCTAGCTCAGGTGCCCACAAGCATCTTCAGCTGGACCTGTCATCATCACGGACTCTACGTGCCCCAAACTGACATCATTGTCACCATTCTCATTACTCCTTCTCGTGGCCTCACTAGGTTCTGCCGTCCAGGCTTAAAAGCCTGGAGCCATCCATTGGTTCATTCAGCAATTACTCACATGTGTATCTCTTGTGTCCTATAGCCTTTCTAGCCCACTCTAACCAAAATTTTAGCCCCTTTTATTCCAACTCAAAATGTCATCTTCCTTTCTCTCCACTTATCCCAGTCATAGCTACCTTCAAGGCTCAATTTTAGTGCTAAGTCATCTCTCCCTTCTCTGAATGTCTGATGCATTTATTTGCCATAGTATCATCCGGGTACTTAATACAACACTGCTTTGCACAGTTACCTGTTTCATGAGTTATGTTTTACACCATCAGTTATGTTATATAGCCATACTTACAAGCTCTAGATGAAAGGAACTGCGGGGATTTTTTTCAAGGACCTGCCTACCCTGGCACATGAGTAAAGGAGCTGATCTTCATGCAATGCTTATCTCAGGGCCTGGTGCAAAATAACAGCCTAAAAATATAGGTTTGAAAAAATAGTAAGAAACTCTTGGTAAATTGAATAAGACTGAACTGCACAAAATGCTCCCCCAAAATGTCCACAGCCCCAGTTTTGCCTCTTCTACCAGCTCTAGTGGAAGGCTATGAGTACTGGACCATGATGAGGGCAGGCATTGTGGAGGACACAGATACATGGGAGTATTCAGTGGTGGATACATGTTTGGGTCTTGACAGGTCAAGCAAAAATGGTCCACACAGACTTGAATTATTCCAGAAGTAAAATGGAACATGAAAATACACTCGCTACTATTACTTTCCTTCCCCTCATAGCTTTTAATAATACAAATGTTTGGCTTCACCTCTTCTCAGCTCTGTCACTGGCTGCATGGCTGGCAATGAGAATGAGAATGTTCTGCAAAATAGATCTGGTCCCATGGGCTGGTACAGTAGGGAAACCACAAAGAGTGCAGCTGGATTTGAGAAGGAGGAAAGAAGCCGAGACCCAGCGAGGAGAGTGACCTGGTAATGGTCACCCTTTTACTGACCCGACTTAACCTGAGGTTCCTGCCTCACTCCCCTCTGCTCCCCTCCCTCCAGTCTCCATTTGAGGACACCACCAGCCCCTGCTAATGTTTCCCTCAGCTTCATCAGCATCTCACATCCTTGGTTAAGAGGCTTCTTCCTACTTCTGATGGCTGCCATCACCCTGTAGAGCAGAGCTGACCTCCCTCCACCCCTTACAAAGACAGAAGTGCCGACAGACTTCAGTGTCATTTTTAATCTCCAAGCAGAAGTTAACGATTGGAGTCAAAAACAAAAGAACAAAAAAACCACAAGTGACCATCCCAGAGACCCTCTCTGCAAAACCACACACACAGTCCCAGGCTGACCTCGGATGAACTCCGAGACGGTTCTCCCTTTCATTAGTCAATGACCCAAAAAACAAGGCAATCAAGTCAGGGTCACATGACTTTGGTTCTTTGGGGTTTGTTTAAGTTTTACTTTATTTAACGTGAGTGAAAAATCTAAACTGTCTCTCTTATTTTATTCCTGGGATTTAAAGCTAGCCAATACACAAAAGAACATTTAAAAAATAGACTTTGGGGCTAGTTCAAGAGGAAAATCAGATGCAAAAGGAGGAGAAAGAGGAAGAAAAAAAGATAAATGGAGGGAAAGGTGGAAAACAATGACATAAAGACAGGAGACAGGAGCGAATGCAATTCAAAGGCAGAGAGACAGCAGCTGGAATCTCAGATAAAGAATCGGGGCCTGGCGCCGTGGCTCATGCCTGTAACCCCAGCACTTTGGGAGTCCAAGGCAAGCAAATTAGTTGAGGTTAGGAGTTTGAGACCAGCCTGGCCAACATGGTGAAACCCCGTCTCTATTGAAAATATACAAAAACTAGCTGGGTATGGTGATAAGCGCCTGTAATCCCAGCTGCTCAGGAGACTGAAGCAGGAGAATCACTTGAACCTGGGAGGCAGAGGTTGCAGTGAGCCAGGATTGCACCCCTGCACTACAACCTGGGCAGCAGAGTGAGACTCTGTCTCAAAAAAAAAAAAAAGGAAAAGAATCGGGAAGGTAGACAATGGAGAAACACACACACACACACAGAGGAAGTATGAAAATAGCCACACAGCGGATACTGTGAGGAAATCACTATGCAGTTCTGCTCTGTTTATATTTTGTTCCTTTCAATTCCACAGTACTTTAAAAGATTCTAAAATAGCCACACATGTGGCTATTGAGTAGTTGAAATGTGGCTACCGGGATTGAGAAAGTAAATTTCGACTTTGATGTCATTTTAATTAAACTTCCATTTAAATTTTAAAATGAAGGCAATATAAAGCCTGTTGCCACTAAACACAACTTTATTTGGTAGGACTACTTTTCACTCTGCTTCAAAGTCAATCTGCTTCAAAGTTAATCTTATCTAAAAAAGATAAACCAGTTCTATTAATAGGAGGATGAATATTAAAGCTGATTTTTTTGGTACTCAATTTAGTTATTAAAAAACTTTTAAATATGTTTGGAATAACTTTGCAATCACATTTTTGATTGTAAGTTTTATGGACTCTAACGATAGATCAAGTATTTCTGATGAAAATGTAGCACCCAAATTCAGATGTGTTTTAAGTATACAAGATTTTGAAAGCTTAGTGCAAAAAAAAAATACGATCTCTCAATAAATTTTACGTTGATTATCATTGAAACAAGAATAATATTTTTTATATATAGGGCCAAGTAAAATACACTATTAAATTTAAGTGAGCCTGTTCCTTTTTACTTTTTCTAATGTGGCTACTGAAAAATCTATAATTAGGTATGTGGTTCATGTGTTTCAGCTGGCCAGGCCTATTCTGAAGGAAGCAAAGCAAAGGTCCTTTAAAAAGGCCTGACAGAAAACAGCACCACCAGGTGCCCTCAAATCTTGCTGGAGCCTTGGGAGCTGAGGAACCAGATAAATTCTTTTTTTTTTTTTTTTTTTTTTTTTTTTTTGAGACGAAGTCTCGCTCTTGTCCCCCAGGCTGAAGTGCAATAGTGCGATCTTGGCTCACTGCAACCTCCGCCTCCCAGGTTCAAGTGATTCTCCTGCCTCAGCCTCCCGAGTAGCTGGGATTACAGGCGCCCGCCACCACACCCGGCTAATTTTTGTATTTTTAGTAGAGACAGGGTTTCACCATGTTGGCCAGGCTGGTCTCGAACTCCTGACCTCAGGTGCTCTGCCTGCCTCAGTCTCCCAAAGTGCTAGGATTACAGGCATGAGCCACCAAGCCAGGCTGGAACCAGATAAATTCTACATAATCTGTAATGTTGGCTCCTAGGATGAGATGAACCAGGAAAGCAGGAAACTTCTTGAATCCAAAAAGGCATGCAGAGTGATATAATGGACTTCAGAGACTCAGACGGGGGAGGATGGGAGAGGGCTAGGGATTAAAAAAAAAAAAAAAAAAAAAAAAACGCTACACATTGGGTACAATATACACTACTCGGGTGACGGGTGCACTAAAATCCCAGTGTTCACCACTATAGAATTCATCCATGTAACAAAAAAAAACTTGTGCCCCAAAAGCTACTGAAATCATTTTTTTAAAAAAGGATCCCAGAGGACATGACAATATCCTCAACTCACGGAGCCTCCACTCATGGGGGACTTCCCACCGGGAGGAGTAACAAGGACAGGAAGTCCAGAAGTGCAACCTCCCCAGCACCCACCTTTCAGAGAACTTATCAGAAGCTAGCAGACACCAACTCACAAGGAGGAGGAGAGAAACAGAGATGTGGAAAAGTGAGAGGAACACAAACAAACTCAGAGCAGTGGAGGATGAGAAAGCAATTGGCTTCATATAAATAATAGCAAAACACTGCACACAGCTCTGTACTTATACCTAGAAAATCCATCCTGGTGTTTGCCAAAGGCAGAGGAGATCTAACTCATTTATAATACTATTCTCTTCAGTATTAAAATGCGATCTAATCAATTAAAACGTTTTACCCAGAAATATTCTTAAAAGTAAAATTTGTAATCACAGAAATTCTTGCCCTCATTTGCAATGCAGAAAATCATTAACTTTCTACTTTGGGAAAGTGGAAGGTGCCATCATCCATGGAAGAGACAAGAATATTCTACTTTTGCAGCTGGAGCTGAAGACTGATAACATAGATTTAGAAGCCAAATCAGTAAACACTGTAGCAGAGCTTAGAAACTTCTAGAAGGAAAGTACCAATATTGAATAGTCTTCTTTGTATTGCACATAAAACAAATTCAATCCGGTGTGTTGTACATGCTTTTTAAAATAATGGTAATTAATTTGAATTATTGGCCATCTAACCTCCTCCAGTTAAAAACCTCATTTTCTTAAATGGGAGGAGTAAATTCATGGCAGAAAGAGATTGTACTCTAGAACTATCCCAATACAATAGCCACTACCCACACATAACTACTGCACACTTGAAATGTGGCCAGTCTGAATTGAGATGCACCATCGTATAAAATTCATGTGATTTCAAAGATCTAGTACAAAATAATTAAATCAAATTAAAATATTTTTCAATGTTGATTATATGTTGAAATAAAATTTTGATTATATTAAGTTACACTATGTTATTAAAATTAATGTCATCTGTTTCTTTTTATTTTTTTAAGTGGCTACAAGGAAAATGTTAAACCTGTGACTCACATTCTGTTTCGACTGGACAGTGCTAAAGTGACCAACTTTAGCTCCCTAAACTAGGGGGCAAAGCCCAGGTTCACTGCCACAGGTGATGAGGTTGACAGTATTCTAGAAGCAGACCCATCAAGCCCTACAGAAAAGCTCCATTTATCCTCCCTGATACAGTGACCAGGACCATCAGGAAGGCTGTCCTGTTGGAAACCACCATTGATGGGCCCAGGATAGGAACAGTTTTCAGAATGTAAGTATTCTGAGACTCTCATCACCCGCTGTGTTGGGTGCCGTAGGATGCCACCAAGATCGCACTTCAGAGCTGAGGCATGGGATCTCCTAGTTATCCCCCTGCTGAGGCTCGAGGCTGAGTCCCACCAGGGGAATCAATCCTGGCCAAAGGCAAGGTTTCACCTAAGGTATGACCCTTTAGAAGCGGTGACTGGCCCCCAGTGACAGGTCAATTGGGTCATTGGACGGTACGAAGTGAACAACTTCATAAAAACAACAGGACACTCCGAAGGGCTATCCCAGGTCCAAATGGACTGAGACCTTTGCTGCAACTCCATTGCCGCTCAGTAGCTCCCTCTGACCAGTCCTGCTGCCCTGCCTCCCTCCCTCCCTCCCTCTCTCCCATGTCCGCTCCCCAGCAACCTCTGCATACAAAGCCCCATCTCAAGGTCTGCTTCTGGATGAACCCACCTAAGATATCCCCAGATGTGAAGAACACATTACAGCAAAATGTATATGCATGCATGCATGTGGCATGTCCCCACACACGCATATGCACAGAGGGCACTTTATCTGCTTTACATTCAGACCCAGGAATGATGTCAGGATAGTTGAGACAGCTAACAACAACAACAACAACAACAACAACAACAAAAACTAGCTCCTACCAGCTCCCGTAGGGTTCCTCCATTGTGATGGTTATTGTGAAATATTTTTCAGCCCCTGCTCTATTGGGCAGAGAACAGAAATCCTGACAGTCAAGAGCTAACCTACCCGTGAAGCTGGTTATCTCACCTAGTTAGAGCCCTTTGCTAACGAGTCCAAAGATAGAGGCTGCAGCTATCCCAAGGGGGCCAATTAATTTCATTCTGTTCCTTGACCACAGACTGCACCCTTAACCACACAGAACCCAGCAGCACTTTCGCTGTGGGTCACAGGGAGGCTATGTGGGAACACAGGCTTAGATCTGCATAAACAGTGGCCAGGTCAGGAAACTCACAGTGGCACACCCAGACAGGGGCTGCCCCCAGCTGCGTTTCTGCTGAACCTGCCTCAGTTCACTCACTGCTTCCATCACTAAGTGATTTTTCTCCCAGAGATGGTTTTCTGGGTTCCTGGTCTTTCCCTGTTTTCTCTTCTTCTCTGAAGCATTACTTCCCTGTCTGGTCCACTGCAGCCCTGATACTTTAGTTCAACTGCACAGGTATTTTTTCTAAAGTTTGGAGAATCCTGGGTTGTAGGTTACACACAGTTAAGATACATCAAAAGCACGGCTTTCTATCACACGCTAAGCCATACCCAGGGAGGATATGCAACAATCTTCCAGGGCTCCCGAAGGTCTCTTTCCCCACTCTCTTTTCCCTGGGGGCTTCTATCCCACTTGTCATAACACTGACCACCACTGAGCTGCCCCTTTTTCTCCATAGAGAAGTGAGACCTTTCCAACCTGGACTTGGATCTAACACCTGGGCTTCGGGGTAAGACTCAGCTCCTGTCAACAACCTGTCCTACGCCCTGGACTCTGAGCCTAGAGACAGTGACAGGATTTGTTAACACAGCTCCTGAGCATGAGCCTCCACTGAAGTCAACCGGTTTCCCAGTCTGCACTTGGGGCTGGGTTTTACAGTCCCCAACTGTGCCCTGTTTACCTCCTCCCGTCCTTTCTTCTATGTTTTGTTTTGTTTTTCGGAATTTTTTTTTTTTTTTTTTTGAGACAGAGTCTTGCTCTATCACCCAGGCTGGAATGCAATGGCCCAATCTCGGCTCACTGCAACCTCTGCTCCTCTGGGTTCAAGCGATTCTCCTGCCTCAGCCTCCCAGTAGCTGGGATTACAGGCACGCACCACCATGCATGCTAATTTTTGTATTTTTAGTAGAGATGGGGTTTCGCCATACTGGCCAGGCTGGTCTTGAACTCCTAACCTCAGGTGATCCACCCGCCTCGGTCTCCCAAAGTGCTGGGATTACAAGCATGAGCCACCACACCTGGTCCTGTCCATACTTTCAAAATAAAGTATCTGATGGTGATGGTGATGGTTGTTATTATTTTACTTCAATGAATCCCATATGTTTATAAGATTAAATACAAAAAAAAAAATCTTCAAAGGAAAAATCACTCATAATCCCACCACCCAGAGACAATCACTGTTAACATTTTGGTTTATTTCCTGCAGCCCTTTTCTCTGTATATGTGTATGTATTATCTTGTAACATTCTAATTAGAAGGATAATCTACATCTCATTTTATATTCTTCTTTTTTTCAATTTGTATTCGATATGCAAACATTTCTTTATGTCTAAAAACTCTCCACAAATGTCACATTTAATGGTTATAGCACACTCTACTATATAACTAAACCATAATTTGTTTAACTCTTACCCTATTTTTTGAGCATTAAGATCATTACCAATTTTTAGTGATGAACAATTTGAATTTAAAACTCTCTGTATATTTCACATTGTTCCCTTAGGATGGAAACCCTTAAATGAAATTACTTCGTCACAGAGCATGAACATTCTAAGACTTCTGATAAATATTGCCAAATTGATTTCAAGTAAGGTTATATCAATTTGATCTCCTATGAACACATCAACAATGACTGAGAGTTTTTTAATTTTGTTAGGTAAAAAAACAAAACAAAAAAAGATATGCTATTAGTATATTAATTTGCATCTCAGATTACTTGGTGAAACCAAATACTTTTCATGTTTGTTAGAAATGTCCATTTCTCTTTGCAACCTGTTCACGTCCTTTATGCATTTATTTATTGGGCTCTAAATCTATTTGCATGCCCTCTTGCCATATTTGGAAAGTTAATATTTTGTTTGTTGCAAGTATTTTCCCAATTTCCTTGCCTTTTAATTTTTCATTACCTTTTGGCCTGCACGGTTTTTAATTTGAACGTAAACAAACCTATCAGTCTTTTCCTTTGTAATTTCCCTTAAGCTTAGAAAAATCTTTCCCCCATCAGGGCATCAGATAAATAATCACCTCTTTTTCCTGCTTTGTTTAATAGTTTCCCATTGACTGTTCCCACTCTCAAGGCATTTCTAATCAGCTTCTCTCCAGGGCTGTCCTCACTCTGGGTTATTTTGTCCCACTCCTCACTCATCCCATGTGCTGCAGTTGTCCCTGGAGTGAAGATAGAGGTGACCCCTTTCAAATGGCCTGCAATATTTGGGGGAAGATGCAGGCTTCAGGCAGGTGGTTTGGCTCTGTTATCTTCTTACAACATTGCACACAGGGCCAAAAGAAAGTGCCCCAGTGCCCCTGCTTACCTCCCAAGGGCTGCATCTATCTGCAGCCAGGGAGAAAGAAGTAATGTTCAGGATTGTTGGGAATTCCCCAGGGGTTCTGGTAACCCCACCCCACTTGCACACAAGCACCTGCTTTCTCCTCTCGTTCCCATCTTTCCCTTTCTGTGCTTCTCTTCACCGAATCTCTGTAACTTCTCAAATTTGGGAGCAGCTCAGTCAGTGATATTGGGGAAACTTTCCTCTTCCTCTTCCTCTTCCACTCAATACAAACCCTCTCTGAGACTGGAGCTCCCTCCACCCTGTACCTCCAGACATTCACTGTGGGGGCAACGGGGTAGGGTATGGACTGGGTTTGCATCTCAGAGAACATTTAGAAGCTAGAATTAGGGAGCTCTGGTCTGGTTCTCTCGTCCCCATCTCGTCGGTGATCCAGCAGACAGAAGAAAATCCCTGTTACACTCTTCTGTTTGCTCTCATCAGAAAACTAAATAGTGGACAGGCTTAAAGATTATCCTACATCCAGGACTTGGAAGGCTAAGCCGGGACAGCCAAGACAGGCCTGAAAGCCAGCAGGAAAGCACTGCGTGTCTAGGGGAGATTGTAAGATTCGAAGGACAAGGGCCACACCTATCTTATTCACTGTATCCGAGGCCCTGGCAATCTCTTAGGGCTCGGTCAATAATTGTTAAGGAATGATTAGGAGTATCCTCTCCATCATGTACCCCATGAAGTATGGGAACTAACATGTGCATAGACAATCAACTGTTTGGAATTATCCACAGAGGATTTTGAGGTTGGGTTTGGTTTTAGTAACAAATGCACTTTCTTATCCTTGGCTAGCCCATGCCCCACTTTTAGTACTTCATCCTCGAGTTCCTTAAATTTCTCTGGGCCTCATCACTAAAATGATATAGTTAGATTAGATAACCTCAAATGTCACTTCTAGCTATAAAATTCCATGATTAGATTAATAACTTAAAATGAGTGTTTTTATTGATGGTTATAAATTCTGTTCTGTCTACACATGGGCCTAGAGTACATGCAATAATTTACATCTGACTGTACTTTACTGGAAGCTAAAGTTCAAAAAGGAATTAGAATTGTGATTGACTTTTTCTAGCCTGCTGTGTACACTGCAACACAGGCACAGAAATGATTCTTCAAGCAAGTCTTCTACACCAACCACGAAACTATTATTAATAAAAGAACATATTCCTTACCACAATAAATCAGAAGGCTTCATTTAATGATTCTGAAATTTGGTGAAGGTCATTCCCAGCTTCATGAAAAATCAGTCACAAATGAAGATGTGCCAATGGAAGCCCATTCGCCACAGAAGCCAATGTGATGGGAATCTCTGCATGCTAATACACTAGAACATTCCAACTAGTACTAACATAAATAATACTCATATTGAAATGAAAATTGATCCTGGGATTTCTTTTTACATGGCCTTAGGATTTGGTGGCTTGTTCAGAGAGTGCCAACTCATTTGAATATTTGCCTAATTAGGAAGATAAATCTGCTACCCCCGCTGCCAGCAATCACGTCGTGCGTTCCAAAGCCAAATATAAATGCCTTTTGTATCACCCACTGTTTCAGATTATTCACCTCCCACGTCTCCATAGACAGCACAGAACTGACCCAACTGTTTCTCTTCTTGGCCTGTCCTCTGCTCTCTCATCAAGGCTTGGCTCTGCCACATAGATGAGAGTGCAGATGGCACAGAACAATTTTGAAGGCATGGGGTACAAGAAGATGAAAGAGAAATTAGGGTTTTATTAACCCAGAATGAGGAAACGTGATGGGCATGGAAATTCTTGGACCGGGTTCTGCACCAGGGGGAATGATCACATCTAATCCTGCTGGAAAAGCTGTCTCGCCACCCTGGACACAGAAGACAGCCGTGGTGTCCCTGAGTTTTAAGCAGCATCTGTCTTTCCGCTCATGGTCCAGCCTCCGCATTCTCCCTCCCAGCCACACGGGGCTCCTCTCTGCTGCTCAGACATCCCTCTGGCCTCCTCAATTCCATGACTTGATCAAGCTGCTACATCAATCTAGAAAGTCTTTGTTTCCCTCTTGTCTGGGAAGTCCCAGCCATTGTTCAAGGTCTAATTTGAAATCCCCTAAAACTCTCACCAGATCATCCTAACCTCAGCAAAATGATCTCTCCTTCCCCTCATGTTTTATGGCATTTGATTTGCCCCAATGTGCCCTTTGTTGAAGTGATTTGTTTATGAATATAGACACTTTAAGTTTTATGCAACGGAGAACAGAGGCAGTATCTTGTTGATATTTTATCCCCACAAATGCCTATCACAGACTTTACATATAACCATAGACCAGCAAGAGGCAGGCAAAAGAGAGTAGTTACCTTCTCCTGGTGCAATCTGGACATACATCTTTTTGGAAGCATCAAAGAGGACCACTGCTCCTAGGGGGACCAACTTCCCATGCCTGAAGACAGAAGTTATCCAACTTTGGCTAGCATAAAGGAATAATCTTTAAATCAGTAGTCTGAAGTGGCAGGATAAGAATCTGCATTTTTGCAAGCCCACTCAGGTAATTCTGATGCTGGTGGTCCTGGGATCGCTGTTTGACAATTCTGCCCTGGGAAACATTTCATGTGATATGGACAGATGCACAATGAAGTCAAAGAGGTCGAACTTGGCATTGCCAGTTTTGCAAAAGGGAGAGGTACATTTTGAGAGAGAACTCATGGGAATGAATAGGGCTCTCAACATTCTTTTGACCAGAAAAAGTCCATGTCAAAGTGCTCAGGGCTCTATATAAACACCCAGCTCCCTGAAGGTATCTGTGCTACAAGGAACCTAAGACTCTTTCTTCCCTCACAAAACACATATCCCAGTGGGACATGGAAGTTATAACACCCCCAGTCTAGCTCTTAACACGTGTCTGTGCCGAAATGCGTAGCAACCCGGAGAATGAGCAGCCCAAAATGGAAGAAGAGCTTACGGTGGACTATCACTTGGAGAAAGGTTTCCAAGGTTAACATGGAAAATGGAGGAAATGTATCCGCAGAACAGTGCTCTCACAGCTGAAAGCAATAGAAATTCGACCTTCAGCAATTTCCTGGGTCACCCCATCAGGCTTTGAGCTAATCCTGCACCTAACAACTCCACTCTCACATTCTTTAACTTCGTTTGATTAAAGAAATGTCTTTCATGCCTACTATGTGCCAGACTTGGGATTAAAAGATAAAAAGGCATGTCCCTTGCCCTACGGTAGACAAGCACAGCAGTAAATACTTGTAACATAAATAGTATGCTGACAGCAGTGTTCACAGGAGAGACTCCCAGCCTGCCTTGGAGAGAGGAGCAGGGAAGACTGAGGTTTCAGTCTCAGAATTGACACACTTCTCCAGGATGACCACATTCAAATCAATGCACTCTTGCTCCATCTGCTCCAAGTTACAGGAGAACTTCCCACCTAAGGGAGTGACATCTTCCGCTCCCCTCTGGCTATTAGGGAGGGCCTCTCACAGCTGTACTCAGATCGTCTCCTCAAGCTTCTCTCAATCAGGCTGTGGTGCCTCCATTAGTAACCTCCTGCTTCCCGAGTTTGGGGCATGACTGCTGGATCCCCAAGGGCCTTGTAGCAGGGGGCTCAGGGCTCCTAAGGGCACACAGGCCTGCCTACTGGTAAAGGCAGGGTGGCTGGAGATCCACGAACACCATGGAGCTAGGGAAAGCTTTCTGGTAGGAGAAGAAAGCTACAGAAAGAGGAAGTAAGGAAGTTGAGCCCCTAAGTTTACATGAGTTTATTGGCACTTAATTCATATTTTTACTTTTATTTCAACTAAGAATTATAATGTATAGAAAAAGCAATGCTGTGCTTCTGTGCTGCTGGATTTGGTTTGCAACATTACTGATCATTAGAGAAATGCAAATCAAAACCACATCTCACACCAGTCAGAATGGTGATTATTAAATAGTCAAGAAACAACAGATGCTGGCAAGGTTGCAGAGAAAAAGGAATGCTTTTACACTGTTGGTGGGAATGTAAATTAGTTCAACCATTGTGAAAGACAGCGTGATGACTTTTAAAGACCTAGAACCAGAAATACCATTTGACCCAACAATCCTATTACTAAATATATACCCAAAAGGATATAAATCTTCTATTAGAAAGATACATGCATGCATATGTTCATTGCAGCACTATTCACAATAGCAAAGACATGGAATCAACTCAAATGCCCATCAATAAGACTGGAAAAAGAAAATGTGGTACATGTACACCACGGAATACTATGCGGCCATAAAATGGAAAGCGAGCATGTCCTTTGCAGGGACACGGATGGAGCTGGAAGCCATTATTCTCAGCAAATTATTGCAGGAACAGAAAACTAAACACTGCATGTTCTCACTTATAAGTGGGAGCTGAACGATGAGAACATTTGGACACATGGGTGGGAAACATCACACACCAGGGCCTGTCGAGTTGGGGGTGGCAAGAGGAGGGAGAGCATCAGGAAGAATAGCTAATAGATGTTGGGCTTAATACCTAGGTGAGGGGTTGATAGATTCCGCAAACCACCATGGCACATGTTTACCTGTGTAACAAACCTGCACATCCTGCACATGTGCCCTGGAACTTAAAATAAAAGTTGATGGGAAAAAGGAAAGAAAGAAAAAGCAGTGCTGCCTAGACTAGATCATGTGGTCAGTTATCTGAAGCCCAGCTAGCTGGCCATGGGAGAACCGCCAGTGGAGGGAGCCATGCCACTGTGCAGTTCCCAGCAAACAGCAGCAAGTCTCCACCTTGCAGGTGCAGTGGCAGAGAGGGCCCTTCCAGCCCCCAGGGAGCAGGCTTTGCTTGCTTCCGTCTCTAAATAGGAATGCTGCAGAGGAGATACCATGTCAAATAGAAAAAGAAAACAGGAAATGGCTGGCACTGGGTGCGGAATCATTTTACTAAGCAAGTGTTTATTTTTATGAGGCATCAGCAATTTTTTTTTTCAGGTTACATACTGAGTAACTGCAATCATTGATTACATTAATGGATTACCTCTGGAGAAGGAATCTAATTACATTTTTGTACAAATTGCAAAATGTAGATTAATTTCAAACTTCCTTGGCAGCCTTGTGTTTTTTTGTTTGTTTGTTTGTTTCTTGTTTTCTCTTGAGCTCTAGGTCAGGAGCCCCAAAGCATGGCAAAGAAACCTGAACCTTGAGAAGGCTTTGTTTGTTCATTCAACAAATATACAATGAACTGCTTGCCTTCTGTATGCACCAGCTCTGTTCTAGGCACTGGAAATACAGAGGCAAACAGGACAATGTCTCAGTCCTCTTGGGAGTTTCCCAAGCTGTTAAAGAGCTTCAAGAGCTGAAAAATCCCAAATGTTCCTAAACCCATTTAAGCAGCTGCTAGGCTTTATTTTCTGAACACCAGTTAGGGCTTGGTGCCTCTTATCCAAAGGTTGTCAATTTCTTTAGCCCTGCAAGGGAAATCTAAAAGAGTAGGAAAGTAGGAGGCCAAGGGAGGAGGATCACTTGAGGCCAGGAATTTGAGACCAACCTGGGCAACATAGAGAGACCCTGTGACCTGCCTGCAAGGTTCAGCCTCTGCTGTCCTATGAGAGAACCTCTGAGCTGTCTTGTAATCCACAAAAAAATAAAAATAAAAATTAGCCAGGTGCAGTAGAGCACAACTGTAGTCCTAGCTACTGGGCAGGTTGAGGTGGGAGGATCGCTTAAGCTCAGAACTTCAAGACTGCAGTGAGCCATGATTGCACTACTGCACTCCAACCTGAGTGACAGCGAGGCTCTGTCTCAAAAATTAAAAAATAAATTTTTAAAAGAGTGGGAAAAGGATTAAATAAGAGGGAAAGTGAAGAGGGTAACAAGAGAAGGAAGGAGTCTTTGGTCAAGTGGCACACCCATTGAAGACATTGATCTACTCAGAGATGGCAAAAGTAAGATAACGGGAAAGTAGAGACAAAGAAAAGAAAGAGAGACCTTTTACAAAGGAGAAACACAAGTGGCTGATAACCATTTCTTAAATTCAACCATTCTTATAATCATATAAATATTTCAAAAATGAGTAACTTTTTTTATCAATCAAATAAGCATATGTCTTGAGAGGAAAGGGATTTTTCAATGTGGGTAAAATTTGGTAGGACTATAAACTGCCTCAATGTTTCTGGAAAGCAATTTGGCATTATACATCAAGAACCTAAGAAATGTTCATATCTTTGAGCCAGTAGTTCCAATTCTGGGCATTTATCCTAAACAAATTATCAGAAATGTGATCAAAGATTTATGCACAAGGATTATCATTACAACATTACTATAATGGCCCAAAACTAGTTCAACATAAACATTTAACTTTAGAAGAAAGGTTAAGTAAATTATGTATACTTATATGGTAGAATATTATAAAGTCATTAAAATTATGTTTATGAAGAGCTTTGATGACAAGGGAAAATGCTTATCATGGAATTACGAACAAAATTTGGGATACAAAATTATAAAGTAAAATTTGGGATACAAAATTATAAAGTATGATTTACGCTATGAAAAGAAATATAAAGAAAACACAAAGGACACCACAACAGTAGTTTGTCTCTTTTTGTTGTTGTTGTCTGTTTTGAAACAGGGTCTCACTCTGTTGCCCAGGCTGCTGTACAGTGGGGAATTAGACATCACTGCAGCCTCAAACTCCTAGGCTCAAACGATCCTTGCCACTAATTTTTTTTTAATTTTTTGTAGAGACAGGGTCTCACTGTGTTGCCCAGGGTGGTCTGAAATTCCTGAGCTCAAGTGATCCTTCCACTTCGGCCTCCCGAAGTGCTGGGATTACAGGAATGAAACATCATGCCCAGCCTGCAATTTGTCTATTGATTATAGCATTTCATGTGGTTGTTTTTGCTTTTCTTTTACACTTTTCTATTGTTTTTTTCTATAATAATTACGTTTCATCTTGATGATCAGGAGAAATAAAATAAGCTGATGGAAAACACAAGAGAATAATAGGAAGGGAAACCGTTAACGTCATGAGGAAGGAAAGGATGTCTCCCCTGCTCCATGGAACTGGCGATGGGGTTGGCGGCTACAGGGAAAGATTGAAACCAGAGACTTACAGGATTCAGAGGATGGGCAAATGCATGCTGCCACGGTAGCATTCGGTGACAATGCCTGACCCAAATTTCCTTCCTCTTTTCAAGATTAGCTGGATTTACTGTTAGGTTTCCATCTCCCTGACAACTCTTAAAAAAACTTGACCTGAGTCCATGGAATTTTAAGTCTGATTTGGTTCCATCATATTCAGCCTCCAATTGAATCCTAGCTGGTCCTAGAAACTTCATACATTGACCCATGAAAAAAAAAGTTTAAAAAAAACACACACATCATTTTTCCAAAAAAAAAAAAATCCCTAGTCACGTAATCAAATTCCACCCCTCAACCAAAAAAAAAAAAAAAAGAAAAAGAAAGAAAAGAAAAACAAAAAAAAACCATAGTACTGACTCTAATCCATGGACTGTTCAGTCTTTCTCTGGAGACACCATCCCACTGAAGGCGATGAATTATAGTCTTGGAAAGCTTCTAAAAAGGATGCCCCGTCTGTTCAGCACTTACCTTTCACTCAGTGAACTATAAATACTTAATGATGAGGCCAACCATGATGACGAAGTTGATCAATAGTGAGCATGGAGACAGCGTTCCATTTCCACACCCAACCAGGATGGATGCCGAGGAAATGGAGGAAAATGATAACAGCCTGAGAGACAGCTGGTTGCTCCTCCCCTGCTATCTTCATTCACCCACTGGTCACCACCAGCTGGTGGCAGGTCAGTGCTCCCAGAGCAGGGGCTTAAGCTGTTATGAGGCTGCACTGGAGGTCCTGACAGCCGATATGGAGGGTACCAGCCATCTCCTCACCAGTGTCCTTTGGCCATGCAATTTTAATAAGCTCAACCTCAAGAAAGGAAAAGGGAGCCTGGGACCGTGTTGAATTATTCACAGCTCCAATCAGGGAAGGCAGATGAACCCCTCTTCTGAGAGTAAGTGATAGCTACTCATTGATTTTATTCCCCCTTCATGACCCCTAGATGAGAATCTAGTTTAAAAAAAAAAAGAAAGAAAAAAAGAAAAGAGGAAAGAAAATCTATCTTAAATCTGAGTTCGTGAATAATTAGTGAAGTTGAGAATTGTGTTTCAGTTGACATTTTTCTGAAGAATAATTTTGATAACTTGGACTTGATTAGAAAAGGAAAAAAAGCAAGGACCTTGGTATATCTAAATTTATTTAAATGCAACACATATATACAAAACTATTTTTATGGATTAATGACCATGATCAAAGTGATCTTATTTAACAACACAATAAAAATGATGTGAGACCTGAAAGCCAAAAAGATATATGATTCATGCATTTATTAGATGCCCACGTTGAATTAGCTTTTGAATGTGATATATGTGTGTGTGTGTGTGTGTGTGTGTGTGTGTGTGTGTGTGTGTGTACCTTATTTCTTTGCATGGACAGAGAAATGTAAGCTGTACGAAAATATAGTTAATTCTTCCCTACATTTCAAGGAAAGCTTGCTTTCTAGGATTTATCTCATATTCCACACCCATAGCTAATGCTGATAAATGTCTTCCTGGAACTAAAGACAGCCACTACGCTCCTTTAGACAGTGGGTTAGAAAACAGCCACAGAAGCTTCTTTAGGCCTTGTCCACACGCCTCAGAATCTCTGCTCTCTCCCAAAACACACTTATGCAAGGGCAACCACCGCCTTAGCAGGTGGCCTCACCTCCCTATTTTGCGAAGTCTCATATCCCCTGCTGAGAGTCTGGTCCAGACCCATTCTCTCAGAGTAGGAATGTCACAAAGGCTCCTCACAGTCCGGACTGTACCCACTCACATCCATCCCATGCCTGGCTGACAATGCATTTCCTAAGACCTCCTAAAGTCATCACAAGGTTCACACGACACAGCTCTTCTGTGACTTATTTAACCTCTGTTAGCCTCGGTTTCCTCCTTTATCAAACAGATATAATAATAACATGTACCTCGTAGTACAGTTGAGATTTCAGTGAATATAGTATGTCAGGCATTTAGCACAGCCTCTGCACACCCATCAGAAGCAGTTATTATTGCACACAAATGCAAGCTCCATGAGGGTAGGGGTTGCTGCTCTTCCATCTAACGCCTAGAACAGTGTCTGGTAAGTGAGAGAAACTCAATCCATTTTACTTCAGTAAGTGAGTGAAGCATTTTAGGCTCCTTTCAGATGCCACTACTCCCGGCCAGTTATCCAAGCTAAGATGGTCGTTTCCTCCTGTGGATGCAGCCAAAAGCATTTTGTTTACCACACCTCCAGCCCCGCCCTCTGCCATCCTGAGTCTGTGTCACGGCTCTATGTTCCCTGGGAGACTTCAGGTTCCCTGAAGGTGTCTCCCTCACTACCCAGCTCCAGTGCTGTCCACACAGTGGACTCTCAGTCCACACAGGAAACTAAGGAGCAGCCCTGCAAGTCATTCCAGCAACCAAAGATGGCTCCTCGTGGACCAGATCTGCAAAGCTCCGACCAGGAATGATAAACACTGAAAATTCAGGCCCCTCGCCTTCAATTTAATGAAGGATTGAAACTGAGCTAGTAATTACTTTTTTTTTTTTTTTTTTTTTTTCAGAGTGGTAGAGTCTCACTCTGTTGCCCAGGCTGGAGTGCAGTGGTGCAATCTCGCCTCGCTGCAACCTCCGCCTCCTGGGTTCAAGCGAGTCTCATGCCTTAGCCACCCGAGTAGCTGGATTATAGGCGTGCAACACTACACCCAGCTAAATTTTGTTTTGTTTTGTTTTAGTAGAGATGGGTTTTGCCATATTGATCAGGCTGGTCTTGAACTCCTGGCCTCACGTGATCCACCTGCCTCAGCCTCCTAAAGTGCTGGGATTACAGGCATGAGCCTCCAGGCCTGGCCAGTAATTTTTAAAACTGTATGTTTCTGTTAGCTCTGCCAAGCTAAACAGTATTTCAGACCTTACCCATAAACCAGAGGTCCCTACTTTTTTTGATGCAAAGGAATGTTCACTTCCTGAAAATGAAAAGACCCCTTCCGAGTAGGTATTGATGGCAGTGTGAGATGAGAGAGGGTGGCGTGTGGGACTCAGGCAACACAGAGACAAAGCCAGCCTTGGGGAGGGTTCTGGAAGGGGAGTCAGCATGGAGCTACCTACTCGGGGCTGGTGTCAGTCAGCATTGTCACCCATACTCATGAACAACCACCAGAAGAGCAGCCCCTTCCTTCCCCACGCCCTCCCCGAAGAGGGTGTTCCCGTGAGCTCTGGGGAGGAGATGATTTGTGCACAGTTGCTTTTCCTAGTTTCCTTGGCAACTGTGCAGCACTAGAAGCTCGAAGAGAGAGGCAGTGGATGGGGTGGCGGATGGAACACAGATGCTGATGTCAGTCAAATGTGTCACCTCCACACCCATGTTTAGCAGCCTCGTGGTTTCGGAAGCTTACACACACCACACACACCTCTGATTGCTCATTTCTAATTTGGTGCCAGGCGCATAAGCAAAGAGCCTCAGGGAAATGTGGCAGAATGGGTCTCATTCTACCAATGTGAACTGAGACTGGGGCCTGAGACTGAACGATCCCAGCACCAAAGACACCGGATGCCCCTTGGTTGGGTTTCTGGATTTCATACAAGCCTACATAGGGCACATCAAGGGGCATTCATCGATTTTATATCAGTGGCTGGCTACAAGGGACAGAGAAATCTGAACTTTCATCATGGAAGTTGAGGGTATCCAACTTGGGGGATCCAGTCTAAAAATGACAGATGTAGTTGGGGTGGGGGGCAGAGATGGCAAGTCCCTTCAGAGGCAAAACCGCCTGGAAAATAGAAAGTGGTAAAGTCTCCAGCTTTGCAATGAATTCCGTTCCAAAATCCCATTTGTTACGTCAATTATTTAGAATTCAGAACCCATTTCCAGAGAAGTCCTGTATGTTATAAATGATGACTGGGTTTCTTTTTTTTTTTTTGAGACGAAGTCTCACTCTGTCGCCCAGGCTGGAGTACAGTGGCCAGATCTCCGCTCACTGCAAGCTCCGTCTTCCGGGTTCCCTCCATTCTCCTGCCTCAGCCTCCTGAGTAGCTGGAACTACAGGCGCCCGCCACCTCGCCCGGCTAGTTCTTTTTTGTATTTTTTTTAGTAGAGACGGGGTTTCATCTTGTTAGCCAGGATGGTCTCAATCTCCTGACCTTGTGATCCGCCCGTCTCGGCCTCCCAAAGGATGACTGGGTTTCTAGGATAGTTCACAAAAGCCTATTTAACTCATAATGTAGATGAAATACTATACATTTGCAATGAAAAGGAATAGAAAAAAAACTCCTGTTATGATAGCAGTAATTAAATGAAAAAGAAAAACTGAGAAGTGGAAAATAAATAGCTTTCTTTCATTTCTTTTGAACAAATGGACAAAGAGAAGGGTTCTTCATTTACTTTAGATAATAGGATAGAGCCTATGGTGGGGGAGGGGTGAAGGATGGAGCAGGGAGGTCCTCTGGGAGAAGAGAAGGACAGTAGGCCTGCCTCACGAGATATGTGTGGGGCTCCCTGGCGGTAAGGAAAGAGCATGAATTTTGCAGTCACAACTGTCTGGATTCTAGTCCTGCCTCTATCTCTTCTTGTAGCTCTGGGGGAGGTATTAGATCTCTTGTCTCAATTCCATCACTGGCAACCTCGATTGCATCAGACAAATGCCTGCATGATAGGCGCTGTGGTGCACCTTCCAGACCTCTCTGCAAGGAAAGACTTGCTGCCACATTCTAGAAAGGCTGTCAGCCTTTAGCGGTCAATCCCTGTAGAGATCGCTCACACACTCAGAGCCACATACCCAAGGTCACTCCACCTCCAGTGCCTACATCCAAGAAGTGCCCAATATGGAAGTGTAAAGACCCAGTCATTTCAACCTCATTCAGGAGGCTTTGAAGGGTTGCTCTAGGACGAGAGCCCTCCAAGGGGTGTCATCGCACCTACATCCCAGCCTGACTTCTACTTCTGCCAGACTCTGATTCCTCCTCTGCCCTTCCTCCTGAACTCCATCTGAGTCCACTTCACAGGGAACTCAGCCTGCGACAGCCTGGCCCAGAGTTGGCTCCAGTAAATGTTGAGATCTTTGCCCTGCTGACTCTCTCTCCTTACCTGCAGAGGACACAGATTAGCGGAAAAGCCTAGTAACACCCCAAGTAGCTCTGGGATTGGGGCTGCTGAGAGCCCAAGGACTGGGTGGTGAGCAAGAATCTAGGAACTCAAGAAAATGTGCATTCCTATACCCCAAAAATGGCTGGGGCATCCAGGTAACCTATAAAGTTTTGTTTCTAATGTATGAATGCTTATAATCAAGAGTTTAAAATTTGGAGACTGAATCCATAAAAGAAATATAAGCACTGCTTGTTTGGAACTGCTCTGTCTGATATGGTAGCTACTGGCCATGAGTCACACACAAACTTAAGTTGGTTTATATATTAGTCTGTTTTCACTCTGCTAATAGAAACATAACCAAGACTGGGTAATTTATAAAGAAAAGCAGGTTTAATGGACTCACAGCTCCACATGGCTATGGAAGCCTCACAATCATGGCAGAAGGCAAAAGGCACGTCTTATATGGCAGCACACAACAGGGAATGAGAGCAAAGCAAAAGGGGAAACCCTTTATAAAAACATCAGATCTCGTGAGACTTACTCACTACAATGAGAACAGTATGGGGCAAACCACCCCATGATTCAATTATCTCCAACCAGGCCCCTCCTACAACAGGTGGGAATTATGGGAGCTACAATTCAAGATGAGATTTGGGTGGGGACGGAGCCAAACAATGTCAATTTATAAGTAAAATTTGAAATTCTGTTCCTCAGTTGAACTAGTCACATTTCAACCGCTCAATAGCCACATGTGGCTTGTGGCTACCACGTAGACTTATAGAATATTTCCATCACTACAGGGAGTTCTACTGAATGGTGCTGATTAGAATGTTGAATTGTAAAGGATCTAGGAAGGTTTGAACTGTATTCTGTGCCAACTTTCCCCAGAAGGCTCCTCAGATGGATATGCATAGAGAGTGAAGAAAGATAAGTACCACTAGACTTTCAACCCCCATCCCCAAACTCCCAGAACTCTAGCTCAGCATGGGAAAGGCTGAATTCCATGCACAACTATTCTAGGCAAGTCAC
Organism: Macaca fascicularis; assembly: GCF_037993035.2. NCBI lineage: Eukaryota > Metazoa > Chordata > Mammalia > Primates > Cercopithecidae > Macaca > Macaca fascicularis. The sequence goes on along the minus strand of NC_088377.1, from coordinate 182,880,557 downwards.
AATGACCCAGAACCATGCAGGCCTCTTGCTATGACCTCCAAAGTTAAATCAGAGTTAGATATCAGGGTAAGACAAAAAAAAAAAAAAAAAAAAAAGAGTGAAAACAGCAGGGAACATCAGCTCCAAAACCTAAGAAAGGAAGAGGTTCTCCTCTCAGAATCATCTGAAGAGGCCCTTCCACGTACCCCAAACATATTAGCTCTATGTGGTAACCCCAACTCTGTAATTCCATAATCCAATCTATGACACAGCCAGCACCAGAACCAGGGCAAAGAGATGAAAATAAGGGGATAGTAATACAGTATAGTAATGTCACCTCTATGTCCTCCCCTCCACCCTAACAGCAGCTCTTATCTTATTCTTGGGCCCTCCTTTCTCTCTACGTCCAACATTCTTGCAGCATCCTCCTTTTGGATGTGTGTTTTCACACACCTGAAATAGAATAGAAGAGGATCTGATCATAGCAAATGGAAAGCAGGGTTAGGCTAGACATGTGAGTCTTTTGGTTCCCCTCAACAATTTCAATACATTGTACTCACATTGTATTTATCTTCAAAGCTCTGAAATGTTACTTTTTAGACACTAAGTACATAAATCTTCCTTTAGAGACTGTTTGTGTCTAAATTGCATTTTTATTGGACACAACTGATAAATTAAAGAGCTGCTTCTACTGCTGCCACCACACTGAGGACCTCAAACACTGATGATTTTCTGCCCTGAAACTCCTTTCACAATATGCTACACTGTTGCCAGTAAATAATAGTCAGGCACTTTCTACTCCTACACTTCAAACACCTAATGCAAGTTCGCATCACACATACTGGTGCAGATAGCAAATCCCCAATACTTACGAAGACAAACAGCCACATACAAGGCCAACTCACCTGCACATGTTGCACAGAGTTAAACAGAAAACCTCTGAGTCAATGAAATACCATTTCAGAGGCATTCCCCCCCGCTCCCACCTCGGTATGGGACCCCTGCCTTCCAATAGTGATAGCATCTCATGTTGGCTGGCATCAGACTTTGCAAACTTACTCAGAGATTGTGCATGAATTATTTCATCTAATTAAACTTTATGTTAATCCTCAAGGCAGGTATTACCATCTCTGTTTTACAAATGAGTGCACTGGGGTCAAAACACTTAGTTTCCAAGGGTCATATACCTGGTGAGTGGCAGAGGTGGAACTCAATCCAATATCTGCTGGACTCCATGGGGCTTGAAGCCTGTTTCCCATTAAAGGAGTACATCAGAAACATAAGATAGAGATTTGGAGGCTAGATATTAGGAAGATTGCCTTGGCTAACATACACAATACAAAAAAAAAAAAATTCACCTCACCTCTTCCATGCTGTTGTATTCAACTAACCACAAGAAATATGGAAGGAAAGTAAATTACCAGATCTACAGCCAGTCAACAGATAGCACACAAGAACAGGTCCTGTTTCCCTGAGAGGTTGTGCTAATTGGCAATATTCCATCTCCCAGCTCCCATCCCAAGCCTATTCATGTTCTCCTGCCCTGACCCTTCTATGACCACTACAATCCACACCAATGCTCTCCAGACCAGGAGCTCTCAAACCTTGTCTTACAGATTCCTGGCCCACCCTTAGAGATTCTGACTCAGTATGTTAGGCTGGGCTCTAAGAATTTGCATTTCAAACAAGTACCCAGATAATGCAGACATTGCCAGGCAATGGACCCCATCTGGGAGGCACTGGCCTTGACTCTGGTAGGACTTTCATCATACAACATGAACTCGGTTACTCGCTCTGTTACTACATCCTGGTTCCCAGCCACCTCCCTGCTGCCCTCCCCATCTTCAGAACACCCATCCCCCAGAATCCAGAATCAAACCCAGGCACTGTCTGTGACTGGTGCTCGGAGTATAATAGCCTCCCATCTTGTTCTGGGCATAGCATACTTGCCTTGTGTGCCTTGGTTCTTATAAGTGGGCTCCTCTCTCAGCCACCATTCTCTATTTCTTACTCTAATGCCATTCCACTCCAAGTTTCTTGTAAAGCTGGGGCTTTTCTTCCTTTGGCGAAGACTCCTCCCTGGGAGTTCACTCATTCAGTCCTGAATGCCAAAGTCGCACCTACAGGACTTATACCTGCTGACCCACTTTATTGATGCCAGGTATCTGCCTGCTCTGACATCCATGTCTTACCTAACCCAGATTCTCCAACACTGAGCTGTTTCTGCCAGCTGGATTACTGAGCACCTGTTCTTGTTCCTCTTCCTCACTGCAGCAGTTTGCCTGGAAGCTGAGCTCAGATTGTCTTAACTTTGGAAAGAGGAATCACCTGCCGTATTAAGCTCCCTTTTCAGCACCTGGAACTGGGACAGTTCCCCTAGAGGACCCAGAAGAGGCAAGTCCAAATGATGCCCACTTTTCCCTCGCTGTAAAAAGCAGGCCATGCCTCTTACTGAGATAAGGTAGTTTGTCTTATATATTGTTTTTCCCCCTGCAATGAATCCTTGCTGATTTCAGTATGGAAGTTAGGACTCATGAAGTGTATATGTCAGCAGCATTAGCCTGTACTCTCTAGGTAGTCTTAAATGCTTAAACATTAAGCAACAAGTAATTTGAGCCCTTGTCTGGTTGGCACCTGGAAATATATCATCCCATTTGGAAAGCAGAATACCTTTTAATATCCCCTCCAGTACCCAACATGGGGGTTCTCACAGAACAGACACTTCACGACTATTCAATGAACAAATGAACAAATGGATGAAGGCAAACAGTCGGGTTGTTCTCCCAGTTCTCCTTCATGGTTTGGTGTCCATATCAGTGTGCTCAGCCAGAATAAAACCACTTCCAATCTGCAGAAGCTGAGAGAGAGAATGCCTCCGGGCCAGACTTCCAACTAATTCCCAGCACAAAATCGGACCTGTGCATTCAGATGAATTGTGGCTTGAAGACTGCAATTACACCAGGTTTTGTTCAGGACATGGATGTCTTTAACAGAAAAGGCTGTACTGTACTCCCTCCCACCTCTACTCCAGACGTCCTCCCTTCCTTCCCCCTAGGTCATCTCAAAATAAACTCTCCCTCTTACCCATGTAGAGGGCGCCCTTGTATACAACAGCCATGCTACAGTGCATTTTCATCACTGACCCCCAGCCAGGCCAGCTATCTAAGTAGGTGGGACACACAGCTGCACATGCATATGCATTTATTATTATTATTGTTATTTGAGATGGAGTTTCACTCTGTCACCCAGACTGAAGTAAAGCAGCGTGAGCTCTGCTCACTGCAACCTCCGCCTCCCAGGTTCAAGCGATTCTCCTGCCTCAGCCTCCCAAGTATGGCGTATGCCACCATGCCCACCTAATTTTTGTATTTTTAGTAAAGACAGATGCTTCACTACCTTGGCCAAGCTGGTCTCGAGCCCTAATCTCAAGTGAGCTGGCTGCCTCAGCCTCCCAAAGTGTTGGGATTTCAGGCATGAGACACTGTGCCTGGCCCAACGTTCATAATTTTAAAGCATCTCTATGTTACCTGTAATTCCTTTGCCATCATTCCTTGGGGCAGGCCTCCTGAAAAATAAAAATGCTCTCCGGGGAAGGTAATCCAAGAACACATTAACCCACTAGCTCAAGCATATTTATCAAACCAGTGAGCCTGTTCTGCAACAGAAACCTGAGGGAATGAGACAAAGAAGAGGTAAGTTTTGACAGGCAGGAAAGTTGCGAGGGAAAGGAAATGTCCTGGCATGAGTTACTTCTGCAAGAGCAGATCTTGGTGCAATATCACATTAAGGGGTTTGGGTTCTCTGCACGGCCTGGTGCATAGATACCACCAGAGCTCTGGGAGGACAGGCACGAGGCAGCGGGTATACTGAAAGGTTTACAAGGTTCTCTGCAGGGGCTGGGTTGGGGAAGAAACACAGGAATGGCTTGGAAAAAGCAAAGACTTCAGGATTTAAGGCAACCTATGATGACACGCTGTTGGCTGAGTTTTCTTGCTACCAAACTTTTCCACTTCTGGGGCAGTGTGGGGGGTGGTTTCTTGCTAGTGATGTCCCCCGTGGATGCCAGTCTTGCAAGCAAGAGGCAGCTAACAACAGATTGCACACACTAAGAGCCTCACACTGGCTGAGCACCAATGCGGATGTGGGAGAAGGAAAATGGCTGATGCTGCAGGGGACCTCAGCTTCTAATGTCTGCGATGTTTACCTCATTAGGCTGTTTTCCATAACATCAGCCAAAAACATGAAGAAAAAAAATAGCTGGAGGGACCCCGCCGGAGCTCAGGCCTGGATTCTGAGCCCTCACCCTCGGATTCCTCTGAGGTCTGAGATGGGACCTCTAGGCAGCCCTTCCCACTGGCTCAGTTACCTCATCTGCAAAGGAGCCACAACAACACGGGAGGGGCTCCTGGGAGGAAACGCCAAGTCGCCCTCTGAGCAGCATTACAGCCGACTGAACAAAAAGAGGTGCTTACTGTTGTTATTACTGTTAGTTTCATCCCAAGCCCTTTGGTCCACAGCATTCATCTTCTCATAACGAGGATGGCTGGGGAAGGTGGGACCAGGAGTCTAGGCAGCTCCTAGGCTGAGAAAGTCAGGGAGTTGTGGGTGGGAAGCAAGTCCAGAAGGTGGCCATTCTACATCGGAGCAGGCTGGGCTAGGACTGGACAGCTCAGTCCATTGGGAAAGGGAAGGCAGGTGCCATCAGGCAAACAGCCAACACAAGTTCAAGGTGAGAAGGTTGATGCCAGTGGGGAGGGCAGGACCCAGGGTGGCTGGAGAGAGTCTAGACAGCACCAGGGACCCTGGGGTTCAGGGGCAGAACCCTCTAATGCTGGAAAGGGAGAGGGTGAGGAAGAGGGCATGGGAGAGGGCAGGTGTGGGGGGGCCAAGTAGAGCTTGGCCACGAAGCATAAGTTAAGAGTCCTGCTCCAAGATCCACACCAGAGCACCAGAACATGCTGGGCTTCCCACCATACACCGGCCTGGGGTCAGGACTGGTCCCCCAAGACTGAGCCAACCCACAGGCAGGGGTGAGAGATCAAGAGCTGTGGGGACAGGGAGCCAAGTGTGTCATCCACGTGTCTGCAGTAAGTGAGACAGTTCTGGGTTTTTACTTCTTGTCCCTCTTAGTGGTATGGACACTAAAATGTCCCTGCTCATCCACAAAGTCTTGATCTCCTGCCTCCCTTCCTCCATCTCCACTCCTGCCTTCCTCCTCTTCCCCTCTCTTCTCCCTCCCTCTGCCAGCCAGGCCATACCCTGCTTCAGGATGGCTCCTTGGTACTAATGTTCTTTGCCCCAGGGGTGCAAGGATCCACTGTGCTGGCGAAGGCAAGGACCCCCAATGCTGTAGATGAGGAACCTGTTCTGCCTGGTCCTGGTATGTGCTCAGCTTACCTGAGGCAACAGCCACAGGGCCGACGAGTGAGCTCATATCTGTGTGTCTGGGGGGTAAGGGGTAGGGAGTAGGGAAGTCTTGGAGGGGAAATCATCTCTCGCTCTTTCCCGCCCTGGCCAGCTGGAAATGTGCTGTGTGACTTTCCAGTGTAATTAGTTGAACTCTTAGTCCTGACAGAACAAAGCTTCAAAAAACACCTCTGGGTTTCTTGGCTCTCAGCATCTCGAAAGACAACAGAGAGTATCTTATTGCAGCAAATTAGAGCCCCAGCTCCCTGATCCTCGCTGCCAGGGGCAAGCCACTGCGAGAAAACAACCTCCATCTTGAAAACGCCAGGCAGAATGAGAACATCTGAGCTCACATCACAGTGACTCCACGTCTCAGGGATCTGACCCTGAGGAAACCTTAGTAACAGCTGCCCACAGAGGCTCTGCCCAGCAGATCAGGGGGCAAAGAAGACCCACTTCTAATACCTTCCAATGTGTGTCTGCCCTGCAACCTCAGGCAGGCTCTGCTGCCGTGCCCTCTGCCAACCTCCCTGGGGTCCTCGCCTGGGGCAGCCAGGGCCCAGCTCCATGCCATTCCAGTTCCTTCCTGGGACGGACGCACTCAGCTCTCAGCGACATCTTCCCATCCCCTACTTTCTCAGCCTCCTTCCTCTGCCATAGCCCACCCTGGCTGCCCGGGTCCTATTGCAGACCCCCAACTCCCGATCAGCCACCTCCCCTTGCTATGCCACTGGGCAAGGCCCTGGCCCCACCTGTGCTGAAAGGGCAATGCCTGTGGCAGGGAGAACAAGAGCAAGGGGGCTGGGGATGGCCTCAGGGGCTCCTGGGGGTTGTGCGAGGACGCTGAACTCGCCAAACAAGCAATGCTACCATAGACTGAACTATGGGATGTGAAAAGCCTATAGGAACATATTCTAGTGAGAGAGTGAAGCAGCTCCATTGAAAATGCCACCACTTCCCCTGACCGTGTCAATCGGATTCTGTCGTATTTAAAACGTAAACCAGACAGTCCACCCAGGAGCAGCACCAGCCCAGCTCATCTCCTGTGGCTGCCCGTCCCCTCCTCACTGGCCAGTGACACTTGCCTGTCCCGCTGTGACCTGGAGGCAGCCAGAGGATCTGGGTCAGGCATGCAGCTCACCCTTGGAACCCACAGAAGTAGGACAAATGCTGTTCTACCTTGCTCCGCACTGTACCCCAAGGCAACGCACCACACTGCAGCCTACCCAGGGCTGTTGGGACCTCAAGCCAGACGGTGGGCAGGTAGGAAGGCAGATGGGCTGCACCAGGCCTGGGTGGACTAAGGACACGGATCCCAACTCCAAAAGGAATTCTGCCTTTTTCCAAGGTGAGCAGAAAGGCACCCACAGTACCCACCAGCAATCACCCACAAAACCAGAGTGAGAAACCGGTCACCAGTTCACCCAGACAACTCAGCATCTGAACCTCGTTAACAAAGACCACCCCCTTCCCCACCCCACACACATACACACACACACACACACACACACACACACACACATACACACACACATACATATACACATACACACACGCACACATACACACATACATATACACACACATACACACACATACACACACACACACATACACACACACAGACACACACACATACACATACACACACACACATATACACACCCACACATACACACACACACACATATACACACCCACACAGACACACACACACATATACACACCCACACATACACACACACACACATATACACACCCACACAGACACACACACACATATACACACCCACACAGACACACACACACATACACACCCACACAGACACACACACACACACATACACACCCACACACACACACATACACACTCACACAGACACACACACACACACAGACACACAGACACAGACACACACACACAGACACACACATACACACAGACATACATACACACACACACACACATACATACACACACATATACACACATACACACACACATACACACACACACACACAGGCTTCATCCTCTGGCCTTTACTCCCTATGGAGTTTATTCTCTCTTTACAATTAGATTTGTAAGCCTAGTGGCCTCCAGAATCTTCTATCCTTTCACCTCCTAGTCACCCAACCATAAGGTGTATGAGCACACGCGCCAGTAGTTAAGCCTCCCATTGGTAGGCTTAACTTTTCAAAAACGACAGTGTAGTTTTAAACCAAACTGTGCCTTTTCCTACTTGAAAATTTTATTTCTGTATCAATGGTTGATGATGAGGCCACATGCAAATTCCTGACGAAAAGTATGTAATTTAGGCCAGGTGCAGTGGCTCACACCTGTAATCCCAGCACTCTGGGTGGCCGAGGTGGGTGGATCACTTGAGGTCAGGAATTCGAGACCAGCCTGGCCAACATGGTCAAACCCTGTCTCTACTAAAAATACAAAAGTTAGCCGGGCATGGTGGCATACGCCTGTAGTCCCAGCTACTCAGGAGGCTGAGGCAGAAGAATTGCGTGAACCCGGGAGGCGGAGGTTGCAGTGAGCCAAGATTGTGCCACTGCACTCCAGCCTGGGCAACAGAGTGAGACTCCATCTCAAAAAATAATAATAATGATAACCAATCTAGGATGAAATTAGTTAATTTGATCCCACTTAAAGAGGACAGAACTCTCAAACCAAATAAAGAAATCAGACTGTGATTTTTTTTTCATTTCCAGTATTTGATCAGGAGTTTGCTAATATTTAATCGTTTCTGCTTTATTTCAAAGGGGTCTTATGTGCCTACTTCCCACCTAATGTCATCAATATCTGACCACTGAAAATTAAAATCGACACTTCCTATGCTTCCCCTCTTGCCAGCATTCCCAATTACACTTAGCACCAAATTCAGTTGTGACAGATGCTCACCTGCCCTCTGGCTAAAAATAACTGTCATCGATGTCAGAAATGGCAAATGTTCCCTCTCTCTGCTTAACAGCCCATTAGGCGGCTTTGTGAAAGAGGCAGATGAATCCCTCACCAAAAGGTGGCCTCAACTTCACCCACACCAAGTGCCCGAGACCTTTTCATATATCAATCGTTGAGATGGCTTTTATCAGTTAAAAATAGATCTGTCACCCCAATTCACAGCAGAGGCTGCACACTAGATTTTGCAGAACCCAACAGCACTGCAGTTTGGGAATAAGAACCTGGAGACACGCAGGGCTCAAAGAAGACCCCGCAAACCTTGGCATTATCCTTTCCTCTCAGTCTTTGCCGATGCCTCATGACGTGTTTCCAGTGATGCCTCCCTAGGTAATCTCTTTGAATTCCAGGTTTCTACAGTGTGTGCAGTCAAAAGAGTTCTACCAGGTTTCCCTTGAAGAGTCTCTGTGCAACTTACACTAAAATAATTCTTTTTGCTAAAAAAATTTCCAAATTCTCTTACCTGCTTAAAGCAATTCTACTATATTGTAATTATCACATTGCCTTGTAATGACTTGCATTATGAATGTCTCTCCCCATCCCCCACCCTCCTCCACCCGCAAACTTGAGCCCCTTAAAGAACCCCCTGTGGCCTCGGTGTTCACTGGCACAAGAAGAAACAGGGTCTCTTTGGTTAAATTGAGTTAATTTGAACTGAAGCTGCTATGTCAATCATTTCTTCCTTCTTAGATTCTGAATCCTATTACGACCCTCATAACTTAAGTTAGATTTCAATGGTTCATCAACAGGTCTTATCAATCTTGAACATTCCTTTTAGGCTCCTAAGAAGGGACTATACGAGACTAATACATTGTGGGAAATAAGCAGTTATATTGTATATTTCTACATTTTAGTCCTTACCTGTCTACCTCCAAAAGGAAATTAATAACCCTGATGACTAGTGTCTCTAAGGCAAATATAACATTGAAATTAAATATGTGGTATGCTTCGCTCAATGCCAGCACATGGAATCCTCTTTGAACATTAGCTCTCCATCCCCATGTGCTGCTTAGTGTCTCTAGTAATGGATAAAGCTTATAGGGGAAACAGCCTGGTGAATGCTGCCTCATCCATTGGCACCTGCTCCATCATTTCAGGCCAGGAGTATTTAGTGACAATCATCTGGACACGCAGCCACAATATACTTCCTGACACCAATGAATGATTGTTCTGTTTAATTTCACTTGTCTCTTTCACCTCCCACTCCCACCCCAAGCTGTGGTGGTTTAACTAAAGCCAATCCCAAAAGTAGAATACACCTGGTGGGCCTAAGCCACGAAAAAGAAAACTAAGCACCTATAAGGAGAACAGGATGTTTTCCACCTAGAGATCTACCATCTTCAAAGTTTACCAATTAAGGGATTTTTACTATCAGGAAACAATAAAAGAACCCTCCTTTACATATAGATGCCGACAGAATTTTAACCTTTCAAAATCTGGTGAAAAAAGATGGACTATGAATGCATGACAAATCAATAGAGGCAGCATGAACTTGCTGACAGTAAGAATGTGTCAGCTTGAAGAACTGCGCCTGCAGGAAGCAAAGCTCTCCTGCCACAGACAGGCAGTGTATCCCAATGGAGGAGAAGAGTAAAAATAGCCAACAAACTCTGTTTGCTTATTAACTAACCCTCTCGTTGTCATTTAAGTCTCTGAGGATCCCTAGCCAAGAAATGCCCTAACCAGTACACATAGATATTCTGATCTTTGCTGAGGAATTGCACATGAACCAGGGTTCCAAAACCTATCATTTAAGGGTAAACAGTAGATTTAAAGACCACATCCTACTTCTTAGTGACCTACCCAGATGCACATCTCCAATGTGATGCATCCTGCAACCACCAGCTGGTCTCATCCTTTACCAATGCAACCCAAGGAACTAACAGGTTACCACAATAATATTCCAAGCAACTTGGAGACAGGCTGGAATTATTAATAAATCCCAAGAGTTGGTTCAGTCAGGTAGGTGAAATCTTACATGCCTACCAGGGTGGTGAAATAAGGTAACTGTCTAATTGCTAGTCATTTCTGTAGTTTTGATGGTTGGTTTGTTCTTTAATTTTAGAAGCAAACTCCCCAAATTTATAATGCAATCAAAACCAACTGAGGCAATTCTGACCCAAAGGTATTGGCACTTTATGGAACCATCTCAATGTTCTGAGACCATCCAGAGACCCCAGAAGGAGGCATATCCAATCCTCCGATCCCTCCAAAGGGGACCTCATGGCACAGTCACAGCCACCGAGACTCAGGTGCACTTACGTAGGGCATGCCACTCGTCCTGACGGATGGTCTTCGTGATGTTGAAAGTGAGGTTCCTGGGGATGGTTGCTGAGGAGTAGTGGTATTTGATGTACGTGCATCGCTCAATTTCTCCTGGAAGAGAGAGACAGGAAACAAAATGTTAAGGAAGCAGCAACCACATATGGACTAGTTCTGGGATTAATTTTTCCATCCTGGAGAAGAAGATATTTCATATTGGGCCTGGTGACAACTACAGAAAGACAATACCTTCAACTCCAAAAGAGCAAGAGAGTAGAACTACAATCAAATAGCATTGATTTAGATGGAAAAATACATCCCGGGATCATGCAGAGGTGGGAAGAACCAATGTTTAGGCTGATAGCAGCTTGTCTAACATTCCCAGGAAAATCAACTTCCAAGTCAAGAGAGGAAGTTTGGCATCAAAAGACATCAACAGTTTCCATCCAGGGACCAGCAGAGAGCAGGCTTTGTTAAGCCTTAATGATATCATTTGTGCTCTGAGCACACACAATTTTCTGGAATGGTGAGCTGGGGGAATGGTGTGGGGGGGGCCTCCATCCTCTCAATGTCATCCTCCCAACCTCACCTCTGAACACAAAGCACTCAGATTAATCTGAGTCTCTTTGAACTAGTCTCTTTTCAGGTTTCTTGAACAAAATTTTGATTTATTAACAGACTTAACACCAATCAAAGCATGCTTTACTTGTGGATTCTCAAAATAGATCTTAGATTGTCAAATTTAGATCTTAGGGCAGAGATTCTCGAAGTGTGGTCCCAGGGCCGGCAACATCAGCATTCCCTAGGAACTTGCTACAAATGCAACTTCTCAGGCTCAACCCCAGGCCTACTGAGTCAAACTAGGAAGTAGAGCCTGGCAATCTGAATTTACATCAGCCCTCCAGGGATTTTATTACACACTTAAGTTTGAGAACCACTGCCTCAGAGAAACTAACAGAATTACCAGTGCATTAATGCATAAATCCACCCTGTTTGCAAATTCCAAAAGGAAGGCACGATGGGGAGCTCTTCCCCCATTACTTTTGGTTTCTTGCAGCCATATCTATTGACGCTTGCTCATCTGGGGGATATAAAGACTCAATGTCAGAGCATTGTGAAGAATCAGGAAAGGGGTGATTTTTAAAGGTTAGGGGGTTTTAAATTTGGTTTTGCACCTGAATGGATTTTGATGGTAATCCATTTTGCACCCCACTGATTTTCAATTTATAAGTGGTGGCACATGATTGAATTGTTTGACCCCCAGCCCACTGTCAGCAGGGAACCTGCAATTGGTGAAGTGCAATAATTTAGACAGTGCCTCATGAAACTGATGCCTTATTGTAAATCATATCTGGACAACTGCCCAGTTGCCAGTTATTGGCGGACACTCCTCCAGTGGGACTGACGCTGTCCAAGAAGCACATTCTAGAGAGTAGTATGCGCTCTTCCTGCATCTTCCATTTTTCGACTTTGCTGCCTCTTTTCCTTTAGCCCACAAGCATCCTGAAGCCTCTCACATGCCCCCAGCTTTCCCCCTAAGCACACCTCCTCCTCATGCCTTCATCCTGTCACCCTCCTTCCTTAACTTGCAAAACTTGTTGAAAAAGGAGTCTACCAGCCAGTCTCCACTTCCTCCATTCACATTCACACCTCCAACCCCACATGCTCTAATTTCCATAACAATTTCCATTAATAGCATCACCTCCCATCCAGTCTACATCATAAATCCTGCAGTCATTGCGAATGCTGCTTCCTCCTCAAGGGTGCCCCACCTTCCTGACATCCAGCTGGTCACAAAATTCTGCCAGGTCTACTTCAGAAATGTCCCCGGAGTCTCGTACCTACTGTCTATCTCCCCTCCTCCTGTAGTAGTTGTCCTGATACAGTCAACAACCACATCGCTTAAGGACTTATGAGATAGGAGGGACTCGCCAAGGCTGTAGACCACTGGTTTCCAACTTCATTTATGCTGTGGTGCACACACAGAAGATGTTTACAAGGCACCCTGGAGTGAACAGATGAGGCTGCCTGCTCTGTCCAGGCTCCTAGGGCACTGAAGAAGCCAGGGTTTCCAACACACCTGGAATCTATTTATGGGTTTTGGACTTATTCCACCGGTGGGAAACTCTGTTATGGATATCAACTCATTTAATCATTCAATCCGTTCTACAACCAAATTAAGTAGGCATTACCATCCTTATCCCTATTTTTTTAATTTTTATTGATTGATTGATTGAATGATTGAGACAGAGTTTCACTCTTGTTTCCCAGGCTAGAGTGCAATGGCATGATCCCGGGTTCAAGCGATTCTCCTGCCTCAGCCCTCAAGTAGCTGGGATTACAGGCATGCACCACCACACCCAGCTAATTTTGTATTTTTAGTAGAGACGGGGTTTCTTTATGTTGGTCAGGCTGGTCTTGAACTCCTGACCTCAGGTGATCTGCCCACCTCAGCCTCCCAAAGTGCTGGGATTACAGGCATGAGCCACCACATCCGGCCCCTCATCCCTATTTTTTAAAGAGAAAGTGAAGGCATGAGGAGATTAAATGAGTCACTGAAGGAGGTAGCTGTGCCAAGATTAAAATCCAGGACTGTCTAACCAGAGTCTCCTCTATTAGGCCACTCTCCCAAGTGGAGTGTATTCTATAAAGGAAAATGTGATAATGTCACACTCCATTCACAGGCCCTGTGTTGGCCTCTTTACACACAGGATAAACCCCACACTCCTCAGGTATAAAGTCCCAGCTCCCTTCAGGCCCCAACCTTCACATACCCCAGGCTCCAGCCAGGTGAACCTCCCACCTTACCTTGAATATGCCATATTCACTCCTGACTTAGCATTTATTCTCCTTCATGCCTTTCTTTCCCTTAGGATGAGCAAAAACCTACTCATCATAAGAGATGGCTCAAATGGCAGCTACTCAGCAAAGCCTTCCTTGCATCTAGATTGCACCCCAGCAGCAGGCGTTCCACCAGCAGCTTCCCTGCTTCTGTCCTTCCTGCAGCAAACACACTCCTGCACTGTGATTTATCTGTTTACATGCCTCACTCCCCGACTAGATTATGAGTTTCTCAAGGGCAGGGATGTTGTCTTATTCATTCATCTTTATCTTCCCAGCACCTAGCACAAGGTAAGCATCAATAACATGTGCTTTGAGGAAAGAAATGAATAATATGAGGTGTTCTTTGTAAGAATGCAGTGGGTAAAGAATCCAACTGCTTTTATTACATGCAAGGAATTAAAATAATTGAGGCAAATTAGAATCTAATGAATGTAAGGAGGCGATCGTTGCAGAACTCTGTGAGTCTAGAGCAAACGCCTCTTCCCTGCCTGGACAATACAAGGAGAGGCTTATTAATCACAGTGAGGTAGAAGAAAATGGCGTATGATCACAGAACAGTGTCTCAATGGACTTGGTAAACGTAGCCCCAGGGGTAGCTAGGTTAATGGTTTTGGGAGAAAAAAAAGGAATCAAAGAAAGAGGAAAGGAAGATATAAAGTGTAGAAGGCTGTAACAAGAATACCATCATGCCTTGGACATGTGCAGTTGCGCAGGTTGTGTCCTGCACAAGGGCACTTCCCAGGGACACCTGGGCACTGAAATTCAGCTGCTCCTCTTTTGGCTAAGCTTTGCACCCTGCTGGGGGTTGCTGGGGGCTGCCCTGCCAGAAGCTCTGCCTTTGTCTCACTTGCACAATGCTGCCTTATGAGCTAGCAGCAGCCCTACCTACAATAATTTCAAGATTCAATGAAACACCTCCAAGACCCAGCCTTGGGACACAAAACCAGGTCCCACTGGGAATGGCCAGATTGGTGACTCACTCTTGTGTGAGGGAAGCACCTGATTTCTTAGCTCAGGTCAGATACTCTCAGCCTCAACAGAAACTCAACAAGTTGCCACTGGTTCCAGGCAGGCTGGAGCCAGCTCCCTTAACCTCCTCCAACCGCAGCCCACCCAGCCAGAGAGGGAAGAGGCCCTTGACCTTCAGCAAGAGCAAGAAGCCAGCCCACAGGCACTGCAGGTGACTGGCTGGGGAGCCTGCCTGGAGCAGCCACCTCAGCCCCGCTGGAGGCCCTGGCTATTTGCTTTGCCTCGGGGATTGCAAGCATCCTGCCTCTGACAGCAATTAAATTTGAAAGATTCAAATATTGCCTAAAAAGAAAAGGAAAATATTTATCCATGTGTCTGCAGGTCCTGTCAGTGTGCTGGGCTTTTGTAAATACAGGAACCATCTGGGCACCAAATAAGTAGGCCCAGAATGTGGGCTTCCTAATACAAACAGGTTTTCCTGCAGCACGCAATGCAGAGGGGGCTACCTGGAAGGCAATGGAGAAGTTCACGGCCTTCCCAGGAAGGAAGGACAAACGCTTCTTCACCAAATTCCTGCATCCCAGCCCAGAGCCTCCGTTCTCCCTCCAGAAGCCTCAGGTAGGGGAGGACTGGCTGGTTGAGACCCCAGGGGTGGCTCCTTCCTGTGCCCCCTGTGGGAGACCTATTTATTTATTTAAAAGAGACTGGGTCCCACTATGTCACCCAGGCTGAAACGCAGTGGCACAATGATAGCTTGCTACAGCCTGGAGCTCCTGGGCTCAAGTGATTCTCCCAGCTCAGCCTCTGCAATAGCTGGGACTACAGGCACATGCCACCATGTCCAGTTCATTTTTTTTTTTTATTTTTAGTAGAGATGGGGTCCCACTATATTGCCCAGGCTGGTCTCAAACTCTCAGGCTCAAGTGATCTGTCCACCTCAGTCTCCTAAATTACTGGGATTACAGGCATGAGCCACTACACCTGGCCTTTTCTTATGTTTTGTAGAGATGGGGTCTAACTGTGTTGCTCAGGCTGTCTCAGATTCCCGTGCTCAAGCAATCCTTCCACCTCTGCCTCCCAAAGTGCTAGGAGTACAGGCATGAGCCACCACCCCTGGCCTGGTGGGACACTTTAAACCCTCAGTCATGCTCTGCCTTCTGAGCTGGTGACCCCTCCTGCCCATATGTCAGGGTCATAGCAAGACAGAGGTAATTAAGGAGAGTTTCAAAAAAGGACAATTTAACCCAACAGCAAAAGAACGACCTGATTAAAAAATGGGGAAAGGATGTGAACAGACATTTCTCCAAAGGCAATGACATTCAAATGACCAACAGGAAAAGATGCCCAACATCACTAATCATCAGGGAAATGCAAATTGAAACCACAAGGGGACATCACCTCATACCTGTTAGGATGGCTATTATCAAAATAAATAAATAAATTATACTGGCGAGGAGGTGGAGAAAGCAAAACCCTTGCATGCTATTGGTGGGACTGTAAATCAGTGCAGCCACTATGGGGCTCAGTATGGCGGTTCCTCAAAAAATTACGAATGATCCAGCAATCCTACTCCTGGGCACATATCCAAAACAATTGAAATCACTATCTCAAAGAGATATCTGCACTCCCATGTTCATTGCATCATTATTCACAGTAGCCAAAACATACAAGCAACCTAAATGTCCATCAGCAGTGAAGGATAAAGGAAACGTGTACCCATGCGATATCCAACATTGCATCCCTACAGTGCCATATAATCGGTCTTTAAAAAGAAGGGAAGCTTGTTGCATGTGACAATCATAGATTAACCTAGACATTATGCTAAGTGAATAAGCCAGTCATAGAAGGGCAAACACTTCATGATTCCACTTATATGAATTCTCAAACTAGCCAAGCTCATAGAAACAGAGAGGAGAACCATAGTTGCCAGGGGCTGGAGAGTGGGAGAAATGGGGAGATGTCATTCAACAGACACAAATTTCAGTCATGCAAGATACATAAGTGATCTGCTGTATAACATTGTGCCTATGGTTGATAATACCATCATACACTCGAAAATCTGTTAAGAAGGTAGATCTCCTGTTGAATGTCCTTACCACAATAACAACAAAACAGGGAGGGCAATTTACAAAGCTAAGCACAGAGTATGAAGAGACCAGTGCAGGATGGTGCAAAGGACCCAGGGCTGGCAACAGAAGTAGCTAGTATGAACCCAAGCCCTGGAGGGGCAGAGGAGGAAGCTGTTATCAGGACCTGGCAAGGGTGGCCATATGGACAGAGATGATGCAGCCTTTGGTGGAGAGTCACAGCCAACCCCTGGTGAGGTGACAGGGAAGAAACACCCAACCTCTCACTGCTCCAACCTTCAATTTCTCATCAGTTCCTCCCAGTAGCACAACCCAAACTAGAAGCCAGAGGGTAGGTCAGCCTCCAGGAGCTCAGAGCAGATGCAGAAGGCAGAGGCCAGGTTGGACAGGCAGACAAAACACCCAGCTCATTCCTCTCTTTCTCCAGGGCTCTTCCTCTCGCATCTCCCCTCGCTCTTCCACTTCCAAATGCATCACTCTAGCTTTTGCTTAGTCCAATGCTAGCACATTCTTCCTTCCCAGAGCTCCATGGTGGCAAAGGGAGACATGGGGAACCATCAATGGGAAGAGACTGTTCCATTACTTTTTCTCCATCTCAAATCCTTTAAGACCCAAGCATAGCATGACAACTCACATCAAGTACTAAGTGTGGTCCCTGCACATAGTAAGTGCTCAATAAATATTAGTTATTCTTATCAGTTGCTGTCCTAAGACTAAAGGGACATGAACACAGGAACTCAGAAATGATATTACTGAAATGTTTGCATCGTGCTGTAAACACAGATCTATGTCTATCAAGTATAAATTTTCACACACAATACCCCCAGGAGGCTGGTGGAACAAGAGCTCTGATGTATGGAAACAGACCAAGGAAGGGAGGGTGCCAGAGATGGCAGAGAAACTGCATGCAGTGACACTGAATTTTGAAGTCTGGTCACACCTACAGCAATGCCAGCAGGCAGCTTTTCTCCCACATGTATCAGCTCTCAGCAATCCAGGGCTTCCTGAGTGCTTGTCAAAGAAGTCTATCACTCAAGGGTAATATATATTAAGCAGGGCCCTTCTAGGCAGAGTGGTTTTAGAGGCAATGCTAGGACCTAACTTCAGCCCATCTAAAATTATCTTCCCTAAACAAATGCTGTAGTACTTTATATCTCCATTAGAGAGTCATTCCTTTGGATCAAATATTGTTCTCCTGGACACCCATTGCTAAAGCTCTTGTAAATAAGTCTGAAGGGCTGAGATCCCAGATCCCCTTCCTCCAGATGGAGGGCCCCTCAGCTACAGAGGATGCCTAAAGAGCACAGATGCTGAGAAGGGATGAAGCACCCAAGGCAAAGGCAAGGCCCTTAACTACTCACAATGGCACCGGGGCACCTGGTGCTGACAGGGTGGCCGAGGAGGAATTGGAATGTGGGAACTCTCTCCCCCCATCACTTCACAAGTGGTGAGATGGGATTGGAATGTGATGGCCCAATGTATTTAGGAGAGGTTGAGTTAAACAAAGTATAAAATGGCTTCCTTATTGCAGGACTTTAAGAGTTTTTAACATACACTGTGACTCCCCCAAAAAGGGACAGTTACAGCAGATTTTCCTAGACTCCCTTAATCCCAAACCCTTTTTTATTCGAAGAACAGTTTCCAGCACTAGACGGAGTTTATCAAAATCAGAAACCAGGCCAAGCGCTGTGACTCAGCCTATAATCCCAGGATTTCGGGAGGCCAAAGTGGAAGGATCGCTTGAGGCCAGGAGTTCAAGACCAGCCTGAGCAATAGAGTGAGACCCCGTCTCTATAAAAAAATTTTTTTTTAATTAGCTGAGTGTGGTGTTACACACCTGTGGTCTTAGCTACTCAAGAGGCTGGGGTGGGAGCATTGCTTGAGCCCAGGAATTTGAGGCTTCAGTGAGCTGTGATCACACCACCACACTCCAGCCTGGGTGACAGGGCAAGATCCTGTCTCTTAAAAAAAAAGTCAGAAGCCATTTCTTTTGTTTACGTTCTATTCCAGAGCCAAGCACAGCAATGGGTACATAGGAAGCCCTCAGTTATATTTGGATGGGTGAAAAATAGATATCAAGGTCTGCTATTTGATCAAATGATCTTCTAGGTAAATTAAGTAATGGCTCCAAATGTCTGCTGCTCTCTTCTCCGAAGCCATATCTGAGAGCTACCAGCAAAGCCATACCATGGTTGAATTCCCACCCACAAGCTGTGTTCACACAATGCCTTAAAATGAGTCTGGAATATGTGTGGACGAAACTAGTGCAACTGCCCTCAATGTCCTGTGCCACATCCCCTCTGCTCACTTCTGATTGCAGCTGAAGCTGCAGTGGACTCTCCTGGGCAAGCCAATAGTGCCCACAGCAAGCACCCAGCAGCCCTCCCTGCCCCCACTCCCTTCCCAAGTCCACTAAGCCCATGCTGAGCAACTACAGTAGAGCAGCTCTCAACCAAGGGGGTGACAGGGTGACAGATGGAGAGCAGCAGCCCCATCCTTTGGGAGAGTAATTATGAGATGCTTTCTGCACAGTTCCTCAGAGGGTCCCTCTGGAATTGAACCTCACAGTAGTCACTGGCTCCCTCACCTTCTTGACTGGCTTCTTCCTCTTTCCGGTCTCACGCTTCCAGCTCCTGCACACCTGCTTCCCTCAGAGTCCCCGTCACAAGCTCCACTTTTGGGAGAACCTAAACTAAGAACAATGACCTGGAGGAGTGTAACAGACATGGTTTACACGCTTGAAAAAGGAACGGGTACAATCTAGTCCTGTGGTTGCTTTGAAGGGTCCTGTGGGCGTTGTTGGATGAGGCAGGTTCTCTCTTCCTTTGGGTTCCCCCGAGGCCCTTTCCTCTCTTGGTATTCATCTATCTACAGGCACAGGATGGACTCTAGTAGTCCAGAACACACTACTGGACCACTTCTGAGAGTCCGTGTGTTTCCTCCACCCCAGAGCTCCTTTTTTTAAAAAACAAACAAACAAACAAAAATCTATTCAATGCCTACCACATGTCAGAGGCTCCCATATTATCCCATGCCATCCTCATGAAAACCCCAGGTGGGGGGTATTCTAGGACCAGTCCTGTTTGACTAAAGAGGCCTCCAGGCCTTCATCTGTGCCAGCCAGGGGAAAAGCTGGGATGCAGATTCTGGCCTCGCTAACCCAGGTCTGTGCTTTCCAGCGTGAGTGCAGCAGTTCAGACACCACGGCTATAAGGATTCACTGTTGGGTGGAAGATTTGTTGGGAACGAGAGTTATTTTTGCAGCAACAGTGCCTTGTACATGGAAGAAACTCAATACATCTACTGATGAGGAAAGAAAGAAAGGGAGGAAGGAAGGGACACTGTCCATGTCCTGTATGTTGCTCACCTTTCCACGGTGACAACGCTTGGAGTGGGAGACCACATGTGGGGTCTCCCAGTGACACATGCTGGCCTCTGCCCACCACATTGTCAGCCTTTAGGACTTGATGCTGTCTCACGCAATGGGCTGACAGTTCTTAGACTTTCTAGCCTGAGGCCTGGCTAATCCCCTGCACTTAATATATAGAAGATTAAATCAAAAGTAGAAAGAGCACATGGGAAAAAAAACCACCAACAAAAAAAGACAAAACCAGTTAGAGCTTTAAGGCTCAGGCTTCGTCTCCTCTTTAAAGAGCATTTTCTTTAAAAAGAAAAAAGTTAAAATAACATTTTAGCAGGGAGATTTTTCTTTAGCACATTAGGAAGGCCATTTATCAGATGCATTCACATTATCACATTGGATTCTTTAGAAGACCACGAGAGTTGGGTGGAGGAACACAGGAGTCTAGGGGCTTAAAGATTGGAGATTAAAAGGAAAAACTTTGTCAGTGATGAAAGGGGCAGGAAGCAAACCAGGAATATTCTGGGGCTTCAAAGTGGGCAAACCATGCTGGTGGTTCCCATACCCCCCACAGCCCTGTCCCCAGCAGGGGCAGAAATGGGAGGGGCAGAGAAGGCACACCCTTGGCAACCTCCATCAAGACCGGCAATGTTGACAGGAGCTCTCCCTATTTAAGAGGCAACTCTTCACAAAGGCTTATTTCAAGAAATCTCCACACCCCACCTCCCCCACGTCTTCTCTTTAGCGCCTTCTGCTCCTCCCAGATGTTCTGAGCCCAAGGATTTGCAAGGCTTATAGCTGCTGCAGGCCCAGCCAGAAAGAAGGTTTTATTTTCTTCATACTGAGGAAAAGTGTTATCTAGTTTTTATTTTTAATGCTTTCAAATGCATTCCATTTTGTATGCTTTGTTTTTTTGTGCTGCCTTATCAATGTGGCCTTTTAATGTTGTTTTGTGTGCATTGCGTAGACTGAGTCCTAAATATTTAATTTCTTTTCATTCTATGTTACATAAATGTTTGTTATGAGAGGTGCTCAGGGGACCCTCCTCATTACACACATGGAATTTCATTTTCAAAACCTGTCACCCACCCGCTCACCCCACCATCGTGTTTCTGACCCCCTTACCCTGCCCCTTAACATCTTCTGCTGGTTACTGTTACAACACATTTATTATATATTCATCATGTATTTCTATCTATGGCAAAAGCTCTGAGATAGAGGAGCTTGTGTTTTTCACCTTTGTGGTCCTGATGGTCAAAATGATGCTTTGAGTACTGTTATTCATTGTAACAATAGCTTCTGTTTAATGAATACTTTCTATGTATTAGGAACTGTGCACAGAACTGTTTTATTCATTTGTTTAATCCTAAGAGGTGCATTATTATCCCCACTCACAAATGAAGACTGAGAAGCTTAGAGACGTATCCTTATCAAAAGTGCATAGCTATTAGGTGGCAGAGGTGGGATTCAAATCCACCTAACACACTCCTAAGTATGCCCTGCCACACGTGTGAAAAGAACTTGGGAAATACCAGACTCTTCTGAAGGAAAGCAGGAGATCTTCCAAGGTTTTATACTGGAAACATAGAAAGTAAAACTTTTCCATTTGCAGGGATTTTCAGCACCTACAGACTCTGCTGCTCTTATCAGAGTAAGACAAAATGTTTGCTTCCATAGCTCCCCTAACAAGCTGGAGAGAAGATAGCTCCACAGTAACACAGAACACAGAAGTGAAGGAGAGCTCAAAGAGTGCCCACTAGCCCCACATCTGATGTCTGAAGTCTCAGCCACATTCCTGTCCCCACTCCCAGGACAAGCCGCTTACCAGCAGGAGCCTTTAGGCAAGTTGCTCACCCTCTCAAAGCCTCTATTTCATCACATACTGATGATAAGAATAGCACGCACCTCAGAAAACAGATGAAGAATAAATGAGATAACCCGTGTAAAACCTGCTCCATGATGAGCCTTCAATAACATCCCCTTCCCATACAATAGCCCATAAATATTTAAAGACAATGCTTATGCCCCTCCCCACCCCCCAAGTCTCCTTTTCTTCCAGCTGAACACTTCCGGCTCCCCCAACCACACAGTCACAAAACCCATCACTACACTGGCCATCCTCTGGGTTCAGTCTGTGGTTGAGACTCTCTCCCAGGGTCACACGGAGCACTGGGCACAGTAACTCCTGTGCACAGTCAGACCTGTGCAAACCCAGTAGGGCCACCGGCTCCCAGGTCTGGTGTCACAGCTTTGGCCATGTGGCCTGGCCTCCTCTTAGCTTTGTGGGCTGCCACGTGCCGGTGCTGTCACCTGAGAGGACGGCGCCAACGTGATTTCCTCCAACAAAGCTACTAAGCCAACTCTGCCCCTTCATGTGCTTGGGCAACTGTCTTTTCTCATTTTTCAGGTCTTTGGGTTTTTTTGTTTTGTTTTGTTTTGTTTTTGCTTTTTTCCAGTACTTTGGTTTGTTACCTCAGTGTAGGATCTTCTATTTGTTCCAGCCCCTGAAAAAAATTTTGGATCATGATTGTGTCATTCTACAAATTAGCAATTAGTCCCACATGCTGCATCAGCAGGCCATCGCCATCCTCGCCAAGCCATCACTAAAATCTTTCCACAGGGCGGTGCTGGAGGCAGAACTCTACCCAAGCACACACACAAAGCCTTGTCGTGACCTGAAATCAAGCAGTTAGGAGAAAGCGCTTTGGGTGCCATCATTCTGCTGCCAGGAACTCAGCTCCCTGATCTGCTTCCACACGTTCCCATTTCGTCCACCTGGATGTCACGAGAGGCCTTGCCCACACTGTTCACCCCTATCAGTCTGTCTAAGAACCATATCCAAAAAGGGAATGAGGTCAGCTTGGCATGGCTTGTTCACTCTGCCGGCATCGCTGCTTTCTCGCTGTGTGCTCACCCACCATCTGTTTAATAAGCCTTTTGGACAGTTTTCCAGGGCTCCCTCTAACTGGGCTGCTTGTCCATATTCACGGAATCCCCTGATAGTGCACTCTTTCATTGAAAATCTAGCCACCGGTCACCTGCCTCCAGGCTCACAGCACTTTGCATTCCACAGCTCCCTCAAGCCATCCTGTCTTTACCCGCAACCAGGACAGCCCCACTAGAAAAAACCACCTCTCAGCCGCACTAGAAAAACCACTTCTCCCTGTGCTTCTACATCATCTGGTGGTCAGCACTCCAACTGAGAAATAAAAATGGGCCAAGCACAGTGGCTCACGCCCATAATCCTAACACTTTGAGAAGCCAAGGCGGGAGAATCACTTGAGCCCAGGAGTTCAAGACCAGCCTAGGCAAAATAGCGAGACCCTATCTACAAAATTTTTTTCTTTTTTGAGACGGAGTCTGGCTCTGTCGCCCAGGCTGGAGTGCAGTAGCACGATCTTGGCTCACTGCAAGCCCCGCCTCCTGGGTTTACGCCATTCTCCTGCCTCAGCCTCCTGAGTAGCTGGGACTACAGGCGCCTGCCACCATGCCTGGCTAATTTTTTGTATTTTTAGTAGAGATGGGGTTTCACGGTGTTAGCCAGGATGGTCTCGATCTCCTGAACTCATGATCCACCCACCTCGGCCTCCCAAAGTGCTGGGATTACAGGTGTGAGCCACCGTGCCCAGCCAAAAAAAAATTTTTAATTAGCCAGGCATAGTGGCCTGCACCTGTAGTTTCAGCTACTTGGAGGCTGAGGCAAGAGGATGGCTTGAGACCAGGAGTTCATGGTTAAATGAGCTATGATGGCACCATGGCACTGCAGCCTAAGTGACAGAGTAAGACCCTGTCTCAAAGAAGAAAAAAGAGAGGGAGAGAGAAGGAAGAAAAAGGAAGCAAAGAAGAAAGGAAGAAAATAAGAAAGGAAGAAAGAGTGAGAAGCAGCCTCCCCACTGGGGGACCCCTAGGCACCTCTCCCGCTACAACGGGTGGAGATCTTCCCCAAATTATACTGGATGGCTTCCATTCCTCTGCCTTCTCATTGCATTTGCTAACCAGGTTCTTTTCATTCCTTTATCAAGAGACTCTTTTCCTTAACTAACGCACCTAGTAGGTTGCCATTACTACTAATGGCAGAAACCGCAATTACTTTTGTAGCAACCTATAACATTTCACAGTCTTCTGTTGTAAAGGTCACCTTTTAGTGGGAGCTACCACCTTTTTATCCTAATTCCCTTTTTCCTGGATTCTGAATGCCTTTGCCCCTTTTCTGAGTTTTTTTTTGTTTTTTTTTTTTTTTTTTTTTGCATGTTTTAAACAAGACATTTTAAAATGTCATTACATAGTCGCTTCTTCACAAGAGGAAATAAAGAATGAGCTGTCACCGTCTGTGCCCCTCATGGCCCATCCTGCCTGCGCATTTTTGGCTACTTTTTCCCCACTTCACTCATGTATTTTCCAGTCTGAAACGGACTTCTTGGGAAAGAATGAGAAGGTGAGGTATGGCTTCAGATTACCATCTGGGGTGTAGTAAATAATCTATCCCTTATTCCCATCACATCCCTAATGACCTTGGGGAAAGTTCAGAGCCTCGAGCTGCCACCACCCTGCCTGCGGCCCCACACACCCGGTGCAGATACCCAGAGCAGCTCCTCCAGGCACAGTTTCAGCCAGTGGAAGAATCATCCATCTCCAGGCTCTGACAGACAAACGAGGCGAGAAGGAGACCAGATCTGGTTTTTCACTGGAAAACAATGAGCTCATGCTTTCTCTCTGGGGACCCAGGAAGTGGAGACAGATCTGGAGATGGGAGACAGTGATGGAGGCAGGCAGAGGTGATGAAGGATGGGCCAGGAAGAGGAAGGAGGCCAGTCTGGCACTTTTTAGATGTCACTTTTGATAAGAATCCCCAGCTCTCAGGCCAGAGGGAAACATCCATTTTCTTTAAATTAAGGATTCAGCATGAGGCAGTTGTCCTAAAGGAAAGGGACGAGGAGAAGATAAACAGACTTGGAAATTCGTCATTCCTGCTTCTTCAGAGAAAAGTAAAATGATTGTTCATGAGTCACCAGAATTGCAGATGCCAGGACAGAGATGGCTTTCCTGGGCTCTGCCACCGCCGCCTCTGGGTGTGGGGTTTTGGGACCCAATGGCAGACACTCTGCTGGCCAGCTTCTCCCCAGTCAAGTCCGCCTCCTCCAGGTATGCACCTCTAGAAGGCCAAGGCCAGGCATTTCGTACAGACTGAGCTCAATAAAAATGAGAGGATTCAGACAGCCACCCAGATGCTTCCAAATAACGTAATGAATGTTTAGTTTCAGCTAGGGGAAAAAAAAATGCATATCACTGAGTTTTCCACTTTTCCTTTGAAAAGGGAGTTACATAATGCTGATTTTCCTTTTTACCAGTTAATTCAGAGAGAGAGAAAGAAGAGATTAGGGAAGAACTGGGGGGAACTGAGTTGTACTTGAGAAACAAAATTCAGATGATTGACTATTTTCCTCTTCAACCTGTTACATGTCTTAGCTAAAACTTGAATGGAAACTGGCAGGGCGCGGTGGCTCATGCCTGTAATCCCAACACTGTGGGAGGCTGAGGTTGGTGGATCACCTGAGGTCAGGAGTTCGAGACCAGCTTGGCCATCATGGTGAAACCCCATCTCTACTAAAAATACAAAAAAATTAGGCAGATGTGGTAGTGCATGCCTATAATCCAGCTACTTGGGAGGCTGAGGCAGGAGAATTGCTTGAACCCAGGAGGTGGAGGTTACAGTGAGCCAAGATCGCACCACTGCACTCTAGCCTAGGCAAGAGAGTGAGACTCCATCTCAAAAACAAAAAACAAAAAACTTGAGTGGAAACTAAAGATCACAGACAGAATGTAGAAACCCCAAATAGATGAATCGTGTTTCTCTTTATACCTCTGTCTACTCACAAAATTGATTATTTCCATGTTTAAGTTAAATGACTTGGCTAGATTACAGATGTTAATTGAAGTGTTAATTTATCCTGACTCCCTAGTTGCAATGAAATTCAAAAACAGAACTGAAAAAAGGAATAGCAACTTATTCACTCTTTTCCTCCTGTGTCTGGCAGCACTATGCAGAATAAAGAGCATGGGTGCTGGAGCCAATTTGCCATGGGTTCTAATCCTGGCTTTAAGAATCCCTAGATATGGGATCTTGGCCAAATTAATGAAGCCCTCTCTATATACACAAGTGTCTTTATTTTAAAATGGTGTGGTGCAAGTATCTACCCCCTTAGGGATATTGCGAGGATTCAACAAGTTCATATAGGTAAAGCATTTTGTGCCTGGTATGTCATAAGCAATCCATAATTGTTATTGCTATTACTATACTATGGCACCATTTGGGACACAGATTGTAGATGTCAGACACCACAAATGTCCTTTAAGACATGCAGCAAGCACAAATCTGTCATGGTTTAACAAAAGAAATGAATGTCTAGGAGAAGCTTCCTATCATCCCGTCTTCTTCTGGCCTCAGGTACTGATCTCACTTTCTTTCTCTGCCATGTTGCTGGCATCTCACCCCATCCCCACTCGCAGCCCAAGGCAGCATCTCCCATTATGCTGTAACCCTGGCTGTGTCCTACCATCCTACTCCTGGCTCAAGGACTGAACCTACTGTGCCCTGATTTCCAGTCCCCTCGAAGACCAATTACACCAGTGAGCTTCTCCAGCACATCTCCTCCACCCATGCATGATAACCCCAAGACATGGAAGCAGAAACATGGCTGCAGCTGCCCAGCACCAAGTATAGTTTGATGTTTGATGCACCCAGGCGAGTCATGACTCAGGACTCACCTTTGACCTGCAAGGATGATACTTGTGAGTTAAACAAGTGACCCCTAACCCCCAACCCTTAGCTCTAACCTGATGAGTCCCAGCCAAGATGGAATTTATTATTTTTTAACTTTCAGAAATGCTGCTCCACATTCCATTTCCCAATTAAAACAGTAAAGCTAACAGATATACCAAGATTTGGTAAAGACAGGGGAAATAGAAACTTCCAGAAACTGTTATTTGGAGTATAAGTTATTCCAAACACTTGACAAAGTCAAGTAGAAATGTATATGCCCTATGGCCCAAATTTACAGCCCCTCGACAAACTCCTACATGTGTGCCTGAGGAGAACATATATACAAGGATGTTCAATACAGCATGCTTGCAAAAAAGAGTGAAAACCAAATATCCAAAAAAGAGTGAAAACCAAAAAAAGTGGAAAAGTATAAGGTGGTCACATTCACATGATAGAATATTATAGAGTCATTAAAATAAATGAACTAGAACTGTATGTGTGCATGTCTGTGTGTGTAATGACAGACCTCAAAATATAATATTAAAAGCAAATAGAACTGCAGATTGATAGGTACAGTATCATACTGATATGGTTTGACTGTGTCCCCAAGCAAATCTCGACTTGAATTGTATCTCCCAGAATTCCCATGTGTTGTGGGAGGGACCCAGGGGGAGGTAATTGAATCATTGGATCCAGTCTTTCCTGTGCTATTCTTGTGATAGTGAATAAGTCTCATAAGATCTGATGGGTGTATTGGGGGTTTCCACTTTTGCTTCTTTCCCATTTTTTCTTGCTGCCACCATGTAAGAAGTGCCTTTCACCTCCTGCCATGATTCTGAGTCCTCCCCAGCCACGTGGAACTGTAAGTTCAAGTAAACCTCTTTTTCTTCCCAGTCTCGGGTATGTCTTTATCAGCAATGTGAAAATGAACTAATACAGTGGATTGCTACCAGTTGAGTGGAGTGTTGCTGAAAAGATACCTGAAAATGTGGAAGCAACTTTGGAACTGGGTAACAGACAGAGGTTGGAACAGTTTGGTGGGCTCAGAAGAAGACAGGAAAATGTGGGAAAGTTTGGAATTTCCTAGACACTTGTTGAATGGCTTTGCCCCAAATGCTGATAGCAATGTGGACAATAAGGTCCAGGCTGAGGTGGTCTCAGATGGAGATAAGGAACTTCTTGGGAATTGGAGTAAAGGTGACTCCTATTATGTTTTAGCAAAGAGACTAGTAGCATTTTGCCCCTGCCCAAGAGATTTGTGGAACTTTGAACTTGAGAAAGACAACTTAGGGTATCTGGTGGAAGAAATGTCTAAGCAGCAAAGCATTCAAGAGGTGACTTGGGTACCGTTAAAGGCATTCAGTTTTATAAGGGAAGC
The DNA here is from genome assembly GCF_037993035.2 of Macaca fascicularis. Taxonomy (NCBI): domain Eukaryota; kingdom Metazoa; phylum Chordata; class Mammalia; order Primates; family Cercopithecidae; genus Macaca; species Macaca fascicularis. Next base: position 182,852,546 of record NC_088377.1, on the reverse strand, counting down.
AGAGCATAAAAGTTTGGAAAATTTGCAGCCTAACTATGCGATAGAAAAGAAAAACCCATTTTCTGGGGAGAAATTCAAGCCGGCTGCAGAAATGTGCATAAACAGCAAGGAGCCTAATGTCAATCCTCAAGACTATGGGGAAAATGTCTCCAGGCCGTGTCAGAGACCTTCATGGCAGCCCCTTCCATCACAGGCCTGGAGGCCCAGGAAGAAAAAGGGGTTTCGTGGGCTGGGCCCACATGCTGTGTGCAGCCTAGAGACTTGGTGCCCTGTGTCCCAGCCACTCCAGCTGTGGTTGAAAGGGGCCAGTGTACAGGTTAGATGTGGCTTCAGAGGGTGGAAGCCCCAAGCCTTGGCAGCTTCCACATGGTGTTGAGCCTGTGGGTGCACAGAAGTCAAGAATTAGGTAGGGGAACCTCCACCTAGACTTCAGAAGATGTATGGAAATGCCTGGATGCCCAGGCAAAAGTTTGCTGCAGAGGTGGGGCCCTCAAGGAGAACCTCCGCTAGGGCAGTGTGGAAGGGAAATTTGGAGTGGGAGCCCCCACACAGAGTCCCTACTGGGGCACCACCTAGTGGAGCTGTGAGAAGGCCACTGTCCTCCAGAACCCAGAATAGTAGATCCACCGACAGCTTGCATCGTGCACCTAGAAAAGCCGCAGACACTCCACACCAGCCCATGAAAGCTGCCAGTGGGGAGGCTGTACCCTGCAAAGCCACAGGGATAGAGCTTTCCAAATCCATGGGAACCCACCTCTAGCATCAGCCTGGCCTGGATGTGAGACATGGAGCCAAAGGAGATCATTTTGGAGCTTCAACATTTGACTGCCCTGCTGGATTTCAGTCTTGTGTGGGCCCTGTAGCCCCTTTGTTTTGGCCAATTTCTTCCATTTGAAACGGCTATATTTAGCCAATACCTGTATCCCCATTGTATCTAGGAAGTAACTAGCTTGCTTTTTATTTTACAGGCTCATAGGCAGAAGAGAGTTGCATTGTCTCAGATGAGACTTTGGGCTGTGGACTTTTGGGTAATTGCTGAAATAAGACTTTGGGGGACTGCTGGGAAGGCATGATTGGTTTTGAAATGTGAGGACATGAGATTTGAAGAGGCCAGGGGTGGAATGATATGGTTTGGCTGTGCCCTCACCCAAATCTCAACTTGAATTATATCTCCAAGAACTCCCACATGTTGTGGGAGGAACCCAGGGGGAGGTAATTGAATCATGGGGTCCGGTCTTTCCCATGCTATTTTTATGATAGTAAGTAAGTCTCACAAGATTTGATGGGTTTATCAGGGGGTTCTGCTTTTGCTTCTTCCTCATTTTTTCTTGTTGCTGCCATGTAAGAAGTATATGAGGTAGCCTGAAGCCAACCCACAAGGTCCAGAATGGCATATGAAGAGTCTGTACCTTGCTCAACAGGAAACAGAAGTACTTTGAGGGCCAGAGCTGGGCAGGGTCCTGCAGGGGGCCTTTGGAACTGACAGCAGGGCATTCAGGGAAGGACCTGGGCTGGGGCTATTGTGCTTATCCAGGCACCAGAGTGGGGCCTGAGTATGGCTGGAGACATGGGCAGGGTGGATGCACAGGAGCCCATCAAGTCTACACTTGGCTTCCAGGTCCCCTTGAAGTTGACTGCTCCTTGCAGGGATGGGCCCAGCCTAGGCCTCCCTGCACACTGTGCTCACCCTTCTCCTGCAGCAGAGTCCAACAGCCACTCTCACTTCCCAAACATAAGAGCTAAGAGGTGGCAAGTGAGTACCCCCTGGCACCCCAAGCATCCAGACAGAGTGAGAGGAGAGGAGCAAATCGTGCTGATGGAGTCACCTGACCCTGGAAGGGCTGCCCAACTCCTCCGTATAAGCACATTATTCCCATGACTCCAGGGACCCCTTAGGTTTTGCATTCAGGGCTTCTCTGAAATCAGAAGCCAGCATACAGAAGCAGAGAGAGATAAGACAGACAGCTGTCTCTTATCTAGTTTTGCAAGGCCTCAGGTTGCCACTCCATTCACTGCAGTGAACAGAACTGGTGCTGCAGGAGCCTGGCCAGGAAGCCTTCCCAAGGGAACTCAGGATCCCAAAAGCACAGCCAAGAGCAGGGGTGGTTCAGCAGAGGGGCTGGAGGCAGAGGATGCTATGGCCACCACCTCATGGGAGAAGCAGGCTGCAGGGGCAGGTCTTGACTGGAGGATGGGCAGAGGAGTTGGAGGTAAGCAGAGACCATGGCCGGAGTGGAACAATTAGATAGAGGGCATGGGCAGCTAACACTGGAGAAATGTCCATTTTCCTACATTTTTTCCTGCTTACAGAAGATGGAATACATTAAGATTTTTAAAATAAAAATAAATACCAAATCACAAGATGCCTCCCTGCCTGGGAATTAGGACTTCAAAACGCACATCATAGAGATGTTTATGGAATAAAGTGGCAGATATGAACCACCAAAGCAAGTGGTGTCTGAGTACTGAGACAGATGGAAGTAAACACCTAAAAATGAAGACCACTGGCTGGGCGCAGTGGCTCACGCCTGTAATCCCAACACTTTGGGAGGCTGAGGTGGGCATGGATCACCTAAGGTCAGGAGATCGAGACCATCCTGGCTAACATGGTGAAACCCGTCTCTACTAAAAATACCAAAAATTAGTCAGGTGTGGTGGCACGCACCTGTAGTCCCAGTTACTAGGGAGGCTGGGTCAAGAGAATCGCTTGAACCAGGGAGGTGGAGGTTGCAATGAGCCAAGATCGCACCACTGCACTCCAGCCTGGAGGACAGAGCAAGACTCTGTCTCAAAAAAAAAAAAATAAAACAAACAACAACAACAACAAAAACAAAAAGAAGACCACTGCATGGAGAGTCCCCATTCCTTCTCATGTCTCATCCCAAGTCACAGCAGTTCCCAGTTAGCTCCTGGGATATCTGCCTTGGTGCTTCTTCCTGCTCGACTGGCCACCCCCACCTCCCCCTTCCTCAGGTGCATGGCCAATCTCCCCCTCCATACCCTGACAGTCCTTATCTAACCTCTGGTGTCTCTGCTGATCTTGGTCACTCCCTGCAGACCTGGAGCCCTCTGCCTGTCCTCTCTCTATAGCTACTTGGTGCTTCTTCCCCAGTAGGGCCCTGCCTCTCTCTGCTGCATAGGTGATAGAAGAACTGGGCCAGAATTCAGAAAATCCAGCTCAATTTCAAACATGGGAATTTTCTATATAGTAATAGTGGCATCTCAAATCAGTAACGGAAATGATGGTTTATTTAATAAATGATATTCAGTAAACTGGATAGCCCTCTGGGAAAAATAAGCAAAATAAGATAAAAATTGAAGGCACACTTTGCACCTTAAACCAGGGTAAATTCCAAATGGATCAAATATTTGTTTGGAAAAATTTAAGTCACAAAGCATTGGAAGAAGTATAAAACCTTTTTATAGCCCAAATGAAAGAAAGTCTTTGCAACTATGACCCAAAACCCACAAAAGAAAATACTGATAAATTTGAATATGTAAAAATACAAAATTTCACATAGCAAAATCAAAAAACAAACTGAGAGGAATACTTGCAACTTACATCACAAAGAACTCATTTGCTGCAAGGATAAAAAAAAAAAAAGCACCTACAACTGATAATAAAAAGATCAACCAATACAATTTAAAAATGAGCAGAAGATGTGAACAGAAAGTTCATGGAAATACAAATGTCACTTAAACATATGAAAAGATACTCAAGAGCACTCAAAATAAGACAGCTACAGATTAAATCTACACTGAATGCCATTTGTAACTATCATTCTTGCCAAGGCCCGGAATCAAGGTTGATGGCAGTGGTGAGACGTGGAGAACCAGACACTGTCGTGAGTTGCCGTTGGAGTGTACATTTTGTAAATTTGTTCAGCCTCTCTGGAGGGCAATCCATCAAGACCTCTCAAAATTACAAAGCCTCAGTTTGACCCAGAAATTCCACATTTAGTAACTTATCCAAGAGATGTTTCACAGGTGTGAAATGACAGATGTACAAGGTTATTCACTGCCACTCTGCTCATAAGAGCAACCTAAATTTCCATCAATAGGAGAATGAATAAATCATGGTACATGCATGCAATGGAAGGCAATAGAGCCATTTTAAAATAGACAAGGCTCTTTAGAAACTGATATGGAATGCCTTAACAGATAAATTAAATGAAAAAAAGCAAGGTGTAATATATATGATAAGCCCTTACTTAATGGCATTGATAGGTTCCTGGAAACTGGCTTTAAGTGAAATTACGTATAACGAAACCAGTTATTTTTTCTCATCAATGTTATAATGAAATAATGTTATTCAAGGACCTGATGTATGTTGCTTCACTTAAAATCGCAGCTTCCAAGAACCTATTGATGATGTTAAGTGAGGACTCAATATACCACATGTATGTAAAAAAAGGAAAAGAGGTGACAAATATAAATATAGATGAACAGGTATATGCTTGCCTATGCATAAAACATCTCTGGATGCAAACTAGTAATACTGGTTGTCTACAGAAGGATACTTGGGAGTTTGGGAAAATCAGAGGGAAAGAAACATTGCTTGTACAGATGCTCCCCAACTTAAGAGAGTTTGACTTACGATTTTTCACCTTTACAATGGCGTGAAAGTGATACACATTCAGTAGAAACCGTATGTCAAGTACCCATATGACCAACTTGTTTTTCACTTTCAATACAGTATTCAATAAATTACATGAGCTGGGCATGGTGGCTCCTGCCTGTAATCCCAACACCTTGAGAGGCCAAGGTGGGAGGATCACTCGAGCCCAGGAGTTCAAGACCAGCCTAGGCAACATAGAGAGACTTCATCTCTATTAAAAAAAATTAGTCAGCCACAGTGGCACACGACTATAGTCCCAGCTATTTGGGAGACTGAAGCATGGGGATCGCTTGAGCCCAGGAGGTCAAGGCTATAGTGAGCTGTGATCACACCCCTGTACTCCAGCCTGGGCAACAGAACAAGACCCTGTCTAAAAGAAAAAAAAAGTTACATGAGATATCCAACACTTTGTTATAAAATAGGCCTTGTGTTAGATGATTTTGCCCAACTGCAGGCTAATGTAAGTATTCTGAGCACATTTAAGGTAGGCTAGGCTAAGCTATGATGTTTTGTAGGTTAGGTATATTAAGTGCATTTTCTACTGCTGATATTTTCAACTTCTGATGGGTTGATCAGGACAAAACCTCATCATAAGTCAAGGAGGATCTGTTTATCCTTTTATGCTTTTAAGACACTGAACCATGTGAATGTATTGCCTATTTTTTAAACGTTGATTATAATGCTAAAAAACAAAAGAAGGTAAAGTTAAAAATCACAAAAAAAGAATATGGGTCTGTCCCAGCTCTGCCCAGGATGATGTGGGCATGGCCACTTCCCCTCTCTGAACCTCTGACTCTGAGCCCTGCCCTTCAGGGTTCCACACTCACAGCTGCACAGGGCCCAGCAGCCCTGGTGGTTCTTGGTAGAGACCATCCAGTTTCCAGCACTCAGAGCCCTCCTCTTGCCACAACTTGGGCCACCCTTCTCTAAACTCCAAGGCAAGGCTGACCTTTCCCAGAGAGACGTTAGAGTGGCTGACACAGTCAGGATTCTGCTCAGGCTGAGGTGGGAGCCAGCTCTATCACTGCCACCACGAACTCTGCCCTGACCTTATATACCAGACTGGGTGACTGGGCCTCTGCTTTATTCTCCCATGACCAGGGCCTGACTGTGATGACCACTTCTGTCACCAGTTTCCCTAAGCTGAGGACTCCACCTTCTGGATTCCTGGCCTCAGATGAACTTCAGAGGCTCGGTCCCTGGCTGCCAGACCTAGGAACTGACCCAATAGTCTACAGGCTGCCCTTAAGTTCCTGCTGCTCTGCCTGTCTGCTGTCTGCCCGCCCACCAGGATCGGCCCACTGGCCGGGCTCAGCTATTCATTCCTGACTCCAGAGTGCCCTGGAAGGGTTTCCTCTACTCTGGGTGCCCCTGCAGCCACTGCATGGGAAAGTTCTGCCTTCACTCAATGCTTCGCATGGCCAACCCATTAGAGCTTTGCTCTTGGAAACAGGCCTTCAAGTCTTTCCCTCTGGCTACGTTCTAGTACAATGCAGTGAGGGATTCTCTTTTGTCATTTGATGTTCATTCTGGGTTATATTCAAACAGATCAGAAAGTCTCTTATGATGTCCAGGTACCACAGATGTCTGAAAGATGAAACATGGCTTCATTGTAGACCTTCAGAGCTACGCTGGCTCCACCACTCTATCTTTCCAAAGGACACTGTGACCTCCTCGGTTTGGGCTTCTGATTCCTTGTCAACTAATTCAGCATCAGGCCATGTGGCCTTGGACCTTCCTCAGGCAGCTGGATTCAGGTATACCTTCCAGCTCAGCATTACCAGTGAATAACGCTGGCTGTTTTCAGGGTTTCTCAGGTTTGGGTAAGTCTGTGACCTTGATTCTCTCCAGGCTTATCTTCAATCCGCAGCACATCCCAGACTTTGCAAAGCAGCCTGTAATTTTTGTGTGTCCTCTCGTGTGAGTACTTCAAGGTCACAATCACCAGCACAGAGCAATCAGCTCTCAAAGGACTGTCTTAATGGATGTTGTTTGCAGCTTATCCTAACTAGAATGTAAGCTTATTTCTGTTTTATCTCCTCATAACACCTAGGGAAGCACAAGGCCTGCATACAGATGTAGAACATACAGGAAAAAAGTTGGGGACTGGAAGTCAGGAAGCTAGATCTGTCTCTCACTTGCTCATTGTGTATCACTGGGCAAGCCTCTCGACTTCTCGCTGACTCAGTTTCCTCCTGCATCAAATAAGAGCAGTTATGCAAGTTGAGTATTTGCACAAGAAGTGTTTTGGATCTTGGATCTTTTCAGATTTTTGAAACACTTGCATTATACTCACCATTGAGCCTTCCTAATCCAAAAATCCAAAACCTGAAATGCTCCAATGAGCATTTCCCTTGAGCATCATGTTGACACTCAAAAAGTTTCAGAATTTGGAGCATTTTAGATTTTGCATTTTTGGATTAGGGATGCTCAACCTGTACCTACTTCAAGGGGTGGTTGTGACAATCCAGTGAGTTCAGGCATGTGAAGATGTGGGTTTAGCCATTACACACAACACAGTAGCTAAAGAGATTGAGATACTGAAAGTCACTTTAAAAGCATCATCTCAAAGAAGCTTCTCTAGGAGAAACAGGCTCTGTGTCATTCACATGGATTTGCGCTGCTCCGCTGTGCCAGATACCAGGTGACCCCTAAGACACTGCAGGGCCAACAGCCCTGGTAAAAGCACAGCCACATTGTTAGCAGCCACTGGTGGGGCTACTCACTGTCCCTGGGAATCAAGAGACCCACTCACATAACAGTTTTCACAGTTCCATCCCCTAGAAACTAGAGAAACGTGCCTCGGCCACCCATGCCACATGGCCCAGCACAAGATGCTGAATGAGGCTGATCAAATCCTCTCCGAAGTGAAGATAATGCTAGAAACACTGAAAGAATGCAGCTGAAGTGAAGAGGGGACTATAAGATGAAGCTGGTGTCAAGGAAAAAAAAAATCAATAAAATGAAATAAATAAAATGTAGGTTAAGGCGGGAAGGAGACGGACAAGGAGGAAGCTAAGTAGAAACAGCAGATGGGGAGGGAGGAGCAGAGGCCCTGATAGGAAGGGCAGGATGGGGCTGCTTCAGTTTACACCCCTGCCAGGCATGCCGTGCAAATCCACCCTCTTTTCTTGACATAATCTTTGTGGGTTTCCTGATGTCAAACCAAACAAACTTGGTACCCTAAAAATGCATCCAACTTTCAAAACACAACTCCCTCTCTGAACCAGAGCTATTGGCACCACCTGCTCAGTTCCTGGCACCCACTGGACCTTCTAGGATTAGCTCTTGCTTCCTACCCATGACCTTGACTCTTTAACCACACACTGAACCTGCTACAGGTTGATACTGGCTTTCTCTCCACCCTAACACATGCACACCCCTACCCGAACCCCATTTTTCTTTTTTATAGTATCAAGTCACAGTGGGCAGGAAAGGTGATAAGTGACTAAGGATCTAGAAGGTTTCAAGAAATTGAAGTTTCAAAAGGAGAGAATTCTCAGGAGAAGCTGATCAAGGACCAAATTCCGCATTAGTCTCACAATTAAGATTATCTACAGAGATCTGCTCTGGGCAGGTCTGATTGAGGCATTTAATATCAGCTCCCCAGAAAAGCCCTGAATGTATCTTAACAGCCTATGCCACGACTGTGCTATGGAAAGGTGGAAGGGAAGTGCTGGGTGGAAAAGGGCATGGTCCCTGGCTAGGGATCCACCCCCAAGGACCGAGGTGAGGACTGGCATTTTTGTTTGCCCAAATGTGGCATTTTCCAGGACGACCCTGGCCTGCCACAGCCCCATCCTGTACCTATAAAAACCCCAGAGACCCTAGCGTGAAGACACACAAGCAGCTGGACGTCAAGAGGAACGGATCTGTGGAAGAAGACACAAGCAGCTGGAGACAGGAAGAGACACATGGGCGGAGGAACACACAAGCGGCTGGGCGTCGAGGGACTGTTGGGAGTCCACCGACAGGCAAGGGCATGCCAGCAGGCCACTGACCCGCAGAACGACATGGAGTTTGGCCAGGGCGGTCGGGGGAGAGCCCAGGCCGCTGAGCGGCCTGAATCCAGGGGAAAACCATCTTCCTTCTGGCTCCACCATCTGCTGAGGGCTCCTTCCACTCAATGAAACCTTGCACTCATTCTCCAAGCCCGTGTGTGATCGGACTCTTCCAGTACACCAAGGCAAGAACCCCGGGATACAGAAAGCCCTCTGTCCTTGCGATAAGGCAGGAGGCTAATTGAGCTAACACAAGCCACCTACGGACGGCTAAACTAAAAGAGCACCCTGTAACACACGGCCACTGGGGATTCAGCTGTGAACATTCACGCCTAGACACTGCCGTGCGGTTGGAGCCCCACAACCCGCCCATCTGTATGCTCCCCTAGAGCTTTGAGCAGCAGGGCACTGAGGAAGTGAGCCACACCCCCATCGCACGCCCTGAGAAGGGTGCAAGGGAACTTTTCCCCTTTCAACTGCACTGATCTTTAGACGTGTCTGGCCACATCCAGAGGGTGAGTAGGACAGCTGCAGCTTAGAACAGAAGTGCTGATTGGAATTCAGAATATCTAGAGTCTAGTCCCAGGATTACCTGTGTTTTCCTCTCTCTGGGTCTTCCAGAAGTTTGTTTGTACCAAGGATCAATGAGTCGGCCAGGAGAATATTCATCCTGAGAAGAGGGTCACTGTGCATAAACTTGGTCCAAGAACAATAGATGAGAGTGCGGAGAGGGGATTCCAAATGCTGGCAGATGTGTTGCTTTGGAGTTCCCCCAAGCTCCCTGCTCTGGGAATTGATGTCAGAGCCCTAAAGAGGTTTAACAAAATAAAGAGCCAACAGCCAAAAGTCCCCACAAGATATTGTCACGCACCCAGGGCAGCACAAGTAGGTGAAATTGACTGGGAGAGCCAGAGGCTCCCACATATACAATGTGGGGAGTGGCAGGAGATCCTCAAAGTTGGGGCTAAATAGGCCATAGGGTGGGTCTTGCTGGCAGAGAGGACAGGGTGAAGGAAATGTCAGACCCTCCAGGTAGCCTAGGGTCAAGAGCATTTAGAAACACACCAGACACTCCTGGGAACTCTCAGAACCCACTGGGAAGAATTTGAGGGTCCCTAAAGAACAACAGTGGGGGAGGAAAGACTGAAAATCAGGCTTAAAACCTTATCCAAGACAAAAAAGCAACGGCTGATCTATCACATCAATCAGGTAAAATCCAGTGAACAAATACCGAGCAACTGTGAAAAATACTGTTCAAGATAATAGAAATATGGCCTCCAGAATGTTACATAGATTACTAGGCCCTGATATTTTCCTCAAGCTTTAAAAGCAATTGCTGTTCTCATTGGTAACGGCTGATAGCCTGAGCTGTTCTGCAGGGAACTCTGCGAGGGAGAGGAATCCCCCAGGAAAACTCCCACAAAGAATGTCTCTCCTTTAATAAAAACCCTCCAAGTGCAGGGACAAGTTTCCAAGAAGCATCGCTGGCTGAAGGCTGCCCTCAGAGAGGTCCAGTTCCATCGTGTCTGAACGTGATGCTTCTTTGCTGAGGCCAAACCTGGCTGTCCTGCACACCAACGAGGCCGCACGCCAGGGCTAACTCCACCATGAACCAGCACGTGGATGAACCCACAGTCTTCAGCTTAGGACCTGTCACTTCCAGAAAATGCTCTTATTTCTCAACTATCATAATCATATACATATTCATAATTATCCATAATTCATGTCATTAGGTATCAGGAACAACACAAGGTACTGGGTTGAGAAAAGTAAGAAAATGCAGTCTCGGCCTTAGCAGGTTACAATGTGATCTATTTGGAGGAGCAAAAAGGAGGAAGATGAGAAGGAGGAGGAGAGAAGTCAAGTCTAAGGAATTGTTGCTTTAATAAACATAAAGAACTATGTGGTGACTAACACATCAGTGTTTAGGATATAAATAGGCGTCTCTAAATTGTTTGAAATCAGAAAATGATACTTATTTACATTTCTAATATAGACAAGTAACTGCTTTTTCCTAGGTAACACAAAGAAAAATTTCAAACCCAGCTGTTTGCAGAATGAAAAGGTCTGACTTAAGAGGGCACTAATTTTTGCCACTTACCAAATTAATTTCCTGTGCATTTTCAACAATTGAGGGCAAATCAAAGGACCCGGAATTTGAGAGGGAACATTCTAATGACAGGGTGGGCTGTGAAGGCTGCCAAAGATCACAAGCTGTTCCCTCCCACCCTTGGTTTATTAACCCCATGCTGCTGAAAGAGTTCAGGTCTGCAAGAGATCAAGGACAAAATGTTTACTCTGAGGTCCTCTGACTCACAAGGCGTTAGGATGTATAGTCAACATTGTTTTTATAATCAGGAATATTAGCCATTAGGCAGTGTACTTCATTCATTCAAGCACATATGATTCCCCAGTAAAAAGGTTTGATTAGTGACAAAATTCAGGACTTTGATATCCTTACTTCAATGTCTGATGAACACCATTTCAACATGTTGACTATTCAAAGCTGTATTGGTTTGTTCTCACGGTGCTAATAAACACATACTCGAGACTGGGTAATTTATAAGGGAAAGAGACTGAATGGACTCACAGTTCAGCGTGGCTAAGGAGACCTCACAATCATGGTGGAAGGCAAAGGAGAAGCAAAGGCACATCGTATGTGGCACAGGGAAAAGAGAGCTTGTGCAGGGGAACTCCCATTTATAAAACCATCAGATCTCATGAGCGTTATTCACTACCACAAGAACAGTATGGTGGAAACCGCCCCATGATTCAGTTATCTCCACCTGGCCCCACCCTTGACATGTGGGGATTACTACAATTCAAGGTGAGATTTGGGTGGGGACACAGCCAAGCCATATCAAAACCCAATGTCCCCATCAACTCTTCTGTTTCCCTCACTAATTCTTCCCAGCCAGGTGACCTACTTCTCAACCTGTGGGATTCCAGATGAACTGTGCCCTAGAACTGGACTGTTTGAGGCTTTAACACACAATGAATTCTTGACATATGTTTGTTAAAACTCATGATTAAATACATATAAGGGGAATATATAATACAGGGATGACCAGTGTAACAAGCCAGCATAATAAGTTTGAGACCTGAAGACACAATAACTTCTTGACACACAAGTCAAGGACCAGGGCTGTTGGCCCCACCCTCTTGGACCCAGTAGGAAGAGTCTAAAGAGTTTCCTGGCTGCACATAACGTGTCCTTAGTCATGCAGGCCTTCTCAATCGTGGTGGCCTGAGGCTGCTGCCCGGCGAGCATGCACGAGTTCCCTCAGTGCCCAGGACACTTACCTGGTTCCAGACCCCTGATGTCCAGGCCCCCAAATTCTTTCTCTGTGTCATATTCTTATAGGTCTAGCTTTAAGGCATGAGAACTTCAAAAGTAAGCCAATCGGAAAGGGTATGCACTGGGAATGAGCAGGACTGGGTGAAAAGACTACTCAGCTCAAGGTCTAGCCTGAATGATAATGACCCCCAGTCTAAATATCAATGTTGCTAGTGCAAACTAGATTAGTTCACAGGCAACGGATCCAAGCTGGTGGGTGGACTCCAGCAGCAGGACTCTTTGGGTTGAGGTGAGCCTCCTAGTTGGGCAGCCAGTAGCACCATGATTCTAAAGAAAGCGATTGCGGATCCTGGACAGGATTGGCACCCAAAGAGGAAGACTCACCAAGAGTTTTCAGGAAATAAGGGATGCAGTTTAGCATGATAACATTCAAGGACCAGAGATCAAAGAGGAGTATATGTGGCTGTGGCTATCCTGGTCCTAGCTCGTGGCTGTGAACCCGAAATCACTGTCACCCTAGTCTTGTCACTGACAGTTAATGCTCATTGCAGATTTGAAGTGACAAAGGTACATTTATTTGCAAAGAAATGCAATGTTAATGGCAGAACTAGGGCACAGGATATAATCTCCCAATCCACTCATCTCAAATATTTCTCTCTGTGGGAAGCCAGCCTACACTGAGCCCTTTATGAGACAGTCAGGCTACATGGAGCTTTTTCAGAATTAGCTAGTCTACACCAACTATTTCCAGAGTCAACCTGTCTACACTGAACCTCTCCTTAGTCAGCCAGCCTACATCAACCCTTCCCTAGTCAACCAGTCTACGCTGGTCATCCTGTATTGTATATTACCACTGTATGTACTTTATCATGAGTTTTAGCAAACATGTCAAGAACTTATTGTGTGTTGAGGCCTCAAAGGGCTTACAATCTAATTATACATTTGTAGATGTATTTATGAGCACATTGTTGTAATGACACACACTTGCATTTGTTTCTAGTCTCTGGCTGTTTCATATATCTAATTTTGTCTCTAATACTGAAGGGTAAGCTCCCTGGAGAAAGGATCATACCTTCTATGGCTTTTGAATCCTTACCATGCTTACCCTATGCAGTTCACTATCATACTCGGCACATGAGGAATGGAGAGATGGATGGATGAATTGACAGATGGGTGGATGGGTGGATGGATGGGTGGGGAGGAGGATGGATAAATGGATGTTGATGGAATTTTCCTTACGTGGAGCCTTTTTTAAATGGAATTTAGAAACAACAGAGGACAGGGCACAATAAAACCTAGAAGTTTACAAGTGGAAGTGACCTTAGAGATATCTGATTATATTTCTCATTTCACAGATAAGGAAACTGGGTGCCAGATGAATTAAGAGACAAGTCTTAGGTCAAACCACAAGTAATAGATAATTATACAAATTGAGAACTTGGAGACACTACTGTCCTCAGCAAGGTGATATTGAAAACTAAAAAGATAATATATCAAAACAACCCATTGCATTAATTTGGATATTCCCAATTAATGTGACACAGTAAGTCTACAAGTGAAATATTAATTTTGTTTCCATGAAGTGACTAAAGGAAGGGAGGCCTCTGGACAGAGGTAAACTAGAGAACAGGGCTGGAATAAGTGGCATAGTTTTGCATGGATTTGTGGATTTGTATTTTCTTTTTCTTTTCTTTTTTTTTTTTTTTTTTTTTTTTTTTGAGACTGGGTCTCTCTCTGTCTCCCAGGCTGGAGTGTAGTGGTGCGATCTTGGCTCACTGCAAACTCCGCCTCCTGGGTTCAAGCGATTCTCCTGCCTCAGCCTCCCAAGTAGCTGGGATTTACAGTGCCCACCCCCAAAGCCTGGCTAATTTTTTGCATTTTTAGTAGAAACAGGATTTCATCATGTTGGCCAGGCTGGTCTCAAACTCCTACACCAACCTCAGCCTGCGCTGGGATTATAGGCATGAGCCACCATGCCTGGCCTGTATTTTCTTTATTCATAATTTTTTTAAAACACAGCCATCAATTCTCCCCCTCTACCATTTTGACATATTGATGATAAGCACAAAGAAAAACACCATTTCTCTCCATACTGTTTCATGGAGAGTTATGGACCACCACTTTACATCTTAAGTTGGTTTAATTAAATTGCTTTCCTGTTAAAAATGGGCTGAGATGGAAGAAGTGATGGAGGTGGTTTGGGAGCATGGGGCACTGAAAGTGTGGGGGCCTGAGGAAAGTAGACAGTTGGCGCTTTGGACAAACCAGCGAGGCCAGGAGAGACAGAGGAGCTGTGGGAGAAGGCTACAGAAGGGAAAGTAAAGTGCATTAAGGACTAAATGGGACAAAATCAAACTTCATCTTCTTTGCAGTGTGGCCAAGGGTCAGCCTGGCCCTGGGCTCTCGCGTGGCCCTCGGGACAGAGGACACTTGCCCAGGATGGCCTGCTCTGACACTGGCATTAGAAAGGCATACCCCTCAACCTCACCCTTCATACGATGCTCTGTCCCTAACCACTTAAATCACACTCCCTGCAGCCCTTTCTCTTGTAAAGGTCATTTTAAATTCTAAATATTTTCAAACAGAACTTGAACTACAACTATTTCTCTAGACCTAATCTTTTGCTGTCAGCAAGTTCACAGGGAAAAAAAATCAATAAAGGGATTAGCTTCGAGTGACACTGCATATTACAGTAGCAGCACATTGCATCCATGCTGAAGGACTTGCCAACTGACTAATATTATGCAACCATTTCAAATGATGACTTTTTATCAGAAAGCCTCTCCTCACCTTCTGTCCCTCAAAAGAAAAAGAAAAAAATTAACTTATCAAGAAAAGTCCCTTTGTTTCAAAAGTTTATCCATTTCTTTCCATTGGCAAATGCTGCCACTACTTTGCCTAAATTTGGGCCCTTCAAAGCAGGGATTAACATTACAGTTTTCTGATATTAATATAGCCCTTTATCCAGAAAACTAAACTAGGCTGGAGGAGGGCATTTTCTTCCAAATTTCAGAGAAGCTAAGCAAGTTCTAGCAAGTGTATCTAGACCTTTAGCTTTCTAGTCTGAAGTCTCATTCGATAGACCAGTGGTTTCCAGTTTGATGTCAAGGGCTTGCCCATAAACTCAGTAGCTTTCTAGCAGCACAGTTCCACCTCAATTATCTGAAGCGCACTTACAGATCAACCTCAACTAAGCCAAAGTCAGCTGAGAACCCAAAAGCAAGTGAAAAGAGGTTCGGAACAAGCCCAACACCCATTCACAGAAAGCACACGTTCCTTAGTCGCAGGAGAGCCCCTCGGGCCTCCATTCAGAGCCTGCTGCTGCTTCCTCTAGACAAAAGTCTAGCAAAGTTAAATTATGTAATTTTGGAGGCCACAAAAAATTATAACCAGAAAGAACTACTGCTAAAAGCTGGCAAACTGACAGCAGCCAAGAGGTTGTCTGCGGTTGTCAAAGTAGGACTCAAGAGAAAGAAGATCACAAAAGCCAAAACAACCTGGGGTGTTCAGTGCAGGGACCACCATGGAGCACATAATTGCATTACAGCAAAACAGAATACTTAACCTTATGATGATGACAGCGTATCACCAACATATCACCTTAAATCATGGCTAAAACAAGCCACGTAAGAAGGAATAAATTCCACAACCAACTCTATGGTTATTGCCATTGAAATTGTTTTAAGCTTTGTGTAGGATGTCACACAAAGCTAAGTAATCTGGAAATTTAAACTTTGTGGTCCAGTTCATACGTCAATGATTATGGAAGAAATGATTAGGATTATTACATTAAAGTGGATAGTGCTAAAACACTTCTGTCTTCCCGGATGCATAATTTCTATATGATAATTAATATTTTTAAAGAAAACACCTTCACTAGAATCTCTTCAAACCCTATTCTATCCAGTCTGCTAAGAAATGTTTTTGTGGGGGCCAATATTCAACATTCTTAAAGAAAAGAATTTTCAACCCAGAATGTTATATCCAGCCAACCTAAGCTTCATAAGTGAAGGAGAAATGAAATCTTTTACAGACAAGGAAATGCTGAGAGATTTTGTCACCACCAGGCCTGCCCTGCAAGAGGTCCTCAAGGAAGCACTAAACATGGAAAGGAACAACCGGTACCAGCCACTGCAAAAACATACCAAATTGTAAAGACCATTGATGCTATGAAGAAACTGCATAAACTAACAGGCAAAATAACCAGCTAGCATCACAATGGCAAGATCAAATTCACACATAACAATATTAACCTTAAATGTAAATGAGCTAAATGCCCCAATTAAAAGACACAGACTGGCAAACTGCATAGTCAAGACCCATCGGTGTGCTGTGTTTAGGAGATTCATCTCACGGGCAGAGACACACATAGGCTCAAAATAATGGGATGAAAGAATATTTACCAAGCAAATGGAAAGCAAAAACAAGCAGGGGTTGCAATCCTAGTCTCTGATAAAACAGACTTTAAACCAACAAAGCTCAAAAGAGACAAAGGGCATTACATAATGGTAAAGGGATCGATTCAACAAGAAGAGATAATTATCCTAAATATATGTGCACCCAATACAGGAGCACCCAGATTCATAAAGCAAGTTCTTAGAGACCTACAAAGAGACATAGAATCCCACATAATAATACTGGGAGACTTTAACACCCCACTGACAACAGATCACTGCGACAGAATATTAAAAAGGATATCCAGGACTTGAACTCAGCTCCGGACCAAAAGGACCTAATAGACATCCACAGAACTCTCCACCCCATATCAACAGAATATACATCTTCTCAGCACCACATCACACTTATTCTAAAATTTACCACATAATTGAAAGTAAAACACTCCTCAGCAAATGCAAAATAACAGAAATCATAACAAACAGTCTCTCAGACCACAGTGCAATCAAATTAGAACTCAGGATTAAGAAATTTACTCAAAACCACGCAATTACATGGAAACTGAACAACCTGCTCCTGAATAACTAGTGGGTAAATAAAGATATGAAGTTAGAAATGAATTCTGAAACCAATGAGGACAAAGACACAACATACCAGCATCTCTGGGACACATTTAAAGCAGTGTGTAGAGGGAAATTTATAGCACTAAATGCCCACAAGAGAAAGCAAGAAAGATCTAAAATCGAACCCCTAACATCACAATTAAAAGAACTAGAGAAGAAAGAGCAAACAAATTCAAAAGCTAGCAGAAGACAAGAAATAACTAAGAACAGAACAGAACTGAAGGAGACAGAGACACAAAAAACCCTTCAAAATATTAATGAATCCAGGAGTTGGTTTCTTGAAAAGATCAACAAAATAGACCACTAGCCAGACTAATAAAGAAGAAAAGAGAGAAGAATCAAATAGATGCAATAAAAAATGATAAAGGGCATATCACCACCGATCCCACAGAAATACAAACTACTATTGGAGAATATTATAAACACCTCTATGCAAATAAACTAGAAAAGCTAGAAGAAATCAATAAATTCCTGGACACATACAGCCTCCCAAGACTAAACCAGGAAGAAGCCGAATCCCTGAATAGACCAATAACAAGTTCTGAAATTGAGGCACCAATTAATAGGCTACCAACCAAAAAAAGTCCAGGACCAGATGGATTCACAGCCAAATTATACCAGACGTACAAAGAGCAGCTGGTACCATTACTTCTGAAACTATTCCAAATAATAGAAAAAGAAGGACTCTCACTAACTCATTTTATGAGGCCACCATCATCCTGACACAAAAACCTGGCAGAGACACAACAAAAAAAGAAAATTTCAGGCCAATAGCCCTGATGAACAACAATGTGAATGTATTTATTCCTCAATAAAATACTGGCAAACCAAATCCAGCAGCACCTCAAAAAGCTTATCCACCATGATCAAGTCGACTTCATCCCTGATGATCAAGTCGACTTCATCCCTGGGATGCAAGGCTGGTTCAACATATGCAAATCAATAAATGTAATCCACCACATAAACAGAACCAATGACAAAAACCACACGATTATCTCAATAGATGCAGAAAAGGCCTTTGACAAAATTCAACAGCCCTTCATGCTAAAAACTCTCAATAAAATAGGCATTGATGGAACATATCTCAAAATAATAAGAGCTATTTATGACAAGCCCACAGCCAATGTCATACTGAATGAACAAAAACTGGAAGCATTCCCTTGAAAACCAGCACAAAACAAGGATGCCCTCTCTCACCACTCCTATTCAACATAGTGTTGGAAGTTCTGGCCAGGGCAATCAGGCAAGAGAAAGAAGTAAAGTGTATTCAAGTAGGAAAAGAAGTCAAATTGTCTCTGTTTGCAGATGACATGTTTGTATATTTAGAAAACTTCATTGTCTCAGCCCAATATCTCCTTAAGCTGATAAGCAACTTCAGCAAAGTCTCAGCATACAAAATCAATGTGCAAAAATGACAAGCATTCCTATACACCAATAACAAACAGCCAAATCATGAGTGAACTCCCATTTACAACTGCTACAAAGAGAATAAAATACCTAGGAATCCAATTTACAAGGGATGTGAAGGACCTCTTCAAGGAAAACTACAAACCACTGCTCAAGGAAATAAGAAAAGACACAAACAAATGGAAAAACATTCTATGCTCTTGGATAGGAAAAATCAGTATCGTCAAAATGACCATACCGCCCAAAGTAATTTATAGATTTAATGCTATCCCAATCAACCTACCATTGACTTTCTTCACAGAATTGGAAAAAACTACTTTACATTTCATATGGAACTAAAAAAGGGCATGCATAGCCAAGACAATCCTAAGCAGAAAGAACAAAGCTGGAGGCATCACACTACCTGACGTCAAACTATACTACAAGGCTACAGTAACAAAAACAGCAAGGTACTGGTACCAAAACAGATATATAGACCAATGGAACAGAACAGAGGCCTCAGAAATAACACCACACATCTACAACCATCTGATCTTTGACAAACCTGACAAAAACAAGAAATGGGGAAAGGATTCCCTATTTAATAAATAGTGTCAGGAAAACTAACTAGCCATATGCAGAAAGCTGAAACTGGATCCCTTCCTTACATTGTATACAAAAATTAACTCAAGATGGATTAAAGACTTAAACATAAGACCTAAAACCATAAAAACTTCAGAAGAAAACCTAGGCAATACTATTCAGGACATAGGGATGGGCAAAGACTTCATGACTAAAACACCAAAAGCAATGGCAACAAAAATCAAAATAGACAAATGGGATCTGATTAAACTAAAGAGCTTCTGCACAGCAAAAGGAACTATCATCAGAGTGAACAGGCAACCTACAGAACGGGAGAAAATTTTTGCAATCTGACAAAGGGCTAATATCCAGGGCTAATATCTATCTAACAAAGGGCTAATATCCAGAATCTATAAAGAACTTAAACAAATTTACAAGAAAAAACAAACAACCCCATGAAAAAGTGGGCAAAGGATATGGACACTTCTCAAAAGAAGACATTTATGTGGCCAACAAACATATGAGAAAAAGCTCATCATCACTGGTCATTAGAGAAATGCAAATCAAAACCACAATGAGATACCATCTCATGCCAGTTAGAACGGTGATCATTAAAAAGTCAGGAAACAACAGGTGCTGGAGAGGATGTGGAGAAATAAGAACGCTTTTACACAGTTGGTGGGAGTGTAAATTAGTTCCACCATTGTGGAAAACAGTGTGGCGATTCCTCAAGGATCTAGAACTAGAAATATCATTTGACCCAGCAATCCCATTACTGGGTATATATCCAAAGGATTATAAATCATTCTACTATAAAGACACATGCACATACATGTTTATTGTGGCACTGTTCACAATGGCAAAGACTTGGAACCAACCCAAATGCCCATCAATGAAGACTGGATTAAGAATATGTGGCACATATACACCATGGAATTCTATGCAGTCATAAAAAAGGATGAGTTCATGTCCTTTGCAGGGACATGGATGATGCTGGAAACCATCATTCTCAGCAAACTAATGCAAGAACAGTAAACCAAACACCGCATGTTCTCACTCATAAGTGGGAGTTGAACAATGGGAACACATGGACACAGAGAGGGGAACATCACACACCAGGGCCTGTCAGGGGGTGAGGGTGGGGAGGTTAGGGGAGGGATAGCATTAGGAGAAATACTTAATGTAGATTATGGGTTGATGGGTGCAGCAGACCACCATGCCATATGTATACCTATGTAACAAACATGCACATTCTGTACATATACCCCAGAACTTAAAATATAATTTTAAAAAAATGTTTTTGTGATGGAGGACTTGACTGATTAGAAAGGGAGAGAACCACTTCTCACACCTGCATGGTCTGTTCCCCTTGTTTGAGTTGGCACAAAACACAATACTGGCCCCTATTAACTCTATATATGGAGTTGAGTCAAAAGAAAGGAGAAGGGGTTACTTTGAAGAGCCCAGAGACTTAATATGGCAATGGCTAACGTATGACACAAATATTCCTCCCCCACCCATGGCAAACTTGACCAGTCAATTCAAAACTAGTATAAGACTTCAGAATCCTTCCCTCAACACAAATTCAGACAAACATTATGATTGATAGAAGTTGACATTCAGAAGGAAATGATCCCAGGCATAAGTTATTATTCAATGACCTTAAATTTGATTTATATCTTGTCAGGGTTACAAGTTTCTCATGTGAGATAGGCTATCTTCTCTGATATCTTCACATCCTCAGTCATGACCGTGGGCCAATCTTTCAGTCTTGACTCAAATACTCCCTCCTCGGTGAAGCCTTCCTTGGGGGCAGGGTGGTCAGGAAGTAAGTGACTGGTTCAACTCTGTTTCCATAACATTTTGTATATTATTGATTCAGCTCAATCAGAAAACATTTATTGAGTATCTACTTTGTATCAAGCATGGTAGTAGGTACTGGAGATATAAATTAACACAAGGCATTGTTCTTGCCTTCGAGGAGCTTACAGTCTACCTTGCAGTATTTACCTCTGTTTCAAGTTCCTTAAGGGGAAAGGAAAACTCTCACTCAGCTTCAAACTAGACTACCTCTCTATAATGTTCATTCCAGTTGCACTATTCGTTACATGATCCATCATAGAATTCTCAATGCGGTATATAGACTCAGACCCCAACAGTAACCAATTATTCAAGTACCTACTCACTTTTCTCAATACCACATTAATTCTGGTGATGGATTCCTGGATCCCCAGAGCCAAGTATAATGCTCAGCAGTCTCTGGGAGACTTAGCTGGTCACCCTATCCAGGAGATACAATCTGGACTTCAACAGTGATATTCATGCACACACACACTCATACACACCACGATACATCTGTGTGTAGATGTCATCTGTACAATACTACAAGGAATAATTTAACCAGAATTTAACAAGGAGAACAAAAGAATTAACAGAGAATGACGACTTTTGCTTTGAGATGGAACTTACACATAATTAAGTACAGAAAACTAGAAGTACTACACCTTCACCATCTCATAATCACTACTTGTTCCTCCCTTAGCTGATGTGGCCAGCAGTCGTTTCCGTTCTCATCCATTCCTGCTATATCTGCTCCTCAGGTCCTCCTCTGTGGTATCCTGTGCTGCTGGGAGGTAACAGAATCCTGGTCAGTTATTCTCAAGAGGCTCTGAAACCGAGCCTACTCCTTGTGGATGTGGACACAGCACCACTTGCTGAGGTTGCAGGGCTCTGAAATTTACTCTGTTCCAGGGGCCCCTCCTGTTTTCTCTGCTTCACTGCATGTCTAAGATGGTCTTGGTTTCCTTGCTGGTGGGGAAAATAACTTTCAACTTACATTAAAGATGAAAAATACTTCCAACACTCCCCATCAAGGGCAGAGACATGGAGTCTAGTACTCCTTATGTAACATTATCAATATCCTCCCAGGCAGCAGCAAATCAGAGGTTTCACTCTTGAACCCAGTGCCTAACACCATGCTGGCATCTGGCAGACTCTCAATACACATTTGTGAATGAATGAATGAGATGAAGCGAAATTATGAAATAGACTACTTTATGTTCACTGTTTTGTGAGTTGGAATACTGATTCCAACTCTGTAACCTTGGAGAAGGTATTTAATCTCTATACGCCTCAGTTTCCTCATCTGTAAAAGGGCAATGTGTATCACACAGCATCAGTGAAAGGAATAGAGAAACCATGTATCAAGCACCTACTACAGTGCCTGTCTCATAGTAAGCACACAATAAATGGTCACAGTCACAACACTAGCACACAATAGGTACTCAACAATTACCTGTTAGGAATCAACGTGTAGAGGCTCCAACGAGACTTGAAGGTACACACCCCTCTTGCTCTCGCCCTTCATTCATTCATTCATTCATTCATTCATTCACAAATGTGTATTGAGAGCCTGAACGGTGTTAGGCACTGGGTTCATGGAGTTAGGCTGGCCTACATTTGCACATGTTCACACTGCCTTGCTCAACTGTCACCTCTCTACCCCTTGCCCTGTCTAAGACGCCATCTTTGTCTGCCAGCTCTGTGCTGTGACACCACAGCCATCCCCTCTGTCTGGAATTTGCATGCATCACTTAGAAGACAGTGTCACAGGCCAGGCGTGGTGGCTCAAGCCTATAATCCCAGCACTTTGGGAGGCCGAGATGGGTGGATCACGAGGTCAGGAGATCGAGACCATCCTGGCTAACACGGTGAAACCCCGTCTCTACTAAAAAATACAAAAAACTAGCCGGGCGAGGTGGCCGGCGCCTGTAGTCCCAGCTACTCGGGAGGCTGAGGCAGGAGAATGGCATAAACCCGGGAGGTGGAGCTTGCAGTTATCTGAGATCGGGCCACTGCACTCCAGCCCAGGCGACAGAGCGAGACTCCGTCTCAAAAAAAAAAAAAAAAAAAAAAAAAAAGAGAGACCGAGGCCTGGCCAGGTGGTCGTGCATCCCCACTTCAGAATAAATTATGGGTGTGAGTCTTGTCAAGGCACAGCCCAGAAACACCAACTAGCAGAATAGTTGAAAGACCTGAGTTCTAATTCTGTCTCCATTACTTGCCAGCTAAGTGATTGTGGGCAAGTTACTTGAGCTCCCAGACTGTTTCCCAGTCAGTAAAAACGATTCCACAGAAGTACCTACATCATAGCATTGTTATATAAACAAAGTAAGATAATGTGTGTAAGCACTTAGAACACTGCCTATCACATAGTAAAAAGTCTAAAATGTTTGCTTTTTTCCAGAGACAGGGTCTCACAATGTTGCCTAGGCTGGTCTCAAACTCCTGAACTCAAGGGATCCTCTGTCCTCAGCCTCCCAAAGTGCTGGGATTACATGCATGAGCCACTGCAGCCAGCCTATTCTTAAATAAACAATAGGCCTACCCTGAAGAGCTAAGAGTAGACTAGAAGATTTAAAAGTGAAGAGTTAACACTTCAAGCATTTATTTTAATTTATATTTAGAGTGTGCTTGTGTGGTGTGTAGTCTGAACCTGTAATAACTATTTAAAGGCTGTAGATCAATCACGGAGTGAAGTAGAACACATAAGTCACATGACATTGATTGACAGAGGAATGCCGACTGTGCTTTGCAGTTTGGCGTATTCAGGGCCAGGCACAGGACCTATGATAGTCCTGCTGGGAAGGCAGAGCAACAGCAGTTAAATGAAGACCTGACCAACAGGGGCTGGTGCAGGATTAGTGCTGTTTAGGGCACTTCCAGATACTTCCCTGTTAGCGCCTATGTCTGTCCCCACCCCACAGTCTCAACTCTGATACAGCAATGCATTGCACACAGTCCTTGTCAGCTGGTGGGAACTTAGTGGCAGCCATTCTGGGAAGGGTCATTAGGAGCAGATACGGGGGGGATTTGAGAGGCAATCAGTTACACCATCGGTAACAGCTGACTTTTGTATCATTTGCAGAGCAATTCCATAAATTCCGTTGTTTGATCCTTATAACAACCAGAAACAACTGTTGCTTCCCATGTACAGGTGAACGGTATGAGGCATACTCAGATTAAGTCACTTACCCAGGATCTCATGGCCAGTCACAACACACTCGATAAAAAACTGAGAAGAGCCACAATGAAAGAAACAAGGTATATTCAACCATAAGACTGATCGTACCTATTTTGGGCGTCCTGTAAGAATCCCAAAAACTACTCATTATAAATGGGAGGGACTCTCTCCAGGGACTATTCAGATGAAGAAAATTAACTTACACTTTGGTGACAGAATAAATTAATACAAACATATGAATAACAATATGAAAATACTTACCAGAAACCATGAAAATGCCCAATCTTTGACCTAGTAATCACACTTGAGGAAACTTAGGCTAAGGAAATAACCCAAAAGAATTTTAAAGTTATACCCAAAAAATGTTTATTGCAGCTGTATCATGGCAAAAAAGTAGAAATCTAAGTATCCAATAGTAACGGAAAGCCAAAGAATGTGAAAGACACACTTGATTGTATTTATGTAGCAATATGGAAAAATATTTGTGTAAGATTGAAGAAAAGTCTTAATTTATGCAAAAGAAATTATGTATTCATGTGAACAAACAGTGGAAGGGAACATACACTATTGAAAACAATTTGATTTGACCAAGAGGATTGTGGTGGATTTTTTTGCTTTCTTTAATCCAGAGTTGCACAAATATTGCTAAACATTATTGGCATATAATGTAAAAGTCTGAAAATCAAAATGTGGAAAATTGTGCTAGAATCTCTAAGGTTTCTAATAGCTCCAATAATCTCTGTGAGCCTTTTGAGGCCAGGACAAGGGTCTTTTTTTATCTTTGTATCCCCGGAGTTTTCTGCAAGTGATTATTTTCTCCATAAATACTGAGGAAACGCTACAAGCAAGCATGTGAATGATTCTTTGCAGAGTCTGTCAGAACCTTGACTACCCCAAGAGCCATGTGTCTAGATATTAACCAGATGAATGTTCTATTATAAAAATACACATACACATACATTCATTACAGCACTATTCACAATAGCAAGGACATGAAATCAACCTAAACGCTCATCAGTGGTAGACCAGATAAAGAAAATGTGGTACATATACACCATGGAATACTATGCAGCCATAAAAAAGAATGATATTATATCCTTTGCAGGAACGTGGGTGGAGCTGGAGGTCATCATTCTTAGCAAACTAACACAGGAACAGAAAACCAAATACCACATATTCTCACTTATAAGCAGGAGCTAAATGATGAGAATACAGGGACACATAGAGGAGAACAACACACTGGGGCCTATCTGATGGTTGAGGGTGAAAAGAGAGAGAGGCTCAGGAAAAATAACTAATGGGTACTAGGCTCAATACCTGAGCGATAAAATAATCTGTACAACCAACCCCGATGACACAAGTTTACCTATATAACCAACATGTACCCCTGAACTTAAAATAAAAGTTAATTTTAAACTAAGAAAATATTCAGGAAAAACTAATTTTTAAAAGAGGAGATCAGAGGAATGGATTTGGAATGTTTCCAATACAAAGAAATGAGAAATGTTTGAGGTAATGGGTATCCCAATTGCCCTGAGTTGATCATTACACATTATATGCTTGTATTAAAAGATCACATGTACCCCATAAATACATACAATTATTATGTCCCCATAAAATTTTTTTAAAAACGAAACAGAAAATATCCAGGAGGAATCATCTTTTGTTTGTTTGTTTGTTTCTTTTTTGAGACAGAGTCTCCCTCTGTCGCCCAGGCTGGAGTGCTGTGGCATGATCTCGGCTCACTGCAACCTCCGCCTCCCGGGCTCAAGTGATTCTTCTGCCTCAGCCTCCCAAGTAGCTGGGATTAGAGGAGCTCACCACCACGCCCGGCTAATTTGTATTTTTAGTAGAGTCGGGGTTTCACCCTGTTGGCCAGGTTGGTCTCAAACTCCTGACCTCAAGTGATCCACCCACCTCAGCCTCCCAAAGTGCTGGGATTACAGGCGGAATCATCTTTTGAAAGAGGAAATCAGAGCAAAATCTGGGGAAGAGAGTGCTGGATTTAAAAATTTCTCAGTTTGCCCCTTTGATGTAATTCTACAAATTACAGTCCCCAATGCCAAGTTCACAAGAACAGAATAGCCTTGGTTCCCACTCTCCAAGGCCTGGAGACCTTCTCCAAGGCAGGACATGTCTCTGGAAGGAGATGCCATGAAGTTTGCATTAAATTCAAGGTCACCAGAAGAATGACTTGAAGCCACGAGCCAACCAAATTACACCAAGTCAAAGGCATGAAATATTAGAGATCTTTGGATTAGAAAACAGAGACAACCAGCTAGGTAGGTGATCCATCTCCACCAGCGCAAGCAAGTCACTTAAACACTATGGGATTCAGATTCCTGGTTTCTGCCCTGGCCATCTCACAGGGATGTCATGAAAATCAAACATGTTAAGAAAAAGATGCATAAACTTGAAAGTGCTATCTATAGAAGAGCCTGGCTGCAGCAAATTCGCAATAAATGTTGGAGCTAAGTGAGTGCATGAAAGCGTGACAGGAAGCCAAATAATTATGAGATTTTTACAGAAATGTAGGGGCAAATATAAGGTGGGGTTCTGGTCTGCGTTCAGAGCAGCAGGAAAAAGCTGCTTCCCTGGGGCATGACGGGTAGGCTTCTCGGACTGCTGGCAAATTGGCCTTGGGAGGAGCCACCAGGGCACATCGGCCCTGTCCAGGACTGCATTCCTTTACAGGGCCTTAAAAGGGTAGAGCAGCCTCAGAATCAGGAAGATAGCTATCCTACGTTCACTAATTATGCATTTAAGGCCAGCACAGGCCTGAGCATTTCACAAAATTTTAAGGGATTGAAGGGAAGCCCTTTGTGAGAGGGCACATCAGACGTGGGCGTGATCAAAGGGACAAAAAAGAGCGAGGGATGTCAGTGACATAGATCCAGGCCCCTTGTACATGGTGACGTGATTAAAGGCACAAATCCGCTTCAGAGTTGTCATTCCTAATAGAACCTGACGGGAACGAGGAGCAGCGAACTGGCAGGAGGGCAACACGATTCGCGCACACTCACAGTGACTGCCTCGTGCCAACTTGCTGCTGAAGGCCCCAGGATGCTGAGATAGGCAAGACAGAGTGTCCTATATTGGATCTGCTTGGAGTCACACAGAGGGACAAATGACAGTGAGGGATATTTGGGGTCACAGACACATGGGTGAAGAGGCGATTTCTTAAGTCCTGCATGGAAGGACAAGATGTAGTACGCTGGGCAATTCTAGATAATGTGTCAGCAGACTAGTTCCATGTGCCCTCAGAGCAAAGCAAAGAGCCCAGAGCAGCTTCTGCTGGAAGGGACCTTAGATCACATAGGGCAACACCCTTATTTTACAGATGAGAAGACTGGAGCCCAGAGGAGTTAAATGACTCGCTATAGGCCACACAGGAAGCTACTGGCTATGATCTTTAACACTGTCGTTTTCCAAACATAATATTATGTGATAGGTATGAATCTGGCAGAGTTAACATGAGACTGAGAGGAAATCGTCTGTTCCAAGTCACCCATACAAGGACAAGAAGGGGAATGAATGGCTATTAAGAGGCATCTGTGGGTATCAAACTTCAGGAGGAAAAGCAATAGCCAGACAGGGCACACACTGCACTCCAGCCACGATCACAGTGTTTAGCTCCCATCTGCAGGAGAAGCTGTCCTTGGTCTTTTCTCATTCGTCTTTAAAAAACCAAAGGCAAGACTTGGCAGTGATCTAGTTCTTGGTTCCTAGTGCTACTCTTTGTCCTAAAAAGGAGCACCTGACACATGAAAGACAAGGTTAGGGCAGGTTCTGGGCCATTCCTGTGGGTCTCCTGGGTGGCAGCCCTCTACATCCCCAGGAATGTTTCTTCCTATCCCCTCTTGTCAATAGATAATATAAGGCGGCTCTGATCTTTGCAAAGCTTTCTAGCCCACCCCATCTCTTATGGCAGTTTCCAAAGGAGCTACCTTCCTTTTATGAAGATTAAATATGTTCTGAGGAAAGCAAACATATCAAACACTCACGTGGATGCACTGCTGCTTCCACCAGCTCACGCTGGTGTGAACTACTCAAAAGGATTCCTCCATTGGGATTCCGACACAGAGGAAAGTTGATTGTTCCCAATGATCAAATAAACCCAGCAGGACCCTTAATTCCTGATGACCTCTTAACACCTGCCTGGTTGCAGTTTGTGTTTCTCACTCTCCTAGAGCCCAAAATGACCCCTCAGAGAGCACTGTGGATCCTGCACAAGGGAGACTTCATAATGGGAAAGAAGGTTTCATCTGGGTCCCACCTACTATAGGTCTAGTGGCCCAGATTCTGAGTACAGCAATTGTGCCAGATGCTGCTGGTTGTCTTTGACAATCCAGCCTGCCTTTTCTTCCTCAGGAACAGCATCCCAATTTTTAGCTGCTAGGCTTGTTGCTTTCTGGAAAAAGCAAATAAAGACTCCATTTCCAAGGCTCTCTCACAGCTAAGTGTGGCCATGTAACAATGCCCGTGGCTAACAATGACAGCACCTCACTGTGTGCCGAGCACAATGCTAAGCATCTTTCTGTACATAAACTCACTAAATCTCACAAAAACCCTATGAGAGGCACAGTGATTGTCCTCTTTTTACAGGGCAAACATCCCAGAGAAGTAATTTGCCCAATTCATACTGTTAATGAGTGCCACAGCTGAGATTTCAACTCAAGCAGCCTGACCCCAGTCAAAGCTCTTCACCACTCATTACACTACACTAAATTCCAGCTGTAAAAGCAGAAGTTTTGTGTTGAACTTCCAGGAGCATGCCTTTAAAAGGAGGGAGCTCCAGGAGGTGGAGCTGAATGCTCCTTCCCTTGAGTGTGAGCTGAACTTAGAGACTTGCTTCTAACCAAGAGGGTCTGGAAAAGGAAATAAAATAATTAGGCAGTGGAGAAACCTGGCAGACACCACCTTAACCAAGCGATCAAGGTTACCGTCACCAGCAGTAAGGCATGCTGATACCATGAACCTGGATATGATGCAATGAAAGGCGGCTTCACTTCTGTGAAATTCTCCCCAAAGCCCAATAACCCAGTCTATCCATGAGATAACATCAGAGAAACCCAAATTGAGCAACTTTCTATGCAATGCCTGACCAATAATCTTAAAAACTATCAAGATCGTGAAAAACAAGAAAAGATGGAGAAAATATCACAGGTTGAAGGAGGCTAAGAAGATATAATGAGTACACGCAACGTGGGATCCAGGATTGGATCCTGGAGCCAAAAAGGGACATTAGTACAAAAATAGGCAAAATTCTAATAAATAATATTATCAGGTTAATAATATTGTACCAATGTTAATTTCTGCGTTTTGAAAGCTGTACCATGGTTTTGTAAGATGTTAACATTAGGGAAAGTTGAATGAAGGATATATGGGAACTCTCTGTACTATTTTTGTAAATTTTCTATTAATCTAAAATTATTTCAAAATAAAATGTCTTTCAAAAAGGAAGAGGCAAGTGCTACCCCTTCCCATTTCTTCCTATTGCTTACTTGTTAAATGATGGTGATTGCTGGAACTCCAGCAGCCATATTGATCCATGAGGTGACCTTGAAGTCACCTTGAGGATAGAAGTCATGTCCTGAGCATAACAGAGCAGAAAGATGGGTGCCTAGATCCCTAATGACACTCACTGCCCTCTTATCAGCCCTGAACTCCTAGTTGCAAACCTCTTTTTCTTATGAAAAAGAGAAATCACCTCTGTCTTCTATAAGCCACTTATTTGGGGGTTTCCTGTCAAATGCAGCCAAATCTAATCCTTGTTACTAACAGCAATAGAATGAAAACCTGTGCAATTTCTATCACTGATATAAAAATTAGAATCTTGGCCTTGGACTTGGTCTTAAATTCTATCTAGTCCAAATTGTCATTTTTCACATGAGTAACAGAACCAAAGAGCTGAAACATGTGCTCAGGTCCTATCACCGGCAACAAAGCAAACACAGAAACCCAAGTCCTGTCCCAGTCCAACCTCCTCCACTGGGTCTTACTGCTTGGTGATAATTCCAAATACCAGCATTGCAGCATTAATATAGTCATTCACATGAAAGTCAGGGTGATGTACTGCAATGCAGGTTTTTTCTGATTGTCACACTGACTTGCCTATCTCACTCTAATGATAACATTCTGAAATCTTACATTTCTGAAGATTACTGAACACAGCAACACGTCTGCAAATTATAACTGTGAATTTCACATTTTGAGTTTCAGGAACTGAAGACTCACATATCAAAAATGATGCATTTGTTATATTTACTTGGTTTTCATTAAAAGGGGGTTGTACAAAGGAAAATGCGTACTATTATATCTATCAAAGGGTATTATATTCAGAGAAAAAATAAGGTTTCAGTAGTCATGGTCACTAATTACCTAAAAACCCAGGACAAGTCACTTCCCCAATCTGAGTTCAAGATGTCTTAGTCTGTAAAATTAGAGGATTAGCTGGGATTTGATTTCCCATGG
This sequence comes from Macaca fascicularis, assembly GCF_037993035.2. Classification (NCBI taxonomy): domain Eukaryota; kingdom Metazoa; phylum Chordata; class Mammalia; order Primates; family Cercopithecidae; genus Macaca; species Macaca fascicularis. The sequence goes on along the minus strand of NC_088377.1, from coordinate 182,822,146 downwards.
TTTCCTTCTAATTCTAATAATCAATAATTTCACAACACTAAAAAAATCACTCAGTTTTCACTACCTATGTATAAATGATTATTTCAAATATCTATACCTTTGCATTCTTCACTAAATCTTCTTAAAATATGCTGTTTGCTGGCCAGGCATGATGGCTCACCCTGTAATCTCAGCACTTTGGGAGGTTGAGGCAGGCAGACCACTTGAGGCCAGGAGTTCAAAGCCAACCTGGCCACATGGTGAAACCCTGCCTCTACTAAAAATACAAAAATGAGCCAGGCTTGATGGTGCTCACCTATAATCCCAGCTACTCGGCAGACTGAGGCACGAGGAATCCCCTTGAACCTGAAAAGGCAGAGGTTGCAGTGAGCCAGGATTGCACCACTGCACACCAGCCTGGGTCACAGAACAAGACTCTGTCTCAAAAAAAAAAAAAAAGTGCTGTTTGCTAAATAGAGAATACCAGTCTGCGGTAGATTACATGCTTTGGCTAGCTTGCTGGTTCTAGTAGGGGGATAAGTACATGAAGAACTGCCCTAGCTAAGGCATCTCAGCCAGGCCCCCATCAGCCTAGAGATGCATGAATGAGTCCAGCCAACCAGCAGAACCACACAGCAGAGAACAGAACAGATCCATCGCACCCTGAAGACACTGGAGAAATAATGTTCATTGTAAGCCACGGAGGCTTTGTGGTTGGTTGTTACACAGCAAAAGCTAGCTGATACACTGCTTTAAAACCTCAACTTTGAAGGGAACCTATTTTTAGCAAGCACTAGCGATATGCATAACGCCATAAAATGTTCTGCAGGAAATGGACTTGGTTTGCTAGTGAAGTGATGGATCCACATGCATGCTTGGCACCACACGCACAATCAATCCTTTGCCCACAAATGGGCCAGGAAATCTGCCTACACACTCTCTTGAGCTTTATTTTTCACTCCCATAAAAGCACATTCAAATGCTGAGTTATCTACACAATACCACCTTTTGAAATCATCATTTAAAAACCATTTATACCAGACTCCATCTTTAGCTGTGCCTAAATTCAATCCAACATGCCTATTTTGATTAATGAAATAAAATGCTAGTGTTGGTACCGTGGGAATAAGATTCTTTTCTAACTATGCATTGGTAAGAAACTAAATTAGATGTCACCATCCTATAATGGGATGAATATTGCTTTTATTCCCATAGGCAGTAGTGCTAAAAGGCAAATGTATTTAGTTGGGCCCATTTTGCTTGTTTTTCAAACATTCCACAATTACTTATTAAGCATCAACTTGCTCTCTGTAAACATTGTTCAGGTGTCAGCCCCGGGTGTGGGCAGCATCCGGAACCAGCAAAGCTCAGGGTGTATCACATGCCAGCAATGAGCAGACAGGGGGTCAAAGGACGGTCAGGCCACAGAGCCCAGGGACAGCTGAGGGATGTTAAACATGAGCGGAACAAGGTGAGAGGCAAGTGGCTGGAGAGAAAGAGCAGGACAGCAGCCAGCAGGAGCTGCAGGGCGTAAGGCGTCACGCATCAGCCTCCAAATCAGAGATGGCTTCCTGTTTTGTTCTAGGCTTCTCTGCAGTTCCTGTGGGGAAATGGGGAATCCTAGGGGAGCTGGCCAAGCCCTGCAGGTAGAGAAAGGCGGTTATTGGCACCTGACTGTGGGGCATCTGGAAAATTAGCTCCTGGCAAGGGAGTGCTGGCTGCTCAGCGCTGGGAAGGATGCCTTCCTTTCTGCCTGCAAATGCACACATCCTCACACAAACTCACGCACACTCTCACATGCTCTTGCACACTCAGACCACACTCCTGCACTCATATACCACACCGTTGCACACTCACATGCCACACACTCTGCTTCTCTCTCACCACCAACCTCACAAACTCTCATACACACTCTTCACACACAAACGCACACACTGTCACACATACCACCCACTCTCTCACCTATACAGACACACACAGAGTTGTCAAGCTCTGTCCAGCCCACCTCAAAAGTGTCTCTCGCCTTCCTCCCAGGCATCCACGCCCAGGCCCGCACTGCCTCCCACCTGTTCCCCTGGAAGAGCCTCTGGGTCTGGAGGACCACTGCTGTCAGCCCCTCAACCCACCCAGGCATTCCTGTGCATGGTCGCAAGTGATCTTCATAAAACTCAGCTTTGATCTCGTCACTCTTCCGCTAAAAAGCCATTGATTCCCCCAGCGTGACAGAGTAATGGCCACATAACAGACCCACAAAGGCTCTGGCTTTACTCCTGTGTCACCATCCAGGCCTCCTCCCACTTGTTAGAATCCCTCTGCCTTTCCCAACTCATCTCCAGCAGAGCATTCCCGTCGAGCCTTTCTGCAACCCCATGGCTCAGAGTAAAATCCCCTCCCTCTGTGGCTCGCTCAGACCACTCACCATCCACCATCCACCATGGCCCTGGCTGCTCTCATCCCAATCTTGTTGGATAGAAGCTCTTCGAGACAGGTCCTGTGTCCCATTCATCCTTACAGTCTCTTCCCATTCCCTCATGCTTTTAGCATAAAAGAACTGGGCACAGTGGCTCACGCCTGTAATTCCAACACTTTGGGAGGCCAAGGTGGGTGAATCACGAGGTCAGGAGTTTGAGACTAGTCTGACCAACATGGTGAAACCCCATCTCTACTAAAAATACAAAATTAGCCAGGCGTGGTGGCACGTGCCTGTAATCCCAGCTACTCAGGGGGCTGAGGCTGGAGAATCACTTGAACCTGGCAGGTAGAGACTGCAGTGAGCTGAGATCGTGCCATTACACTCCAGCCTGGGCAACAAGAGCAAAACTCCATCTCAAAAAAAAAAAAAGAAATCCAATAAAAATGTATTGAATTCAAGGTTAATAATTGAATCTCTATGCAAGCCAATTAACTGTGTTAACCCCGCATCCAGCCAGTTCCCATCACTGAGCACAAGCTCAGTGTACCAGAGATCATAGCTGGTTCCAGGTGACTCAGACTCACCATAAGGAAAATGGTGCAGAACGTATGCCCACTCTCAATAGTCACTCAAACACAGGCCTCAGAAAACACCACTCGACAAGCAGTTATGGAGCATGTGTCATGTGGCAAGCACTCTTCTGGCCACCAAGGCATAGTCAGACAGCAGGTTAGGGAGGCAGAGAGCAACGTAATCCATTCTAGAGAATGATGACACTAGCAAGGCCAAGAGAGGTGGGGATGTGGTGGAGGGAAGGAGGGGCAAGGAGGAGGCGGTGACCGGCCAAACCAAGTCTCTTCTGGGAGGAGATGCTCAGGCCAGTGGGACAGCAAAATCCAGTGAGCTCAGAGCTTTCAAAGAGAAGTGAAGCTGGTGCCAGGGTATCACTGTATACCAGGGCCCAGCATGGGGGGCTCGTGAGTCAGGAGGTAACATACAGATGGCTTGAAATTCATCACCTCACATAAGAAGGATACAGTGGCCTTTGGGGACTCAGAGGAAGGGATGGGAGTAGGGTGAGGGATAAAAGACAATACATTGGGTACAGTGTACACTGCTCGGGTGATGGGTGCAGCAAAATTTCAGAAATCACTACTAAATAGCATCCATGTAACCAAACACCACCTGTTCTCCAAAAACGATTGAAATTATATATATTACATATTGATTATATATATTATATATCTAAAATATATATTATATATTGAAATTTATATATATGTATATATAAAATAAACAAGGCTTCTGCATTGCTGAACAATTTTTAAAAAATTCACCACCTTAGCCATTTTAACAGCTCGGTAGTGTTCAGTTCATTCATGTTGTTGCACAGCCAAACTCCGAGATTATTTTCATTATGCAAACTGAAATTTCACACCCATTAAACAACTCCCCATTCCCTCCCCCAACCCCCTGACGACCACCCTTCTGCCTTCTGTCTGTATGGATTTGTCCATTCTAAGTGGAAGGAATAGTCTATCTTGTATAAGCGAAATCCTACAGTATTTGTCTTTCTGTGTCTGGCTTATTTCACTTGGCATTATGTCCTCCAGGTTCATCTGTATTGTAGCGTGCATCAGAATTTCCTTCCTTTCTGAGATGGAATAATATTCCACTCTATGAATATGCCGCATTTTGTTTATCCATTTGTCTGTCGGTGAACACGTGGGTTGCTTCTGCCTTTTGGCTACTGTGAATAATGCATTTACGAACATGGGTGTACAAACATCTCTTCAAGACGCTGCTTTCAATTTTGGGGGGTGTATGCCCAGAAGTAGAATTGCTGAATCATACGGTAGTTCTATATTTAATTTTGGGGGGATCTACCATACTATTTTCTAGAGCAAGGAGTTGGGATTTTAAACTAAGTGAAACTGCAAGGCCATTTGAGGGTTTTGAGCAGGTGAGTAACATGATTTTATTTAAGGGTTTTGAGCAGATGAATAACATGATTTTATTTAGATTTTTAAACCATCCCTCTGGCTTGGTAACATATAGGATGGATCGTGGGAGCAAGAGTGACTTCAGGGAGACCACTGCAGCTAGAAGGTCATCATGAGACCCTGGAAAGAGAGGAGGGAACATAGAGACGAGGAGATGTAAGCAACCATCAGATGGGATAGAACAGGGGTGCAGACAGGAGAGGTTGGGGAGGGGCCACTGAAGAGGCCTGAGTCCCTGGGTGTATGGTGACATCATTCACAGAATCAGAGAAAAGCAAGGGATATAAAATATCTTTACATAGTTCACAAAAGGTATCAAAGCCCTGCCCAACCTCTTCCTCTTTTCCCATGTCCTCTCCATCTCTAACTTTTTTTTACAATCCTAAATTTCCATTTAACCTTCATTCTCTCAGCCTCCGTCTGCCTCCTCAAGAACAGAAAGTGACTCATCAAGAGGTCCCCCACAGGACCAAGACACTACTGGAGCATGCAGGCTTGTTCTTTCGGCATCCAGGCTGGCAGGAAGTCAGACTGCATCTCCAAGCGGAGGCCTGAAAATTGGCCAATCGGCCATCCACGGTTGTCAGCAGATCCCAGGGCTCAGGGGACCGCCCCAGATCCGGGCATCCCCGGCCGGGCTCCAGGCAGACAGTGACCCTGTCCACAGGTTCAGCCTCTTCTCAAAGAGTCTCCAGGAGTCTTGTTCTTCCTGCTGGTCTTCTTGTCCTTGCCATATTTATGGATAAAGGATGGCTTTGGGGAGGCTGAGATTGGTCTTTAAGCATTCAGCTAATATTTACTAAGCACCTATTGTGTTCTCAGCAACGTGCGGATATAAGGGATACAGACATTGATCAGACATGGATCTTGCTCTTGAAGAACTTTCAGGACAGACCTCAGTTGGCAACCTGAGGGGCCGAGCGCAGTGGCTCACACCTGTAACCCCAGCATTTTGGGAGGCTGAGGCAAGTGGATCACTTGAGGTCAGGAGTTCGAGAGCAGCCTGACCAACGTGGCAAAACCCTATCTCTACTAAAAATACAAAAATTAGCCAGGCATGGTGGTGGGTCCTGTAATCCCATCTACTTGGGGGGTTGAGGCAGGAGAATCGCTCGAACCTGGGAGGCAGAGGCTGCAGTGAGCCGAGATTGCACCACTGCACTCTAGCCTGGGCAACAGAGTGAGACTCCATCTCAAAAAACAAATAAAAAATTGGCAATCTGAGGCCACCCAAGGTTAAATACCATATGGTAAAGAGAAAGAGACTGTTGCGGACTGATGTCTGTTAGCAAAAGAGAGTGGGACTGGTGCTGGCCTGCAAGGAAAAACCCAGTTTGGGAAGAGAGGAGAGGAGAAGATGCACCAGGCAGGGGAGAGTGCTTCATTACAGGCACACAGGCGGGAAACAGTAGAGCCAGTGAGCAGGACACAGGAAGCAGGGTGGAAGGGCCTCTGGGAGGCTGAGATGACACCCAGCTGTGAGGAAATGAGGGTCTCAGAGAGGAGCAAGAAGGAGAAACTAACATCACCATGATGTGCCGGGCATCATGCCAGAAGCGTCATAGCTGTTACCTCACTGAAGAACTCACAGCCACCTGCGAAGAGGGAGATTGAGGTTATCATCCCCATTTCACAGATGTGCAAGTCAGGCTTAGTTACAACTAGAAGTTTTTTTGAGTAAGACTGCCAGAGATAGGACCTGGGGTCCAACTGCTGAGAGAGATGAGGAAGCAGCTGTTACTCTCTTGGACCCAGACCTCCTCTCTCTGTGTTGTTGTTGTTGTTGTTGTTGTTATTGTTTTGTTATTGTCCCTGGGTGTTTTGAGTTTCATTTGTTTGCTTGTTGGTTGGCTGGTGTGCGTGTGCGTGTGCATGTGCGTGTGTGTGTGTGTGTACGCGCACATGAGCAGGAAAAGAGAGTATCTGTTTTGCTTTGCTATGCTTCTTGCCTTAAAGCTGTGCTATAAAATGAGGACACTTCTCTCCTAGGACCACAGCATGAGAGGAGGAAGTGTGTGGTCCTCTCCAGTAGACTGCACCAACTGTCCCAATTCTTCACCCTTTCCTATCCTCAAAGTCACCATGAGACTTGGTAGTTTGCACCAGGAGAGGCAGAGCATCCATCCCTGTCCTGGGTCTGTCCAGATTGGCGATGTGACTTGTCTTGGCCAGTGGGAAGGGGGCAGAAGGGACAGTGAGCTTCAGCTCCCCCCAGGCCTCCAGAAGCACTGCATGTTTCCACTTTCACCACTGCTAAGAGAAGGATATTCTCAGGGTCGTCTGCTGGCCCCAGAAAACTGAAAGCTGGGAGCTGGTTGGGGAAGACCTGAACCCCAACTATAGCTGGGAAGCCAGTCCAGCCTAGATCAGCAGCATTCTGAAACATCCCCTGGTTGCAAACCACTGTTTTATCCCAAATCCCTCATTTATCAACAGATGTATCTGAAGCCCAGACTGGAGAAATGATCTGCTAGAGCCTTACAACCAGTTAGAAATTGGGTCTACTGATTTCTAATCCACAGCTTTTTCACCATCCCACCCTATCTCATCAAACAAATTCCCTGCAGGCTGCAAGAAAAGAAAGGAAATATGAGATGCCAACCAAGTAAGTAATTAAGCAGAATAGATGCAGTCAAAAAGCATGAAAGCAAGATTTAACCTGGATAATCCCTCCATAATTTAGAGTTGATCCGTCTAAACGAGTTCCTGTTGATTTCCCAGGAGGCCCTTTCTTCTTCCGCTGAAGTCACCGGGAGCATCAGAGCTGAATCCATTAACCCCATCATCTTTCAAGGTGTCCGTCTTTTGTACCTAAGAAATGTGGCCGACGTTTTTCATTTTTGAATTTTTGTTTTATTAGTAGGCTCTATGGTACTCAAAAATAACTGTTTTTTCCCCAAGTGACTTTGCATGTTTTTCTCTGCTTCACACAGATTTGAGTCCGCCTCAACATTGCCTTAGTAATACCATTATCTATAAATACTGCTGTCATTCAAAAATTCTTATAACCATGGCATAGTAGGACTGGAAAAGACCTCAGAGATCCAGTTCCAACACCATCATTTTGCAAAGAAAAGACACTGAGGCACAAGGAAGGTAATTGATCTTCCCCCAGTCACAGAGCTAGTTACCGGCAGAGCAATCAGTACTATGAGTGAGATTTGCAGAACCGTGCTAGAAATACAAAATAAGCTCAAGTGTCTAAGGGAGTCACTGAAAATGGGTCACTCCATATTTGTTTTGGGTTTTGTTTGTTTGTTTGTTTGAGATAGAGTCTCACCCTATCGCCCAGGCTGGAGTGCAGTGGTGCGACCTCGGCTCACTACAGCCTCTGCTTCCTGGGTTCAAGCGATTCCCCTGCCTCAGCCTCTCAAGTAGTTGAGATTACAGGCGCCCGCCACTATGCCCAGCTAATTTTTGTATTTTTATTTATTTATTTAGGAGACAGAGTCTCGCTCTGTCGCCCAGGCTGGAGTGCAGTGGCGTGATCTCAGCTCACTGCAAGCTCCACCTCCCAGGTTCACGCCATTCTCCTACCTCAGCCTCCCGAGTAGCTGGGACTACAGGCGCCCGCCACCTCGCCCGGCTAATTTTTTTGTATTTTCAGTAGAGAGGGGGTTTCACTGTGTTAGCCAGGATGGTCTCGATCTCCTGAACTCGTGGTCTGCCCACCTCAGCCTCCCAAAGTGCTGGGATTACAGGCGTGAGCCACCATGCCCGGCCCAATTTTCATATTTTTGGTAGCAACAGGTTTTCACCATGTTGGCCAGGCTGGTCTCGAATTCCTGACCTCAGGTTATTCACCCGCCTCAGCTTCACAAAGTGCTAGGATTACAGGTGTGAGCCACCACACCCGGCCCCTTATTTGTTAAGATGCCCGTGCCAGGACTCATGCCCCAAGTCTGGGCAGAGGTTGAATAACAAAACAAAATGGCCCTGCCTGGGAAGAAACTGAGACCTCCCTGAAGAGCCAGCAGGTTGCCAGGGCTGCTGGCACTTCAGACGCTAGCCTAACCCCAGGATGGCTGAGCACACATACCCCTTCCCTCAGACGTGGAAGCCAAGCGCCGCTGGAAGGGGGAGGGCACTGCTGATGACGTGCTGGAGCCAGCCTGTGCCAACAACTCAGAACCAAAAGCTTCATTTTGTGTGCCAGCTGTTAAAGTGTTGAGAGCTTGAAACCATGGTAGATGTATTTAGACCACGGGGTGCTGTCCCTCCATCAGGAAGTCATGGCCTGCCCTAAAATTAAGAAGAGCCTTCCCCACAGACAGGGATACTCAGAGGGGGAAAAACAGAATTAGCAAGGAAAAAAGAGCTCCTACCCAGATCCTTGGCAGCAAAAGCCCCACGTGCCGTGTTCCTGTAGATGAGTACCCGACTCACATGTGCCTAATGTGATCTCTACAAACTGCTTCTCTAAGTCTTCTGTCTAAAATCCCAGTATCCTGATTATTGTTGCCCACACCAGTCCCCTGTTTTCAGCCCTGGACCGCCTAACATTGTGTCCTACGAGTCCACAGATTGGCCGAGGGCAACAGCAAGGAAACCAACCTGTTTTCTCCTTTCCTAACCTGAGCTGAAAAAATCAACAGCTCGGCCAGGTGCAGTAGCTCATGCCTGTAATCCTAGCACTTTGGGAGGCTGAGGCGGGTGGATCACTTGAGGTCAGCAGTTCGAGGTCAGCCTGGCCAATATGGTGAGATTTCCCCCCCATCTCTACTAAAAATACAATAATTAGGCATGGTGGTGCGAGCCTGTGGTCCCAGCTACTCGGGAGGCTGAGGCTGGAGAATCATTTGAACCTGGGGAGTGGAGGTTGCAGTGGGCCAAGACTGTACCACTGCACTCCAGCCTGGGCAAGAGAGCGAGACTCTGTCTCAAAAAAAAAAAAAAAAAAAAAAAAAATTTAACAGCTGCATCCCAGGGACTGAGAGCTCCAGGGCTCCAGCTAACTCATGAGGAAATAGAACTATAACTATCCAAGGGCCACTGTGGATCCAGGCCCGTCGCCTTCCCATGGAGAAAGGGTCCAATGTTCACCGGAAAACACATGTGCAGGAACTGCTGCCCTGACCCAGAAAAGCAAGATTCTGACAAAGGACACTGCTGTGTGATCAGTTTATGGGAGCCACATGACCTTCAGTGGGTCAAGTTTTCCCGTCCATACCAAGCCACCTCTGCAGAACCAACTGCACAAACAAAGACGCCAACCAGGCACTGCAGTGGCTACAGCAGAGCCTTGGTCTGTCCTGGATGAGGGCCCACACCTGCCCTCGAGGACCAGTTCCAGGAACGAGGACCTCAGTGACCCATGTGTCATGGGCTGGCCTAAGGCAAGGGCTTTGCAATTTTACTGTCTGATCTCTTAGTAATACATCTTTCATTTAGGCAGAAAGCCATTCTGGCACAAGCCTTCAAATTCTGGCCTTGTCTAAAGGATTTTCCTCTTTATCTTTTCCACCTATGGAAGGCAGAGCCACTGCAGTGGCATTCAATCAGCCCCCAGCTGACTGTATTTAAAAATAAATCTCAGACAGAGAGCAAAAGTAAACAGAAGCGGGAAAATTGCCCACCTTGCTTATGTAGCCCCAATGCCTAGAAAGTGTCGGGTACGGAATAGCACTGAATAAATACTCGTCAAGACTTCAAAATGAGTAAAAGAATTGATTTTTTAATGAAGGTATCTATATCACCCTGCATAGAACCAAAAGTAAAAACAATAAAGGCTAAAGACTGGTAGATTTGTTTACCTAGACATTTAAAACTTCTGTACGTTAAAGATACGATAAAATAGAAGTACATGATAAATGGAAAAATATCTGTAACATAGGACAAAAGGTTTACGTCTTATAATATATAAAGAGCTCATCCAAATCAATATGGAAAAGATAAACATTCTAATAAAAATAAAGGCAATTCACAGAAAAACAAGTGGCCAATACATATAAAAATTGTCCGATGTCATTTAAAAAGGTATTTTTCACATGAGAAAATTTACAAAGTTTAAAAATAATGAAATACCCACTGTTAGCAGAGTTGTGAAGAATGAATATTATCATACTCTGCTAGCGGGAAAGTAAATTAGTGTAAATCTTCAGGAAAGTGTTTTTGAAATAATATCAAAAGCTTTTAAATGTATATGCCTTTTGATGCAGAAATAGCACTAATAGAATTTATCCCCAGGCAGTCTTCTGAGATATTTGCAAAGATGCCTGAACAAAGTTGCTCATCGTGGCATTATTTATAACAACAAAATTTATAAGCAAACTCAAGTTCCAACAATAGGGAGAGATTTTTAAAAATAAATTATGGATTCCCAGATAATGAAATACTTTGCGGCCACTAAAAACCAGGTGTTGAAAAAATCTTCAACGTTGGAAAATGTTCAAAATATATTGCAGAGAGGGGGGACAGCAGTCTATAAATTAGTACTTTCACAAATCCATTAAAAAAATACACACAGGGTATATGGAAAAAATATCAACAGTTGCTATCTGTGAATAGAGAAACTACAGACGATTTGCCTTTTTTACGTTTTGCAAATTTTCACCGAGAACATGTGTCTCTCTTTCATCTGGAAGAAGCACAGTTCAGTGTGCAGGCCTTGGTTTAATTTTTGGTTCCACGATTTATCAGCCACGTGACTTAAGACAAAATATCTACTTTCTCTGCACCTCCTTTTCACCATCTGTTTAAAAAAGGACTCTGGTACTATCTCCCAGAATTAAATAAAATAATCTTTGTGAAGTGCTTAGCACAGTTCCTGGTACATAGTAAACGTCTAGTAAATGTTAGCTACTGCTATTAGAGAAAATGAATAGTAACTATTATTTAAAAAGAGAAATGAATATTTTGAGATTTGGCCTTGGCCTCTACGGGGGTCTAATAGAGTCTGCCTGACTGCCTGTCCAGTGGAAAGGCCAGCTCTGTCCAAGGGTAGAAGCAGCCCCTCAGGTCGGAGGCCCCGCACTGAGCCACCGGCCAAGAGAGCCTACTTTGCACCTCCCAATCCCCTGCTAATGTTCTCGCTCCTGAGTCCACAATGCTATCTCAGAGAAAAAAAACTTTAACTTCAAAACCCTCCGAAGTATCCCAGTCAGGACAAAGCTTGGTCTGTTGATGTAGAAGTGACAGAGGGTCACACTCTGCCCTCAAGTTCCGGGACTCACAGAAACCGGGAGTCTATAAATGAGCACTGGGAAGCAAAAAGAGGCGATCGTTGTCTTTGAGGTGACCCCCATTTTGTGAAGTCTGGAAGCCACACCTGCATGACATTTCAGAACTCTGAGGCCCTTCCTCCCAGAGACGGTGCCCACCAGTCCTGAGCTGCCTAGAAGGGCCTCCCTGCAGAGAACAACCCAGGCCGGGCTGGAGGCTGAAAAGCCCCGCTGCAGCAAGAGCGTTCTATGCCCGTTCCCAGGGCCAAGAGTCTTTCCCAGCCTCCTCGTGTGGGGCCCAGGCGGCCTGCATCCCGTCCTGAACGCTGACTTTGGTCTCCTGGCTCGGCAGCTGTTTGTCCACATGTGCTCTCTTATTAAGCTGGCTCCCAGGGCTTAATGGTGAGAGGCTTCCTCCAACCTTGCACAGTGCCATTCCTCTCAGCACAGGGCAACTCAGTGGCCTCTGAGCCCCCTCTCTCCCTACGAGTCACAGAGACACGGAAGTCTTCTGTGGATCTTAGCTTACAGCCCCCACTGTAGCACACTGTCCAATGGCTGTGACATCACGTGCCCGGCTGCACCCGTGAATCCTGGCTGCAACGTCCGTGCTGTGGAGCCCACAGGACACAGTGTGTCCAGGAGGGACCTGAGAGGTGAGGGTCACAACCCTGTGGCTGACCCACACCACCTACATTTGGCTGTGTCTTGAATCTAGTACAATGAGACAATGTCCTAGAGTAGCCCTGCCTGTTAAGGTCTATTTGGCAGGAAGGAGGGGTGTCTTTCAAGATCACCCAGATGAAAATCATGATGATGTGGGTTCACATGGCCTTCCCCTCCCTGCTGAGGTCCTGATTCTCCTTGTGCGGAGAGAGAACTGTATCTCCACAGTGATAATCAATCCTCTTGATGCTAATTACCAACCCAGTCAGGGACTCCATCTGACCACAGGATTCACCGAACCCATCCTACAATCTGGACCCATCCCCTGCCTTAGAGTCAGGTGAGGGACTCATGGACAATAGGCAACCTGGTGGAAAGAATATAAACTTGAGAGTCAGACCCAGCTGGTGCATCATCCACCCCTTTCCAGCTGTGTAATCCTGGCCAAGCCCCTTACCCCTTACAAGACCCAGTTTCTGTAGCTGTGGAATGAAGAATAATCATCCCCACCACACAGGGTTGTGGTGAGGTCTAAATAAGATAATGAATATAAAGTACATGAGACCTGGTGAGAGGTCAATCAATGACAGTCATTATTATCGTTAACCACATTTTCTATCTCCACAGCCATTTCTAGCGCACAGGGATGCTGCACACTCAACAATAAACGCCAAGGGGAGAGTCAGTGACAGTATTTTGAGTGTTCATCCCATTTTCCTCTGTGTCCTTCACCTACTGCCCTGCCAGGCATATTGTAGAGAGCAGACCCTTAAATATTTGTTGAAGGAATAATTTAATGAATGACATTTGGTCTCTGAAATGTAACTTCTGTATTTTATCATTTCATGAATGATGTATTATTTCGTGACCTTTTGGATTTTCATTTAATCATGCATCTAGATTAAATCCTGATTTATTTCCATGACCCTGAATGGTGTAGCTCTTTTCCTGCATATTATCCTGCTTATCTGGATATGAGGTCTATGCCAAGTGTATCCCTTTGTGTAATCAACCACCCCAAAAGTATATGACTTAAAACAACAAAAATCTCTTTATTTCTTCCAGTCTTGTCAGCTGACTAGGCAGTTCTTCTGCTGGTCTCACTTGGACTCACTCATTTGGTTGCAGTCAGACAACAGCTGAAATGACTGGCCCAAAATGGCCTCAGCCCCAGCTGTCAGCTGGACCCCTCTCTCGTCCTAGAGGAGTCCAGCCCAGGCTTCATTCCGTGACAGCAGGAGTGAGCCAAGAAGCCAAAGCCAGAAGCTGAAAGACCTCTGGAGTCCAGGCTTGAAACTAGCTCAGCGTCCCTTCTGCCACTTTCATGGGTCAAGAGAAGTCCCAAGACCAGTACAATTGTTTCTTAGTGGGGGAGGACTTCGGAGGGAAGAACAAACTCTACCCATTGATGGAAAGAGCTTCAAAATATTTTGGTCCAGTTTTCAAACCAGTTAAAGTAAAAGAAACATACATGTAACTGAGCCCATGTAGCTCTGGGGGAAAAATGCATCCTGACTTGGACCTACAAAAAGTCAAGAATATCCAACACTGGAATATACTTTTTCTCCAAACTAGGATGTTTCAAGGCCATTCAGGGTTGTCTGAAACTTCCTCTCCCCGGTGACTTCATTTACTGTCATTATTTCAATGCCATCTATATGCTAATGACCCTCAAATTTATACCTCTGGCTCAGCTTCTGACTCACAGATTCAACTCTTGATTTTCCTCCCCAAATCTCCCCATCCGTAGTCTTTCCAACCCCAGTAAAGAGACTCCTCAGCCACCTGAGTGTTCAGGCCACAAGTCTAGTTTGTCCTCAGTTGCTCTCTTTCCTTCACCTCCCGCTTTCCATCCATCAACAAATCCTGTCAGCTCTACCCCCAGGCCACCTCTCCCCATCTCCACTGCTGCATCAGTTTCTAAGTTTGTCGTAACAAACTACCACAAACCAGGCAGCTAAAAACAACAGAAATGTATTGTCACACAGTTCTAGAGGACAGAAGGACAAAATCAAGGCGTTGGCAGAGCCACGTTCTCTCCATAACCCGCAAGGCGGAACTCTTCCTTGTCTCTTCCCAGCTTCTGGTGGTGGCCTTGGTGGCTCTTGGCTTACAGTTGCATCGCTCCCTTCTCTGCCTCAGTCATCATAAGGTGTTCTTCCCAGGGGTCTCTGTATCTGGGTCCAAATTTCCCTCTGCTTATAAGAACACAAGTCACATTACATTAGGCCCATGCTAATCCAGTATGACCTCATCTTAACTTACATCTGTAAAGGACCTAGTTGTGTTGTTGTTGTTACCCAGGCTGAAGTGCAGTGGCATGATCTCAACTCACTGCAACCTCCACTTCCAGTGTTCAAGCAATTCTCCTGCCTCAGCCTCCCGAGTAGCTGGAATTATAGACATACACCACCATGCTCCACTAATTTTTGTATTTTTTTAGCAGAGACGGGGTTTTCCCATGAGCTTGAACTCCTGAGCTCAAGCGATCCACCCACCTTGGCCTTCCAAAGTGCTAAGATTACAGACCTGAGCCACAGAGCCCAGCCTAAAGGCCCTGTTTCTGAATAAGGTCACATTCACAGGTACGAGGGGTCAGGGCTTCAACATATATTTTTGGAGGGTAACAACTACTGAAATCTAGTCCAACCCAACATCATCGATTACTGCAATCTTCTCTTTTACTAGTCTCCCTGTTCCACTCTTGACCCCTCCTACAACAAAATCTTAGCACAAAATCTGAACTCCTTACTTGGCATTCAAAGCCCAAAGCTGTGATGCTCACAGCCTCTCCCAACCTAAATCCCTACTGCCCTCCTCCTCACCTTCATGCCACAGCCAGCCACGTGGAGCTCCTCTCCATCTCTGACAAGCTAGGGACCATCCAAGTGAGGGCCTTTTCACTAGTAGCTCCCTGTGCCTGGAATGCCACCCCCAAGATTCAAATGACCCACTCTTCTTGTCATTCAGCCATAGGCTTAGACATCTCCTCTTCGGAAATCTTCCCAGAGATCTTCTCACACCTTTCCTAATTTGATTCCTTACATGGCACTTAGAACCATGTGACTGATTGATTGCCTTTCACCCTCAGTAGGATATGAACAGGGACTGTGCCTCCATCACTGCTCTATTCTCTGCACCAAGAATAGTGCCTGGCACACAATGAATGCTCAATAAATATTTGTTGAATAAATAAACTGCTTCTTGATTGTCAAGTCCAATAGGCATTTTTCAATCTTTGTCCTGCAGAACCTATTGCATTTGACAGGAGCAATCACTCCCTCTTCTTGAAACTCTTGACCATCTCCTCCCAACCCTGTCCAATCTCCATGCCATGGTTTCCTGGCTCCCTTAACTATAACTTCCCTGCCTGCTTTGCACACTCCTCTTCTTCTGTCTGTGCCTTTAATGTCCATAAACCTTGGGGTTCTGTTTTAGGTCCTTGTGGTAGACAGAATAATGCTCCTCTAAAGATGTTCACATCCTACTCGCTGGAAACTGTGAGTATGTTACCTTGCATGGTTGAGGATCTGTGATGGGGAAATAATCTTGAATTATCTAGGTAGGCTCAATGTAATCTCAAAAGTCCTTATAAAAGAGAGGCAAGAAGGGTAAAGTTGGAGAAGATGATGGACAATAGAAACAGTGGTTGGTGTGATATGGGGCCATGAGCCAAGGAACGTGGACAGCCTCTGGAAGCTGAAAAAGGCAGGGAATGGGCTCTCCCCTAGAGCCTCCAGAAGGGACATAGCTCTGCTCACACCCTGATTTTAGCCCCCTAGGACCCGTTTCAGCCTTTGGACCTCTGGTACTATAAGATGATACATTTGTGTTGTTTTAAGCCATTAGGTTTCTGGCAGTTTGTTACAGCAGCACAGAAACCTAACGCTGTTCTCTTCTTCTCCCCTGTACATGTTCTCTTTGGGCAACTTCACCTTCATCCCTAGCTTCAATGGCCATCTATAAGTGGATATTTCTCTCTAAAGTTCAGACTTCTACATCCAACAGCTTGTTTAACATCTTTAACTGGATGTCCTGTAGGTACCCCAAGCTCAGTACACCCTCAGCTCAATTCCTCTCCCACTCCCCCACAACCTGTCTGTCTTGCTGTGTTCTCTGTCTCAGCCGATGGCAGCATGGTGTGCCCATTCTCCCAAGTGGGGCTCCTTAGGGACTTCCTTTCCTTCTCCCCAATGTGCAATTAATCTCCAAGTCCTGCTCTTTAGATTGCATACACTCACCCCTCCTCTCCATTGCTTCCATCACACCCCTCTTCATCGCTTGCCTTGATTTCCACAATAGCCTTCCCTCTGGCCACCAGCCTCCATCTTTGAACTCCTAGAGTCCATCCTCCATGTGGCATTTTTCTTTTTAAACTGGAAAAATCTTAACACATCCCTCCTTTCATAGACTCCTCTGAGATAAAAGTCAAGTTGCTAAACACGGCTTACAAGGCTCTCCTCGCCTGCCTCCCACCCCTACCACCCAGCCTCACCACCACCCAGCCTCACCTCCTCTGCACCACAGCCTGTGCTTCCACTACCCCAAATGCACTCCTCTATTAGAACACGGGAGGGAAAGAGGGAGGGAGGAAAAGAGGGAGGGAGGGAAGAAGGGAAGGAGGAAGGGAGGGAGGGAGGGAAGAAGGTAGGGATGGAGGGAGGGAGGGAGGGGAAAGAAAAAAGGTTGGTTTTACTACCAATCTTTCCTTCACTCACTATGCTTCTCCAAAACCCTCATTTGACTAATCCCCAATTCAAGGGGAGTAGCAGTACCCCTCCATATAAGACACCTGCACATGTAGATATCCACTCTTACACATTCTCATTACTCAAGACAAGCAGAAATGCAAAATCATGCTCCAAGATGCAAATGCACGTAATCGTCATTCCCTTAGAGATATGTCCACCCTTAGAAATACAGAGATACAGAAGACACAGACAGATGCTGATTCAGCTGCAAGCACCTTCCCATAACTAACCTTAAAATCCTCGTACACAGACACAGCCTGAAGACACAAACCTCCACACTTTTGCAGCTTAGGGAGCAGGAGAAGGGGTGGGAACAGATGGTAGAAGGATTATGGGTAAATGGGAGAAAGAAGAATGACCATGGAAGAGCCAACTGGGATATATTCATTCACCAACATTCCCTAAGCCCCAGTGACAGGCCAAACGCCATGCTGCTAAACAATAAGGTTATGAAGATCCTTGGTAGTACTGATAATAACAGTAATAGCAGCCAATGATAGTGGTTGTTATATACCAGAGACTAAGTGTTGTGCTTATGCTAACTCCTTTAATCCACATGGTAATCTCATGATAGATGCTGTAATTATCCTCTATATATACATGATGTAACAAGGTGCAGGAAAGTGCACTAAAAAGTGGCAGAACTTGGATTCCTACCCAGGCTGTCAGAGTCCAGGGTCTGTGCTGTTATGCACCTTGCATACAAGACCCTGCCCAAGAGTAATTCACAGGCCACTAGACACTCATATGCTGAAGTTGGGGATTGGACGTATTCTTCCCCTATGAAAGCAGCATGGAATAGAAGGAAGTAACAGGTCCTTGGGGATGGACACCAGTCGTAAAGTCAGGTGGACCTGCACCCAAATCCTAGCTCTGCCACTCACTGTGGAAACCTTAGCAAATTACTTCACCTCTCTGAGTGTCAGTTTCCTCATCTGTAAGTGAGGGTATTAACACATACTTTGCTGAGTTTTATTAGGATTAAATGGATATAGGATATAAAAGTATTGAACACAGTGCTCAGCATACAGTAAGCACTCAACAAATAAGAAATCCCTTCCCCTTGTTACTCCAAAAAATAGTTACCCTTCAGCTCCCTGAACCTAATGCTTTCCAGAAGCATTACACGAACAATTGCAAACTACAGCCCTCTGGCATGTATAGTGTTTGGCCAGCAAAGTATTTTAAAAGGCTTAGTAGCTGGGCAGGAGCCCTAATTTAGGCCACAAGACAAGCAGTTCAGCACCTAGCAGCTCTTGCAACTACAGATGGCCACCCCCAGCCCCTGAAGGCATTTCAGTTCTCAACTCCTGCATCAGCATCAAGGGGGTCTAAAACTATCTGCTTCAGATCTATGGAATCAGACTTGTCCAGGGAGGGGCCCTGTACTCTGCTGGTGAAATTCTTGCACAAGCTCATGTGTGAGAGCCACTGAATTAAAGAGTACAAGAGACACTTTGTGTTTTGCAGCAAGATGCCTGGCTCGGGGGTGAATGCACTGAGCCACGATGCTGCCAGGTTTGGATGCTGCTTTTATAGGAGACAAGAAATAAACAAAGGCCATCTTTCTGTTCCTAGAAAGAAGGAGCCCTCTTAAAATAGAGTTTCCAGGAACTTTTCCAGGAGAAGTCACTGGGTCTTCCTTGTCCAGATTTCAGAAGCCAGAAAAGCTAGGCACAGCAGGGTTAACTCTACCAGGCCTGGGCCGTGAGGGAAAAGGTGGATCTGAGGCTGAAGAGAGCAGTTCCTGGAGGACAGAACCCCTGGCTGGAGTGGCAGAGTCAGGAGGCAAACAGTCCTCTTCAACCCCTCCTCAGGAGCCAGGGACCGACCGAGGACAGCAGCACAGCCCAAGGCCTAGGGGAGCAGAGCCAAGCGGCAACCGAGGGTCCACCAGGCCTAGTAGGACGTAAGTATTTATGCTGCACAAGAACAAAGCTTTGAGTCAGGCCTGGGGTAAGTCTTGCCCACTGACTCAGTATGCAACCAAAAGTGATCTTAGAATAATTTCCTCAGAAAAGTAGTTATGCCAGAGCTAAAGGTCAGATAGCAACCAAAGACTCCAACATCATACTCAGCATTTCCCCTCAACCTAGAGTTAGGATGATGTGACTATCCTCCCCAGCCAACTTGGAGCCCCTGCAGCCTCAGCCACCCTGAGCCTGGTCAGTGAAAACAGGCAACAAAGGTGCTGTGGGCCAATTGACAATTCAGCCTCGGGTCTGGCTTGCAGGGTCCAGTCCTGGCATCGTGCCCTTCACTCTTGCTCCCACCTTGAACTGCATGTCTGGGAAATGAGCTCCTACCTCCTTTGTGCCCAAATCTCTGAGCCCAGCTTACGCTACCTCTGCCCCCATCCTTAAATGAAGGACTATTCCTGAGTCCCTTGCCTGAATTTAGAGTCCTGCTCTCAGCAAGCCAGTATCCTTTAGAAACACTTCCGACCCCCAGTGCTCAGGCCTCCCAGCATCGTCTGTGTCTGGTCTTGGCACTGTAAGGAGAGTGCCCCATCAGCCCCATCCAGCCCTCTGTGCTCTACCATGTCACATCTCTAGCTTTGTTCCAAAACGTTACCTTCAACAGAGAAAAAAATAATTAGCACATTTATTGCGCCTCTACTTGTACTTCTTTGCTCTCAGCTATTCTTTTTATTTTATTTTTGGCATAAGAAAAAACTTGTGTCTTTGTTATACCTACCAGCAAATAAAATAAAATAAATACCAGCCAGATATCTCACCTACAGAAAGCAATACTCAGCTAGAATTCACAGATACCTTTTCTGATCACAAAGCTTAATTAACAAGTTGTGGAAGCCCTAACCAAAGCCATCAGGAAAGAGAAAGAAATAAAGGGCATCCAAATAGGAAAAGAAGAAGTCAATTTGTCTTTACTGATATATGATTCTATACCTAGAAAATCCTAAAGATTCTGCCAAAAGGCTCCTGGAACTGCTAAACAAGTGTAGGAAACTTTCAGGATACAAAATCAATGTATAAAAATCCATGTCATTTCTGGACACCAATAACGTTCAAGCTGAGAGCCAAATCAAGAACACAATCCCATTTACAATAGCTGCAAAAATAAAATTTAAAAAAATCTAGGAATACATCTAACAAAGGAGATGAAAGATCTCTACAAGGAGAACTATAAAACACTGCTGAAAGAAATCATAGATGACACAAACAAATGGAAAAACATTACATGCTCATGAACTGGAAGAATCAATATTGTTAAAATGGCCATACTTCCTAAAGCAATCTATAGATTCAATGCTATTCCTATCAAGGCACCAAAGTCATTTTTCACAGAACTAGAAAAAAACTATTATTCATATGGACCAAAAACAAAGTCTGAATAGCCAAAGCAATCCTAAGCAAAAGAACAAAGCCAGAGGCATCAGATTACCTGACTTTAAACTATATTATAAGCCTAGAGCAACCAAAACAGCATGGTACTAGTACAAAATCAGACACATAGACCAAGAGAACAGAATAGAGAAACCAGAAATAGAGCCACACACCTACAACCATCTGATCTTTGACAAAGTCAACAAAAATAAGCAATGGGGAAAGGATTCCTGGTTCAATAAGTGGTGCTGCAATAGCTGGCTAGCCATAGGCAGAAAAATAAAACTGGACCCCTACCTTTCACCATATACAAAAAATTACCTCAATATAGATGAAAGATTTAAATGTAAGACTTCAAATTATGAAAATTCTAGAAGAAAACCCAGAAAACACCATTCTGGACATCGGCCTTGGGAAAGAATTTATGACTAAGTCCTCAAAAGCAATTGCTACAAAAACAAATATTCACAAGTGGGACCTAATTAAACTAAAAAGCTTCTGCACAGCAAAAGAAACTATCAACGGTGTAAACAACCTACAGAATGGAAGAATATTCGCAAACTATGCATCCAACAAAGATCTAATATCCAAAATCTATAAGGAGCTTAATTCATCGAGCAAAAAATAAATAATCCCATTTAAAAATAGGCAAAAAACATAGACACTTCTCAAAAAGAGACATACAAGTAGTCAACAAACAAACATGAAAAAATGCTCCACATTACTCATCATCAGAGAAATGCAAATCAAAACCACAATGAGATACTATCTCACACCACTCAGAAAGGCTATTATTAAAAAGTCAAAAAGCAACAGATGCTGGAGAGGCTGCAGAGAAAAGGGAATGCTTATACACTATTGGTGGCAATATAAATTAGTTCAGCCACTGTGGAAAGCAGCTTGAAGATTTCTCAAAGAACTTAAAAGAGAGCTACCATTTGACATAGCAATCCCATTACTGGGTATACATCCAAATGAAAATAAACTGTTTGGCTAGGGATGGTGGCTCATGCCTGTAATCCCAGCACTTTGGGAGGCCAAGGCGGGTAGATCACGAGATCAGGAGATCGAGACCATCCTGGCTAACACGGTGAAACCCCGTCTCTACTAAAAATATAAAAAATCAGCCGGGCATGGTGGCAGGCACCTGTAGTCCTAGCTACTTGGGAGGCTGAGGCAGGAGAATGGCATGAACCTGGGAGGCAGAGCTTGCAGTGAGCAGAGAATGCACCACTGCACTCCAGCCTGGGCAACAGAGTGAGACTCTGTCTCAAAAAAAAAAAAAAGAAAGAAAAAGAAAAAGAAAAGAGAAAATAAATTTTTCTACCAAAATATACATGCACTCATATGTTCCTCACAGCACTATTCAAAATAGCAAGACATGGAATCAGCCCAGGTGCCCAACGGCAGTGGACTGAATGAAGAAAATGTGGTACATATGTGCCATGGAATACTATACAGCCATGAAAAGAATGAAATCATGTCTTTTGCAGCAACATGGATACAGCTGGGGGCCATTATCGTAACCAAATTAATGTAGGAATAGAAAATCAAACACTGCATGTTCTCACTTATAAGTAGATGCTAAACATTGGGTACTCCTGGACATAAGGATGGCAACAATAGACATTGGAGGCAGGGTAGAATAATTACTGGATACTATGCTCAGTAACTGGGTGACAGGATCAATCATACCCCAAACCTTAGAATCACACAATACGCCCAGGTAACAAACCTGCACATGTACCCCCTGAATCTAAAATAGAAGTTGAAATTATTTTTTTAAGTTACCTAGAGAATTAGAATATAAACATCAACACAATTAGTGAACTTGTAAGTACTGTATACACAAAGGGAATCCTCAATTTCATACATTCAGCATTTTTTAATCAGTCTAACTTTTCTTTAATACTTTATGCACTGAAACCCGTAAAGTTTAAACCATGGCTCATATGTTAAAATTGGGCATTAATTCATCAGGTGTTGAATGAACATTGCAGGTTCTCTCATGAAAGTTCTGCTTCCTGGCCAGGTTTCATTCATTCCTTCCCTCAACAACTGTTTCTTGAGGGCCAGCTATGTGTTAGGCACTGTGGGTGAAACATGGCACCTGAACTCATGGAGTTGACAATATATGTGGGGAGACAGGCAATAAATAGGAAAGCAAACAAATCATAATGTACTGTATAATTTAAGCTATGGATGAAAGAATCAGGGTACTATAATAAAAAATAAATGAGGAACATACCAGTAGCAATGGGCATACCTGGCACCCAGATCTCGGTTTCTAAGGCCATTCAATAAAAGGAACCAGGGTTCCTTGGAGAAATGACTGATTCCAAGACTGGCACAGGAAAAACACAAGATGATTCTGGAGTATCTTGTACTGCCAGAAAGTAAGAAGATGAAAAACAAATTGATGGGGCAAGGTCAAAGAAATGCAGGAACCATCTGGAAGAGTTACCAAAGGCCAAGGTTGGAACAACTGGAGCAACAAAATAAGCAAGGTAGTACTGAATTACAACCTAAAGTATAAAATAAATATTCATGAGTTGATACTGATATGAATAAATGATTGAATATATTAATAAATGGAGAAGAAATACATTTCTTATGCAGAAAAATACCAAACAATTTATATAGATACTGCATCCTAAAGGAGGGGAAGTATAACTCCCAACTCCTTAGGGTGGGCTGTGTCTAGTGACTTCCTTCCAAAGAGTACAGCAGGAAAAGAAGGAAAAATAAATAACTTCACAGTAGAAAAATCTGACAAACACTACCTCATTCAGGTGATCAAAATCAACATCAACATTCATAAATCACATTTATAGCAGGCACCCTTGATACAGTGAGATGAAAATGGCACTTCGCCTCTGTGGTCTTCCTCTCAAATACCCATAACTCAGTCTAATTATGAGAAAAACATCAGACAAGTTCCAGTAGAGGAGCATCCGACAATATCCCTGAACAGTACTCCTCAAAACCATCAAAGTCACCAAAAACAAATTCTGAGAAACTGTCAAAGCCAAGAGGAGCCCAAGGATATATGAGAAATAAATCTAATATGGAGTCCTGGATGGGATCCTGGAACAGAAAAATGACATCTGGTAAAAACTAAGCAAATCTGAATAAACTATGAACTTTCATTAATACTGATATATCAACATTGGCTCATCAATGGAAAGAAATGCACCACACTAATGTAAGATGTTAATAATAGGAGGAAATATGGGCAGGATCTATAAGAACTCTCTGTACTATCTGCTCAGTTTTTCTGTAAATATAAAACTGTTGTAAAAAATAAAGTCTATTAGTAAAAATAAGTATATAAATGGAGAGATGAGTCTAATTTAAACAGAGTGTTCTAAGAAAGCTTCACTGAGGAGTTAACTTTAAGCCTGCACTTGAAGGTCTGGGTCCTGTAAGGAGAGGAGAAAGAATGTTCAAAGCTTCAGAAACAGTTTATGCAAAGGCCCTGTGGCAGGAAGGACCTTGGCAGATCTGAGGAATGGAGAGAATGTACAGATGCCTGATGTGCCATGAACAAGAGGTGGAGTAGAGGGAAATAAGACTGAGGGGGTATGCAAGAGCCAGACCACTCAAGACCTTGATGCTACAGTAAGAAGAACCTCTGGCAGGGCACAGTGGCTCATGCCTGCAATCCCAGCACTTTGGGAGGCTGAGGTGGGCAGATGACCTGAGGTCAGGAGTTCAAGACCAGCCTGGCCAACATGGTGAAACTCCATCTCTACTAAAAATACAAAAATTAGCTGGGTGTGGTAGCAGCCACCTGTAATCCCAGCTACTTGGGAGGCTGAGGCAGACGAATTGTTTGAACCCAAAAGGCAGAGGTTTCAGTGAGCCAAGATCACACCACTGCTCTCCAACCTGGGCAACAAGAGTGAGACTCTGTCTAAAAAAAAAAAAAAAAGAACCTCCTTCTAAGTTCACCAAGATGTAACAGGAGTTTAGTTTCTCAGTACAGCCATCTTATTTAGCAGAGCAATGTTTGTGCAACTATGGAAATTACAATCATTCATTTCATAAAAGCAAATGGGGGCTCAAGTGTGGCAGCTCATCCTTGTAATCCAGCACTTTAGGAGGCCAAGGCAGACGATCGTTTGGGCCCAGAAGTTCAAGACCAGCCTGGCCAACATGGCAAAACCTTGTCTCTACAAAAAATTAGGCAGGCATGGTGGCATGTACCTGTAGTCCCAGCTACTCAGGAGATGAGGTAGGAAGATCTCTTGAGCCCAGAAAGTTGAGGCTGCTGTGAGCCGTGATTATGTCACTGAACTCCAGCTTGGGTGACAGCGAGACTCTGCCTAAAAAAATTTTTAAAAGTGAATGGGAAATGAAATACTGAAGATAAAAATTGGAAGTCTCGTAAACACATTTAAGCAAAGATGGAAACCATTAGGCAGGCTGAAAATGTAAAAAGGTGAAACCAAACTCATCTTCGCATATTCATTGTATTTCAGTTGACTGTGTGATTAATGGCGAAAGAAAAGAATAAAACTTAAAAATATCTTTAAAATGTTGAGGTGATTTCATTGAAGATTATGTCTGAAAGATACAGTTTAACTTTGGTGTTCATAATTTTTTATATCTCTGAGAAAAAAAACCCTCCGGAAAACATGTAAGTCATTTTTGTACATGATTTTAGGAATAAAAAGGAAGTGGGGAACAACTTTTATACTTTCAACCTATAAGTCTTATCTTTAACAGCTTGACTAAATTTTGAAACAGATTTTTTTTTCAGTGCCTTCCCTACTGCTTCCCAAGTCCAGCATTAAGTCCACATTCACCTCCCAAAACATGAGATGATTAAACTCCCCATCCATACCCACACACACCTCCACCCCCACCCTTAGAAGGCAAGGTCCTGGGATGAACCCACCTGGGTCATATTCTCTCTTCTGGGGTCTTGTTTCCCCAGACCTTTCAAAGGAACTGGCAATAGAATCTGTTAAACTAATTCTCCATAAGGACCCATATGGCTCTCCCTTAAAATTTTGAATTTTAAAAGAGATCTCGTGAAAATAAGAGCACCTTAAGCCAAGAAACAAATCTTTACTAATATACATTTTAGGAGTTCTGCCAATCTGGTGGGAGATATATTTTGTAGAATGGAAACTCATAGCAACCCCCTTCCATCATACAACATGGACAACTAAATACTGTGTCATCTCAGAAGTTCAGTTTTATTATTAATAACTTCAGTGTATTTTCTCTATTTCCATATCCTTCAAACAATTTTTTTCATTGATACATAATAATTGTACATATTTATGTGGTACCTGTGATATTTGATATATGCATACAATGTGTATGATCACATGGGAGTATTTAGAATATCTATCACCTCAAACAATTATTATTTCCTTGTATTGGAAATATTCAAAATCTTCTCTTCTGTTTTGAAATATACAATAAATTATGGTTAACTATAGTCACCCTATTATATTTTCAAACACTAGAACTTAGCCAGCCTCTCTTCATGCCCCACACATACCCTTCCCAGTGTCTGGTAACTATCATTCTACTCTCAACCTCCATCAGATCAACTTTTTTAGCTCTTACATATGAGAACATGTGATATTTGTCTTCCTGTGGCTGGCTTATTTTGCTTAACATAATGACCTTCGGTTCCATCAATATTGCTGAAAATGACAGGATTTCATTTTCTTTGATGGCTGAATAGTATTTCATTGCATATATATGCCACATTTTCTTTATCCATTCATCTGTTGATGGACACGTCACTTGATTCCGTATCTTGACTATTGTGAACAGTGCTGCAATACACATAGGGATGCAGGTATCCCTTTGATATACTGATTTCTTTTATTTTGAACAAATACCCACTAGTTGGATTGCTGGATCATATAGTAGTTCTATTTTAAGTTTTTTTAAAAACCTCCATACTGTTTTCCATAACGACCACATTAATTTACATTCTCACCAACAGCATATAAGAATTCCCTTTTCTCTACATCCCCCACACCTAGCATTTGGATTTTTTTGTTTTTTTTTTTTCTTTTTCATGATAGCCATTCTAACTGGGGTGAGACGATATTTCACTGTGGCTTTGATTTGCATTTCCCTGATGATTAGTGGTGTTGAGCATATTTTCATATACATGTTGACCATTTATTTGTATGTCTTCTTTTGAGAAATGTGTATTCCCATCCTTTGCCTGCTTTTTGTTTTTTTAGAGATGGGTCTCACTCTGTCACCAAGGCTGGAGTACAGTGGTGCAATTATAGCTCATTGCAGCCTTGAACTCCTGGGCTCAAGCAATCCTCTCGCCTCAGCCTCCCAAGTAGCTGGGATTATATGCATCAGTCACTGTGCCCTGCTTGCCCACTTTTTAATGGGATTGGGCTTTTTGTTTTGTTTTGTTTTTCTGTTGAGTTGTTTGAGTTCCTTATATATTCTGGATATTAATCCCTTGCTGATTAATTGTTTGCAATTCTTTTCTCCCATTCTACAGGTTGTCTCTTCACAGCATTGTTTCCTTTTCTGTGCAGAAGCTTTTTAGTTTAATATAGTTCTATCAGTCTATTTTCGGTTTTGTTTTGTTGCATATGCTTTTGAAGTCTTAGCCATAAAATCTTTGCCTGGACCAATTCCTGAAGCATTTCCCCTATGTATTCATCTAGTAGCTTTATAGTTTTAGCCTTATGCCTTTAATCCATTTTCAGTTGATTTTTGTATATGGTGAGACATAGGGGTCCTGTTTCATTCTTCTGCATGTCTATCCAATTTTCCCAACACCATTTATTGAAGAGCAAGTCCTTTCCCCAATGTAGGTTCTTGTCAACTTTGTTGAAGATCAATTGGCTGTAAATATGTGGCTTTATTTCTGAGTTCTCTGTTCTGTTACATTGGTCTATATGTCTGTTTTTATACCAACACCAAGCTGTTTTGGTTACTATAGTTTTGTAGTATATTTTGAAGAGAGGTAGTATGAAGCCTCCAGCTTTGGTTCTTTTTGCTCAGTATTGCTTTAGCTATTTGGGGTCTTTTGTGGTTCCTTATGAATTCTAGGACATCTCCTTTTTCATTTCTGATTTTATTTATGTGGGTCTTCACTTCCTTTTCCTTGGTTAGTCTAGCTAGCAGTTTATCAATTTTATTTATCTTTTCAAAAAAAAAAAACAAAAACCTTTCATTTCACTGATCCTCTGTATTTTTTTAGTCTCTCTTTCACTTAGGTATTTATTTCCTTTTACTAATTTGGGGTTTGGTTTATTCCTGCTTTTCTAGTTTCCTGAGGTGCGTCATTAGGTTATTTGAAATCATTCCACTTTTTTGATATAGGTATTTATTGCTATGAGCTCCCTCTTAGAACAGCTTTTGCTGTAACCCATAGGTTTGGGTATGCTGTGTTTCAATTTTCATTTGTTTCAAGATTTTTTTTAACTTCCTTCTTAATATAGTCACTGGTCCAATGGTTGTTCAGGGACATGCTGTTTAATTTCCATACATTTGTACAGTTTCTAAAGTTCCTCTTGTTATTGATTTCTACTTTTATTCCATGGTGATCTGAGAAGATACTTGATATGATTTTGAGTTTTTAAAATTTATTGAGACTTGGTTTGTGGCCTAAAATACAGCCTATACTGAAGAATGCTCTATGTACTGATGAGAATAATGTATATTCAGCAGTTATTAGATAAAATGTTCTGTAAATGTCTGTTACATCTATTTGGTCTAAAGTCCAATTTAAGTCCAATGTTTCCTTGTTGATTTTCTGTCTAGATGATCTATCCAATGCTGACAGTGTGGTGTTCAAGTCTCCTACTGTGATTGTATTGAGGCCTCTCTCTCCCTTTAAATTTAATAATATTTGCTTTATATATTTGGGTGTACCAGTGTTGAGTGCATATATATTTAAACTTGTTATATCCTCTTGCTGAATGGATCCCTTCATTATTATATAATGACCTTCTTTGTCTCTTTTTCACATTTTGACCTAAAGTCTGTTTTATCTTATGTAAGTATAACTACTACTCTTGCTTTTAATTTCTGTTTGCATGTGTATTAGTTCATTTTCATGCTGCTGATAAGGACATACCTGAGACTGGCAATTTACAAAAGAAAGATGTTTATTGGACTTACAGTTCCACATGGCTGGGGAGGCCTCATAATCATGGCGGAAGGCAAGAAGGAGCAGGTCACATCTTATGTGGATGCCAGCAGGCAAAAAGAGAGCTTGTGCACAGAAACTCCCATTTTTAAAACCATCAGATCTCATGAGACCCATTCACTATCACAAGAACAGCATGGGAAAGACCAGATCCCATGATTCAGTCATCTCCCACTGGGTCCCTCCCACAACACGTGGGACTTATGGGAGCTACAAGATGAGATTTGGGTGGGGACACAGAACCAAACCATATCAGCATGGAATCTCTTTTTCCATCCCTCCACTTTTAGTCTATATGTGTCTTTACAGGTGAAGTGAGTTTCTTGTAAGCAGCATATACTTATGTCATTTTTTAAATCCATTCAGTCAGTGTGTATCTTCTAAGTGAGATATTTAATTCATTCACAAAGTTATTATTGATAGGTGAGTACTGTCATTATTGTTCATTGTTTTCTGGTTGTTTTGTATATTCTTTGTTCCTTTCTTTCTCTCTTCTTGTTTATCATTGCGGTTTGGTGGTTTTTTGTATTGGTAACATTTAACTCCTTTCTCTTTCCCATTTTATGTGTCTGCTCTACCACCTGCTTTCATACTTTTGTGTGTTTGCATGATGGTAGATATTGTTCTTTCATTTCCAGATGTAGGACTCCCTTAAGCAGTTATTGTAAGGTCAGTCTAGTGGTGATGAATTTCCTCAGTTTTTGCTTGTCTGGGAAAGACCTTATTTCTCCTTAATTTTTGAAAGTTAACTTTACTAGATTTAGTATTCTTAGCTGATGGCTTTTCTTTTTTTTCCCCCCCCCACTTTCTGCACATTGTTGTGTTGGGTTTTTATGTTGTTGTTGTTTTATTTCATTTTGTTTTATTCAAGTCAGTCTCACTCTGTTGCCTAGGCTGAAGTGCAGTGGTATGAGCTCACTGCAGCCTCAAACTTTTAGGTTCAAGCGATCCTCCCACCTCAGCCTCCCAAGTAGCTGGGACTACAGGCATGCACCACCATGTCCACCTAATGTTTTTACTTTTTGTACAAATGGGGTCTTGTTACATTACCCTGAATAGTATCAAACTCCTGCCCTTAAGCAATCATCCCACCTCAGCCTCTCAAAACACTAGGATTATAGGCATGAGCCATTACACCCACCTCTTTCAACATTTTGAATATATCATCCATTCTCTCTTGGCCTCTAAGGTTTCTGTTGAGAAATCTTTTGTTAGTCTGATGGGAACTCTCTCACACATAACTTAATACTTTCCTCTTGCTATTTTTCAGAATTCTTTGTCTTTGACTTTTAGCAGTTTGACCACAATGTGCCTTGGAGAAGATCTTCTTGGGTTGAATCTATTTGAGAATTTTTGAATTTCCATGTACCTGATTGTCTATATCTCTTGCAAGACTTGGAAAGTTTTCAGCTATCATTTTGTTAAATGGGTTTTCTATGCCTTTGCCTATCTCTTCTCTGAAACTTTTAAAATTCAAATATTTGGTTGCTTTATGACATCATATACGGAATGTAGGCTTCCTTTATTCTTTTATTTTCATTTTTTAAGTCTGACTGGGTTATTTCAAAAGAACTGTCTTCATGAACAAAATCTTTCTTCTGCTTGATTTAGTCTATTATCAAAGCTCTCAATCGTATATTTTATCTCATTCATTGAATTATTCAGTTATGGGATGTCTGTTTGGTTTTTTATGGTAAGTATATCTTTGTTGAGTTTCTCATTCAGATCACGAATTGTTTTCCTGATTTCTTTGTATTGTTTATCTGTGTTCTCTTGTATCTTATTGAGTTTCTTTAATGTCATTATTTTGAATTCTTTTTCAGGCATTTCTTAGTTTTTCTTTTCATTAGAATCTGTTGCTGAACAATTATTGTATTCTTTTATAGGTGTCATATCTTTTTGCTTTTTCATGTTTCTTGTGTCCTTACATTAATATCTGCACATCTAGTGTAACAGTTGCTTCTTTTAATCAATTTTATGAATTGGCATAGGGAAATATTTTTTTCTACAGATATATCTGTAATGTTATTTGGGTAGGATACTTTGGCTTTGATTTTGGGTGGGTGCAGTAGTGTAGGGTCTGTATGATTTCTTTAGCTATAATCAGCATCGGAGGTGTCCATGAATTCCTCAGTGGTTTAGGCTGCAGTTGTTAGTAGAGGCTATGGCAAGTCTCTGTGGGAGACAGGGATGCCAGGCAGACTGGTCATCAGACACCAGTGGTGGTGGCAGTGAACTGAAATTGTCAGTCCTTGGATCCCCAGGTGGCATATGCAGGCACTGGTGGTAGCAAGTTCAGGCAAGTGGATCCTTGGGCCTCCAGGCAGCTTGCTTGGGTGCCTATAGTGGCAATGGTGGCTTGAGTGTGTAGGAGGGTCATCAGGCCCCTAGGTAGCAAGCATGGTATTGGTGGTGGCGGTAGCTTTAGCCAGCCAACCCTCAGGCCCCCAAGTGGCACATGTGGGCACCAGCAGTGGCAGTGGCAGGCTGGGCAGACCAGTCCCCAGGCACGTGCAGGTGGGTATCAGAGGCTATTTCCAGACCCTATCACCAAGCCATATTACATTTTTGTTTTTAAGGAAAAATTCAAATATTAACTTTGCCACTGCCAGAAACTCCTAATAAATACATTGCTAATATTGATTAAAGCGTAACATGTTTACTTTCATAGTTTTAAATGTATTCATTAAACAAATATTTATTATGTGCCAGCACTGATCTGAAAGCTTGGAATATAATGATGATCAAATCAGACAAGGTTCCCAGTCTTGAAAAGCTTATTTTCTAGTTAAATTTGGTTACAGCCAAAAATCCAACCGAAAATGCTAGTGTGCCCTTAGAAGCCCAATAGGAACTTATGACTTATGACGTGCCGAACAAAGATAGGGAAAGGAAGGAGAAATTAATAGTCTTCTTTTCTCGAGCAGAGAACACAGAATCCACAGTGAGTTTCAGAGTGAAGGAAATCCTCAGCCTCAGCACTCAAAACAAAGGCCTAGGGCTATGAATAAAGGTTCAAAGTCTATGGTGAGAAAGAAAGAGGAGTGAAATTATATAAAAGCAAATGTTGGGGCAAATGAGTGCTTGTTCAAACAGAACTGCATACTCATGACCATATTAACATGGTAACAATACTAAACGCTGGTAAAGCTGCAAAACAACTGCAACTTTCTTATGTTGTTGGTGGGTGTATAAAACAGTTCAACCACTTTTGAGGACTGCCAGTTTCTTATAAAGCTAAAACATGCACTTACCAAATAATCCCACTTATAGGAATTTACCCAAGAGAAATGAAAATCTGTCCACAAAAAGACTTGTACAAAAATGTTCACAACAAATGTATTCAAAATAGCCCAAAACTAGAAACTACGCAAATGTCCATCAACAAGATTGCAGATAAACAAACTGTGAGATATTCATACCATGAGGATACTACTCAGCAATAAAAATAAATAGAACAAGGTGAATCTCAAAACCCTATGATACGTAAAAGAAGCCAGTCAGACAAAGAACACGTAGTGTATGTTTTCAATTGTATGTAACCATAAGTGGGCAAAACTAATCTGTACTGAAAGAAGTCAGATTTGTGATTGGTTGGGGCTGGGAGGAGGTAGAGAATTGATGAGAGAATATATGGGCTGATAGACACATTCTGCATCTTGTTTTGGGTGATAGTTATACTCAGCTGGCAACACATATGAAACAGAACACTTAAGATCTGGACATTTTATTGTATGTTAATGAAGACTCAATTCTAAAATAAATTAAGCTGCTTAGTATAAGATTACCAATAAAGAGCACACAAAAATACCAGAAAACAACTGAGTTGAGAGAGCTGCTCTCTTTTAAGAATATACAAAGTTTTGGTGGCTACCCTTAGCATTCTAGGTCAGTAATATCAGGTTGGGTAGACTGGTCTAAGAGAGTTTTGCAGCAAATGCCTTCTGAAATTCAGAAACAACTTGGTCACAAATAATCTTTTAGAAAATAGCTCTCTTGTAAAAAAGCAGATTTACTGAGAGTCTACCAGGGCCAGGCAAGGAACTGAGTGCCTGGGAATTCAACCCTAAAACTGATGAGTTCCTGTTCTAACGGGGAATGAAATGGCAGCAGTGGGAGAGGATCAGCTATAAAATAAACAAAAAAGTTAATTAGATAATTTCAGATGCTGACTGATCACATACTCAGTACTTAAAAGGTCGTCTTGCTTTTAGGTTTTTCTAATTAAGGTGTGAAGTTAGAATGCAGAATGGTATTCTGCACTAAAAAGCATGCATGGGCTATGGTGATAGAGCATTTAGTTAATTGCTTAGTATAATTCCTGGAATATATCAAGCTTTCAATAAGTCTCAGTTATTGTTATTATTATTATCATTATTATTTGCCTCCTCTCCCTCCTCTCTTATAAGAAAAACATAAACTTTGAGAATATATGTGCAATTAAAGATATGAACAAAAATATTCATAAAAGTTTCATTCATAATAGCCAAAACTGGAAACTACCCAAACAGTAGAATGGATAAATAAATTGTGGTATAGTCGTATAATGGAATAGCTCCTTGCAATAAAAAGAACAAACTGCTGCTACACAGCAATTAACCACTTGGATGACTCTCACGATATAATATTGAGTGAAAGAAGGCAGACATAAAAGATCACATCTTATACAATTACATTTATCTTGAGGACTAAGCACTGATTTTTCTTATCTTGCCCAAATTCCTATCTAAGGAGTCTGGGAGTCATGCCCTACAAACCATAAATTCTCATCAGATGGGTTTTATTTAACCATATATGGTGACTTACTTTCCAATGTGACTTGCATAATGTCATGTGACAAAGAAGAAAATCTAACTATTTTACCCTAAAACATGTTTCTTTGCCATATTTTGAAATGACCCTGCAAAGCCGTTCTTAGTGGGGGAAAATTTGCATCTTTAAAGAATCTCTATTAATATAGCTAAATCTTTTTCTTTCAGGCCCTCCAAATCCTAAAGAAATTAACTGAGAGTCTAGCACCTTTTAAAGGCATGAGTAGGAATCTGAATAGGAAACATTTGTCATCTATTGTCTTTAAGGGCAGCCACTATGAGACTTGAAACTTCAAAGGAATCTTGGTCTCCATAATCTTTTGTCTTAATCTGAACATTTCCTTTCTATTGATCCCAGGTCTTTAGAAAACCTCAACAAATTGTCAACTGGAAAACAATGATAGCCTGGAAGCCACCCCACCCCCTACCCTTTGAATTATCCCGCCTTTCTGGATCAAACCAATGTATTTCTCAAACGTATTTGATTGATGTCCCATGTCTCCCTAAAATGTAGAAAATCAGGTTGCACCTTAACCACCCCGGGCACATGTTCTCAGGACCTCCTGAGGACTATGTCATGGGCCAAGGTCACTCATATTTGGCTCAGAATAAATCTCTTCAAATAATTTTAAGAGTTTGACTCTTTTCATCAACAATATGAAGTTCAAGAATAGGCAAAACCAACCTCTGATAATAGAAGTCAGAGAGTGTTTATATTTATTTGGCAGGAGTTTTTGACTAAAAGGATCCATAAGGGAATGCCCTTGAGTGTTAGAAGCATTCTTTATCTTGATCTGAGTGCTGGTGACATGGGTGTATACATGTGTAAAGATTAATTGAGCTGTTCACTACAGAGCTGAGCAGTTTCCTGTATGTAGCTTATACCTCAATTTAAAAATTTCTAAAGAATATAAGTGCAACTAAGCAAAATAAAGAAGTACCTATGGGAATATGAATATTTCTTATATAATATCTCAGATATTTTCAGCTACTGGTGGCTGCAGTAAATGAGAATGCTGGACCTCCTCTATCATAAATAGTTCATTCATTCAATCCACATTTCCTGAGCATCTCTGCTGCCAGGACCATGCCAGCTCCCCAAGACACATGAATGAACATGACAACACAATCCCTACCCTCAAGAGCATCCCTGAAATGGGCAGTCAGCCATGTAACCCACTATCTTGGGGCAACTGGTGGCAGCTTCTCTAAATGTGACCACAGGGTCTTGCAGGATTTCACTGACTTCTATAAGAGAAACCTTAGACTCTAATTTTTAATTTAGTAACTGAAACATCATGTATGGTAATCCATTTCTTCTGAGGAGTAATATGGGTAATATGTCTCCAATCATGGTGTTTAATTACAATTGACATTTCTAGGTCTTTCTTGGTGGTGATGACAACATCCTCCTGGAAGGCTCCTTATTTCTGACAACAGCAGAGGAGAAGAGGCTAATTTTAGAGAACATGGCCTGGCTTCTACCCTCCAGAGGAACATCCAACAGATGACTCTTTGTTCTCTCAGCAGGGGAAGTGATGTGGGAATCAGGAAACAATGTCTGACTTCAGCTCCTGCCTACCACCCTCATCATGGGCCCCGGAATTCTGCCCTCCAGATGGCTCAAGAGTTAACCCCATGCAGTATTAATGTATGAAACATGACAAACTGTGCTTTGTTCCCGGCATGAATTAACAATTTGTTTAACATATTTTGGAGCTTTTTTTTTTTTCAAGGATGCAAGTTAATTGATTTTACAGCCAAAATAGCCTGATGTGCTTGTCCACTGTAGAGAAGCATTTTTACAATGCTGAATGGCAAAAATTAGGACACATAAGGTGCCCAGGGGCTGTTCTGCCTTGCCAAATAAGGCTGAAGACCAAAGAAGTTTGATAACTCCTTAACTATAAGGAGAAACATTCAACCTCTGGAGAGAATAAGAAAGCAAGAGAAAAGGGACTTGGGAAGGCCAACAATTCCTCCTAAGGCCAAGCAAGCAATTATTCCTGACTTAATACTGACAAGTCCAAAAAGCAGGCCCAATGGAACTGTATTCAGGTTCCAGATATGACCCGTAGGAAGGGTGACCAGTTGTCCCAGTTTGCCTGGGATAGTCCCAGTTTACACCTGTTATAAATATTAATAGTGTCCCCTTTTATTCTCAAGAGTGTCCAAGTTTGTCTCAAACTTAACTTCTATGCTCACCTTATCTGTAAGGGGACAATAACTTATACAATATACAATATTATATTATATTATATTATATTATACAATAACTTATCAATAAAGGAAGCAATAGCCAGTGAACTGGAATTCACACAGCCTTTAGGAAAAGGGGACCAGATCCTCTTATACCCTGTGGTTTGCTTTTGGGCCTGCTCAGAGAAGTGCAGATCCCACAGCCAACAGACTCTGAGAGGTAATATGGTGCAAAGGAACTGAACCTAAAACGTGAAATGCTTGTTCTACCAGCCCGAAAGACCTCACAGATAAAGAAGATTAGAAAACCTCTAAAGAAGCAAAGACCTCTCAGGGAGGCTAAAGGGGTTGACCAGAAAGGGGAGAGGAGGTTGTACCCCACAGTGCTTGTGTTAGTTCCCTAGGGCTGCCATAACAAACTTCCACAAACTGGGTGGCTACAAACAACAGAAATCTACTCTCACAGTTCTGGAGGCCAGAAGCCCAAATCAAGGTGTCTGCAGAATTGACTCCTTCCAGAGGCTGTAGGGGAGAACCTATTCCATGCCTTTCTCCAGTTTCCGGTGATCCACCAGTAATACTTGTGCTCCAACATCCCAATCTCTGCCTACATATTCACGGGACCCTCCCCTCTGTGTGTCTCTGTACCTCTGTGGGCTCTCTTCTTCTTATTGGGACACCTGTCTTTGGATTTAGGGCTCACCCCAAATCCAGGATGATCTCATCATGAAATCTTTAATTACATCTGCAAAGACTCTTTTACCAAGCAAGAGCACCTTCACAGGTTCTAGGGGTTAGGACGTGAACACAACTTTTTAGACATTCAGCCCACTATAAATGTGTGCAAAACAGTTCCCAGGTGAGTCAAAGTTTACCAAATATTCTTTTTAAAAACTCAAAAGGTCTATCCAAGCTAAATTTGGAGTAAGAAGAAGAAAAAAGAGTTCAATCCCTTACAGGAGAAAGGGGCTAAGTGAACCAAATGCCCAAGACGTGGGAACACTATTTTATGGCCACTGTGTCCAAGAAGGATCAGTTGGACTGTTGGTCATGCCCACCTCTCACCTGCAAGGCTTTCCCTGGTATTCACTGCTGATGGCCTGGGAAGGTCAGCTATACACAGGGTCACACAGCTGAACGTGCTAGAGCTGCATCTGATGCAAATCCGCCTGACCCTACAGCCTCCACACTTTCCAACTTTTGGTCACCAAAAATATCAGCTGCCCACCCCTCAACCCACACACACACACACACACACATTGAAAAGATACCAAAGACGAGATGGGTAGCTTCAGTCTCAAAACTCCCCCAGGGTTTTTCTAGACCAAGGTCTCGCATGTGATTTTAACACCAAACACCATTTCAACTTAGCCCATCCATCAAATGCCCGCAAATATAAACAAGACATAAAACAATAGAAAACTGAATTTAAAATTACTGTGTCATTATCTTCCAGGTGTGTCATTCCCCTGATCAAAAAGCATCATTGATGGTCCATTGCTAAAGCAGTGTTTTCCCAGTGGTTTTCCGTTTACTAAGCAGGAACAAGGTGCAAAGTACCGGGCGAAGGAATAGAGAGGGTCGGGTTTGGGGGCAGCATTGCAGATTTCAATAGCACATCTCCCCTTCTACCCATTTTACATGACCGCCTTCCATGTAAAACTGTATCTTAAGAAAGGGTTCTGAGGCTAAATGAATAAATGTGGGAAACCACAGATCTACTGCATCAAGACCTAGCCCAAATTACAAAGCTTTTCACAAACCAGTCCCTGTCCACCTCTCCTGCCCCATCTCCCATTCACCTCCTCCAGACCCCATCTCCACCACCCTCTATCCCAGCATGCCAGGACAGTGCTTGACTCATGCTATTCCTCAGCTTAGAATGTTCTTCCCAATCCCCTCCCCAACATGCAAACCAAATGTCCTCTCAGAATCCTTTCCGCCATAATGTTTTCTTCCTCCACCCCAATCCAAGATGGCCTCTCCTTTCTCGGAACTCCTACCATACCGACCATTTGATCACTCATTTCACACAATCTGGTCATCACTTGATAACTGTCTTGCTCTCTTCCTGCTAACTAGCAAAAAGCCTGTTAGGGAAGGGAGCTCTCAGCATTAAAGGCCAGTAGCATCCTTAGCAGTCATTCAACAAAGTCCACCAACCGACAAAAGACAAGGTTACTTGAGGGTCCAGGAGAAATTCCAAAGCTAGGCTTTAATAGGTTAAATACAACTTATATTCAGCTCATTCTTATTAATTTCCTGCACTTCTAGTGCCGAAAGAAATTTTCTAGCAAACTGACTTCTTTTACCTGGAGGGTTGCTAATGCCAACTGTAATTAAAACCACAACTTCATTTTCCAGTAGGTTTCAAATGGCTTGTGGCACTGGGCTTCACTTCTTTTTTTTTTTTTTTTTTTGAGATGGAGTCTTACTCTGTCACTCAGGCTGGAGTGCAGTGGCACGATCTTGGCCCACCGCAACCTCCACCTCCTAGGTTCAAGTGATTCTCCTGCCTCAGCTTCCTAAGTAACTGCGATTACAGACATGCACCACCACACCAGGCTAATTTTTGTATTTTTAGTAGAGATGGGGTTTCATCATGTTGGCCAGGCTGGTCTCAAACTCCTGACCTCATGATCCGCCCGCCTCAGCCTCCCAAAGTGCTGGAATTACAGGCGTGAGCCACCACATCCGGCCCCGGGCTTCACTTCTTAACAAGCAGGGAGGAATCTGAGTTGTTTCAGTTTGGGGAGTTTTTATGTTGTTACTGTTATTATTGTTGTTGGCCAGATTTTACAACAGGCTTCTTCCTCCTGAGGTGATGTATGGCATATCTGTTTAAGCCAAAGCAAATTGAAATTAATTTTGCCTTGGGAATTTTTGTTAATGTTTTAACACTCCTTAAGCTAATTGGAGACACTTGAGAATGTCAACTAACAAAACTGAGGTTGAGATAGGAGAGAGATTGTCTGCTAAATCAAACACAGACATTCTCTTAGAAGCAGTTTTTTTAATTCCTTGGAAAAGAAACAACTAATTAACATCCCGATAGGGGGCCTCAGATATTTCTTTTATCTTTGGTTAACTTCCAACAAACCAAAGTATAAAAAAGACAGCATAAAGGAGGACAGTAGGTAGCCCAGGTAATTTTGGAAGCTTCCTTATAATTTTGTCTTTTGACTCTGTTTGGTGAAACAATAATCTTGAAATTCTAGGGAGGAGGAAAGTGATGGGTAATGAGAAAGAAAACCACTGTGTAATCTTCTTTGAAAGGTTTTTATTCCACAGTGTATGTTTTGTTAGAAAAAAATAAAATATAATACTCATATCCCTACTTTGCTTATGTTGTAATTTCAAACATTTACAATGCATGCTTAGAATACCATATGTTAGGCATTGGAGTCAACAAATATTTATTATTATACATTCCTGGCATGCTGCTAGGTGCTGGGGAAACAAAATAAATAAAATGTGACCAACTTTTTCACTTCCAGGAATGTGGACAAGTAGATACTCTGAAGGGGTCTCCAAAATAAGACAACCAGGAGTCCTGCCCTCACAGAGCTTACAGTCAAGGCAATCATGCTTGCCAATAGTAAAAGGAGGCAGAAGGAGACACAAGAAAAATCATCACTTCTTAATGTTTGATATTCATTACCAGATAGACTACCCTGTGTCAATCGAGGCAAAAGTTCACATTTATTTGAAACCTTTTTTTTTTTTTTTTTTTTTTTTGAGGCAGAGTCTTGCTCTGTCACCCAGGCTGGAGTATAGTGGCATGATCTCGGGTCACTGAAACCTCTGCCTCCCAGATTCAGGTATTCTCCTGCCTCAGCCTCCTGAGTAGCTGGGATTACAGGCCCACACCACCACGACTGACTAATTTTTGTATTTTTAGTAGAGATGGGGTTTGGCCATGCTGGACAGGCTGGCCTCCAACTCCTAACCTCAGGTGATCTTCCCACCTTGGCCTCCCAAAGTACTGGGATTACAGGTGTGACCCACCACACCCAGCCTGTTTGAAACCTTTAAAAACAGAAATGTTCAGGCCTGGGATGGTGTTTCACATCTGTAATACCAGCACTTTGGGAGGCCGATGAGGGCAGATCGCTTAAGCCCAGAAGTTTGAGACCAGCCTGGGCAACATGGCAAAACCTTGTCTCCACAAAGAATACAAAAAAAATAGCCAGGCATGGTGGTGTGTGCCTGTGGTCCCAGCTCCTCAGGAGGCTGAGGTGGATGGATCATTTGAGCCCAGGAGGTCAAGGCTGCAGTGAGCCTAGATCATGCCACTGCACTGCACCCTGGGCTACAGAGTAAGACTCTGTCTCAAAAAAAAAAAAAAAAAAAAAAAAAAAAAAAAAAAAAAAAAAAAAAAACCTAACTGTTTAATATGACTCTAACAAAGGAGAAGTAAGCAGTATGCCATCCTAGCACGTATATCAGCCAAGAGCTTCAGAGTATGTTCTAGTTCAAAGGGCTACAGCAATCTCTAGCTCCCCCACTACCAACGAAGGAAGCCAAGGCCCACTGAGGTCAAGGTCTGCCTGAGTTCACAGTGGTCACCAGTACAGACACCGGAATTAAACTCCATGTCCCTGGGTCTGAGGCAGGTGCACAGCCACTAACAGCTGCCATCTCCTCTGCATGATGCAGACACTTCAGCCTGTGAACTCCTCCAGGAGCTTCAAGGAATGATGTGACAAGGAGGAGAGGAGGAGAAGACACTCTTGTTCCTGTTGTTTCCTACATCTACTGCAGGACATGGAAAGCCGTGCCGTCCTCAGAGAATCTTCATAATGACAGACAGTGACACCACTAGTCTTGGCACTAGGCCTGAAGATATAAAAGGAGAGCCTCCCAGGCCACCTGAACACCCAGTCCATTAAAGCTCAATGTTGTCTTTCCGGCCTTATCTGATTCCAAAAGTCTCTTTTCCCACAAGGTGGGCATAATTTCTATTTTCCTGTGTATCCTTGATAGAGCATCAAGAGACAGGGAAAAGACAGGCTAAGGCAACATGCAGGACACTTAGAAGAGCCTTAAAGCAAGGGATGGCAATAAAAATAATTAAAGGAGAAGAAGCAGCATCAGAATGTCAGGCATAACACACAGTGTGGAACTGGACTGAAATTCAGACAGAGGCTCTTGGCTGACCACAACTGGCATTTCCAGCTTTGAGAATGTTTTTCTTCTTTTTCTGACCAGTAGCCTTGATCCGCCTGCAAGTGGGCAGGAAATAATGCTTGGCTATGGAAGCAAACAAGCTATAATGGTTATCTTTATAGCTATACAAACAAACACGCTATTATGGTTATCTTTCATTCAGAGCCTTCAGATTTACAAAGAAGAAAAGTGGGAAAGAAAGAAGAAAAATAATGGGCAAGATGAAAAAGGAAAAAGCCCTTATCCATAATTTCCTCCCATACCATCATGATATTACGGTTCCTCCCGTACCATATATAATATTACATTTGTGTAATCATCTTTAAAGTTAGGCCCACAGTCTCCACGCAGTTCATGGAGATGTCCCTGGACCCAGCGTTTCATCTCCCACGATGCTGGTGGTCTTCCTGTGATAGAGGTGAACCACCATTCCTAGGACAGGATGGAATTTGTTTTGCAGAATCAACATCCCTTTGTTTCACAATCTTGTGTCCTTAAGACCCTCTAAGGCTGACAAGCATAAAATTCTTACATGTGACAGTTCTTGAAAAAGATGCTACAATAATAGTCCATTGATAAATCCATTATCAATAACAATTCCCTAATCTACAGTGTCTGAATAGCCTGCATTAAACAGAACTAGCCTAGATTTTTGCTTTTTTCCCTTTTTGAAAAGTCTTTATAAAGTCCTTCCTCGAGGCATATTTTTTCTGCTGAGGTCTCTTCCTTCCTTTTTCCATTCCTTTTTTTCCTTTTCACTGTTCTCTCTTCACTTACCCAGCGAAAGTCTTATTTCTTTATTACATGGAAGACCTTGAATATATTATGTTCCAGTTTTCCAGTGAAATATTCAGGCCATTTTCATTTGTTTCTAATAATAATAGACTTCTAATTGGACAGAGCAAATCCAATAATACTTGTTTTTCTCCTCTCCTCATGAAATCTACCGATGGAAGGAAAGGGTTTAAGGGGGGGAAATGCCTGCAACCCACAAAGACAAAGAATGGGAAAGGAGACTTCAACAGATGAAAGATTTCAACAAATTTTTGGAAGGAAGAGAACAGGTACCTGACTGAAGAGAGCAAAGGAAGTTACAAGCTCAGCAAGTCAAAAAGGGGGTGCTAAAAAGAAGAGAGATTCATCTCCAGAGACCCAAGGAAAGCCTAAGACAATGACACCACGTTCATGGGGAGGGAAAGATCAGGTCTCATAAAAAGAAACAATCTAAGAGTCATCGCATCTCTCATTACCTAGAGATTTGTGCTTTCAAACTGACATAATTAATTTCAACTTAGAACTCTCTTCCCAATCAAACCATCAGGCAAGACTGAGAGAGTAAAAGCATTTTCAGGGAAACAAGGACTCAAAAATGCACACCCTTTTTAGAGAGGCTACTACAGGATGTACTACAGCAAAAAGAAGAAATAAACTAAGAAAAAAGAAGACAGGGCACTCATGGAAGAGGGGATCGAATCAGGAGTGTGATCAATTAAAGCCTAGGATAACTGAGACCACACTCCCAGCCTAAAGAGAAACTAACTCAAGCTGGAAGAAAGAGGGCTCTGCAAAGGGGAAATGGAACTTACAGAGTATCTGACATGTATGGGTGTTTGGAAAACAATACTGACAGGTATTTCACAGATCTACTATACTCTTTGGGAAGATTTAGCCATAGATAGATAAAAAGCTAAGCAAAAGATTTTAAAGGTGATTATTAACTCTAAGAAAACAAAACAATGTACAAGAATTAAACATCATCATAATACAATTTGGCTCAAAAGTAAATGATATTTACACAGTCATAATAATGTAAACACTGCCAAGGGATTTAACCAAAAATAGTGATACAGTAATATTAAGAAAATAAGAGGGAAGTGGGTGAAGGATGGGGTATAAGGACTATAATCCAATCAAGTATGCTAGAAAGTCGTAATATGCAATGCTGCCCAAGAAATAGCAGAAGGAGTATATAATTATAATTATTATTATTATTATTACTGTTATTGTTATTTAGAGACAGAGTCTTGCTCTGCCACCCAGTCTGGAGTGCAGTGGCACCGTCGTGGCTCACTACAGCCTTGATCTCCTGGGCTCAAGTGATCCTCCCACCTCAGCCTCTGATCCCTGAAGTAGCTGAAACTACAGGTACATGCCACCATATCCAGCTATTTTTTTTTTTTATTTTATTTTTTGTAGAGATAGGGTCTTGCTATATTGCCCAGGCTAGTCTCCAACTCCTAGCCTCAAGGGATCCTCCCACCTCTGCCTCCCAAAGTATTGGGCTTATAGGAGTGAGACACTTCATCTAGCAAAATATATTATTTTTAAACATGGTGATATATGAGAAAATAACTAAAAACATCCAAAGTCATTGCCTCTAAAAAACTGGTTTAGGAAACAGAAGGCAGGGGACTGCTTTTTTCTTTAGGACACCTTTAGTAGTATTTTATTAGCACTGTTTGATTAAAAAGTATTAATAAAAATAAAACTAGATTTAAAAGCTTGTATCCTATTAATATATATTCTGAATTAACATTTTATAAAAGCTACAATTATCCTGTATAATCTTGCACAATTGTATAGTATTGTATTATGTTACTAAAAGCATTTTATTGAATAGAAACTTTCAAAATAGTCCATCATTTTTTAAAAAACTAACATGGATATGAATGCTATCCATTCATAAACAGATATATTTTCTCATCTAATCTTCACAACAACCTGGTAAATTGCATATTACCATTTCCTTCCTTCTGCAGATAAAAAGAAAGGAAGGTTGAACTTGCCCAAGGTCACAAGACTTCTAAAGGGAAGAGTTGAAACTCCATGCAGGGCTTCTGACTTCAGGTCCTCATGGCACACACTGTTGACATCACCTTACTATTCTAAGCCAGATCCCTCAATGCTAAGTTGCCAAATTTTGCCTACAGATATGGAGAAAAACATTGCCCTTCCCAAAGCTATGGTTACAAGACACATCTCCACCTCACCTCACCCTCCCATTCCTGTCTAAGATCTGGCTACTGTCTCATTACAGTTGGACTATCTAGTAAAAGCAGACTATGCCTTGATGATGACACTTTTAATCCCATGGTGATGGCAGAGCTCTGCCCTGCTCCAGGCCTCCAAACACTAGGAGGAAAAGAGAGCCCACAAAGCCCTCTGAGGTCTCATCCTGCCTCACTGAGAGCTGCAACAGAGGGTATCCCATCCAAAGCCCGCTCACATTCCAGGGACCTCATCGCATTCTCTCAACCCACAAAACCCCGCCTCCCTTCTCCAGACTTTCCTCCATCTCACCCTTACCCTCCCTATTTCTGAGGCTGAACCAAACACGAAAGACAGGGATTCCCCACTGAAGACAATTAACAAATATTCCTGCAAAATACATCAAAGCATGTTCATAAAAATGTGCTGAGTGCCACCCTGAGGTGTAAGTGTTACACAGAACACAGACTTGAACCATCTCTATCTGTGTAGTGAGCAGTCGACATTAGGCAGAGAGAGTACACGCGCTGTAAAATCACACTAAGTCACTCTAGTCTAGGGAAGGGCAGTAGCCCACATCAGTGTTCCGCTCCCATCCTAAGGGCTCCTCAGGCCCTGCAGGCCCTCTTCATCTTACACTTGCCAGCCTATGCCTGACAGCTCCCTCTAGCCACTAGAGCTCACTGGAACCAAGTGAGACAGACCTGAAGTGCCAGGCAATTAATGCTCCCATCCCCAGTAGGCCTCAGCGAATGACTGAGGAGAATCAGTGAATAAATGGATAAATAGGCCAGCACCCTCATGGGTCAGCCTGAGTAACCTGAACCATTTTCTGCTCTGTCTCCCAGCAATCTCCAGTGGGGTGGAGCCCCAGGTGCCCCCAGCACTAACCTGCTCAACAGCTCAGCCTCTGCAGGCTTCCTTCCTCCCATGCCCCTTCCAGTCTTCCTCCTCCCTTGTTTCAGGACTTCTGGGAGAACTCAAACTAATACAAGGCCTGCCTGACTCAGCAAAATGTCTTAAGAGAGCCAAGCGAGCCAAATAATTATCCTCGGGGACCTGCTATACTAAATAGATAAGATTAACACATAATTAGCACATCTGGTTTTTTAAATGCAAAATAAACGTTGTTAGGAAGTAAGATTTTCTGAAGTGCCTTGAATAAGAC
The DNA here is from genome assembly GCF_037993035.2 of Macaca fascicularis. Lineage (NCBI taxonomy): Eukaryota > Metazoa > Chordata > Mammalia > Primates > Cercopithecidae > Macaca > Macaca fascicularis. Next base: position 182,777,334 of record NC_088377.1, on the reverse strand, counting down.
CCTTCTGGTTTTGTTTACACCGTTGTTTCCTTCATACCATTTTTTCCGTACCCTTTCTTCTTTGCAAAGGCAAACTTCTTCTGACCACAAAGTCTTTCAAATAGGCAAATTAATCAGATCTGAAATAATGAGAGTTCTGGATCATTGATATATTTTCTACCCTAGTGTTGCCTCTTTAGCAAAGAGTCTTCAAAATTGTCAGCCATTCAGCCGTCCTACAATACTTGTACAGGACTCTAACAAGCAGGCCCAGAGCTTCCCCCTGGGGTCACAGATCCCTGATTTAACTAACATAATCACCATCACCATCAGTCACTATTGTATACCACTGACTATATGCTGGATGTTCTAAACACTTTACATATATTCACTCACTTCATCCTGCAAACTAGGCATTATTTATTATCCTCCCTATTGCACAGATAAAGAGACAGAGGCACAGAGTTTAAGTAACTTGTCTCATGTCACATAGGAAATGGAGAAGCTAAGATTGAAACCCAGCCACCTGAACCTAGACTCAGGGCTCTTCACAGGCTCTCACCTGTGGGCTCTGATTCCAAGAGCAAAGACAGAGAGGCAAGGCTTCCAAAAGAAATCCAATTTGAGTTGGAGGCCAACCTAAGTCTATGAATCAGACTTGAAAGAGAGGCTCTCGAAGAGCTGGGGCCACTGCGGGCACAGGAATGAGCCACAGACAGAAACATTTGCAGTGCTAATGGAGTCCCACCATCTGAACTTTACAACTAAGCTCCCTTCCACAGGAGTGTTTTACAACACAACAATTTCCCAAAATTGTATGAGGGATAGCAAATAATGTAACATTTCGCAAATAATTTACTCCATCCACAGATGCCATAGAAGGGTCCCTTAACCCCAAAAAAAGTCTCCAAGTTCAGGCATCACGCTACCTGACTTCAAACGATACTACAAGGCTACAGTAACCAAAACAGCATGGTACTGGTACCAAAACAGATATATAGACCAATGGAACACAACAGAGGTCTCAGAAATAATGCCACACATCTACAACCATCTGATCTTTGACAAACCTGACAAAAACAAGGGATGGAGAAAGGATTCCCTATTTAATAAATGGTATTGGGAAAACTGGCTAGCCAGATGCAGAAAACTGAAACTGGACCCCTTCCTTACACCTTATACAAAAATTAACTAAAGATGGATTAAAGACTTAAATGCAAGACCTAAAACTATTAAAAAAAAAAAAAAAAAAAAAAACTAGAAGAAAACCTAGGCAATACCATGCAGGACACAGGCATGGGCAAAGACTTCATGACTAAAACACCAAAAGCAATGGCAACAAATGCCAAAATTGACAAATGGGAACTAATTAAACTAAAGAGCTTCTGCACAACAAAAGGAACTATCATCAGAGTGAACAGGAAACCTACAGAATGGGAGAAAATTTTTACAATCTATCCACCTGAAAAAGGGCTAATATCTAGAATCTACAAAGAACTTAAACAGATTTACAAGAAGAAAAACAAACAACCCCATCAAAAAGTGGGCAAAGGATATGAACAGATACTTCTCAAAAGAAGACATTTATGTGGCCAACAAACATATGAAAAAAAGCTCATCATTACTGGTCATTAGAGAAATACAAATCAAAACCACAATGAGATACCATCTAATGCCAGTTAGAATGGCGATCATTAAAAAGTCAGGAAACAAAAGATGCTGGAGAGGACGTAGAGAAATAGGAACACTTTCACACTGTGGGTGGGAGTGTAAATTAGTTCAACCATTGTGGAAGACAGTGTGGTGATTCCTCAAGGATCTAGAACCAGAAATACATTTGACCCAGCTATTCCATTACTGGGTATATATCCAAAGGATTATAAATAATTTTACTCTAAAGACACATGCATACATATGTTTATTTCAGCACTGTTTGCAATAGCGAAGACTTGGAACCAACCCAAATGTCCATCAATGATAGACTGAATTTTAAAAATGTGGCACATATACACCATGGAATACTATGCAGCCATAAAAAAGCATGAGTTCATGTCCTTTGCAGGGACACGGATGAAGCTGGAAACCATCATTCTCAGCAAACTAACACAGGAACAGAAAACTAAACACTGCATGTTCTCACACATAAGTGGGAATTGAACAAAGAGAACACATGGACACAGGGAGGGGAACATCACACACCGGAACCTTCCAAGGGGTGGGGGCCTAGGGGAGGGATAGCATTAGGAGAAATACCTAGTGTAGATGACAGGTGGATGGGTGCAGCAAATCGCCATGGCACATGTATACTTATGTAACAAACTTGCATGTTCTGCACATGTATCCCAGAACTTAAAGTATTTAAAAAAAAAAAAAAATCTCCAAGTTCATTGGAGAGTCAATTCATTGGAGATTCAGTTCATTGGAATTTAATAGTCAAAGAAATTGACTTCAACTCCCTAGATGAACTAAACATTTGAATCTAGCATCCCTCTTGGTCTCAGGAGATGCTGTTTGTACTCCTGAGTCCTCTTTCTCCCTTTCACCTCCATCTCTGAGCTTCCTTCCAGCGCCTCCTGGAAGGCCACAGGGCAGAGGGAAACATACTCTGCCATTCTGTGTCTGCACCCACCTTTGCTTTGGGCTTATGGCTGTGTTGGCACAAAGAACACCAAATTGTCTCTGGCTAATGAGAACAGAGGCACCTCGATAGGTAAATAATGCATTCAGTCTTGGCCAGCTGTTCAAATAAAGGTTTCTCAGTGGTTCAAAGAGAAAAGCAGGCAGCAGAATGAAGTCGGCGTGGGACGCACAAAACATTGAACTCGGAGCTGAAGCTGCCAGCGCCATACTCATTTGCCAAGAGCAATTTCATTTGAGTAAAAAACATCATCCATCACATTAAATTAATGTTGTTAATTTCCATTTTATTGGTTTTGTCATTTTATTTGTTTTTAATGTGTAAATCTCATTTGGTTTCATGGATGTGTGAGAGCTTTAAGTACTAGGAGTTTATACCTAGCTTCATTTTGTACATATTTAAATAACATTATAATAAAAATAATCTAAGTCAACTCTGGGGGTTCAGAAGAATGTTTTCCTTTAAATGCAGCTCTCAACCTTGCAGACAGGCCTTTGCCCTCAGAGGTGGATGCCCTTGGAAAGGTCACTCTTTGCCCTCCCCAGGGATCCTTGCTTCTAGCAGGTGCTACTGAAGTTTTCAGTTGATTGGACCAGGAAACTTTGCCCCTCATTCACCTGATTCCTACTTTTATGTCTCAACAGTTCCTTAGCCCTTTCTCTCCCTTCTCCATCCAATAGCCTCCAAGTTTTAAAATTTCCACAAATTAATTCCTACTTTTCATCAAATTAAGGGAAAGTTCTGAGTCCTATGCCTGGAGTTAAAAATTTTTAAACAATCTGATAATTTTGAATACACCTTTCACTCTTTCCCTACAACACCCCTAGGCCCCACCCGGCTTTTCTGCTCATTCCTAACATTACGTAACACTGGAGTCCCCTCTGTCCTTCTCCCCAGCCCACTCAAATCCCACGGATCCAGCCAGGCATGGTGGCTCACACCTGTAATCCCAGCACTTTAGGAGGCCAAGAAGGGTGAATCACCTGAGGTCAGGAGTTCAAAACCAGCCCGCCAACATGGTGAAACCCTGCCTCTACCAAAAATACAAAGAAAAGTAGCTGGGAATAGTGGCACACACCTGTAATCCCAGCTACTCAGGAGGCTAAGCCAGGAGAATCACTTGAACCCAGGAGGCAGAGGTTGCAGTGAGCCAAGATCACGCCACTGCATTCCAGTCTGGGTGACAAAGCGAGACTGTCTCAAACACACACGCGCGCGCACAATCCCACAGATCCTAACTGACCTTCTTGGGATTAATCTAGTCCACAAGCTCCATGCACACTGCCCTTCTCTTTTTCTTTCTCTGGTAACACCTACCCAAGCTGAGTCACCCATTTTGGCCTTTACCCATACAAGACATTCTAAAGTAACCCAAGCATTCCACACCATTTTCCAATCAAAGGGGAAGCTCTTAGAGGACAGGGAAAATATCTTACCACATTCTTTATTCCCCTGCCTTAGCCTGAATTCCCTGCTTAAGCAGAGTCTGAGATAACAGCTTATATGCAGTAGGTTATCTGGGATGGATCCAAAGAACAGGAGTGAAAAACTGGGGGAGAGGGAAGCCCAGGAGGGGAGAAAGCCAGTGCACCGGCACATTAATAAGCTCAGCCCCATGGAGACTTCGGAAGAAAACAAATAGAATAGGCCTCAGAAGCACCTGCCCAAAGGGCAGAAGGAGGGAGCATTTTACCACCAGCTCCTATTCACTGTCAAGTGTTGGCCTGACAGCTGTTGAAAACTTTGCATCTCCAGGTAGCACAGGCATAAGGTCCAATGGGTCTCCCAGAGATGCTTCACAGAAACCCTGGGGCAGAAAGGGAGAGATATACAGATACACAGTGCAGCTGAAGGGAGATACAGTGCAGCTGAGGGGAGAGATATACAGATATACAGTGCAGCTGAAGGGAGATACAGTGCAGCTGAAGGGAGATACAGGCAGCTGAGGGGAGAGATATACAGATATACAGTGCAGCTGAAGGGAGACGCTGTCTAGTTACATCTGTGTGAGGCTGGTTGCCCAGCAATGATCGGAGTACGAGATGGACAAAGAGGATGTGAGACAGGACACGGAGATGCCTGCCTCCCTCAGCAACCAGTATGATGCTATGCTGAAAGGAGGTGTATTGCAATTCCTATAGAATCAGTGCAAACATTTCTCCCTCAGGGCCTTCACGTATTAATCAATGCTTTTCTGTGGTCACCTAGTTTCAGATCTGGAAATCTCAAGGCTTCCTCTTTATACCAATTATAAACCATCTTTGATCCTCATACTAAAATGCCCTTAACTATGAAAATAGCAAGACAATAAATAACCACTATGTTAGATTTCTACGTAGCATTTCTGTACACACACACATTATCTAAATAACCTTCTCCCCTGTCTGAGATAGCACAATTACCATGCCCATAAATCAGAGGTCATATAGCTCAAATGCCCATTCAATGGTAATCAAATAAAATGTTGTCCTCAACTCAATTCTACAGACGTTCACCGAGTCCCTGTGAAACACAGCTTGCTGCTGTAGGTGCTGGGATGTAACGATGTACATGCCATGGTCCCTGGCCTCAGACTGAGGATGGCCCAGCTCACTGCGAGGTAGATATCAAGAGGAACCCCAGAGAAACAGAAGCACGGATGGAGCTCCCATTCCAATTGGATAATTAGGAATGGCTTCCTAAAGGATAGGGGGTTGAGATGGGTGGTCATTCTGTCTGAAAGGATCCTCCCAGGAAGAGGTATAAGAATAGGAAGGAAAAGGATGTCAGCAGTCCCATCTGGCTATGCAGTGCCCTCACTTGAACCTTCCATGCCTGTCTAGTCCAATGGTTTTCAAGTCCAGTGGTTTTCAAGTTTGATGGTGTGCAAGCTGTGTGATGTGGAGTCTCAGGATCTCAGGAAACAGATGGACGGTGATGGGACAGATGGGACAGAGCACAGGGCTCTGAGGGTCCCCCTCCCGCTTCAACTGGAACAGCTGAGTGAGAACAAAATGGACTCCACTGGTAAACAAGCATCTGAAACCCAAAAACCACTCGGAGTTAAATGCACCAGTCTGGGTAGTTTACCCCATCACCAAGCAGCCACACGGAAATAAGCAAGGGCCATGAGTTTTCTCACTCTCATCCTTCAGCGTCTCTCAAAATGTCTCCAACTATTTCTGCTGTCTCTGAATTGTTAGACAGCTTGAGTAGATATTCCAAATATCTACTTAATATTTGGAAGCCTGATAAAGTATTTGCTGATACCCAGTGGTCTGCCTCTGGTTAAAATGCAAAACAAGTTCCCAAGTCACAGTATATTTTACTTCATTTTACACCTCTTCCCCACATGAGGGGCTTGAAGAGTAAGATAAATGAAATACACTTCCTAGCCACTCACCCAGCAAAAGCCATTTATCACCCTGGTCAAGTGGATGAGTGGCTATTTGCAGAACAAAATGCATGGTTTTGAGAGGGGTCCAGGTGAATTCTCTTCTCTCTGATAAAAAAAAAAAAAAAAAAAAAAAGAGAAAGTCCCGCTCTTTGCTGTGACTGGCAACACCCCCTTAGATTTCCTAGAGTCAGATGCCTGGAGATGATGTAGAGGTATCTTTGCAAAATATAAAGGGCAGCAAAGCAAGAAAGAGAAGAAATTACTGATACTTTGGCCTAAGACTATTAGCAGATTGCTAAATGCTAATTCAGTAATAAAAGACTTTGGTTGGGCATGGTGGCTTATGCCTGTATCTCAGAACTTTGGGAAGACGAGGCGGGAGGATCACTCGAGTCCACAAGTTCAAGACCAGCCTGAGCAACCTAACAAGACTCCATCTCTGCAAAAAAAACAAAAATTAGCCAGGCTATGGTGGCTCACACCTGTAGTCCCAGTTACTCAGGAGGCAGGGGTGGGAGGATTGCCTGAGCCCAGGAAATCAAGGCTACAGTGAGGTGTGATCACCCGTTGCACTCTAGCATGGATGACAGAGCAAGACTCTGCCTCTATAAAAGGTAAAAAAAAAAAAAAAAAAAAAAAAAAACAGGGACTTCACGAGTTCATTAGGTGGTTTCTGAAAATAAACCACTTTGAGGTGAATAAATCTCTCAGATTACAATTAGCCCAAAAAGCATGAAAATGACCTATGTGTGTTCATTCTTCATGACTACCAATGAATAGGCTAATATACACATACATACAGGCAAAAACTAAAGATCAAATATAAGCAAATAGCAGGAAAAATAATTATTGACTCTGTAAATTGTGTATCCTTAATACTTCTAGAGACAAATGTTTCTGCCTTTGTCAGGAAATGCCAAGATTGTTAACTTCAACTACTGTAAATTAATACACATACTTTAGTTTATTGAGGGGTATAATGAGAATGAAAATATTGATATAGGCAAACACTCATTTCTGGCAATAGAAAAGTAAATATAAACACAATTCACAACACCATTAATTTGTCTTACTGCTTTTCCTCCAGGATTATTATAAAGTGTTCTAGCCCTATCATATCTGAGGAAATGATTAAGAGCCTTTTCAGTTCTGACCATTCCTCCTTCTCTTTAATTATTTCTTTATCCAGAATTAACATTGGCAAATCCCCTCCACCTTTTTAACATTCATCTTCTCCGATCTATGCAAGCTGGCTTCTCCACAGCTGAGACAAGAAGAAGCCACCTATATTTAAGGGACATTCCCTAGGCTAATGAATTGTCAGCAAGGACAGCGTTTTTGAAGCAATCCTGTATAACAAAAATGGCAAATAAACATGCTAGATAAAGACAGGTTAGCAGATGCCATATTCTCCAGGTTGTAGACACCAGTCTCACAGTGCCTGTATTTGCTGGCTCAGGCTGCCTCATATGACTTGGCTGTGTCCCCACCCAACTTTCATCTTGAATTATAGCTCCCATAATCCTCACGTGTCATGGGAGGGACCCAGTGGGAGGTAACCAAATCATGGGGGGTGGGTTTTCCTGTCCTGTTCTTGTGATAGTGGATAAGCCCCATGAAATCTGATGGTTTTATAAAGCGCAGTTCCTCTGCACATGCTCTCTTGCCTACCACCATGTAAGACATGACTTTGCTCCTCCATCACCTTCCACCATAATGGTGAGGCCTCCCAGCCATGTGGAACTGTGAGTCCATTAAACCTCTTTTTCTTTATAAATTATTGGGTATGTCCTTATAGCAGCATGAGAACCGACTAATACACTGCCATAACAAAAGACCATAGACTGCGCTGCTTAAACAACAGAAATTTACTTTCTCTCATTTCTGGAAGTCTGAGATCAAGGTTCCAGCAGCATTTGGTTTCTGGTAAAGCCTCTCTGCTTGGCTTGTAGCTGGCTTCCTTGTCACCGCGTGCTCACATGACCTTTCCTCAGTTGGAGAACAAGACAGCGAGCTCTCACGGGTGTCTTCTTACAAGGACACCAGTCCTATCAGATCAGGGCCCCAGCCTTATGACCTCATTTAATCTCAATTACTCCCTTACCCCAGATACAGCCACACTAAGGTCAGGCTTCAACATATGAATTTTAGGGGGACACATACATTCAGTCTATAACAGTGTCTGTGGAGAAATGTGCAATTCTCTGGAATTCAGGAAAATTAGTTACTTGCTCAGTCAAGGTTTATTCAACTCTCCTATGTGCCAGGTATTGTCCTGATGGTGAAAGGAAAGAGAAGAAAAAGGAGAGGACACATTTGGAGAACAGGCAAGCATGAATAAGTGCTCACATCCAAACAGTTGCCTCTCTTCTTCATACCTACAGTTTTGTCTATTAACCTTTGAGTGTATATTTATTGATTCTCCAAATGCTGCCTGTATACATTAATGTGGTGCTTCGGATGGAAGTAGCACAATTCGAATCAGTATTTGTGTGTTCCTCCCAAGTTTTGATGTAACTATATGTTCCCAGTTATATTACTGGACTTCCACTACTTATTTACTAAAAAAGTTATTTCTTCAAACAAATTTTATAATCTATAAGCCCTTGGGGGAAGGGGCTTTGTCTTGTCCCGTTGAAATCCACAGCTACATAGCATCTGATACATGATAGACATTCATACAACTGTTGAATGAATAAAGAAGCAATTACCACACATGAAATTAAAAGATACGGTTTTAAATAAAACTGTTAAAGAAATAAGCTGCTAAAATCCAATCATTACTTTTTCTACCATGTACTTTTTTTTCCTATAAATTAGCTTTTAAAAATGGCATAAGGTTTTATCTTTTAATCAATAAGTCATAAATTTTATAAAATCCTATTTAATTTTTGCTTAAGAGTCTTTTTTTAGAGAGAGAGCGAGAGAGTGACAGAGACAGTCTCGCTCTATCACGCAGGCTGGAGTGCCATGGAACAATCATAGCTCACTGCAGCCTCGAACTCCTTGGCTCAAACAATCCTCCCGCCTTTGCCTCCCAAAGCACTGGAATTACAGGCATGATCCTCCACACCCAGTCCAACAGTCAGTTTTTCATTCCTGTGTTAGTGTCATCAAAAGCCACAACAGCCATCTCCTGCCACAGGGTTCTCCCAAATTAACTACCATCACCATGGGACTTGCTTTTCATTCCACAACTATTGATCAATCTCCTACAATCTGCCAGCCTCCGTCCTAGACAAGGGGGGTTAATAGTGAGGAGAAAGACACAGTCCCTGCCCTTGTGATGCTTACAATCTAGCAAAGGAAACAATCACACTAATAAACACTAATTAAACTGAATTAAGTATACTGAAGAAAAGGAACACAGGCCTTTGAAAAGGGAGAGCAGGCGATCAGGTAAGAATCCAAAAGCTTTGTCATTACCAATAACTGCAACTCCTCCATAATCACAATTTCATGTGTCACACTCTGTCCACCACCCCCTGAGTTTCCAGCTTACTCTCTCTAATACCCATTTCTCCATCAATCATTTAACTCCACCAAGACTTACAACACACTGATCCCATCACCTTTTCACCACCCCTCACCTTTTCCTGTCCTTTTTCTCCACATATCTCAGCCAAGAATCCATCACCAGACGCTATATTACTCCATTCCCATGCCTCTCATTCACTTCTAACAAACTCCTTGATATGTTTTGGCTCTGTGTCCCCACCCAAATCTCATCTTGAGTTGTACTCCCATAATTCCCACGTGTTGTGGGAGGGACCCAGTGGGAGATAATTGAATCATGGAGTCAGTTTCTCCTATACTGTTCTTATGGTAGTGAATAAGTCTCACAAGATCTGATGGTTTGATAAGGGGAAACCCATTTCACTTGGCTCCCATTCTCTCTCTTGCCACCACCATGTAAGAAGTGCCTTTCACCTCCCACCATGATTGTGAGGCCTCCCTAGCCACATGGAACTTTAAGTCCATTAAATCTCTTTCTTTTATAAATTGCCAAGTCTCAGGTATGTCTTTATCAGCAGCAAGAAAATGGACTAATATACTCCTGGTTAACTCCAACTCTCTGCCTTCTCCATGCTTTCGCTAACACAGCAGAACACTGCTAGAGAAAAACACACAATCGTGCCAAACGAGTCTCATGTTATATCTGGGACCACAACCCTCAAGTGAGCCCTAAAGCTGCCTGCAGGGATACTGGAAGTCTAAGTCCACCCACTTGCTCTAGCATCTGGACAGTTATTTCACATGCCTTCCTTCCTCTTCACCTCTCATCACCTGCTCCCTCATCTGACTCTTGGGTGATGATCTTGCATCCTTCAACACCAAGAATTGATGCAACCAAAAGAATTTCCACAAACTCCCACTACCACATCTGTCTACCTAATAGCGTGGGTCTAACCATGACACACTCTGCCTTCTCTCCTGCTACTATAGATGGATTGCCCATGAACCTTCCAGATGCAAACCTGTACACTGGGTCCCACCATTGTGACATCACTCTAAGGATACTCCTTCTCTCCCACATCAGCAAATTTTCCTTCTGCATTGGACGATTCCATTATCATTCAAACATGCTGTTATTTTTCCCATCTCTGAAAATCCTTCTCCCAAAATCCCTTCTCATCCCAGCTGATGCTTCATTTCTCTACCACCTTTATGACCAATCATCTTTAAAGAGTTCTCTCTTTTAACTGTCTCCAATATTTCTCCTTCCATCTTCTCATGAACCTTCTCTAATCAGGCTTTTACTCCTCTACCACTACTACTACCAATAACCTCTAAATTGCCAAATGCAATGGTAAAATCTCAGTCCTCAGCTGTTCGACCAGCAACATCTGACAAAGACCACTTTCTCCTCCTGGAAACACTTTCTTCACTTGACCTCCAGAAAACCACAAACTCTAGCACGTTACCAATCACATCTTTTCAATCTTATTTGCCATTCCTTTTCTTCTCCAGAACTCTCTATGTTACAGTGTCCCAAGCCTCAGTCCATGGGCCTTTTATCTTCTCTTGTCCCCTCCCTTGGTGATCTCATCTAATTATAGCTTTAAATACCATCAATGCTGACCACTCTCAAATTTGTATCTCCAGTTCAGATTGTTCTGCTGACCTCTAGACACATATGTCCAAGTGCCTACTCTCTGATGTATAACAGACATCTCCAATTTAATATGCCCTAAACCAAAGCCCTTATCTCCCTAAAGCCTGTGCTAGCCATCTCGATGCCCATGTTAGTTGATGGCAACTCCATTCTTGGCCAAGCAAAACTGTGGAGCTTTCCCTGAGCCCTATATTTCTTTCATATCCCCTCTACATACTCAATCCATCAGAAAATCCTGTTCATTATACCTTTAAAGTATCTCTACTTCTCACCCGCTCCACTGCCAACACTGGGGACCATGCCACCATCACCATGCCTACATTGTAGATGCAGCTTCTAACTGATCTCCCTGCATCCACTCGTCCCCCACTACTGTCTCTTGTCAACACAGTACCCAGAATGATCCTTGAAAAACATAAAGCATATTATACCACTGGTCTGCTCAAAATGGTCCAACAACCTCCCATCTCAGAGTAAAAGCCAGGACCTTACAGTGGCCCTATGTGACCACATCTCCTACTGCTCTATCCCTCACTCACTATACTCCATGCCACCAGCCTCCTGGCTGTTTCTCAAACACACTGGGCATACTCCAGCTTTAGCAACTTTGCACAGGCTGCTTCCTCACTCTTCCCCCTCCTACCCCAAAAACATATTTCTTAGTCCTGTATCTCCCTCAATGTCATCTTCTCAGTGAGCTCTTCTTCCCTGTCCAGTCTATTTCAAATTGCAAACCAACACCTCAACTCCCCATTCCCCATGCTCTTCACCTTGATCCATCTTTTCCCAAAACATTCATCAGCCTCTGATTGTTGTCTCCCTATTGGACTACTAGGCTCAGGCAGGACAGGGATTTTGTTTATTTTTGACTCATGCACTTTGGATGCCTAGAACAGTACCTGGTACACTATGAGCACCTAATAAATATGAAATATGTGTTAAGTGAATACAGTAAATGAGAGGCAGAGACAAGATTACTAAGTCACAATTAGAATATACATAGTTTATCCAGGAGTGAAGATGATGACGATGGGAGAGGACCACTGAGTTCCCAGGAACAGGTTAGCATTTATTAGCACATTTACACAAATGTGTTTATCAAATTACCTGGTTGTTACTTCAGAAAGTGGCCTGAGAAAGAAAGAAGGCTCCAGATACCTGGTGTCTCAGAGAGAGTTTAAGTATTTCTAAAACTTTCCCACAACCCATCAACCTACTCCAGAGAGGAAATAACTGTGAACTTGTACTCCTAGGGGAAATGAAGGGTGGGTGTGGCCCACCAAAACCTAAATGTCTTTAAAGAAACACGTTTTCACTTCAAAAGTTAGATGCCTTTTATGTTCCTCTCTGTAATATATCTATGTGTTTTAACATACAAATAGTGTTAAATTATTTAATGGTTTACCTGATTTCCTAGACAATCTTAAAAAGCACAAGTCAGAAAAAGGGTGCCATGTCTTCCCTGGGCATCACACACTCCCTAAGAAGCAGGCGAACCCCAGTTTTAGAATCACTGGGCACTTTGGCACCACCAGAAAACAACTATGAAGAATGCAAAGTCAAATGGAAGTATAAATACAAACTCACCTATTTCACAATTCTGCCTTGGCTGACCCAAACTGACCCTATTTTTTTTTTTTTTTTTTTTTTTTTTTTTGAGACAAGGTCTCACTCTGTTGCCCAGGCTGACTGAGATCTCAGCCCACTGCAACCTCCACCTCCCAGGCTCAAGCAATTCTCATGCCTCAGTCTCCCAAGTAGCTGGGATCATAGGTGTGCACCACCACGCCCGGCTAATTTTTATATTTTTAGTAGAGACAGTGTTTCACTATATTGCCCAGGCTGGTCTCTAACTCCTGAGCTCAAGGGATCCACCCACCTTGGCCTCCCAAAGTGCTGGGATTACAGGCATAAGCCACCGTGCCCGGCCCCAAACTGTTCATTTTTAAAGGCTCTATTAAAAGGCTCTTTTGAATTATGTGAACCTTGTGCAAATTTCCGGCTTTGCTTTCATAGTCTTCTAATGACCAAACACTTCGTTCTAGAGCTATTTAGAGCATTTTAGGTTTTCCCCTAACATCTTTAGCAGCTCGAACTTGAAAGAAGTCATTACGAATGATGAGTGAAATTAGGGAGAAGAGTGTTTTTAATGAAAATGATATTAATGTGCATTTCTATTTGTAGCTAAATAAAACAAAAGAAATATGTTTTTTGTTTTGTTTTGTTTGAGATGGAGTCTCACTCTGTCGCCAGGCTGGAGTACAGTGGCACAGTCTCAGCTCACTGCAACCTCCGCCTCCTGGGTTCAAGCAATTCTCATGTCTCAGCCTCCCAAGTAGCTAGGACTACAGGCACACACCACCATGCCAGCTAATTTTTGTATTTTTAGTAGAGACAGGGTTTCACCATATTGGCCAGGATGGTCTTGTACTGCTGACCTCAAGTGATCCGCCCACCTCAGCCTCCCAAAGTGCTGGGATTACAGGCATGAGCCACCACGGCAGCCTAGTGTTCCCTCTTTTAAATAAAATCTTGGAGTGGAGGGGGGTTTGCTCATACAATGACAGTTTAGCCAGCTGGCCCTTCTTTTTTCCCACAGTGACTCCTGCTCTTTGCCCCTCTTTCCTCTCCCACCTCACACCTCCATCATGTCAACTTTGGGATGAAAGGCCACACTGGGGTTGGGGTAACTGTCTGCTGTGGTGGGTTTAAGTCGGATCTCTGACTCTCATTCAATGCAACTGTCTTTAAAGTTCACAAAGAGTTCTGACTTTCAGGCCGTGTTCTGGGCCAAATTGTATTCTCCTAAAACTCCTGTGTTGAACTCCTACCTCCGGGGACCTCAGGATCTGTCTGTATTTGGGTCTTTATAGAGGTAGTTAAGGTAAAACCAGGTCATTAAAGGAGCCCTAATCCAATATGACTGGTGTCCTTATAAGAGGAGATGAAGACCACACAGGTGCAGAGGAAAGACAATGTGAAGGCACAGGGGGAAGACAGCATCTACAAGCCCAGGAGAGAGGCCTCCGGAGAAACCGGCCCTGCCGACACCTTGATCTCAGACTCCTAGCCTCCAAAATTGTGAGAAAATACATTTTTGTGTTTAAGCCACCCAGTCTGTGGTACTTTGCTACAGTAATCCAAGCAAACGAATATAGCCCATAAATAAGAGACATGATTCAGTCCCAATAAGGGAGAGAGTAGAAAGCAGCAGAGGTAGCTGATGACAGGGTTGAGAGGGCAGAGACAGAGGAGCAGATAGAGGGAGGATAAAACTCTGAATGCCAAATTGCATTTTTAGCCCTAGAAAGAATCCCGACTTTGCCCTGCAGTAGTTCCCTCCTCACATCTTCTAATATATTCTTGCACCTGGAGAGGAGTGTCATCTCACTTGCTGGCAGTAGAATGTTTTCTAGAGCTCCACAGGAGGCCCACGTCAGCCTTCCACAGGTCACTGTGCTCGAAATACAGGCTGAAAACAGAGGATCCTTCACCTCTACAGCAGGGGCCGGGACAGCCCATATGCTGTCAGTCTCCAGGTGAGGTAAAGGCTTTACCAGCTGCCCAGGATGAAACTCCTGCATCCCAGGAGGTCGGGGAAAAGCAAATCATGTTTGTTTTACATTCGAAACTCATAACATTTCTGACCTGGCTCAGATTCAACTAAAATAACTGGTCGCTCTAAAAATGCATGAATGGATTTTTTCGGTTGTGCATGGCAAGGGGTAGGTGAGAAAGAAAGGAAGAAAATAGTTTCTATTTTTTCAAATGATACCCAGTGACCCCAAGGGAAGATACTCTTCTGTCAACAGTGATTATGCAGAGGAATTGGTTCCTGAAAGGCTCCTGAATCCAATCAACCCTGTTTTCTTTGCAATGATAAGGGCTTACCAGGGAAAATCCATAATTCCAGCACTAATACAGTCTTAGTAAAATCTGCCAATAAATCTTCAGAGAAAATGTCAGCAATAGTGTTTTAAATAAATAGAAAAAAACATATTATGTGGTACAAATTCAAAAACCACATCTCATTATTGCACAAATTCAGGTTTCTTGCAGGTCAGATTTTGTTTCCTAAAGTTACATGGAGGCCCAAAGATAGTCCTAACCCTCCTTCTAAAACCAATGTTAAAAATTCACTCAGTCAACCGGCATTTCCCATGGACCGACTATGGGCCAGGCAGGGTGACAGAAATGATAATAAACAGACAAATGAGATAGAGCCCTCAAAAAACTCATTATCAGGTAAAGTAGACAGACAAAAATCAATAGATTATAGTGTAATATGATATGTGCTCCAATAGAGGCAAAGTGAAAGAAGACAGGGAAACTCAAAAAGGTGATCATTGTACATGGGATTCTGAAGGCACTTGAATTTCAACTTCCAATCAAAGAGGATACGAGAGAGAAAATATGCTGGTTTCAATGCTTTATACTCTCAACTCAGTCTGACAATATATGTCCACTCTCAACGGCCCCTCTCTTTCCTACCCCGATGATCTACAACCACAACTGTGATTCGGCGGGTCTAGACTGATTTCTTCCTTTCAACGTTCTTGGAAGAGATGAGTTGACCCCACCTGGGGAGCACTCATTTTTTTTCCTTTCTGCACTTGAAAGAAGACTAGGTAGGTGGAAAATGACAGATATAGCAGTAGGGAAAGCCCGCAAATGACATGAAGTGCTACTCTGGGTAACTTTGGGCTCCTGGATTTAACTGCCCTTTGGAGCACAGGCCTTGGGATGTCAGTGAGTGTGGCTGCCTGCGATGGAGAGAGATCCAGATGGTGGTTCCAGAGACCTGGCTCCACCTGCCTTAGCCACTTAACTGGACACATTTCATTTAATCTCATAAACTTCAACTTTCTCCCCCGTAAAATGAGGTCATAGCACCTACTCTGCCTGCCTCACAGAAAGCTTGGGAAATCAAAGGAACCATGATAAGTGGAAATGCTCCTAAGCCTCAAAAACACGGTGCAAATATAAGAGAGGGTTATAATTAACCTAGCCACAGAGCTGCCTTAGGGCTTGATTAAAATACACTGTACCCCTCTAGATCGACAAAGTGTGAATGTGGTTAAAAAATAGGGACAGCTACTCCTAAACAGAGACAGTTGGTGTGTGGGCACATCCCCATAAGCATTTTCTATGCCAGGAAACCTGCATATGCTTAGAAACTAGCACGTTTCTGTTGGCCTTATAGCAGCAGTGTAGGAGAGCTCGAAAAATTAAATCTGTAACAGGCAACACCACTGCCAAACACAACTGTCCCAACTCCCAGAAAACATGTTGAACACCAACCCCTGTCAATGGAATAAAATACACCCTGCAATTAGACCAGGGAACCCCATGCAGCCAGACACAAGCATGATACATGCAAATAGGGCCTCTAGCAAAGTGACCACTGTCCTATACAGGTCAAAGCCTATGAATAAAAACGTTTCTTCATAAGAGAAAGGTTTTAGATAGTGAAACTCTTTACCTACCCTGACAAATGATTCACAAAAACAGTACTTTCTGTATCTGATCACAGTAAATTTTCCAATACAATGAATGCTTTGTTTGGCCGAACCATTTAATAGTCATTCACACTCTCTAATGAAACTACTAATTACAAAATCTCTGCATTGCAGGCAATAAAACAGGGTTGCTAACCTCTTTACAGTGCTTTAGTTCTGCCATCAAGTAGCAATTACTATTCAACGGGCCTCCCTCTTTTTCGCTGAGTCTCACCTCAAACATCCTAATCAAACCTACTGAAAAAAACTAAAATCTACTCATATACAAAACTAAGCATACAGGATAGGCATGTATGTACACACACACACACACACACACACGTTAGCACACACTATCCAGGAACCCGAAGAGAAAAAATAGAGGGTACTGACAAGCATTCTAGAAGACCCCCATGTTCCGATTATTCCTTTGCACTGGCTAATTCATGAAGAGCAGGCCTTCAGCTCACTACACACTAGACATGTAATTTTTAGTAACAGGCCATTAAAACTAAACTCTACCACAACAAAAATATGTGATACCTAATGGAGTTGACTGTAACAGAATATGCTGCACATATTTGTATTTATAGATAGCTATCTGTTATCCATCAGTCTCTCCAGTTGCTGCCACCACGCAAAATAGAGGGAAGCACTGAGGCATCCTAAGACATGTTGGTTTCAGGATTATCACCATTATGGCAGCTTCCAAGTTCAAACCATCTCAGAGTAACTTAATGCACCCTGTGTCCACAAGGGCATCTTCACCTGTACCAGAGAAAACAGGAATTAATCACTTCAACCATTACAGCTAGGGCTGCTTAATCACTGGTGAGGTCTGTTGCTGAAGAAATCAATGTTTACCACATGACCATAGGCAAAAAGAAAAAGGTAAAAATCTATTATTCCAGTTTTTAAAGGTTAAAGGGAAAAACAGAAAGACTGCATGAAACATTTTATTGTCATTCGTTAATTAATTAATCAAGAGTTAGACAACAAGCAACAGATTTAGAGTAACTTCTGCCAAACCCAAATTAGGTTCAAAAGAGCCAAAATATTTTTTCCCAGATTTGCAGGTTAGACTCAAAATTTGGTGGCTTATCTAACGCACCAGAGAATATATCTGAAGGAATTATTTTAATAACTTAGAAAAGTACTCAAATCGAGCCTACGGAAATTTATATTATCTCCTTTCCAAAGATCCAGGGAACGGTGTAAGAGCTGTAGGGCACATAAGTCAAAATATGTCTACCTATAAAGTAGCCAGATTCTTTGAAGGCATCTGTTTCTTTACAAAACAAACATCAAAATGTATACACTCAGTTTCATTCCTCAAAGCCCTTTAGTACTTTACATTTGGGCCCATATAATTATTCCATTACTCAAAAGACATTTGGAATGCTTCTTTTGGAAAAAATTTTGAATTAGTTTATGAGCCACACAAGAAAATCAGTTTGTCACACATTCTACATATATATGTAGAATATGTATACATTCTGTGTGTGTGTATATATATATTCTACATTCATATATATACCTGTGTGCAGTACGGTCAGCCCTGGTTTATATCTACAGAACAGCTTCAGGGCAAAAAGTCTAAAAGTAATTTCTATTGAATATTTGATGAAGCATGCTTTTGTATTTATGTAAGAAATAGGTTTATTGGAACTTCTGTAAATTTATGTTAATTAAAATAATACAAACACATGATGATTAGCGAGCCAGACTGAATCAGGAATATCTGGGAGATTGACCAGCTTTCCTGTCTCTCCTCCACAAAATACAGCATCTATCTACTCCAAGCTGGTTATAGAAAATGCTAGCATCTCTCATACTTTCCAAAAAGAACTATGTATGAGTGTTCACACTTACACAGAGAGCAAAGTGAGAATTTTCAGGAAGAAAACGACCACTCAATCAAAAGTTCCAAAAGAACTAAAAAATGGACGTATCCAGTAATTCCCAATCCAGCTATATTATAGAATGTCTGGCCCAACCAAACATGCTGAATTACAAGTTACTTATTTAAAAAAAAAAGTTACAGATTTGGGGTCTGAGAATCTGCTTATTCAAAAACTGCCCAGGTGAATATGATTGCAGTCTAAATTAAGAGACACCGTTTTCATTTTACAACCACAAGCTCCAAAGGGACCAGTGACCTAGGTAAATGGCAGAGCTGGATATAGGAGTCAATGCTTTGACTCAACCTAGCACAGTGATCTTTCCATTAAATGTCACCAAAGCTGTGATTAAGGACCATAATGCATGAATACAGGTGACACATAAGAAATTGTGATTTGCTATAGCTCCATAATAGTGCAAACCAAGCTCCTGTGCCAAATCAAGAGATTAGAACATTACTGGGTGTGGAGGTCTATTCTGATCTGCATCTCTCTTTGAGAAGCTGCAGCTTATGGTTCTTTAACGATACATTGCTGGCTACATGTGAGTCCATTCAGCACACTGACAATTCAATTCAGGATGATTTCATGTGTAAACCTTTAATCAGACCCAGACATGTAAGAAAGTTTTCAAAAGTAGCTATTTATAATAACGTTTAAAATGAATGTGTGGCCACAAAATACTCATCTTACCTAATAGCTTAAATTTCACATTAGAAATGTATCTTTTTTCCCTGAAGCTTAGTCTCTATATCTGTAGCATGTTCTCCTGGGAAGGGCCAGCCATTGAACTTTATTAGTCATTTGCAATTGAAAATAATAAAGGGTCTGCCAATAGGAAGGAAGGTAGAGAAATGACTTCATTCATAGAAAAGGGAGGAAAATTCATATCAAGGAGGAAAATATTCTGAAGGAGGAGGCTGGGATCTCCAAAGACAAACTTCACAGCTGTCCCTAGATACCATTCTGCCCTGGATGATAATGTATGGTCTAACTGGCTTTAGCAAAGTTAGAAGATTTTTGTTTTGGGTTTCTCTAAACATGTTTTCTTGTTTGTTTTGTTTTGGGTTTGGTTTTTATAAATAATGATGGCCGAGATGGAGCCAGACAGATTATTAAAAGGGTAAACTTCATTGGAAAGGTGAAGGCAAAGCCCTAAAGAAATTACAACTGGAGACTTTCAGATATGCACTTGCACATACAGCACTTCTGACAAGAGAAATCATTTTGGCAGTTATCTAATGCAGATACTCACAAGGAAATGACCTTGTCAACCCACTCTATTTTCTTATGAGTTTTAAAGATAATAATAATAGCCTACACTTACTATGTGCCAGATACTATTCTATGGCATTTACTTGTATAAACTCACTCAACCTTCACAATAAATCTCGTAGATAAAAATACAAATATAATCTCCATTTTACAGATAAGGAAACTGAGGCATAGAACGCTTAAGTAATCTGCTCAGGGTCACACAGATAGTAAACAGTAAAGCTGAGATCCGAAGGCAGTATAACTTCAGGGTCTACACTCTTCATTGCTCACTCTCTACAGAAGCTACTTGCAACAGTAACTGAGACAAACCAGTTTACATACAAATGTCTTTAAATTGGGTTAAGACAAAAAAATTTGTAATCGTGTCCTGACAAATCTGATAAATCTTGGATCTAAAACCTTAAGCCCTTCAAGAGGGCGGTTCTGTATTTAATCTGGTATGAGGAATTATGGTTAGAAGAACATTCTCCCATTGACACTGGGGACATTTTCCAGTACCAAAAGTTTCAAGTGGCACAGACTCTAACATCAAGTGAGTAAAAGAGATAATAAATTGGAAAAATACCTTCTCACTGGGAAAAAGTTGTAAGGATTCACATTTTTGGTAAGGGAACATGCAGAATGGTGGACTTTTGGTAATGTCATGAATCAGAATAGAAAATCTGACTGGGTGTGATGGCTCACGCCTGTAATCCTAGCACTTCAGGAGGCTGAGGCAGGTGGATCAGTTGAGCCCAGGAGTTCGAGACCAGCCTGGGCAACATGGTGAAACCCCATCTCTACAAAAAATACAGAAATTAGCTGGGTATGGTGGCACACACCTGTAGTCCCAGCTACTTGGGGGGATGAAGTGGGAGGATCACTTGAACCGGGGAGATCGAAGCTGCAGTGAGAGAAATCGTGCCACTGCACTCCATCCTGGGTGACAAAGCGAGACTTTGACTAAAAAAAAAAAAAAAAAGGAAAGAAAGAAAATGAAAAGAAGGGCCGGGCGCGGTGGCTCAAGCCTGTAATCCCAGCACTTTGGGAGGCCGAGACGGGTGGATCACAAGGTCAGGAGATCGAGACCATCCTGGCTAACACAGTGAAACCCCGTCTCTACTAAAAAATACAAAAAAAAAACTAGCCGGGCGAGCTGGCGGGCGCCTGTGGTCCCAGCTACTCGGGAGGCTGAGGCAGGAGAATGGCGTGAACCCGGGAGGCGGAGCTTGCAGTGAGCTGAGATCAGGCCACTGCACTCCAGCCTGGGCGACAGAGCGAGACTCCGTCTCAAAAAAAAAAAAAAAAAGAAAAGAAAATGAAAAGAAAAATAAAGGGAATGGCAATTTTTTGAATGAGAAAAATAAGTATATGATGAATAAGTTCTATAAGAAGAAGTACTGTACACACCATGGACAATGAAGTTTGGGAAAGTTTGCAAATTTAACACTTGATGAAAATGCTAAAGATTTCAAGACCGTGGAGAGACCCCATATCGCTCTATTGGCCGAGAGGGTTCAAGATGGACTGTTTCTCTCCAATTTTGGAATAGTAATCAGGATGAGGTTAACAGACTCTTGACAATTCTTAACATTTTTGAGAAAAAAAAAGCACTGAATTTATTCTTTATTTCTTCAAATCTTGTTATAAATGCATACAGATTAATATAACATGTATTATGTTAACCTAGATTTAGACAGTTTACACCTTGTCTTAATGTTAGATGCGATATACGATTCATATTACAGTTGAAAGGGGATGCATTATTATATACATGTATAAATAATGGAATACTAGCTACTATAACAGATAAAATCTAAAATCTCAGTAACTTAGCTGAGAATTTTTTTTTTGAGACAGTTTCTCACTCTGTCACCCAAGCTGGAGTGCAGTAGTGCAATCATATCTCACTGCAGCCTTGACCTTCTGGGCTCAGATGATCCTCCCACCTCAGCCTCCCGAGTAGCTGGGACTACAGGCATGTGCCACCATGCCCAGTTAACTTTTTAAAATTTTTTGTAGAGATGAGATCTCACTATGTTGCCCAGGCTGGTCTCACACTCCTGGGCTCAAGTGATCCTCCTGCTTCCCAAAGTGCTGGAATTACAGGTGTGAGCCACCCAGCCAGCCTCTCTGGAACTTCTGTCTGACTAGCATGAAGTTAAGGTTCCCACGATTCCCTTTTGGGTTTGATTAATTTGCTAAGGCAGCTCACAGAACTCAGAGAAACACTTACTTACATTTTGTGATGTATTATAAAGGATATTACAAAAGAGAAGAAGAAGAAGACACTATGGAGTGCAGTGTGAAGGAAGGGGTATGGAGCTTCCCTGCCCTCCCTGCTTATACCGCCTTCTAGGAACCTCCACATGGTCAGCTGTCCAGAAGCTCCAGAAGATTATTTCTTGTTCACTAAAGTCCAATTGGCCACCAACACAGGGGAGGTCACCATTTTCTGATGTTCAAGGCTTTGCCATCTTCAGTCCTTGCCTTCTCAAGGCTTTGCCTCTCAAGTCCTCTCAAGGCTTTGCCATCTTCAGTCCTTGCCTTCTAATGTCACCCAGCATATTAGCATCCAGAGAGAAGATAGAAGAAAATAGGTGATCACACAGAATAATTTTATGAGACAGACAGGGAAGTGGAATATATCACGTATACTCACATATCACTGGCCAGAACTCAGTCACATAGCCACACCTAACTAACTGCAGAGAATGCTGAGGAAAATAGCCTGCCTGTGCACCCATAAGGAAAGGCACTCTCTGTTCAGTGGGCAATCATTTAACCTGCAATCCAATTTAAAGCATAGTGTAACAAAATATCTACAACTAGAATACTACTCTATTAAATATTTACCCCCCAAAGCTGGGGGAATGCCAACTACGAGGAGCCAGAGCAAGAGGCTGATCATCTTGTATGCCCCCTCTGGATACCATGCCTGAGGCCATCAATGCTAGTAGTGGCCTTGATAGGTTAGAGCTTGGTTGCCTAGATTACCATCAGCATTTACACTTCTCTTCACCCACCTGGTCACTCCTATGGATACCAAGTGATGAAAGGTAAAAGTACAAAACTGGAAAACACGCAGGCACATCCCCAATTCAACACAGCACCATGAGGCAGCATCCCGGAGTGCAGTGGTTGAAAGATCACTGGAAAAGGCAATGGTTCTGATCTGGTTCCACTCTTTATTAGCCAGGCAATAGATGGTAAACTCTTTTGAGCCTCAGTTCTTCTGTATGTAAAATGAGAATAATCATACCTCCTCTGCATGCCACGCATATTGGTGAGGTGGCTCAGGGTTTGATTGGTGAAAATAAAAGTACTGTTGAAAGGATCTGATTGAGAGAATACACAGCTGCTGAAACACAGAGAGCGAATGAGTGACTGAAGATTATGGAGGAGAGCAATCTATTCAATAATCTCATGTGCTGGGATAGTTGTGGAAGAAAGCAGCAATAGCCTAACAGAAAAAAACATAAGCTAAAAAATTCCCAAGAGTTTGAAAAAATAAAATTGGTCATGACATACACTCCATAAAACATTTTATGGAAATTAAGAATCTACTTGTTTACAGATAGAACTCAGCATATTCCCAGACACATACCAGAAGGGTAAAGAAAAAGTCAAAAGTTAAAGGCAGATTAGAGGTAGAATTAAATGGCATTTCTCACATGGTTTCCAAATTGGAAACTAGTATTCCACTGTTTCTGAGTAGAAGGCAATGGGGAAATGATACACCACCTGCTCCACTAACTTGCACCTGTTACTCTTTGTCTCCAGAACATACACAGCTTTTCTTAGAATTTTGAGTCCTCACAATCCCCACGGAAGAAATAAAAAAGGCTAATGACATCCATATCTTCTCAAAAAACCTACAGAGTGGCTGCCTATAAATGTGGCCAATAATTTTCACACAATAGCCAGACTCTTTTTTCCAAGAAAAGAAGGTTTTGTGACCGTAATTTCTATATTAATTTAGAAAATACTTGTTGTGGGGAGGTTACCAGGAATTCTTGCACTTGGTTTTTAAAAAGAACTTAACAGTATAATAGACAAAACTGATTATGCATCACTATAGGTCTTCAGTCATTTAATCAGAGGTTCTGAAGTGCAGACACAGTGCAGCATTTTTAGGATGACAAGGCAAGAACGTGGCTATTCAGCCTGAAAATAAAGCAGCTTTATCTCAAAAAGTGACCTGAATGTCATCAGAGCCAAAGCACCCTAACATTCTAATTAGAGTGATGCTATTAAATGAAAAACTGCAGAAACCATTGGCAAAAGGATCCCTACAGGAGATAGCAACTAGGAAGAGAGGTCTGAGGATGCACTGTCCTCTCTTTTAAAAAATGAAACCTGTTTATAGTTTTCAGAGCACCATACTTCAAGACACAGCATGTCACATTCCAACTAACTGAGGGCAAAGTGTCTCAGAATGTCCAACCAATCACCAGCCACCCAGTGCTTAGACTAGCTGCGCTACTCTGACCAGAGATCCTTTTTATAAAGCAAAAAGCAAACCATCATACCCAAATAAGATATAGTAAGGTTCACTTTCCAATCCTGCTTTCTTCAGAGAACTCCCATTAATTACTTAAGAATAAAAAGATGCTAAAATACTATAGAAACTCTCTTCTAAAAAGCATAAAGCTCTTTGCTCTATTTTCGCATTAGGTTGTAATGTGAGCAAGATAATTGATACCTTACATCAAGAAAGACCATCTCCAATTTTTACTTCCTGCCTCACCTAAAACATGTGTTTCTTCCTGGGCCATGTTCCTTTCCTTCCATCTTTTTTTCCTACCTTGCTTCCTGCTTCAACCCTATCCAGCAGTTGCTCCTGCAATTCTATTCTCTCTTTTTTGTTTTTTCTGCACCGTCGGTTTTGTCCCTAACTATGAGCCATTCACGTCAGCCTACACCTATGCTTTGCTTTCTCTAATTTAAAAAGAAAACCTTTTTAAGTCTCTCTTGACCTAACTTTCTCAGTCCAGTTACCATTTCTTTCTTTATATTTATACCAAAACTCCTTAAAAATTAGTCTTTGCTCACTGTCTCCAATTCCTCTCTTTCCATTCACTCTTGGACCCACGTTGGTCAAGTTTTTACCCCCAACAGTGAAATCAATGACCTCTGCATTGTGAAATCCAAAATTCAAGTCTCAGGCCTCATTGTACTTGACCCATTGATAGCACTTCATGCCAGTGACCACCTCCTCCTCCTTAACATACTTTCTTCATTTGACTTCTAGGACAGCACACTTTCCCAAATGTTCTCTTAGCTCACTGGCTGTTCCTCATAGTCTCTTTTGCGGATTCCAAGTCATCCCCCTGAGCTCTATCAAGTGGGAGTGCCCCAGGGTTTAATCCTGGGACATTTTCTCTTCCAAGTTTACAATCAGTCCCTCTCTAGGTGATCTCTTTCAGTCTCACAACTTCCAGTACCATGAGCTGATGACTCCTCTGTTTACATTCTCAGTGAGACTTCTCCCCGAACTCCGTCCTATATATCCAGCTAACTCTTGATATCTCCCTGTGAGCATCTAAAAAGGCACCTCAAAGGTTATCATACACAAAATAGTAGATCTTCAAAACAAGATCCTGCAGTCCTGTCCATCATGGTAAATGGCAGCTCTGCTCTACCAGCTCCTGTTGAAATATTGGTGCCATCTTTGACTCTTCTTTTTCTCATCTGCCCTGCATCTGATCCCTCAGCCAATCCTGATAACTTTCCATTCAAAATACATCCAGAATCCAATCTCTTCTCCCTGCACTCTGGTTCTAGTCACCATCTTTGCTGGTTGGTCTCCTGGCTTCTACATACACCCTGCTATAATCTATTATCAATTCAGCTACCCAAGGGATCCTTTTGAGCCATAAATCTAATCGCATCAGTCCTCTTCTCAAAATCCTACAATGCTTCCTATATCCTTCAAACACTACATAACATGGCTCTTTAATTCCCTGACATCTGACTACAACCCCCTCACCTGCTCTGCCCCACTCATTCTGCCACCTTTGCTATTTCTATAACATACCACCATTCTCTGATATCAAAGTCACTGCCCTTGTTATTCCCTCCCCTTGAAATCCTCTTCATCAGAGAGCCCCATAGCTAGTTCCTTATGTCCTTCAGACCTTGACTCAAACATCAGCTTCTCAGTGCACTCTTCTCTGGCCACTCCATCTGCAATTTCAACTCTCCACCTAACATTTCCTATCCCTTTTCCATGCTTTGCTTTCTTCTCCTTAGCACTAAGCTTTAGCTAATAATGTATTACAGGTTTTACTTATTTATCTTATTATTGTCCATTTTCTCACTGGAATATGAGCTCCATATAGGCAAAGGCTTTTGCCTATTTAGTGAACTACTACATCCTAAGCCCCCTGTACAAATTATGACATGTAAGTATTCACCAAATATTTGTTGAACAAGTGAATATATAATCTATTTAACTTACCCATGCATCATGAAGGAGAAGCATAAAGTAGAAATTGTTACCCCACTGGAAAAAGTCACCATCCTCCCTCAACTCATATAAATCTAGGACCTCACCTGTACATAAGTACATTCTGCACAGATAGACTCTAAGTGTCCCCAGCCTTCAAGTCAAGAAACTCAGCCAAGAAGGTTCATGCTGTCTTCTGCAGGTTTCCATTGCCCTCCACTTCCGTCTATATCACTTTATTTCCAGGGCCTTTACCTTTCCTAGTTCCTCACGGATGCTTTATCCAAGCCCACTCAAGTATCTTAAAAATCAGTGTTCAGATTACAAGGTTTTTTTAAATTGGTAGGGTAACCAAGAATTACTATAACCAAGAATTACTATAATCAAGAAATATTTGAGACCAAGGCAACTAATCCTTTCTCAGTCTGGGAATTCTTCCATTAACAGAAGCTGAATTTGTATGGAATTCAGCTATAACAGTAGACACGAAACCTCCTGAAATGTATCTTTAGCATGTTAAAGTACATTGGGTAGGGCGTGGTGGCTCACGCTTATAATCCCAGCACTTTGGGAGGCCGAGGTGGGTAGATCACTTGAAGTCAGGAGTTCGAGACCAGTCTGGCCAACATGGTGAAACCTTGTCTCTACTAAAAATACAAAAATTAGCCTTGGTGGTGCATGCCTGTAGTCCCAGCTACTCAGGAGGTTGAGGCAGGAGAATCACTTGAGCCTAGGAGGCAGAGGTTTCAGTGAGCCGAGATCGCGCCACTACACTCCAGCCTGGGAGACAGAGCGAGACTCCATCTCAAAAAATTAACAAAGTATATTCTAGGACTCATCACCTTGAAAGAGTCTATTTCTTTCTTCTAAATAATAAGGATCTCAATGCAGGGATATTATTGTTGTTTTTCCTAAATGCACTTCACTACCTGGAGACAATCTATCTCCTACGAAGAAGCCATTATGGTCTTTTGATGCAGCTCCCTTTTTAGCAGCTTATTGATCTACAAGCGCCCAGCCAGCCACCACACCACTACGGATATGTGTAATAAAAGCTGCTACAGGCATGCTGCCGGCAGAGGAGCACAAATGTCCTTCTTTGAAATGTTAACAACTCTGCTGACCCAAAGAGAAGAAATTCTCTTCAGTTTGAAATAAACCACTGGGTTCCTACAGGTTTTTAAATAAATATATATATATAACAAGAGACAGTTTTCCAGGGAAAGGGTTACCCACCATTTTATGAAACTTGAATTACTGTATAACTCATTAATAATATTTACAATTATTTTTTACAATTAAAGCCAGCTCTTCAAAACACAAGTTTAACAGAAATGTCTACCCAATGGCTATTGCTGAATTTTGACCTATAGCACTTTATACAACTTGGGCAGAAAGTGCTGGAAATCATTTTCCAGCTTAACCCAGCATAGTTAACTCCTAATATAAATCCAGGAGCTATGGGGGTCACAGGAAATGTTTCCTTGATATGAATCATTTATTCAACCTAGTTTAGAGAGCCAAGCAATGCAGCTATATCTATATTTATCTGCTAAAAGCAAAATAATTACTCTACTTATCTGAGTTAGATGGCAATGGGCTGTGCCCTTCGGATCTTATGGCTAAAGGAGAAGTCCTTATAATCCTGACTGTGACATGACCTGGACTGAACAATAGTTGTAGGCATTTCCAAAGAGAATCTGCTTCTCGGTGAGACCCTAATGAGTGAAACTGTCTCACATATTGTTAACCTGGAATTTGGTGGTCTTTGGAAGAAAAGGTGTGGCCATGACATCTCTCTGCCCCTGAATCCCCTTACAGGGGACAAATGCTTTCTGTAACATTCACCTACCACAATAGGGACAGATATATCAGAGAATCAGAGGCAGACACCCACCATGTTTTCCCAACATCACTGAC
This sequence comes from Macaca fascicularis, assembly GCF_037993035.2. NCBI lineage: Eukaryota > Metazoa > Chordata > Mammalia > Primates > Cercopithecidae > Macaca > Macaca fascicularis. The sequence goes on along the minus strand of NC_088377.1, from coordinate 182,749,198 downwards.
CCACTCCTTTTGAAAGTCATGAAAAGTGAACTGAGGAATGAACCAAAGAAGAGGAAATTACAGAAGGCACAGTTTGCCTTCCTTCATCAGTCTGTTTTCATTATCTGACCAAAGTCACCATCAGAGGAGATATGAGGAGGCTGCTCTCAACAACGTTTGAGAGAGAGGCTTCATCAAGACAACCCAAGGACATTATTGATGATAAACATTGAGAAACTTGGAAAAGGATGCTGAGGGAATAGTCAGATATGCCAGTAAAAGACTCAGAAGTAGGCTGGGTGCAGTGGCTCACTCCTGTAACTCCAACACTCTGGGGTTTGGGATGCCGAGGTGGGAGGACCCCTTGAGGTCAGTAGTTCAAAGCTGCAGTGAGCTATGATTGCACCATTGCACTCCAGCCTGGGCCACAGAGTCAGACCCTGTCTCTAAAATTAAAATTTTTTTTAAAAATGTAAAGGTCCAGAAGCAAATTTGGAAATTCTTATATTCATGATAGGAACAAGAATGGAAGTAGGCTTCTCTGTATCCAAGGATGCTGATGAGAGGAACAGTGTGGGAAAGGCATGAAGGGTAGCGAAAGTGGGCAAGATTATCATGAAGTGGTGGCTAGACTTTAAATTTTTTTGTGAATTGGGGATATGGAGGCTTTAAGAAAAAATAAAACCTTAAAAAAGAAAATAAATTGAAGTTTATCGTATGCATTACAAAACAATTCACATCAGGGTTCCTTTTAATAGTGAATCCCCCACCCTAGCCCAATTAAGTTATGAATCTTTTTAACATGAGATTTCCAGATCTAGTGCATTAACTGAGATAAACTTTCATTCATTCAACAAATATTTACTAAGTGCCTATTATGGCCCATGCATCATATCCATGCATTATGCAAAACCCTGAGGATAAAAAGGTGAATAGGAAATATTTCCAAAATGGTCTCAAAAGGGAGGAAACATATGGGTAAGCAAATAAATATGACAAAATGTCACTATTGCTGGAAAGAAAGTATGTTTGGTGTGTCCAGAAGCCTAAAGGAGGGAGAAAGTACTTCAACCTGGTAGTTGGGGATGAGGGGACATCCAGAAGGACTGGGAGAAAGGGCTTTAGGCTGATTCCTATGGGATTCGCAGGCACTGGACAGGCAGACTTGGAGGTAGAGGGCCGAGATGGGGAGGAGGCTTCCAGACAAAGGGAGCATCATAAGCAAAAGCTCCCAAGGGATAAAATAGCTTAGCTTGTTTGCGGGCCCAGGAGTTCTTCACCATGACTAGAGCAGAGTGTGCTGGTGTGGAGAAAAGTATGGAAGAGAATGGAATGCAAGATGGGGAGGTGGGGACAGCCATGTCACCAGACTGGTGGGGCCTTATGTGCCATGTGCCATGATGAGGATTATGGACTTTATTCTGATGGTAGGCTGTGGAGAGCCACTGAAGGGTTTCAAGAAAAGTAATAACATATTAGTGTTGTATTTAAGAAAATCGCTCTACATAGGAAGCCCTGACAAGAGATTAGAGAAGAGAGAAACCAAGTAGACAGTGCTGCCAGAGCCCAGGAGACCAGGAAGGACCCTAGGATAGGATGGGGAGATGGACATAAAAGTTATTAGGAGTTAAAGTGACTTGTTCACTGCTTGGGTGAGTCGGGCAGAAGAGAAGAGAACCTTGAAGATGAGCTCCAAGTCCCTGCTTTTGGCAAGTAGAGAAGCAATAAGCCATGTTCTCCAAGACAGAGGAAAATGAAGAAGAGATGAGTCTGGAGGAAAAAGATAAAATAGATTCCTTTGGACTCACGAGTGATCCTAGTGGAGATATCCAATAGGCAAGATGCTTAGATGGAAAGACTGGCTAGAGATTCCCAGTGCAACTAGTCATGAGCGTAAAAGAAAATGGCCCTAGACATGGCTGAGACTGATCCAGGAGAAGGTACAGAGTGAGAAAGAGAAGTGGAATTCTGAAGGATATCCACACAGTCTGAGGAAGAAAAACTGGCAAAGGAGAAAGAATAAGAATAGAGCTACAAACAGATCCGGTAGAGAACGGTGTCTGGAAAGCCAGGGAGGTGAAGTTTTTTCAGGAGCAGTCCCAGGAGGGGGATGGGTGAGGAAACCTAGCACACGCGAGTGCATGGGAGGTGCACATGAGGAAGGAAAGAACGCCAGGCAAGCAGAGAAGCCACAACTAAAAAGAAAAAGGGCCAAGCAAGTCACCTTCCACTCCGTTGATGTTGACATTGAGGAAGGAGTGAGACAGAAGAGGTTGAAGACACAGAGGCCAGCCTCTCCCAAAGTGGAAGGTCATTCACCTCACGAAGTGCAACATGTCTCCCTCCCTGCAGAGCATCAGGAACGAAGCAGATCACCCACCTGGAACCTTCAGCACTGGCCTGTCCGGGGCTGCATCTGGGCATCTCTTCCAGCCCTGTGTTTACCAAAACATGAGCACTAAAGTTATTCTGCTTCAACACCCCTGAAATCCCTTGGAACTTTCATGATCCCTTGGTAATGAGAGGCCAGCTTTGGTTTGTTTAAAGCATTATCAACTGAAAAAAAATGGAGTTCTTGCTACAATTCTGAGGGGATTTTTCATTCCAGCTATAGTTTGTATAAATAGAGAAGGCAGAAACACATTGTCTTAACATAGGGACTCTTGAATGAAGCCACCCTCATAATTTTAAGAATAAATGATTGGGCCGGGTGCGGGGGCTCAAGCCTGTAATCCCAGCACTTTGGGAGGCCGAGATGGGCGGATCATGAGGTCAGGAGATCGAGACCATCCTGGCCAACATGGTGAAACCCCGTCTGTACTAAAAAAATACCAAAAACTAGCCGGGCGTGGTGGCGGGCGCCTGTAGTCCCAGCTACTCGGGAGGCTGAGGCAGGAGAATGGCGTAAACCCAGGAGGTGGAGCTTGCAGTGAGCTGAGATCCGGCCACTGCACTCCAGCCTGGGCGAGAGAGCGAGACGCCATCTCAAAAAAAAAAAAAAAAAAAAAAAAAGAATAAATGATTGACACCTTACTCAACAGTAGTAAAACAACTTGAAGTTTTACTAACATTCTCTACTCAGTTTCAAAAGTGATATGAAAACTGCTAAAGAAGACAACTATACTCTATTTCTTTTTTATCAGTTCTCACCTTTTCTTTACCAGTTCTCACTGAATTCTCTTCCCTGGGGTTAAAATGCCTTCTGAGAGGTCCGTGCTCAACCCTGGGTTTGTCTCACACCCTCAATAGCTGGTTACTCTCTGCCTCAGTGCTCTATCTATTTAAAGTTCAATCTATGATCAAGTTAATTGAAAAAGTGATTTTAGTTCAACTTTCTGGCTCTTGGAATTCTTGATTTTTTTCTCCACAAGCAGCAGGAAATTTAAAAGGGGGTGGAATGACTTGTCCATTAGTCTCCATCTCAGCAATCAATCATTGTAAAGCCCTGATTTCCGCCTTACACGTCAGAAGGGAATAAAGCAAAATGTTATTCTGTCTACACTGTTCCCTAATAGCTACTTTCAAGGAAAATGTTGGTTAGGGATGAACTGATTCCCCTTTTTTCTAAATGCTTCTTGTTACTAGTTGCAAAAGTCAACCACAGACTGCCCCAAAGACAAAGTTTTCTGGTAATTTTCCTTAAAGAAACTGCACCCTGCACACTGAACAACACAATCTGAATAAAATTTTACCTTTCTTATCAGAATTGTAACAATCACTCATATGGCTTGAATGTGCATGCATGTGAATATTTGCTTCAGATCTTTTGTTTTTGTTTTCAAAAAACAAAATATCAGGCCAGATGCGGTGGCTCACACCTGTAATCCCAGCACTTTGGGAGGCCAAGGTGGGCAGATCACTTGAGGTCAGGAGTTCAAGAATAGCCTGGCCAACATAGTGAAACTCCATCTCTATTGAAAATATAAAAATCAGCTGGGCATGCTGGCAAGTGCCTGTAATCAAGGCTGAGGCACAAGAATCATTTGAACCCAGGAGATAGAGGTTGCAGTGAGCAGAAATCACACCACTTCACTTCACGATGGGTGACACAGCAAGACTCTGTCTCAAAAAAATAAATACATAAATAAAATATCATAGATGCTTTGGAAGTTCCCTGGCACCCTTCCCAATTCCATTTCTTTCCCTTTCTTGAGAAAAGTAAACACCATCCTTCATTTTGTGTTTATTAGTCTCATGCATATTTTTATGCATACAATGCAAATATGTTTCTTTAGAGAATATCTAATATGGTTTTATCTGTTTTTGAACTTCGTATAAATGGTATCGTATTCTATATTTCATTCTGCACTCTACCTTTCTTACTCAAAGTTGTGTTTATCCATTTGGAAACATATACATGTGCTTCATGTAATAATATTAACATACATGTGTTATATAATAGAAATGATCACAGTATATTTGAAATACATGTTTTAATATTAATTGGGCCAGGCATGATGGCTCATGCTTGTAATCCCAGCACTTTGGAAGGCCCAAGGCAGGCAGATCACTTGAAGTCAAGAGTTTGAGACCAGCCTGGACAACATGGGAAAACCCCATCCCTACTAAAGATACAAAAATTAGCCAGGAGTGGTGGCAGGTGCCCGTAGTCGCAGCTACTCAGGAGGGTGAGGCACGAGAATCACCTGAACCCAGGTTATGGAGGTTGCAGTGAGCCAAGATCACACCACTGCACTCCAGCCTGAGCAACAGAGTAAGACTTGGTCTCAAAAAATAATAATTAATATTAACACATGTATTTCAAATATACCATGATCATTTCTATTATATGAATATACCATACATCATTATCTATCTTTTTATTAATGAACATTTAAATCTTTTATTTTGTGATACTGTCACAAACAGTGGTGCCATGGACATTCTTGGATGGGCTTCATGTGCTCATAAATGGAAGGGCCGGGCCACAGGCATGCACGTCTTCAACCTCATGATAGAGTGCCCCATCTCTCTCCAGTGTTGTGCCAGTGAGCAGGCAGCATCGCCTGAGCATGGAGCTTCTTTCAGGTAAAAACAACCCTAGCCCATCCAGGCCTGTGAAATACTCCAGGCCCTTGGGGAAATGGAGCTGCATTGCCTAAATAGAATCACTATTATAAAGATGAAGAGAAATTGAGGGCAAAACTGAATGACAGGGACTCCAGAGCAAATAAAGTGTCCAACAGAGTGAGCTCCAGAATATAGAACAGCAGGGCATTTTAAAAAGCAGGAAATGATATAAATGCATGAAGATGACCTAATATAAAGTAAATTGCCTTTTCTTGGCAAAATACTTTGACGCCAAAAAAAAAAAAAAAATCAATTGAAATAATTCAGATACTGCAGTCTCCCATAAAAGCACCAAATCTGTCAAAGTTCTGTGAATGCTCACAGCAGCTTGTACTCAAACGAAACATCACCTGTAGATGAATCCTAGTGACTCCTGGAAGGTCCTTTAAATGCCATCTCTGTGCATACAAATTTACAAAAAAATAGGCCAGGCACGGTGGCTCACACCTGTAATCCCAGCACTTTGGGAGGCTAAGGTAGGTGGATTACCTGAGGTCAGGAATTTGAGACCAGCCTGGCCAACATGGTGAAACCCCATCTCTACTAAAAAAAAACAAAAACAAAAAGAAAGAAAGAAGAATACAAATTAGCCAGAAGCGCTGACGGGTGCCTGTAATCCCAGCTACTCAGGAGGCTGAGGTAGGAGAATCACTTGAACCTGGGAGGCAGATATTGCAGTGAGCCGAGATCATGCTGTGGCAGTGGGCGCCTATAATCCCAGCTACTCAGGAAGCTGAGGCAGGAGAATCACTTGAACCTGGGAGGCGGAGGTTGCAGTGAGCCAAGATCGTGCCACTGCACTCAAGCCTGGGCAGTAGAGTGAGACTAGGTCTCAAAAAAAAAAAAAATTACAAAACAATACACTCTTTTCATCCTTGAATCACCTGTTCACTGCCCAGCTTATATTTATACTTGCTGTTTTTAAACATTATGAATATATGATCTCTGATATGATGTGATCTATAAAATTTGGGCAGCAATGGCTGCCTTTTAGGAGGACAGGCATCTGGGGGACAAGCAGGGGTGGCAGGGCGACTAGACAAGCATTACCTAGTCAGGGCTTAAAACATTTAAGTGAGGCTGAGATTCCACCTTATCAATCCACAAATATCTCTCTAAGAACATCTTAGGATCGATTGCATGTCGCCTTTTCTGCAAAACATGCCCTGACTGCTCCCAGATGGGGCCCAGTCATTCAGGTTCCCAGCACAGAAATCTCCCGTAGAACTAACCAGGGTGCTTATGCTTGTGAGTTTACCTGCCTGTCTCCTCACTTTTTAGCTCCATGAGAACAGAAACAACAGATTTCACTCAAAATCCTTCATCTCAAGTAATGGCCTAGCATTGTTGGTGCTTAATAGACATTTTTTTTAATAAGTTCAGTGAAATATTCTTCACCATTCAATGATTTTTAAATGTCTCAAGGGATGTATTCATTAGTTTTCCTTGTCTTGTGTATTGGTACTCCTTAGAAGCTCTGTTTAGAAGAAGCAAAAAAAAATCTAAAGCTCAAAAATGTTTAGCTGTAAGCCCTATGAGGGCAGGAATTTCGTGTTTTATTAACTTCTGCATCCCAAGCATACTTTGGCTGTGCCTAATACATAGGTGCTCAATGAATGTGCTGAATAGGCCGGGCGTGGTGGCTCATGCCTGTAATCCCAGCACTTTTGGAGGCCGAGGCGGGCATATCACCTGAGGTCAGGAGTTTGAGACCAGCCTGGCCAACATGGTGAAGTCCCATCTCTACTAAAAATACAAAAATTAGCCAGGCATGGTGGAGTGTGCCTGTAATCCCAGCTACATAGCCTGGGCAACAAGAGTGAGACTCTGTCTCAAAAAAAAAAAAAAAGAAAAAAAAATTGTGCTGAATGAATGAAGAGACTTGGCTATGAAGTATTCCACACACTAAATAGAATCCAGTTCCTTTCTCTATTGAATGTTTAAATGTTATATTTATTTCATGGGGGAATTTACCATTTTAACCACTTTTAAAGTCCAGAGGCATTAAGTACATTCACACTGTTGTGCATCTATCATTACCTTTCTCTTAGGTTTTTCACTTTAAACCTGATCTGCACATCACATTTCAAGCCATTCAAAAGAGGAAAAGTTCATTTTTATTACATGATTGTAGAGTGGTAAGAAATTAGCTATTCCTATTGCAAACTAGCACCCGGGATGATCTCTTTAGAAATCGCTTTCTTTGTCTCTCACATATGTCTGTCTGTCTCTCTCTCTCTCCCTCCCTCCCTCCTTCCCTCCTTCCCTCCCTCCCTCCTTCCCTCCCTCTTTCTCTTTCCACCCCCCATCAACTTTCACCTTGCCCATCTTTTCACCCTCCCTCAACCATGTACCTATTATCTACTTTTTGTCACCTAGATCTAACTTTCTCATCAAATGTAAAAGTGTAAAAGGGCTTGGAGTTTATAGAATCGAAACACATTATTTCACATATGAGAAAATAAGTCATATAAAAGAAGGTATGAATTCTCTCAAAAACAGCAATCAAGACATTAGGATGATTTTTCCATCTATTCATCCACCAAGTCACACCCTTCCTCCTCTCTGTGTATCATTTGGGGGTAGTAAGTTATTAACATATCTGCATCTAAATAAATGCCGGTGATTCTGACATCTAACATCTAGACGTGTGCATGTGGGGTGTGCGTGTTGGTGTATATGGGTCAAACTAACCCAGAGTGTGTTTCGCATTCTGCCTGAAGGCCTAGGATTACTTACTAATAGCAAAGGGGGGGAAATGTTTTCAACCAACAATCCAAAGTGGGATATACAGTATTGATCCTCTAATTGATCCTTACTGACCCTACAGTAAAAGAATAAATAAACTGACCTCTTCAACAGAAAAAAAAAGGCTCTAGACTTTGTTGACTCAATAAAAAGAGCTCACTCCTGCATTCCCTGACTAGTTGATTCCTGATCCAATTGACGCAGGTAAGACCTCCTGAGGAAACACCGGATACCACTGCACATGACAATGAACTTGGGAAACCACGAGCTGGAGTGTAAGCTGCCTTAAGACAAGAACCAACCATGCCTTTTTGTTCTCCCTCCTCACCCAGCAAAGAGCTCTGCACACAGCAGGTTCTCAAAACACATCTCTTTACTCCATCCATTCATTTGCCCAGTGAGTCACAGGTTTTCTTCTCGAACCATTGACTTTCACTGGTTAGTTGAGCTTTAGGATGATTGAGGAGGAGAGGTGGGATATGAGTGTGTTTATTTGCTAATACGGGCATACACATGGCATATATGCAAGGAGGTGCACATCATGTATACAAGACTACGGATGTTTGCATGTGTTTCTTTGAAGGTGAGTATGTCTTAAATTTTTTAATCAATCGGCAAACAGTGTTTCAGAAGCTATAAGTACAGGACCCCAAGTGTGTTTCAGAAATGAAACAGTTCCTGCCCTCTAGGAATTAAATAAAGAGTGCAGAAAGAAAGAGGCTGTGGAGGCCCCTCGGCTAATGAAACCTCCTGAACTCCAGTCTATATTAGGTTTACCACCTCTTTTCCCTGCAGCACCCAAAGCCTCCTTGTATGATAAAATTAAAACTAATGGAACTACAGCCACATGTCACTGATCGACAGGGATATGTTCTCAGAAATGCATCGTTAGGCGATTTTGTCATCATGCGGACATCAGAGTGTACTTCTATAACCTGGATGGTGTAACCTGGTACACACCAAGGTTATGTGGCTTAGCCTATTGCTCTGAGGCTATAAACCTGAACAGCATGTTACTGTACTGAATACTGTAGGCAATTATAACACAATGGTAAGTATTTGTGTTTCTAAACACAAGAAAGATGCAGTCAAAATGCAGTAGAGAAGACAAAAACTGATACACCTGTGGAGACTCTTACCACGAATGGAGCTTGGAAAACTGGAAGTTGCTTTGGGTGAGTCAGTGAGTGAGAGGTGAGTGGTGAGTGACAGTGAAGGCCTAGGACACTACTGTACACTACTGTAGACCTTATAAATGTTGTGCACTTAGGCTACACCAAATGTATACAAAATATCTTTCTTTTTCCAACAATAACCTCAGCTCACTGTAGATTTTTTACTTTATGTGCTTTTTAATTCTTTTAACTTTACAACTGTAAGAAATATTTTCTTTCTGTTTTTTTTTTTTTTTTTTTTTCTTTTTTTGAGATGGAGTTTCACTATTGTTGCCCAGGTTGGAGTGCAAAGGTACGATCTCAGCTCACTACAACTTCCGCCTCCCAAGTTCAAGCAATTCTCCTGCCTCAGCCTCCCGAGTAGCTGGGATTACAGGCATGTGCCACCATGCCTGGTTAATTCTTTGTATTTTTAGTAGAGACAGGGTTTCACCATGTTGGCCAGGCTGGTTTCGAACTCCTGACCTCAGGTAATCCACCCGCCTCAGCCTCCCAAAGTGTTGGGATTACAGGAATGAGCCACCACGCCCAGCCTCCTTCTTTATAGCCTTATCCTATAAGCTTTTTTCTGTTTATAAAATTTTTTATTTTTCAACTTTTGAAACATTTTTGTTAAAAATTAAGATACACACATACATTAACCTAGGCCTGCATAGGGTTGGGATCATCAGTCTCGCTGTCTTCCACCTCCACATCTTGTCCCACTGGAAGGTCTTCGGGGGCAGTGGCACACATGGAGATGTCATTTCCTATGATAACAATGCCTTCTTCTGGAATCCCTCCTAAAGGACCTGCCTGGGGCTGTTTTACTGTTAACTTTTTTTATAAGCAGAAGGAGTACACTCTAAAATAATGATTAAAAGTATATCATAGTAAATACATAAACCAGTAACAGTCATTTTACTATCAAGTATTACATACTGTACATAATTGTTCGTGCTAGACTTCTATACCACCAGCAGTGCAGTACGTTTCTTTACACCAGCATCAACACAAACACAGGAGTAATGGGTTGTTGCACTGTGACATCTATGATGTCACTAGGCCATAAGAAGTTTTCAGCTCCATGATAACCTTATGAGACCACTGCCATATGTGCAGTCTGTCTTTGGCCAAAATGTCACGGGGCATACGACTGCGTTTCATTTTTGGCTTGCTTGTCATTCTTCCCCTTTGCACTTCCTAAGGGAAGACCTTCATGGTACCCACTACCCTGTGCTATATTACACATGATTCATATATTAGATATTATTTTTACTCTATGAGTATTTTTTTTCAGATGGAGTCTCGCTGTGTCACCCAGGCTGGAGTACAGAGGCATGATCTCAGCTCACTGCAACCTCCACTTCCCGGATTCAAGCCATTCTCCTGCCTCAGCCTCCCGAGTAGCTGGGATTACAGGCATGGGCCCCCATGCCCAGCTAATTTTATATGTTTTGTAGACACAGAGTTTCACCATATTGACCAGGATGGTCTCGATCTCTTGACCTCATGATCCGCCCACCTTGGCCTCCCAAAATGCTGGGGTTACAGGCATGAGCCACCATGCCTGGCCATGAGTATTTATTTATTGTCCATCTCTCCCCTCTGGAATGTAAGCTTCTCCATGTGGTCCAACACTGGACCTGATGTACAGCCCACAGGCCCTCAATAAATACTTGTTGAATGAATGAATGTGTCCTTCATGTCTATAACTTCATGATCTACCACAGCGAGCAAAGTAAATACGCAAAAGTTATATGACAAAATGTGTATGCACTTTGGTCAGTGAGCTTCAAAACAGGGTGTGTGAGCTGCTCTAATTACTTCCATTTAGAATTGAGATTCCAAGAGTATTATTTCCTTTTTCCTCTCAATTTGTGGAATCAATATCCCAGTTTCTTCTCTACCTCACTCCTGCCCCGATAGATTCTAAGATGATGGTAGAGTGTGGTAGGTGTGTTCCCACACCTGGAGCCAGAATTCGAACTCTGACACCTTCGTTTCCTAACTAACTGTGAGACTTCGCAAGTTATCTGACCTTTATGTGCCTCAGTTCCCTCAACTTTAGGATGAGAATTTAAAATAATACTAATACTTCCGAGGGTTATTATGAACAATAAGTTAGCTAATACATGTAAAACTTTTAGAAGAGACCTGGCATCAAGGTTGGCTATAATTATCATTAATCTCTCTCCCACCCCATCAACTTTGCAAGTGATGTTTAATGGAGATGGAGAGGACAGGGGGAAAGAAGCGAGAAGCTTGTGAGAATTCTGTGAGTTGATGATGGGAAATTAAAATACAGATTTACCATAATTGACCATGAACTAAAGCCTTCTGCCCAATATATTCAAGTAGCAAAGTTTCTTAAAGTGTAGAATGATATACTTAAATTTAAACCCAAGTTATCATGGAATTATATTCATCTGAAACAAAGTATGTGCTTGGTTCTTTTAGAGGCTATAGGTTCTATGTGGCACTGTCCAACAGAATTTTCTCTGATGGCAGTAATGTTCACTGTAATTTGCACTGTCCCACACAATAGCCAGTAGGCACATATAGCTATTGGACATTTGAAATGTGGCCAATACAACTAAGGAAATAATTTTTTTGTTTGTTTTTTGAGATGGAGTCTCACTCTGTCACCGAGGCTAGAGTGCAGTGGCACGATATCGGATCACTGCAACCTCCGCTCCTGGGTTCAAGCGATGCTCCTGCCTCAGCCTCCCAAGTAGCTAGGATCACAGGCACATACCACCAGGCGCAGCTAATTTTTGTGTTTTTAGTAGAGATGGGGTTTCACCGTGTTGGCCAGGCTGGTCTCGAACTCCTGACCTCAAGTGATCCGCTTGCCTCGGCCTCCCAAAGTGCTGGGATTACAGGAATAAGCCACTGTGCCCAGCCTATTTTATTTAACTTTGGTTATTGTTAACTTAAACAGCCACATGTGGGTAGTGGCTCCCCAGCTGGGCAGCACAGCTATAGGGGATTTGATATACAAGCTCCCTGACTTGGTCCATGCCTGCTCTCCAGCTCCGGGTCTGCTCCTTCTCCTTGCCCCAGAAATCAACACTCACAAGGCCAAACTGCTGTCCCACACCTCTATGGTTGTGCATATTCTGGCCCATTGACTGAAATAGCCTTCCTCCACATCCACCTCCAAACCTTATCAAACATCTTGTTCAGATTTCATTTCCTCAGGACAACTTTCCCTAACCTCCTCCCGCCTACCTCCTGCTACTGCCAACACAATCTACCATCACTTCCTCTGTGTTTCTCTGCATCTGTTTCTATTGCTGCTCTCATCATCCTGTAGTTGTAACCTATTTTCTGTGACACTAACAGACTATGAAAATTGTAAGGACCAGGTCTTACGCGTTTCTTCATCCTAGTGACGTGTGCCCAACACACAATACATGTGCAGTAAATATTTGCTGATACCATTATTAATTTTTAAATATGTGAATGTTTTCTTAAAATTATTTTTGGAGCATTGACAACCACCTTGTGATTATGGGAACTATTTAAGTCAAAGTCTATTATAAGGCCAATTTTCAAATAATAAAAAGTTCTTAGAGTATCAGTTGAAGTTCTTATTTCAAACCACATCAATATAACATTTTAGTACAAACTAAATAATATAATTGATCCCTTAGAGTTCCCTAGAACAAAATCCTACCTATAGCTCTTCCTCCTAAGGGTCTGGAAGTCTCTTGGATTTCAGAAACTGATCTTGTCACTGATCTGTCCCCAGTGCCTGCAGTCACTTAGTAGGGAGACATGAATGAGATTTAAAAGCAAGAAGACAAAAGGACCTGATTTAAGACTTGTCAAGGACACCATCAAATGGGAATTCAGGGTAATCCACCCTTGCTATACCCTATATCCAATCTTACCCTCAAGAAGGAAATAATTGAAACCTTATCCATCACAAAAAATAATGTTCATAAGTGATGTGTGTCTGCTTAGTGACATGCTAGCCAAAAAAGAACTGTCTGTTTTCCTTATTCTTTGGCAAAGCTCAAGAAATGGTCCTTTCATAGACTATGTAGCATGTGTTGCAATATTAACCTGGTCTGACAGCCACACTGGTTCATATTTTCCCATCATGATTTTCTAATTTTTTACTTAAATTCTCACACAAGTGTTTCTTTAATTAGAATAAGCTCATGATGGATACATTTCTGTGAATCTAATTTGTATGAAATATTTCCCAAATATCAAGCATCTGGTGAATGTATTTTACAAATGATTGTCTTTCCCGACCTCCAGGAACTTACAGTTTAATAATGCAAACAAATGAATACACAGTGATGAGAAATGTATATGTGTGGGTACAGCATGGCAGAAGGTCCTTGAGGAGAGTGGATTTCAGAATGACTGTAAATCCAAATGACTTTACCTTCAAATTAGACATAGATTTGACGTTCATTTTCTTATTAATTATGTGATTTTATGTTGAAATGCACAAATGGCACTTTCTAATGTAATTAACATCGATTTAACAAATAACTAAGTTCTTTAGATCATTTAGATAAGTCTCTAATTTTCCTATATATTAACAGATTTTAAAGTCTTTTTTCTGGTTTTCCTTTTCCCTTGCCCAATACATATCTTCCAGAATTTTAATCAAAGTAGATATTTCAAAGAAGACAAAGGTCTGAGATCTCTTTAGCAGTTTCTAATGAATAATGTGAGATAAACATCTTTTTCTAAAATGTCTCATTTAAATATAGGGATATCAATTTATCTTTTTAACTTCCTTATAAAATCTGCCCATCTAAGAGGAACACTGATTAAGTGTAAAAATTATGTTCTATATGTTATTGGAATTGCTTGTGAATTCTACTAATATAACATGCACTTATTTCCAAAAAGTGTCTATTGCTGCTCAGAAAAGGAAGATCTGGTTTTCAAAGAGTGTGTTTTGAGGTTAAAAATGAAGATAGTGACCCTAACTCTCTCAAGATTTGTAAGGCTGGCATGCCATCTATCTCAATAATACCTAACAAGAATGTCAAATGGACAGAAACAGCCATGGTAAGCGGGTGCTTGCCGCTGACAGTGATTGCTGTATTTTGGGTGATGGGGAACACCATTTCCATTAGTTCAAGTGAAATACAATGCCCTGCCAACTCTAGGTATCACTGTATTCAATAACCCTGCTGTGCCATGTCCATTTTCTGTTGCTGCAATTAAAAATTAGTCGATACAAAGTCAAAATGTTGTACATCCTTCCCCTATCCCTTTCCCTGTCACCGTGTTTCCAGCTTCACCGGAAGAACATGTCACTATGGCAACCAATCCCTCTGGTGCACAGACCAAGTCAACCTTTCTAGTCAGACTGCCAAGCAGAGCAACAGGGAATCAAAGCTCTGAATGGAACCGCCAGAAACCATGAATTCCATCTCCCTTTCTCTAAGTGGGGTTAACCAATACAAGAAGGGATACCTCTCTTGTTCTAGAAGGCATTCAAGGAAGGAAAAGTAAGAATATCCTTCAACAAATTCTCCCAGTGTTTGCTGTTCATTATTAACATGAATTCTCCCTTACATTTCAGCTAACTTCCTCTCATTTCAACTTTAAAGAAAGCAGAAAATCATGGATAAAATAACACTTTATAAATCTGAGAATCCGAACACTGTTATAAGGTCACTCATTGTCAGAAACTATTCTAGGCCCTCTTGTTTTCCTGCCTTGATGTCCAAACCCAAGCTGCTCTCTTCTGGACTCCCCTAATATTCTGTACATCTTTACAAAGTGGTAATGCTCCAAAAGGGTCACCTCTTCCAATAAGAGCCCAATTGTGAAGCAAATGGGATATTGGTTGTATTAACACACCCACAACAAAATCAGCTAAAATCCCTAGTCATTCTAAAGAAGGTACAAAACAAACAGATAGATTCTGTCTCTGAAGTCACCTCACCTAAATCTGACCTGGCCACCTACACCAGACCCACTGCTAGTCACTCTTAAACAATTGACTCTTTTTCAAATTAACAATTTTTCCTGATCAACTGCATACTTGTATCCATCAAAGAACATCAGTTCTCATAAATATTACTTTAATACAGCAGCAAACTTCACAGCATTATAATGAGACATTAAGAACTGCTTTTATATCTTGGCCTCAAAGACTTTGCAAATAATAGTATCTTTGTCACCTTGACATCACCATTTAATAGTTAAAGAGAATGAAACACAAGGGGGAAAAAACCAGACTCATAAAATCTGCACATCTTCCTGGGATGTAGCTACCATAGAAGAGAACATATTCCTTTCTTCAGAGCAGTATTAATACACATTCAAACAATATTCCAGTGGGTTGACAACAGGATGGTTCTCAAAGTATAAATCACACAAGGTTTACAAATTCCATCAGATAAGCAGAATTTTTTAAGTAATGTAATCATATTAAAGTATCAAATAAATTTGTAACATTGGCAAATGCAGCTTGTTTTCTGTTTTGGTTATACACTTTGGGAATTTTTATATACATTTTCTGAAAATCTCATTTTTTTTCTCTGACATGCCCACTTTGGTGTTACTCAAAGAACTATTTTTTTGTTGTTGTTTTTGCTTATTAGATCTTGTTGATATTCAATGCACACAAGAAAGTCACTACTGTCAACCACTGTTTCAGAAGGAGACATGAAGAATTGTGATATGATGCTGCTGGTCAGCTGGCTTCGAACTGCTTACAGGACAGGGGCTGTGATTTATTGGTGTTTATATGACCAACGCCTACACCATACCTGGTATAGTATAGCGCTCAGCAAACGTTTCTGGTATGAATAAGGCCTTCTCTGTGAAATGTTTCCCCCAATTTCCCTTGATTAAATCAGTTCAACAAAAAGTATTGGGAGCCTGTCTACCCCGACACATGACTCTTACAGGGCTTCCTTTAAGAGCACAAACGCCGTTCGAGATTCCCTTCTTCTCAGAGGCTGATGAAGCATTATCCTGGATAAGAACCCTGGACTATGAGGTTCCACTCGAATCCCGACAGAGACGCGCGAAAGGAGAGGCAGGGGAGAGAGTTAAGCCTGAACCAAGCTTCATTAGCAGCTATTGGAAGGCAAGTTCCGGCCCCGAGGCTCAGCCAGGCCTGGATAACCCGACCGCCTGGAACCCAGAGACCTGATAGCCTGTGGCCTGGGGAGGAAACGCGAGGGGCTGCGGGGCCTACAGGCTCCGGGCTCTTCGCAGCGCCACGCCTAGCGCCCGGCGCTTACCTTTCCGAATGAGGGCGGCGATCTCGGGGTCGAAGCCCTGCCGGTGGCACTTCCTCCAGAGACCCATGTTGGTGGAGTTGTACTGCCTGCTGCACTCGTCCGCGGGGCTCATGGCGAACAGCTGCCGGCGATTCCGCGCCCGGAGGAGTTTGCCCTCCCAGCGGTCCAGGCGCGAGCGGCTCGCCCGGAGCGGCAAGTTGTTGTTATTGTTGTAAATGAAGCCGGGGTCGACCCGGCGGGTGTTGAAGGCCTTGCACCTGTCCCTGTGCTTCCTGGCGTCCGTCTCGTACCAGTGGTCCGAGCAGATAGCCACGGCCAGCATGCCGAGGGCGCAGAGCGCTAGCGAGAGGCCGGTGTAGAGCAATAATCTTCCGGCAGCCATGCCTCCGCTTGGCGGCTACACCATGGGCATGATCCGCCGCAGCCTCGCCTTCCCTCGCCGCACCCGGAACAAAGCGGCGAGCGGCCGAGCTGGGGGAGGGGGCAGGAGAGGGACTCGCGCCGCGGCCCCCCCTCGGCCCCCGCCTACCGGAGCGCGGCCCGGGGACTGCGGGGATGGGGGCGGGCGGCCTAAAAAGTTCTGATCTGGAGAGGCTCCCGCTGGCTCCTGGGCATCCTCTGGGGCAGGTGCAGCCTCCGGCGGCGGCGAACCCAGTGCAGCCGCCTCCCGCCCGCTCCCCGCCCCGCAGGAAGCGACTGCCCCGAAGCGGCCGCCTCGGCTCCCAGCCCGGCTTCGGGCGCCGCTGCCCTCGGGCCGGAAACTAAATGCCAAGTGTCCTCGGCTGCGGTGGGGCTTGCGGGGGTTTCTTTGTGCAGGATGGTGACGGGACAGAACTCGCCTGTCTCTCTAAGGGAGACGGGGGGTGCTGTCAGGAGGCGCCACCCGACCACCGGGTGAAGTGGAACGCCCCCGATGCGGCCGGCGGGCGAAAGAAACCTCCAGGTGCTGGGGCCAGCTTCTCCGAGTCCCTCCTGGGTCTCCGGCTCAGAGAGTCTCTCCCTCCCCGTCTGCAAGCAAAGACCTGGGGCGCGCACCCAGAAATGTTCTTCCTCTCTGGGTCGGATCCTTTTAAAATCTCCGTTCTCTGGTCACCAGCAGGTCGGTTGCTCCTTCTGACCCGCGTGCTGCGCTCAGAGGCGCACTCCCAGCGGACGCACGGTCTCGGCCGACCTTTCCCCGCGAGCTCCCCGGTGCACTGCCTCTGGCATCGCCATTCAGGCGGCCCCTCGGGCCGACAGCGTGGTCACCTGGGCGGCGTTACCGGACAAGTCCCGGCCGGGGGTCTGCGGAGACTGGGCGGCTGCTGGCGGACGCGAGGGGCAGGCTGCGCGGCCGAGGGCGCACCGGGCAGCGCTTGCGGCGCACGGCGCTGGGGGCTCGGCGCACCGCGCCTTCAACACCATGGACAGGTCACGCCGTCGCGGCGCGCTGCCGGCCCAGCCGCCAGCCCCCGAGCGTCACGCAGCTCTTCCCAGCGCCGTCTTCTGCCTGGAGTGTCCACCCGGCCGCCTCTGGACCCGGCTCTCCCGCGACGCCTCCGCCTCACTTCATCTGGCACCCGGGAGCCCCGGGAGCCTGCCGCCCAGGTGCAAAGAAAATGCCGCAGGCACCAAGGAAAACCCCGGTCCCGGCCTCTCCAAACAATCCGCCCCTTTCTCCAGCCACCTGAGCCCCTGGCACTCTGGCACCCCGTCTGCTCTGCCCAGCTGGGCTCAGCCGCTCTCAGATTGCACCATTTTCTTCTCAGCCCACCCTAGCGCCGAGATGCCGGCTCACTCGGCAGCGTGCAGAGAATCCCGTCCCGGCCTCCGAGTCCCACGATCCGGCTCCTGGCGCGCGGTGGTCGCCGAGATGAATGGAGAGAGGGTGGGGGAGGGAGGCTGGGTTACTCGGCTTCCCCTCGTCGCCTCCTCCTCTAGCCGCGGAGGCTCCGAGGCGTGGCAGGCTCGGCTGGTGCCCGGGAGGCGCGAGAACCCAAGCTGCGCCCAGGGGACTGGGGAAATCGCATCGCCCGGGTGCGGGCGCCGGAGGCAGCCGCTGCCGCGCTCTCTTGTCGGGCGCGGGTAGCTGCAGCCTTGGCTAAAACCCACAGACGAGAACACCGAGCGCGCAGCCAAAAGCTAGTGATGTCATCCGTGCAACGTGAGCCTCATCTCTTATTTTTCTAGCCTCCTTAAAGATAAACTGCACCATTTCCCAGGCACGAAATGTCTAAGTCTTATTCTTTGACCAGGCAAGTCAATGGTGTCTAGATAGGTATGTGCCCAACCACATCCATATTTATGCACATATACATATATGTGGTATGTAGCATGTTTACATGCATTATTATAAATTTAGGGATGTTGCCTACAGCTCCTGTTTCTCTTTTCAGCCATGGGAAATTCTCTCAAATCCACGACAGTTATTTAAAGGAAAAACTGCTTATTGCGGAGTGGGCCTTCAAAGGGGCCGAGCGAGCTCCCTGCGTCCCCGGTTTGGGTCGCTGGTGTCTCGGGATGCATTTGATCTTTCTCCCCACCCCCCGCCCCCAGAAAGCCACAGGCGCTACCTTGCTAGCTACAGGCGTTTCCACCCAGGGCTGAGCTGAGAGCGGCTGCGGAGTTATCCGGCCAGCCCCAGTCCAGTCCCAAGCCAGAGCCAGGCACCCCGACACACACCCACCTCCACCTGCCCTCCCTCCTCAGCAGGAACAGAAAGAAGAAATTTGGCCGATCCCCTCAAGACAAGGAGAGAAATTTAATGGTGGATGGGGGGTGGTCGGTTAGTAGATATTTTGAAAACGCTGGTGAGCGAGCGTTGAGGAGGGGAGGTGGAGTTAAAGGAAACCTCGATGTGGGGTTTGTCATTTTGTAAGGGTGGCCGCTGGATTTAGGCTCTGCAGGGGTTCTGGGAGGTAGCGCCGGACCCCAGACCTTGAGCAGGTGGGCCCCAGGCAAGCCCCGCTTCATCCCAACCTCAGCCCGCCTGCTCTGCTCACGTGAGACGGCGCCGCAAAGGCTGGGAGCCTCCCTCCCGGCATCAAACGCTGGGGTTTTCACTAATGCTCACCCCTCGTTTCCACCCTCACTCCAAAGTCGAGGTCCGGCATTGCCGGGTAAAGAGTTGCCCTGGGGAAAAAGAGAGTGTCTCACACCCTGCTTTGCACAACGGGGCTTGTGAGCCAAAATGAGCGCACCTCCACCATATTCTTTTTGTCTTTTTTTTTTTTTTTTTTTCTCTGTCTCTCTCCCTCTTTCCTGCATTTTGAAAATCGCGAACGAGGCGTTTCAGTGCCATCTAGTGGGGGAGGGGTGTGCCTCGCTTTCGCTTTTCACCCCTGGATTCTGCAATGGGATTTGCCAAAGGGACAGCAGAGCCTGAGGACGCCCGCTGGATTCTCGGGTGCCCGGCTGGTCGAGGGACTGCAGGCATGCGCCCTTGGCCAGATCTCTGCCCTCTGGCTTCCCTAGGATGTCAACATACAACCAAGTGACTTTGGCGCCAGTGTCTTCTCACCTTCCTTTCTACCCACCCCCTTTAACCAGGGCACCCTCCCCCAACGTTGAAAATAGATAAACAAATAAGCGCAAACACTTTGCACTATGCAGACAACATCTTAAATTTCTGAAGTTATCTTCTTCACTAGCGTCCAGAGCACTTTTAGGCTAACAAGCTACCTGCATTTGATAACAGGGAGGTAAAAAGGGGGGAGATGACATCTACAAGGTTACTCAGGAAATCAGGGCACAGGGAGCCTTCAAGCCCCAGTCTCCTGGTTCCCAGCTTTCCTCTCTCCTTAAATCCAGCTGAAGGGGGTGCCCCTGAGACCACTGGCAGTCCAGGCAGTTGTTCATTCCCAGTAAATGTACCTGTTTATTTTGTCCTTATCTTTCCTTCCTCTTCCATTGTGTCACCCATCTAGTTTCTCCTGGCCTGCACCTGAGGCCTGCCTGCAAGGATGTGCCTGGCCCACTGCCCAGGGTCCTCAGCAGTCCTGTATTTTGGGCCCTGCTTGCAGTCAGAACCCAAATGGTACACTATCCTCCTCCTTACTAAACATCATTAAAATTCTATTTTGAAATGTTTGTCCTTGATGAAATCCCAAAAATCCTACAAAGTTATTGATTCATGGCCTCCTTTGAAGTGCAATTACCTTGGGCAGCCCTATATTGTTATGGGATGATCCTGGTCTTCAGGGCTAAGATGCTCGCATGACTATCTTTTCTTAATTGGGTGATCTAAGTTTCTTCCTGCTGCCTGCTTCCAATTCCTTCCACTCTGCTAGCTGCAGCATCACCATCTTTGTGTTTCCAACCTATTTCTTCCCATTTGCACCAACACTGTCCCAGATCATAGGATCTCAAAATCAGAAATCTTTGAGTCAAACACACACGTAATAATGCATGAATCTCTTTTAGAACATTTTCCAGAGAGTGAATGACCAGCTTCTGCTTGCACACTTGAAGTGATGGGGGAATCACTTTGTCTGCAAGTGGCCCAGTCCACTTCAGACAGTGTAAGTAGCTAGACAGTTCTTCCCTATACTTAGCTTTCTCGTAAGTCTGTATAACTTATACTCATTGGCCTTTGTTTTTGCTTTCTAGAGGCCCACAGATGAGGCCTGATTTATCTTCCATTTAGTGGTCCTTCTTGCCCTTGACATCAGTCATCATGTTCTCCCTACACCTTCTTTCCTCCAGACTAAATACCCCTTGTTCATTCTTGTGTTTGCTCTTCTTTGGTTTCTGATACTTCCTGGTTGTTGGTGTTCCTTTTAGCTAATACTTCCTTCATCCAGAAGTCATGTAAACCTATGAAGAAAATTTGGTAAGTCTGTCATGTTTTTATATGACCTTTGTGGAGTTCTAATGATCCTCACTTTCTCTTCTGGGAGCCCATAAGTCATCCCCTTCTTAAGCCATTCCTAGAAACTTGCTCCAAAATGGCATTAAGGTCATTGATCTCTGATTTGTGAAATCTGCATTTTTGAAATTTGGAGTTTCATTTGTTCACACCCACCCACTCCCTTTTTTAAAGCGACATTAACATTCTGCAAGCTTTCTCTAAAGTCACCGAGAAAGGTTGAGACATCATTGAAAGTTCTCTCCATTTCCTGGAATACAGTTCACCTGGAGCAGACAGATGTTTTCCTCCAATTTCTTCACCCATTCTGAACTGTCCTCAGTTACCATATTGTTCTACCCTGTACCCCACCTCTGGCCTGAAAATCTCTCTTTGACACTGTCAATTGAAAGCAAAAATAGTTGATGAGATGTGCTTTCTCTTTGCCATCTATCAATATCAATATTACACAATTTGGCCAGGTGCAGTGGCTCACACCTCTAATCACAGCACTTTGGGAGACCGAAGTGGGAGGATTGCTTGAGCCCAGGAGTTTGGACAAGAGCCTGGGCAACATAGTGGGACCCTATGTCTACAAAGCCGGGTGTGGTGGCATGCACCTGTGGTCCCAGCTATTCAGGAGGCTGAGGTAGGAGGATCACTTGAATCTGGGAGGTCATAGCAGCAGTGAACCATGATGGCAACACTGCACGGCAGCCTGGGAAACAGAGTGAGCTCCTGCCTAAAAAAAAGAAAAACAAAAAGAAAAGGCACCATTTGTCTAGAGAAAAGTCTCCCCACATATTCTTATTTCTTTTTTCATAATTAACTTTGCAAAATTTGGACATTATTTGTAACCCAAAAGTTATTTTGAACTCTAGCCCTCCTGATACAGGTCCCAGGTCAACGACATGCTAGTATGTATGGGTGAACAGGTATCCTTCTTTTCTCATCCAGATCTTCTTTCTAAATCTCAGCTTTAAGACTGGGCAGGGTGGCTAATGGCTGTAATCCCAGTACTTTGGGAGGCCAAGGCAGGGGATCACTTGAGGTCAGGAGTTCGAGACCAGCCTGGCCAACATGGTGAAAGCCTGTCTATACTAAAAACACAAAAATTAGCCGGGCGTGGTGGTGGGTGCCTGTTATCCCAGCTACTTGGGAGGCTGAGGCAGGATAATCACTTGAAACCAGGAGGTAGAGGTTGCAGTGAGCCAAGATCATGCCACTGCACTCCAGCCTGGGTGACAGAGTGAGACTCAGTCTCAAAAAAAACAAACAAACAAAAAAAAAAAATCCGATTTAGAGAGTCATATTAGTTTAACTACCTTCCTTCTCTTCTTCCTCATCAGAATCATAACAGCAAAAGGCTCTTTTCATCTCACCCCGGGGCATCTAAGTCCTCTCCTTTTATTTTTTTCTTCCTCCACCCCACCACCATATTAATCTTCTTCTTAAATTCCACAGTTATCCTGTAGTAGGGCTGGGCACAGTGGCTCATGTCTGGAATCCCAGCTTTGGGAGGCCAAGGAGTACAGATCACTTGGGTCCAGGAGTTCGAGACCAGCCTGGCCAGCATTGCAAAACCCTGTCTCTACTAAAAATACAAAAGTTAGCCAGGCATAGGGGTGCAGGTCTGCAGTCCCAGCTACTCAGGAGGCTGAGGCACGAGAATCACTTGAACCCAGGAGGTGGAGGCTGCAGTGAGCAGAGATCGTGCTGCTGTACTCCAGCCTGGGTGACAGAACGAGACTCTGTCTTAAAATAAAATAAAATAAAATTCTGCAGTAGTTTCACCTTGTCTGTACTGTAAAGCTCAGACCTTTTACAACTCTGTAAGACCCTGCCCAGGGCTTCAGCCTAGCTTCTAAAGATGAATTCCTCACTCTCAAAGAAACACCCTCTAAACATGTTTTGAAAGCTCCACCCTGGTATCACTCCTCTTGCCCACATAATATCTAACTGCTCTGGTTTTTAAGATTCTTACAATTACAGGTGCCTCATATCAATAGGTCAAATAAACATCATTTGATCATCTCAGTAGAAGCTAAAAAGACAACCAATTAAACCCAACAAACATTCTTGATATGTAAAAGGTCTTCCTAAACTAGAGATAATTTTAAATGAATAAGATCATCTCCTACATAAAGAAATATTTCAAACTAGTAGGAATAAAACAAGTAACACAACAGAAAAAAAAAGTGCAGTTTATAAAAAGACAATTTACAGAAGAAGAAATTGAGATGGAAAATTAACATATGAAAAAACCTCACTAGCAATCTACGGAATACAAATGTTTTTAAAATACTGTTTTTTACCCACCAGATGGGGAAAAAATGTACATGTCTGTTAATATCAAGTGTTGGCTGGGGCATAGAGAAACATGCTCTCATGCACTTCTGGTGGGAGCATGAGCTGATAGAGCCACTCTAGAGGGCAATTTGTAGTCACTGTTAAGATGAAAAAGACATGTCTCTATAACCCAGCAGATATCCTTCTGTACTTGTCTGCCCATGTCATCACATAACTATTTTCTCTTGTGTGTCTTCACATTACTCCTCTGTGCATCTCCATCTCCAAACTTCCCTCTTCTTATGGGGACAACAGTCATATTGCTATAGAGACCTACCCTACTCCAGTTTGACCTATCTTAATTATCTTAATCAATGACATCTACAATGATGCGATTTTTTTTTTTGGTTTTTTGTTTTGTTTTGTTTTTTGTTTTTTTGAGACAGAGTCTTGCTCTGTTGCCAGGCTGGAGTGCAGTGGCTCAATCTCGGCTCACCGCAACCTCTGCCTCCCAGGTTCAAGTGATTCTCCTGCCTCAGCCTCCCGAGTAGCTGGGACTACAGGCACACACCACCATGCCAAGCTAATTTTTGTATTTTTAGTAGAGATGGGGTTTTTACCATATTGGCCAGGATGATCTCAATCTCTTCACCTCGTGATCCACCCGCCTCGGACTCCCAAAGTGCTGGGATTACAGGCGTGAGCCACTGCAACTGGTCGTGATGATGCTATTTCTAAAGATCACATTCTGAGGAAGTGGGGGTTAGGACTTCAACCCGTAACTCTACGTTTCATACAGAAAAAAAAGGAGCATAAGAAAATATACATGTATCTACTTATTTGTGCAAAATCAAAGGGTAAAAAGCCAAGCAGGCAACAGTAAGTTGACAGCAGGAAGCCACTAGCACCTTGGGTTAAAAGTAACATTGCGAGACCCCAGGGCAAGCATACAAATGAAGGTCCACATACCATGTTCAATGTTTAAAATAAGTCAAATGACAAATTGTTAAATCAAAGTGTGTTCTATCCTTCTATATTACAAATACCTTTATGATGACAAAATTTTGAAATAAATATATGTAAAGTTATTTTAGTTGTTTTTTTTTTCTTTTAATAGAGACAGGGTCTCATTCTGTTACCCAGACTGGAGCGCAGCAGTGTACTCCACTGTAACCTCAAACTCCTGGGTTCAATTGATCCTACCATCTCAGCCTCCTGACTAGATGGGGCAACAGACGTGTGCCACCACACCTGGCTAATTTTCATATTTTTTTGGTAGAGACGAGGTTTCACCATGTTACCCAGGCTGGTCTCCCGCTCCTGGGTTCAAGTAATCCTCCTGCCTTGGCCTCCCAATGTACTGGGATTACAAGCATAAGCCACCATGCCTAGCAAGATATATTTCTTCCATAAATAAAAGTAGGCAAAATAGCATGTGCTGGTGAACCAGCAATGTCCAAATTCATAGTAAAATAAAAGCATTTCATAATTCATAACTAATTATACATATTTTTTCTTTTTCTTGATGTTTACTCCAGAAAAATCATTAATCCTATTGCTATAATCAAGATTTTCACATAACTTCTATTGATGGCAATGCCAAATGTTCTTAACAACTTTTTGATTCATTGTAATTTTTAGATCTTTTTTGGTTTGTTTCGAGACAGGGTCTCTGTCTGTTGCAGAGGCTGGATTGCAGTGGCGCCATCACAACTCACTGTAGCCTCGACCTCCCAGGTCGAGGTTAAGAGATCCTCCCAACTCTGCCTCCTGAGAAGCTGGGACTACAGGCACCTGCCATCGCTTTCGGCTAATTTTCATATTTTTAGTAGAGATGGGGTTTCACCATGGTGCCCAGGCTGGTCTCAAACTCCTGAGCTTAAGCAATCTGTTCACCTTGGCCTCCCAAAGTGCTGGGATTGCAGGCATGAGCTACCATGCCCAGCCAGATAGGTTTTTTTATTATTATTAATTTCAACTTGGACAAATTTCACTCTACTGAGACAGTAACACTTTTATTGGAAGTATTGGTAAAATTTTTAAAGCAAACTTATTTTGAAATTATGTAAACATGTTATTTTCAAGCACTGTAACAATCACATATGAAAAGCTCTTATTAGTGCAGAACAATACTATATTTTACTTTTATCATGTAAATCATGATCATATATACCATTTTTTTTTACCATCTCTTAAAGTAATATCTAGATCCATACAACATTTCTTAAGTTCTTCTTTCAAATATTCCAATGCTAGGATAAAGAAAACCAAAAATCGGCCGGGCGCGGTGGCTCAAGCCTGTAATCCCAGCACTTTGGGAGGCCGAGGCGGGCGGATCACAAGGTCAGGAGATCGAGACCACAGTGAAACCCCGTCTCTACTAAAAATACAAAAAATTAGCCGGGCGCGGTGGCGGGCGCCTTAGTCCCAGCTACTAAGGAGGCTGAGGCAGGAGAATGGCGGGAACCCGGGAGGCGGAGCTTGCAGTGAGCCGAGATCGCGCCACTGCACTCCAGCCTGGGCAACAGCGTGAGACTCCGTCTCAAAAAAAAAAAAAAAAAAAAAAAAAGAAAACCAAAAATCAAAACATATTGCTTAATTTATTAAAATCTCCATTTAATCAAGACCATATCTTGATCTATGATGATTGGAAAATAGTTTTTATAGACATTACTTTGGGATAATGAATCTTCTCCTTTATAGTCTTTCTTTCTTTTTTTTTTTTTTTTATTTTTTTGAGACTGAGTCTGGCTCTGTCGCCCAGGCTGGAGTGCAGTGGCCGGATCTCAGCTCACTGCAAGCTCCACCTCCCGGGTTTACGCCATTCTCCTGCCTCAGCCTCCCGAGTAGCTGGGACCACAGGCGCCCGCCACTTCGCCCGGCTAGTTTTTTGTATTTTTTAGTAGAGATGGGGTTTCACCGTGTTAGCCAGGATGGTCTCGATCTCCTGACCTCGTGATCCGCCCGTCTTGGCCTCCCAAAGTGCTGGGATTACAGGCTTGAGCCACCGCGCCCGGCCAGGTCTTTCTTTCTTTTTCTTTTTTTTTTTTCCTTTTTCTTTTTTTTCGTTCAAGCCATTCTCATGCCTCAGCCCCCCAAGTAGCTGAGACAAAGGCATGCACCACCACGCCTAACTAATTTAAAGTCATAAAAACGTTTTCATTTTCTTGTCCTAATGTCCTAATATTTTATTAGAATATCATTTTGATTTCACATGCAGTTCATTTCTATTTAGAGAAAAATATTTTCTTTAAAATTTAAAAATATATTTTAAAACTAAAGTGAGAAAATGCCAAATTTAGATCTGAATTTTTACAGATTTTTGTTTCTGTACATTATTTTTTTGCTTTTTTATTTTCAATTTAATCCTTGGATTTTGTTTGGCTTATATATTAAAAATCCTCAAAAGAAAGGAAACCAAGCTAGAAACCTTTTAAGGAGGACTCCCTTTCAGGACCTCCTACCTATTTTGTTTACATTATTAATAACAAGCAATAGTTCATATCAAATAATTGTGGATAGCACAAATCCAAGATTGATTTCCTTTTCCATCAAAGATCACATTTTGCTCTGTATTTGAGCATCATCTGTTGTTTCAGGTAGCTGGTATACCTTATATCTAGTATACCTTATGTCTTTTCTAAATAAAATTTAATGACTTTAGCAGCATTTTTTAATCAGACTTTCCATCATATGTCTTCAAGTGGCTATAAGATCAAATTTAAATGTGCTTTGTCTGTGGATAGATTCAAGATATATCTCAAATACCTATAATCTTTCAATTTCTCCAAAGAATTTTACGACTATTGGCTCAAGCTTAGGCCACATCTCTTAGTAACACATTAAACTATGTACCATATATGATACTAGCATGTTTCTGTATTTTAGGCCAAAATTCAGAATGGGTCAAGAAATATAGTTAAGAGCAACATGAATTGCTTAATATTGCAAAACAGTCCTCAGCGACCATGTACAACTGTTGCAAAATACCATCCTAATACCCATGTAACTCCAGAACCAGGAATTGGAACACCAAAGGAAGACAGAAAATGGATACTTAATGCCTTCTGGGAAATTATACTTCCTTATTCAAAAATCTACTAAACACATGCTGTCTGGGAGAAAAGATGGATAAGTTAATTGTCTTGTCCTCTTTTACGTCTAAGTGCTTCTACCTTCAGATCCCCTCAGCGCGCCAAAGCAGAATCCACCCCCAACATCAGCAGCAATACGACCCAAAGCACTTGGCGGCACTCAGATGCAGTTGTCTTTCGTTTCGAGGATACAGGCCAAGAGGCATCTCAGAGCGTCTTCCTGCGGCCCGTTCTGTGTTAACCAGAAGAGCAGAAGTTTAGGGTCACGGTCCGTGCTGTGCAGACCTGATGCAGGAACTCAAGACATAGAGGCAGCCGTGAGTTCTTCAGTTCAGTTATTTGTGTGTGTTTGGAATATGTAGAGCCGTCTAACATGTGGGGTTGGGAAGGAGCCCTCTTGCTGGGGACTAAGGGCAGCCTAGCTGAAGAAACAAAAAGGAAGAAGTATTTCCTGAAACCTGGGACCAGGTTTGCCCAACAGAAGCTGGAACCATGGAGACACCTGTCTGGCCAGAGCTGGAGCCATGAAATAGATGCAGCTGTTGCTAGAGTTGCTACTTGTGGCAGAGAATAAGGGAGGAATACCCGGTCTTCTCCCTTTCTTCTGTTCACCAATCTCTTGCCCGAACCTCCCAGGGCCTGCACTCAGCAGGAAACCAGCTGACATGGGAACCTTGGCACATGCCGATTTCAGTCCACTGCAGTACAACAGAGCAGGGAAGGGCAAGGAACAAATGTTAAGGCAAACAGGACACGGTGAACTGGCACGCAGTGAAACTGCAGAGACATTCCAATAAAATCAGGACCGAGAAAAACATGCTCTCTCATACATGTATATATGAGATGGTTTTTGAGATAGGGTCTCCCTCTGTCAGCCAGGCAGTAGTGCAGCGGCACACTTACAGCTCACTGCAGCCTCCACCTCCTGGGCTCAAGCAAGGAGCCCCGCGCAATCCTCCTACCTCAGCCTCCCTAGTACCTGGGACTATAGGCATGTACCACCATGCCCAGCTAATTTTTTTTGTATTTTTTTGTAGAGACGGGGTTTTACCATGTTGCCCAGGCTGATCTCAAACTCCTCACCTCAAGCGATCTGCCTGCCTCAGCCTCCCAAAGTGCTGGGATTACAGGCATGAGCCACCGCATCAGGCTATATTTAATATATTAGAGGTCAAGAATAGGGCAGGAAACAAAAATAAGTGTTATAACCATTGGAAAGGAGGATGCAAAACTATTATTATATATAGAAAATGACTGAAAACTCAAAAGAATAAAGTAACAAGCCAGTAGCACTAATAAGAGAGTTGGATAAGATGGCTGAATGTAAGAAAAATAAAGATACCAATATTTTCCAACATAATAGCAATTAATTATTAGAAAATATATTGGAAACCTCTTCCATTCAAGATAACAACAAAAACTATAACACACTTATGAATAACAGTTACAAAGAAAGGAGAAGATATGAAGAAAACTACAAAACTTCATTGAGAGACATAAATGATATAAACAAAATGTAAAAACCTATCATGTTCTGGCCGGGCGCGGTGGCTCACACCTGTAATCCCAGGACCTTGGGAGGCCGAGGCAGGCGGATCACCTAAGGTCAGGAGTTCAATGCCAGCCTGACCAACATAGTGAAACCTCATCTCTACTAAAAATACAAAAAAAATTAGCCAGGTGTGGTGGCACCCGCCTATAATCCCAGCTACTCAGGAGGCTGAGGCAGAAGAATCACTTGAACCCGGGAGGCAGAGGCTGCAGTGAGCCGAGATCACGCCACTGCACCCCAGCCTGGGCGACACAGCAAGACTTTGTCTCAAAACAAACAAAAAAAAACCTACCACATTCCTAAATGAAACAACTCAATACTATAAAAGTGTCAATGCTTTTCTAAGTCATTTATAGATTTAATACAATGCCCATTGAAATCTCCATTTGTTTGATTTGGAACTTGAAAAAATAATTTTCAAGCTAACCTGAAAAAATATTCATGACAACAGCTAAAATATTATTAAGGGATAATCTTTCATAAATACTAAATTTGTTTAAACCACAGTATTTTAAATAGTGTGATACCCACTTCCTAGACTCTGCATTCCCCATCCTAGAGGCTTCAGTATTTTTTTATAAATAAAAAGAACAGCCGGGCATGGTGGCTCAAACTCGTAATCCTAGCACTTTGGGAGGCCGAGGCGGGCGGATCACGAGGCCAGGAGATCGACACCATCCTGGCTAACACGGTGAAACCCTGTCTCTACTAAAAAATACAAAAAATTAGCCGGGCGTGGTGGCAGGCACCTGTAGCCCCAGCTACTCGGGAGGCTGAGGCAGAACGGCGTGAACCCAGGAGGTGAAGCTTGCAGTGAGCTGAGATTGCGCCACTGTACTCCAGCCTGGGTGACAAAGCAAGACTCTATCTCAAAAAAAAAAAAAAAAAAAAGAACAAGACATGATTCATTAAAAATCATGAAAAACATGATTTGTAAGAAATTGGACCTGTAAGTGACTACAATTCCTCAAGATCTAGACAAGTGATGAGTAAATGGCAGCCTCCCAGCCAGGTTGTGACCTGAGTGAGTGCACAGCGATGCCCCTCGGCCTACGCAATGCCTCAATGTTTTCCAGTCATTGAATTCTGGGCTGAGGAGGCATAGGTTATGTGGACAACATCCCATTCTACTTCCAAGCTGACTTCTGAGGCTCGATCCTGAAAGTCCTGATCAACTGCTACACTGTTTGCTGTAGACTGAATTGCATTCCCCAAAAATTCATACACTGAAGCACTAATGCCCAATGTGATGATATTTGGAGATGGGGTCTTTGGAGGTCATTGGATTTAGATGAGGCCATGAAGGTGGGACCCTCATGATGGGATCAGTGCCCTTATAAGAAGAGGAAGAGACACCAGAGTTCTCTCTCTGCCACATGAAGACACAGTGAGAAGGCAGCTGTCTACAAGCCAGTATCTGAGCCCTCATCAGAAACTGACCATGCTGGCACCCTGATCTCAGACTCCCAGAACCGTGAAAAATAATTTCTGTCATTTACGCCACCTGATCTATGGTATTTTCTTATAGTAGACTGAGTAGACTATGGCACCATTGCCCCCATAGCAACTTGAGGAGACACAAGTTTGAACCATAATGTGGAGGGTCTCCCCCATATCCTGCCCAACATTTTTACATGTTGCAGGACAAGGTATTGACAGTTCTAGAGTGGGATAACTCTCAGTTCCCCTTCTAGATATCGAGTACTTCCAGGGGAGGGGGATTTTCTACATATTGCCAGGACTTCATTGTCTCCTTTTCCTTTTTTATTCCCCCACCTTGACAGCCATGGTTGCTGACCTCATTTATTCAGTCTACACTTTCTAGGTGCAGGTGCTCTTCTAGGTTCCTGGGAGATACCCATGAATAACAAACAAAGATCCCTGCCCTCCTGAAGCTTATGCTGTACTAGTGGGAAACAGGTAAAAACCAACTTAATAAAAAAAAAAAAATGTTTTTTGTGACAGAGTCTCTCTCTGTCACCCAGGCTAGGGTGCAGTGGTGTGATCTTAGCTCACTGCCACCTCCGCCTCCCAGGTTCAAGCAATTCTCCTGCCTCAGCCTCCCAAGTATGTGGGATTATAGGCACACACGCAAATGTTTATATTTTTAGTAGAGATGGGTTTTATCATGTTGGTCAAGCTGGTCTTGAACTCCTGACCTCAGGTGATCCGCCCCCCTCAGCCTCTCAAAAAGCTTGGATTACAGGCATGAACCATCGTGCCCGGCCATATTTTAAAAGACGATAAATGCTGTAGGAAAAAAATAGAGCATAATGTAGGCGTTATAGACTGAATGTGTTCCACTGGAGTTCATATGTTGATGCCCTAATCTCCAGTGTGACTATATTTGGAGATAGAGTCTTCAGGAGGTAACTAAGGTTAGGGGGGCGGGGCCCTGAGCTGATAGAACTGGTGACCTCATAAGAAAAGGAAGAGATCTCTCTCTTTCTTTCTCTCTCCACATGAGCACAGAGAAAGGCCATGTGAGGACACAGTGAGAAAGAGGCCATCTGCAAAGAGATTTGGGAAAGGCCAGGAAGAGAGCCCTTAGCAGAAACTAAACACACCAGCATCTTGATCTGGGACTTCCAGCCTCCAGAATTGTGAGAAAACAAATATCTGTTTTTAAACCACTCAGTTCATGGTGTCCAAATAAAAATCATCAAAGCAAAGCCAAAGGGAAATCATCTCAGACAAAAAGACAAAGGGGGATCATCTCAGAAAAGACAGAAAATTGCAGAGTCCTTGGAGGGTACGTGAGAATTTTGTGGTGGATGGCTTTATGGACCTACACTCTCTCTCTCTCTCACACACACACACACACACACACACACACACACAAACACACCCTGGCCCACCACAGCACAGCCACATGAGCCCAGCCAACTCCAGACTCCAGCTTGGCAGTGGAGGTCATTCCTACCAAGGGGAACCCTGAGTGTGGGAATTTCCATTCCTCCACCACTTCCGGAAGATGCTGGCCTTACTAGGAAGCGCCCCACTCTGGAAAAGAAATTACTTGTCAACAAAGGCCTGTGCAAGCGTCAGACGCACAGCCAAGGGCATTACATGACAGGATGCTCACATGGCCACAGCCTGCAACAGCTGACACAGGCACAAAAAGCAGCTCACTCATAACAAACCAGACGTTGGCTGAGTAAGTCATAAGATAGTCATTCAATAGAATGACAAGCAGCCATTAAAATTAACGTGCTGGTGTCATATTTAAGAATGTAGTGAAACACTCAACAGATACTGGTAAGTGTAAAAAGTAGGATGTAAAACTGTGGGTAAAATCTGATCCAAATTTTGTAAAGAAAAATAAATGACAAGGAAATACACCACAATGTTAGGATTATTTCTGGGTGATTTTCTGTTTAAGGGTTTTTGTATTTTCTAGATTTCTACAATGAACATGTATTACCATCTGAAAATAATGGCCATATTAAGATAGTAAAGGTACTCACATTCAAAGGCTTATATGTTTGATTAATTCTCCATATAGCCAGCCTTCCAGAAATTCCTCCTGAACAAATTCATTCAAAAGCACAAAATCTATAACGGAGTCATTGACATCTAAAATTAAAAGTACTCTCCTTAGAGATAATTCTGCTTCTAAGTGCTTTGAACTATATATTTTTGCCTTACTCTTTTTGACAGTGAAGAGTCTTTTCAGGAGAAACAAATCATGATTTTTCCAGGGTTCTCTGTTCACTGCTTTCAATTTTCCATCCTTTTATGACATTTATGAGGCAAAGGCCATCTCCTCCCTCAGCTGGTCATTACGTTTCAGTCTGATGGGCACCTGCTATAAAGAAGCACAGGTATGGCACAGGACTTCACATGACTTTGCCAAGTTTACAAGGCCAGCTATGGCGGGACCTGACAGGGGTGGAGCTCAAATCAGAGCTGAGCTGGGGCAGTGGAGAGGGTAAGTCACCACTCCTGAACTAGTGGTGTCACAGAAAGAGAATCAAGAAGCAAAATAATAGGACCCCAAACATACACAAAAAGAAAGAAAAAAGACCAGAGAGGAAGCAGGAATTATGAACAGAAAGCAAGATTCTGGATCAGTAAAAGGACAGTCTTGCGAAGAAAACCAGAACCCCTTGAACCGCCTCAGATACCTGAAAGATAGGGCACGTTAGAAGAAAAGCGATGGCCCAGCTACTCAGGAGGCTGAGGCAGGAGAATCGCTTGAACCCAGGAGACAGAGGCTGCAGTGAGCTGAGATCCCGCCACGGCATTCCAGCCTGGATGACAGAGCGAGACTCCATCTAAAAAAAAAAAAAAAAAAGTTATGAGCAGCCAGCTCCCATTTGTTGGTGACCTGCTTTGTCGCAACAGTCCTATGAACTGCTATTATCTTCATTTATCAGATGAAGAGAGTCACTCAGAGAGTGGTTTCTCCAAGTTTATCCAACTGGTAAATAGTGGAGTGGGGATTTCAAAATCTAGATGTAGCTAACTACAAATCCCACTCTCTGTGCACTATGAATCTGTTTCAGTTAGCAATAATCACATCTCAGATAAACCTCATTGGCTACAATACTGCCACTGCACAAAGCTTATGAATCTGTTACAGACTGCAGAACCAGGCAACAGTGGAAAGGAAGGTGACTCCTTAGAGTCAGAGATGAAGAAGGCATGGTAAGATTGTGGCTACTATATTCATAACAGTTGACCAACCAAACCCAAGAGGAAATCATCCAACATCACATGCAGTGACTGTTGAAGGATGACGATGATGAGTTTATCTGAAGTCTTTTCTCTTTGTCTCTGATTTTCTGCAGTTTGAATATGACATGGCTACATGTAGATATTTTTATATTTATCCTGCGTGGTGTTCTCTGAGCTTCTTAGATCTGTGATTTGATGTTTTGAAAAGTTCTCAATCATTATGACTTCAAATAATTTTTTCATTCCTTTCTCTCCTCTCCTTCTGGAAGTCTGATCTTGCATAGGTTACACCTTTTGTAATTGTCCTACAGTTCTTGGAACATTCAGTTCCAAGTTTTTATTACAAATATTATTATTGAGCCAGGCGTGGTGGCTCATGTCTGTAATCCCAGCACTTTGGGAGACTGAGGCGGGCGGATCACAAGGTCAAGAGATCAAGACCATCCTGGCCAACATGGTGAAACCCTGCCTCTACTAAAAATACAAAAATTAGCTGGGTGTGGCGGCACATGCCTGTAGTCCCAGCTACTTGGGAGGCTGAAGCAGGAGAATCACTTTAACCCGGGAGGCGGAGGTTGCAGTGAGCTGAGATTGTGCCACTGCACTCCAGCTTGGGCGACAGAGCGAGACTCCATCTCAATAAATAAATATATATATATATAATTATTATTTTCCTTATAAATATTATTCCAAGTAGTGCTATTATGAACATCCTTTTCCTGTATCTTTACATACATCCCTGATTTGTCCTTTAAAAAAGTTTTGTTATAGAATTGATGGATGAAGACTTCAGATCTGTTCCACAGGGGCTCCTGAAGCCAGGGCTTTCTGTTCTTATGTTAGGACTCATTACCTTACAGTCTGCTGTTCATTTTAGTGCTGTGCTAAAACTGTAGATGAGACTACTAGTATCTTTGTCATGCGAGCCCTGGGACCTGTGATGGTTAATATTAAGTGCCAACTTGATTGGATTGAAGGATACAAAGTATTATTTCTGGGTGTTTCTGTGAAGGTGTTGCCAGAGGAGAATAACATTTGAGTCAGTGGACTGGGAGAGGCAGACCTACCCCCAAGGTGGGTGGGCACCATCCAATCGGCTGCCAACACGGCTAGAAAAAGCAGGCAGAAGAAGGTGGGATACAGTGGCTTTCTGAGTCTGCTGGCTTTCATCTTTCTCCCGTGCTGGATGCTTCCTGCCCTTAAACATCACACTCCAGGTTCTTCAGTTTTTGGACTCTTGGACTTACACCAGTGGTTTGCCAAGGGCTCTTGGGCCTTCAGCCACAGACTGAAGGCTGCACTGTCAGCTTCCCTATTTTTGAGGTTTTAGGACTCGGGCTGAGCCACTACTGGCTCCCTTGCTCCTCAGCTTGCAGATGGCCTATGGTGGGACTTCACCATGTGATCCTGTGAGTCAATTCTCCTTAATAAACTCCCTTTCATATATACATATATCCATTAGTTCCATCCCTCTGGAGAACCCTAATACAAGATCCCCACAAGACACCCATGAATACATGCAGACAACTGCAAAATGGTTTTATTCCTCTTACCAATGGGCCAACTTCTACCCCTACTACACCCCCCTGTCAGCAAGAAGTTAAAGCAATCGTTCACCTTTTCCCATCTCTGTAGCTCACAACTCAAGAATGAGGTATGGTCAAGCTCAAATTGGGGATGGAAATTGTCTTTACAAAAATTATGGCAGTGAGAGAAATCTGACATATCTAACTCCCTCTTCCCCTCTTGCTTCTAGCCTCTCAAACCAACCATCTTTGCTCTTTCCTGGGCATAGGCCAAGCTAACTATGGGAGAAATTTAGCTTATAGTTTAACCTTAAAGCAAGGATGATAATAGCCCCTCCTTGTTCAAGGATAGAATCACCTTTGTAAAACTCGTGACAGCCCACAAGGTTCGAATTATGGGAGGGGCCAGAATTCTGCTAAGACCTATGCATAAGCGATAACTAGTCACTGTTCACTGCTCAGGAGGCACATGGTGTGGGCACAAAATTGGTAAGTTCCCTAATCACCCCTATAGACAACATTCATATTGTAAAACCTAAGACTGGCATTTGAGGTATTTTTCAGACTTTGCATTCTAGTCAAATAACATCTCCCAGACGGATGACCCTCACCCAGGAACTGACTCACCACACAAAGGCAGTTTTGACACCCCTATGAATTCATCCCCAGTCCAACCAATCAGCATTCTCCATTTCCTAACCCCCCTGCCTATCAAACTATCCCTAAGAAACCCTAGCTTTCAAATTATCTCAGAGACCGATTTGAGAATTAACTCCCATCCTTCCACTTGGCCAGCCCTGTGACTATTAAACTCTTTCTACGAAGCAAAAAAAAAAAAAAAAAAAAATGGATGAAATAAATGATATGCAGAATACTACCACTGTTTAAAACTGTACTAATAAATTTCATACCAAAAAAAAGTTTATAGCAATTTCCATTCCCATAGAAGAGTGTGAGCATTCTTGGTCCTTCACAGCCTCACCTATCCTGAGTAAAATACCTTTTTAATCTACACCAACTTGATCTCTGGGGGGGATGGGGGTGGAAATCATATAAAGTATTAAACATACCATATGTTTAATACTAAATGCTAAATATACCTATTTCTCATTTCTTCAGAAAGCATGCTAAATATACCTATTTCTCATTTCTTCAGAAAGCATGCAGATGAACTCGTCATCACAAAAAAAGTATTTCTGAAAATGTGTCTGTAGAGAGGATATGTCTTAATTGAAAAAAAAAATCCTCATCAGTTAGTTTAAGCAGAAAAGGGATTTATTAAAGAGTATTAATAGCTCACGGAATCATTTGGAAAGCTGGAGCAACAGTCTCAAGGCTCAGAACTGGCCTGGTGAGTCAACTTTTGCCACCACCAATGACCAAATGCCAGATGAAATTCCTGATTCAGAAGTACTGATATGGGAGTGGTTGAGGAAAAGCTGGAATTCAACTCAACTCAGCTTTGGCTCAGAATTGGCATAATTACTGTCTCTTCCATCGGCCCAAGCAAGTGATATGGCCAAGTCTGGAAATGGGGTGGGGTAATATTCTCCACCTGTATGGAGGCACGAGCAGGCACAGGTGACAGTCAGGGCTGTGTAATCCTCTTACAGGGACAGGAGCAAATACTGGAGAAAAGTAATATAATCTACCTATTTTCAATCTACCAACTACCAGTAACCAATCATTAACTGGAATGTATATTTTATACATATATATCTGAGACAGATTTTCCCTCTGTCACCCAGGCTGGAGTGCAATGGCACAATTTCAGCTCACTGCAACCTCCCCTTCCTGGGATCAAAGGATTCTCCTGCCTCAGCCTCCTGAGTAGCTGGGATTACAGGCATGTGCTACACGCCCAGATAATTTTTGTATTTTTAGTAGAGACAGGGTTTTGCCATGTTAGCCAGGCTGATCTAAAACTCCTGACCTCAAGTGATCCACCTGCTTCAGCCTCCCAAAGTGCTGAGATTATAGTTGTAAG
Source organism: Macaca fascicularis (assembly GCF_037993035.2). Taxonomy (NCBI): domain Eukaryota; kingdom Metazoa; phylum Chordata; class Mammalia; order Primates; family Cercopithecidae; genus Macaca; species Macaca fascicularis. The sequence continues at coordinate 182,712,056 of NC_088377.1, read as the reverse complement.
CCACTGTGCCCAGCCAGGACAAAATATTTAACTTGTCACTTTCCTTGACTTCCTCAAATGTAAAAATATCTTTAAGTACTCTTCTTGCTCTGAAATTCTAGAATTTTAAGTAAAACTTTATACATTAAGTCAAATAGTTAACTCACTAGGGTGAATATTAATAGGAAACATAAAGCTTTGTTTAAAGTGAAAAATAATTTTACATGCAAATAGTCACTCCTCAAATAGACATTTCATAAATCTTCTCAAATATCAGCTTCTCTTAAAGTAAAACTCATTTAAATGTCTCTGCTTTTACTGTATCAACAAGTACAAAAAATCTAAAATGTAAAGGTCAATAAACTGTGGACTTTAGGGAAAGATTAAATTTTATTTTAAATAAACAAGGAGCTAGAACATTTCCAATATTTTCATTTTGCTTTAGTGGCTACCAAATACAGTTAGGTTACAGACTTACTCAAGGAGCATGGATATTAGATATGAAGGCTTTTGAAAGAAAATTCTAGGCTGCGTGTGGTGGTTCTTGCCTATAATCCCAACACTTTGAGAGGCCAAGACAGATGGGTTGCTTGAGCCCAGGAGTTTGAGACCAGCCTGAGCAACATGGTGAACCTTGTCTCTTCCAAAAAAAATACAAAAAGTAGCTGGGTGTGGTGGCTCACATCATAGTCCCAGCTACTCAAGAGGCTGAGATGAAAAAATCGCTTGAGCCCAGGAGGCAGAGTTTGCAATGAGCTGAGATCATGCCACCGCACTCCAGAGTGGGTGACAGAGCAAGACCCTGTCTCGGAAGGAAGGAAGGAAGGAAGGAAGGAAGGAAGGAAGGAAGGAAGGAAGGAAGGAAGGAAGGAAGGAAGGAAGGGAGGAAGGGAGGGAGGGAGGGAGGGAGGGAGGGAGGGAGGGAGGGAGGGAGGGAAGTAGGTTGGTTCTGACTTGACAGGGAAAGGAAATAAATTGCAGTAGGACAAATTAACACAGTTAATTTAGTTAATGTCCAGCATTGAGGATTTAGATTGAAGAGTTAGTCTACTCTTTATTCTGAAGTCCACACCATGTAGCAATAAAAAAATTGCTAAAATATTAATTTTGAGAATCCTGTGCCCCAAGTCTCTGGTACATGACCTGAGCATCCAAATCCCACTGCAGCATTTTTGTCTTTGATTTGTTGCTATCGCATGTGGACATTGCTGATTTAAGAAATAATTATTATATGCTACAAGGGTAACTAATAATTAGGGATTCATGAAGGTCTCTGAAAGTTCTCAAAAATCACAAAGGTTTATTATATTTTTTAAAGAAGACACAAACAAGTTTTTAAAAGAAAAATACATCTTTATAAATGAAGAACAAGCTACCATGCATAATACAAAGGTCCACAGTCCAATTGTCAGACGCAACATTAGTTAAGACTCTTCTTGTTGCAAGTGACAGAAACTCAACTCAAATTGTTGTAAGCAAAGGGTTTGGGCTTGTTATTGAAAAGCCTCGGGGATGGTATTAATCTGTTCTCACATTGCTATAAAGAACTACAGAAAAGAGGCTTAATTGACTCACAGTTCCCCAGGCTGTACAGGAAGCATGGCTGGGGAGACCTCAGGAAACTTACAATCATGACAGAAGGCAAAGGCAAGCAAGCACATTTTATCATGGTGGAGCAGGAGAGAGAGATAGTGCAAAGAGGAGATGCTATACATTTTTAAACCATCAAATCTCATGAGAACTCACTATCATGAGAACAGCAAGGAAGAAATCTGCCCCCATGATCTAATCACCTCCCACCAGGTCCCTACCCCAAAAATGGGGATTACAATTCAACATGACATTTGAGTGGGGACACAGAGCCAAACCGTATCAGTGATTTTCAGGCCTGACTTTATCCAGGAGCCCAAATGATGTCGTTAGGACTCAGTTTCTTTCCGACTACCATTCAGTAGGCAGCTTCCTCGGCTCTCATCCTCCCAGGTTATATTCCAGCAAAGATGAGACCCCTTTACTCAGTGTCTCAGGTATAAGTTCCTGGATTCATATTGATTGGATCAGTTTTGGTCACCTGCCTGCTCCTGATTAATCTGGCCTTGGTCACTTGTGCTGCCTCTGGAGAAAGAAGGGAGCCCCCACCCAATCCACAATCCACAGGGATGGAGTCCCAGAGAAGTGGTTTTCCAAAGGCAATTCAGGGTGTCCTAATCCAGAAAAGAAAAGCAAATGTGTAATAGTTCAAAACAGTAAATGTTGCCTATGGATGCTGATATGGTTTGGCTGTGTTCTTGCCCAAATCTCATCTTGAATTGTAACTCCTACAATTCCCACATGTCCTGGGAGGAACCCGGTGGGAGGAGATTGAATTATGGGGGCGGGTCTTTCCTGTGCTGTTCTTATGATAGTGAATGGGTCTCACGAGATCTGATGGTTTTAAAAATGGGAGTTTCTGTGCACAAGCTCTGTCTTTGCCTGCTGCCATCCACGTAAGATGTGACTTGCTCCTCCTTGCCTTCAGTCATGATTGTGAGGCCTCCCCAGCCACATGGAACTGTAAGTCCAACAAACCTCTTTCTTTTGCAAATTGCCCAGTCTTGGATATGTCTTTATCAGCAGCGTGAAAACGGACTAATACAGTTGCTTAAGATAAAACCGAAGGAATCTGTGGCTTCAATAGATGAATGCCAGATCCTAAGCAAATGTAGGTGCAGCGTCAAACTCTCCCTGTTTGGAAAGCAAGAGAAAGTCCCAGGACTCTGGCCAACACAAGTGTTCCAGCAACTGTGGTGAAGCATAGCTGCTCCATGACTGCCCCAGAAAAACATTCTAAAACTTCTGTAGTATCTGTTGCCTTTCTGCCTTTGGAAGTTTAACCATTAATGTAATTGTCAGAGAAACCACACCACCAGCTCAGTGTTATGTATGAATTGATGACCTTATTTTTCATTGAGCCAGTCTTCAGTATAGCCAAATTTATTCCTTAATCTGTTTATTTTTGTGTAATTAGCAGCCTGCATGTTTTAGGTGTTCATTTGTGTGCTTTTTTTTTGGAGACAGGGTCTCGCTGTGTTGCCCAGGCTGGAGTGCATTGGTGCAATCACAGCTCAGTGCAGCCCCAGCCACCCAGGCTCAAACAATTCTCCCACCTCAGCCTCTCGAGCAGCTGAGACGACAGGTGCAAGCCACCATGCCTGGCTAATTTTTTGTAGAAACAAAGTCTCACCATGTTGCCCAGGCTATTTTTGTGCTTTTAAACACATGTTGGAATAAACAGTGCAATATATTTTGGGGGAATAAAACTTGACTTATACTATTGAAACTGTTGAACTAGCATTAGACTATATAGAAGATAAATACTAACCTAAGTGTATACATTTTTTTCTGAGGAAAGTCCACCCCATCTCAAAGGGTTGATGACTCAAAAAGTGTCCAGGGCACTGGCCTAAGCCCAGGACCAGAAAAGCACATTTTGCCCATATCAAAAAGACGATGGAGCATGATGAGGACATGCCAAGGCAATGAAGTCAGACTCAGAGTTTAAACCCTGGCTCTACTCTGTAACTTCACGCAAGTTACATGGTCTCTCTGCGCCTCATTTTCCTCATAAAATAAGGATAATAATAGCTCCTACCTCAAAGGCTTATGCTGTAATTAAATGAGATAATTTATGTCAAGTATCTGAATCATTAACTGATCTGTAGTAAGTAATGAATAAATGTTAGTTATTATTATAACTACATAAATTTGGTTTTCATATTTCTCTTCCTTAAACTTTCAAACTCTATTTGTTACAATATAATTAATCCATAGTTTATGCAACCTCAAGATGCCTATACTCACCATATAGTAATATATTTACATAATGAAGACATACACACCTGGAATTCGGTACTAAAAATTTACAAATTAATTATCTTGTATTTACTACATATGTATATAGCACTAACTGTGTATTGAGGCTGTTATTAAACACTTTACTAATATTAACCCATTTAATCCTGAGAATAACCCTGTGAGGTAGGTTATATCAGTATCCTTCCTTTACAGACGAGGAAACTGAGCCACAGAGAAATTAAGTAACTTGCCTAAGGTTCCATAACTGGTTAACATTAGATTTAGGTTTGAACCCAAAGAATCTGCTTCCAGAGTCAAGGACTTTAACTACTTTGCCATTTGTGTTTCATTTTTGCTGCTCATTTGACGGAGAAGGAAGGGTTAGAAGAAAGAGAAAACAATCATCAACTCTTGGCATTTAGGAAGCACCTACTGTGCTGCAGCTTTCACACTTACTTTAATACTTTCATCTCTGTTAAGACTTTTAAGAACAATCATAAAAAGATTTTTATAGAGCACTTAAATACCAGAGGTTATCTCATTTAATATTTTAATAGCACTACAAAATAGGTGCTATTATTACCGCCATTTTACAGATGGGGAAAGTAAAGCTTAAAAGGATTAAGTGATGTGTCCAAAGTCACATGGGTAGTAAATAGTGGAGCTGGGCTTCAAACCCACAGTCTGGCTTTGAAACTCTTGTGTTTAACCATAACACTCTCCTGACTCCCTAACCCTCTAGGGTACATATTATGATGCTATTATTAATAAATCACATGAAGTTATTCGACCTCCATTCAGAGGATACTGACCACTGACACTGTTATCTATCGCTTTGGAAATGGGAGAGTAAAGCCATGGAGACTAAAGAGAGACTAGAAAGACCCAACGAAGTGTCAGTCTTGTCACTGGGAAAGCCTACTGCAGTCCAATTGGAGAAGCAAATGAGTGTTCCTCGAGGGTTTCCAAGCTCTCTTTCAAACCTGTCTTTCATCCTGGGAACTCTGATTCCCCATGGTGCTATTGGAAAATAATACATTCTCTCCAAATTATTATGGCTCGATTAAGAACTCAAAATAGGTTAGGGAGGATATGATGAAATATAAATGTGGAATTCTCAGACTGCTAATCCTGTCATTAGACCGCTAAAGGCAGGGTGTTTCCATTAACTAAGAATTTCTAACATTCTGGTGTGTATCTGAGGACAAGAACTCCGTCACCCAGGGCAGAATTGTGGAAAAACTTTGAGGAGACTTTTGGATTCAGAAATTAAGAAATATGGAGGACATTTTTAAAAACACTCTACTCAGGAGTTTGACCTAACGGTAATAAGTGCCAGAAACAGAGTTTAACTTACGGAATTTCTTCTTTCTTCCTTTTTGTTTTGTTTTGTTTTTGAGATGGAGTCTTGCTCTGTTGCCCAGGCTGGAGTGCCGTGGCATGATCTCGGCTCACTGCAACCCCCGCCTCCCAGGTTCAAGCGATTCTCCTGTCTCCGTTTCCTGAGTAGCTGGGACTACAAGCGTGCACCACTACATCTGGCTAATTTTTGTATTTTTAGTAGAGATGGGATTTCTCCGTGTTGGCCAGGTTGGTCTCAAACTCCTGACCCCAGGTGATCCTCCCACCTCAGCCTCCCAAACCACAGTGCTGAGATTATAGGCATGAGCCACTGTGCCCTGCCTTTTTTTTTTTTTCTCTTTTTTTTGAGATGGAGTCTCGCTCTGTCGCCCAGGCTTGGAGTGCAGTGGTGCAATCTTTGTTCACTGCAACCTCCATCTCCTGGGTTCAAGCGATTATTCTACCTTAGTCTCCTGAGTAGCTGGGATTACAGGTGCACACCACCATACCCAATTAATTTTTGTATTTTTAGTAAAGACGGGATTTCCCCATGTTGGCCGGGCTGGTCTTGAACTCCTGACCTCAGGTGATCCACCCACCTCGGCCTCCCAAACTGCTGGGATTATAGGCATGAGCCACTGTACCCAGTTTATGGAATTTCTATTGACAAGTCCAGAGAAATTAAGTTTCTGGGTAACTCCTAGGAGGGCAGGTTCACCTTTAAACTGAAAGGAATGACTAATGGCAAACACACACTATGTAGTTCACATATCATGCTTTTTAATTTTACAATTGCTTTGCTAGGTAGCTATGACCAACCTGTTTTATTAATAAGGAAGAGTATCTAAGTGTCATTGGTAGGAAAGATAGGATTCACACATAGTTCTGTCTGATTCCAAAGAACTTTAAAACAAAAAATGCTGCTCCTGGGAGCCGAGAGAAAACATGCCTATCCCAGGATTGCAAAATTCACCCTAGTCATGAGAGAGAAAGGTAAAGTACCAAAGACCAAGCTGAGAGAAGCAGCCAGTCTAACACAAGCATGTGTGCCTGTAATTTACATATAGTATCACACCCCCTTAAACGAGAATTCTTCTACGTGGTCCACTGGCTATGCTAGGCTGTGTTAATCTCTGAGACACTGCCTCCTGCCCAAGTGATCTAAATGCTAACATTTCTGGATACTGATGGGGATGTATTTTCCAATGATCTCTATGACATCAACATCTTTGTCTGGATCCTTTCCCTTTGGTATTGGCAGGTGACTTTCTGCTCTGTCCAACTTGTAAGTTCCAAGATTTGAGTTCAGGTTTGGGAGTAGGCCACGTCAGCCCAAATCTTTATATTCATGAGTCCTTAGGCCAAAGTACCATGATAATGTCACTCATCAGCACTTCATTACAAGGTTCGGAATAGGCTGGGGGGGTTCGTCTTTACTTTTGATTTTTTCAAAATAATACTTGTACTTTAAAAAATACACTTTATATTTTAGGGCAGCTTTAGGTTCACAGCAAAATTGAGCAGAAAGAATAGAGAGTTCTCACATGTCCCCAGTCCCCCAGTGCACAGCCTCCCCCATTATCAACACCCCCCACCAGCCTGGGACATTTGTTACAACTGATGAAGCTGCATGGACACACCATTACCACCCATAGTCCAGAGTTTGCATTAGGGTTCACTCTTGGTGTTATTCATTGTGTGAGGTTTAGACAAATGTATTCACCATTGTAGTATCACAGAGAGGAGTTTCACTGCCCTAAAAATTATTTGTACTCCAACTATTCATCCCTCCCTCCCTGCAGTCCCTGGCAACCACTCATCTTTTGACTGTCTCCATAGTTTTGCCTTTTGCAGAATGTCATATAGTTGGAATCATACAGTATGTGGCCTTTTCAGATTAGCTTCTTTCACTCAGTAATATGCACTTAAGTTTTTTCCAGGTCTTTTCATGGCTTGATAACTCATTTCTTTTCAGTGCTGAGTAATATTTCATTGTCTGGATATACCACAGTTTATTTATCCATTCACCTACTGAAAGACATCCTGATGTTTCCTGGTTTTGTTTTCAATGAAGAAAAAAGTCCAAATCATTTGGACAGGTTAATTGAAATAGGTGCTAATGAACTCATACTATTGTATGATATTTCCATGATGTTTCTAGGACTTGCTTCAAAATAATAATCATGTGAAACAAGATAGGGAATGGGTCGATGTGACCTGAAAGTGGATAACGAGTAAGTAGGGATTCTTCACATTATTCCTCCACTTGTATATATGTTTGAAATTCTCTATAATAAAAACATTTTAAATACATTCCTGGCACCAAGATTTTGTTTAGAACATTCTCACAGCCTGTCACACACTTCTCTTCTTCTCTGAAAACTCAGTCCCATTGCTCTGATTCTTCAATCAATGCTGCTGCTGAGGGGCTTCTAGAAGTCCTGTGAGCAGGAAGAAGCTAAGATCCACTGTGCAGGCCTGAGGTCATTATTCCATTAGCAAAGTGTTAAGAAACAGAGTTAGGGAAAAGTACTGAACAAGCAAGGTCTGTCTGGAAAGAATCTATGATGTGCTGATCACATGGTGCTTGATTAAGAGAAAGTGGCTAAGAACCCAGAAACGAGAGCAATTATGTTACTAGGATTAGGAATCGCTAGAGATAACCAGCCGGGCATGGGGACTCACGCCTGTAATTCCAGCACTTTGGGAGGCTGAGGCAGGTGGATCATTTGAGGTCAGGAGTTCGAGACCAGCTTGACCAACATGGTGAGATCCCATCTCTACTAAAAATATAAAAATTAGCTGGGCATGGTGGCACATGCCTGTAATCCCAGCTACTCAGGAGGCTGAGGTAGGAGAATCACTTGAACCCAGGAGGCAGAGGTTGCAGTGAGCCGAGATCATGGCACCGCACTCCAGCATGGGTGACAGAGTGAGACTCTGTCTCAAAAAAAAAAAAAAAAAAGATAGAGAAAAACACTTTTTTTTCAGTTAGACTAGCTTCAAGGATATCTCCCTCCCACATTCCTTCGACCAAACTGTAAATTCTGATTGAATTTTTACTATGGAACAGGCTCTACACTAGCCTTGAAGGGTACAATGACAAAACACTTATCATCTCTACCCTACAAAAGCCTAAAGTGCAGAATATACACAATAATTACAACAAAAAAGGAAAGAGGGCTGGGTGCAGTGGCTCATGCCTGTAATCCCAGCACTTTGGGAGGCCGAGGTGGGTGGATCACTTGAGGTCAGAAGTTCAAGACCAGCCTGGTCAACATGGAAACCCCACCTCTACTAGAAATATAGAAATTAGCCAGGCGTGGTGATGAGCGCCTGTAATCCCAGCTACTCCAGAAGCTAAGGCAGGAGAATCGCTTGAACCCAGGAGGCGGAGGTTGCAGTGAGCTGATATTGCGCCACTGCACTCCAGCCTGGACAATAAAAGCAAAACTTCGTCTCAAAAAAAAAAAAAAAGAATGTTATTTTTATACAGCTAGAATTCAATGAGCACTTAACTCTGTGACCATCACTGTCCCAAGCATATTACATGTGTACTAATTTATTTGATTTTCACAACAATTTCTGGGAGGTGGGTACTATTGCTATTGCCATTTTGCAGGTAAGAAAACTGAGTCATGAAGAAATGAATTTGCCCAAAGGGCCATGGCTGAGAAATAGCAAAGCCATGATTCTAACTTAGGCACTCTTTATACTCAGTCTAACCACAGCCTTTACCTGCAGGCTACACTGTCCCTAACTACACAATCACACACATTCACTCAGTCACCAACACAGTTTTAGAGCAGCAGGAAAGGCTATCTGAAAGAAATGCTACCTCATCTGAGAAAAGAGGGGAATTAGCCAGAGGAGAAAAGAGAATATCCCAGCTAAAGATGCATCCTAAAACTGAAAGTGACTCAGCAAAACCAGAGTGAGGATTTTGAGGAAGGGAGTGGAGAAATATGAGGCTGTGGGCACAGAAGCCAGCTTGTGATGAGACTTGTAAACCATGCCAAAGAGAAATGGGAAGCCACTGGAGAACGCTGGGGTTGTGGGGAGTGATGTAATCAGATTTGTATTTCAGAAATACAGATACTCTTGCTACAGTGAGCAGAATCAGCTGGAGGGAGAGTAGGCTGGAGGGAGGAGACCAGTTAGGAGGTCATTATAACGTTGTGGACAAGAAACAAAGGGACTTGGAGGATGGATGTGGGGGAGGAGGGATGGGAACTCAGAGATAATTCCCAGACTTCTGACCTGAGCATCTGGAAGGATAGTGGTGTCATTTACTGAGATGAATAACACGGAAGAAGGAACAGTTTAGTGTGACAAAGGAGAGGGGAATGATAATGAGATAAATGAGATACAATCCTGCTAATAATCCAGAACATGCATATTAGATGTTATTTCTCTCCAAGTTTAACAAATCTGCTCATATGAAAATTAGAAGTGAGAAAACAGAAATATTTATATGTTTCCAGTGGGAAATTAGTACTACCATTTTTAAATTTTTTAATTGACAGATAAAATTAGATGTATTTGCTGTGTGCAACATATTGCTTTGAAATATATATATATTATGGCCAGGCGTAGTGGCTCACCCATGTAATCCCAGCACTTTGGGAGGCTGAGGCAGGTCAATCACCTGAAGCCAGGAGTTCGAGACCATCCTGGGCAACATGGCGAAACCTCGTCTCTACTAAAAATATAAAAATTAGCCAGGTGTGGTGATGGGCACCATAACCCCAGCTACTCAGGAGGCTGAGGTACTAAAATTGCTTGAATCCGAGAGGTGGAGGTTGCAGTGAGCCAGGATCGTACCAGTGCACTCCAGCCTGGGCAACAGAGCGAGACCCTGTCTCAAAAAAAAAAAAACATTGCGATATACATACATTATGGAATGACTAAATCTAGCTAATTAACATATGCATTACCTAACATAGTTATCGTTTTTATGATGAGAACATTTTACATGCACTCTCTTAGCATTTTTCAAGAATCCAATATATTGTTAATGATAGTCACTTGTTGTACAATAGATCTCTTGAACTTTCTCCTATCTGAAAAGATGTATCCTTTAACCATCTCCCCAACCCCACGCCCCAACTGCCCCAGCCCCTGATAAGTATCATTCTACTCTCTACTTCTATGAGATCAACTTTTTTAGATTCCACACTTGAATGACAAGATATGTGCATTTTTGTGCCTGATTTATTTCACTTAGTATAATGTCCTCCAGATTCATCCATATCATCACAAATGACAGAATTTCCTTTTCTTATGGCTAAAATGTATCCCATTGTGTATATGTTCCACATTTTATTTTTCCATTCATCCATTGATGGACACTTAGGTTTGATTCCATATCTTGGCTATTGTAATTGATGCTTTAATAAACATCGCAGTGCAAATATCCTTTTGACATACTAGTTTCACTTCTTTTGGATATAAACCCAGTAGTGGGATTGCTGGATCATATGGTAGTTCTATTTTTAATTTTTTGAAGAACCTCCATGCTACTTTCCATAGTGGTTCAGACAACCATTTTTTAGATCAATTCGGTGATGCCTAATAAAGTTGAAAGTTATATCCTTTAAACCAGTGATAACATTTCTAGGTGCCTTACCTAAAGAGATGCTTATGCATATGCTAAAGGTGACTTAGAGCAATGGTCATTGAATCATTGTTTCTGATAACAAAAGATAAAAAATGGAAACAACTGTCCCCTTACTGTAAAAAAAAAGCTAAATAACTGTAATTTATTCATACAGTGGACTACTCTACATAAATTAAAATGGATGAATTAGATCTGTATATATTAACATGGATTAATCTCAAAAACAAGTTTAAGTGATTAAAACAAGCTGCAAAAGATTCACATAGAATAATAGCATCTATACAATTTTTAAATAAAAAATAGTTGTATGTATATGATTTATAGATACATACATATGTCCTAAAAGTTAAAATGGACACCTGAGAATAACACACAACAGTTTCAGAACAACGCTTATCTCTGGAAAGAAAGAAAGTGAGAGAAAAGGTAGGAGGGATAGAACTTCAGCTATATCTGTATCATATTTTACAGAGCAAAATCTAAATTTTAAAAAGCAAAAAGTTAAGGAGGCATTCATTCAAAAAGCTATAAAAAGAATATCTCTTTTTTAACAATTCAGGTTTCTTGTGATGTAATTCCATACCATAAAATCCAGCCTTTTTAGGTATACGGTTTGATTAGTTTGGGGAAACGTTCTGTTGTGCAACCACTAACATAATTAAAAAACATTTCCACTACCCAAAATGTTCCTTCATGCCACCTTTGTGTTCAATCCCCTCCCTTCATGTCCAGCCATTGACAACCACTGATCTGTCCCTATAGTTTCCAGTCCTTATGGTATTACCTTTTCCAGAATATCATATAAACGAACTCACACAGCATGTAGCCCTTTGTGTCTGGCTTTTTTCACTTAGCATCATCATTCTGGGATTTATTCACCTTGTGGTTATGTATCAGTAGTTTATTCCTTTTTATTACTCAGTAGTATTCCATCATATATAGGTACTGCAATTTGTTTCTCTCTTCACCAATTGATGGACATTTGGGATGTTTTCAGTTTAGACTACTAAGAATAAAGTTGCTATAAAAACTGGGGTACAGGTTTTTCTGTAAACATATTTATACATTTCTCTTGGGTGGAATAGAATTTTTGGGCCTCTTGGTAGTATATTTTTACCTTTATAATAATCTGCAAATTGTTTTCCAAAGTGGCTGTACCATTTTTCAATCCCATTAGCTCCACATCCACATCAGCACTTTTTATTGTCTGTTTTTAATTTTAGCCATTCTACTCAGTATGTTGGCTTTAATTTGCATTTCTCTAATAACCTAAGATGTTAGGCATCATTTCATGTGCCTATTTCTCATCTGTACTTCTTTGGTGAAGTGTCCACAGCATTTGCCCATTTTGTTGTTGTTGTTGTTGTTTGTTTGTTTTGAGAGGGAACTTCACTCTTGTTGTCCAGGTTGGAGTGCAATGGTGCGATCTCGGTTCATTGCAACCTCCACCTCCCAGGTTCAAGCAATTCTCCTGCCTCAACCTCCTGAGTGGCTAGGCTTACAGGCACGTGTCACCATACCCGGCGAATTTTTTGTATTTTTAGTAGAGACGGGGTTTCACTATGTTGGCCAGGCTGGTCTCAAACTCCTGACCTCAGGTGATCTACCCACCTCGGCCTCACAAACTGCTGGGATTACAGACGTGAGCCATCACACCCAGCTTGCCCAAGTTTTAATTGGGTTAATAATTGGGTTAATTGTCTTAATTTTGAGTTGTAAGAGTTACTTATATATTCCGGGTACAAATCCTTTTCAGATATATTTTTGTAACTATTTTCTCCCAGTTGTGGCTAGTCTCTTCATTTTTTAACAGTTTATTTCAAAGATCAGAAGTTTTTAAAAGTTGATAAAGTATAACTTAACAAATTTTTTTACGGTTTATGTTTTTCCTGTCCCATCCAAGAACATTTTGCCTAACTCAATTTCACAATAATGTTCTTATGTGCTTTCCAACAGAATTGTATAGTTTTAGCTCTTACATTTAGATCTGTGTGTGATACAGAACTGTCTGAATCAAATCAAGTTGCTAGCCTGCTAAAACAGACAAACAAAAATCAACATTCTCTAGAGAAACGAAACAGGCCTGAGAGACCTCACAATATAATATTCAGATTTTCCAGGATACAGTCCAAAATTACTCAACATAGAACCAACAAACTGTGAACAATCTCAAGGGAAAAGGAAATCAAGAGATCACAACCTCAAGATGACCCAGATGTTAGACATATCAGACAAAGACTTTAAAGCCTATCACATCTATGTTTCGTGAGGTAAAGATAAACACTTCTTAAGTGAATAGAAATACAAAAGTCATCAGATGCTGGGTGCAGTGTTTCATGCATGTAACCCCAGCATTTTGGGAAGCCAAGTGGTGAGGATCACTTAAGCCTAGACGTTTGGGGCTGCAGTGAGCTATGATTGTGCCACTGCACTCAGCCAGGGCAATAGAGTGAGACCCTGTCTCTAAAAAGAATAAAAACATTAAAAAATGTAATTTTAGAAAGCTAACAGAAAAAAATAGAATAACAAATAATCAAATGTAAATTTTAGGACTAAAAAATATAATATATAAGAAGTCATTGATTGGGCTCAATAGCCAAATGGAGATAATGACAGAAAAAAGAGTCCATGAATTTGAAGATGGATGAATAGACATTATATAATCTGGAGAAAAAAGAGGTGTGGGGAAAAAATGAACAGAACATCATCAAATGATCTAACATTCTTTTCACTGGAATCCAAGAAGGATAGGAAAAGTAAATTGGCTCAGAAAGAATATTTGAAAAAACAAAGGCCAGAACTTCCCTAATTTGATGAAGGACATAAATTACAGATTAAAGCAGCTTAGAATCCCAGACAGGACACCTGCAAAGAAAATCAACTGTGGCCAGACACATCAAAGTCAAACTTCTGAACACCAAGGTTTATTATTCTCGTTGCTGATCTTGAAAACAGCCAGGAAGAAAAGTGGCACATTACATAAAGGGGAAGAACTATTCAAACAACTGCTGATTTTACATCTGAAATCATGGAGACCAGAAAACAGTGGAACAACATCTTTAAAGAATTGAAATAAAAGAACTGTCAAACCGGAATTCAACATTTGCTGAAAATACCCTTCAGGAATGACCGTGAAATAAAAACATTTTTACATAAAGGAAAAGTAAGAGAATGTGTAACCAGCAGACCTGCTCTAAAAGAAATGTTGAAAGTTCTTCAGGCTGACAGGAAACTGTATTAGAGGGACACTTAAAATTTTAAGAATAAAGGAAGAACAACAGAAATGGTAAATATCTGGGTAAATATTTTTGTCCTTTAATTTATTTTATTTTATTATTTTATTTTACTTGAGACAGAGTCTTGCTCTGTTGCCCAGGCTGCAGTACAGTAGCATGATCTCAGTTCACTGCAACCTCCACCTCCTGGGTTCAAGCAATTCTCCTGCCTCAGCCTCCAGAGTAGCTGGGATTACAGGCATGAGCTACCACGCCCAGCATATTTTTGTATTTTTAGTAGAGACAGGGTTTCACCATGTTGGCCAGGCTGATCTCAAACTCTTGACCTCAGGTGATCCACCCACCTCAGCCTCCCAAAGTGCTGGGATTGCAGGCATGAACCACCATGGCTGGCCCCTTTAATTTATTTAAAATAGATGAAAGTATTAAAATAGACTGTTGAAAGCAAAAATTATCACATTCCCTGGTGAGGGTTCTAATATATGCAGATGTAATACTTAAGACAACACTAGCATATAAAGGGTGGAGGGTAAATGGAGTTCTATGGCTGTAAATCTTGAAAGAAGAAACCAAGGGAACATAGGAAATAAAGGACCTAGGGGGATGCAAAAACCCTTTGTAATATGTCTTTATATATCTATGCACTGTTAAATCCTTTCACAAAAATTTGACATTTTTAACTATGCTGATGTAAGAGAAGATGTATTGAAATCCATTTCATAAAATAATTTTTCCTACATTGCTAAGTTTTATTTCTCCTTTATTTGTCAACTTCTTCGTATAAAATAGTATGCAACAAATATATGAGAAGGGAATAACAGAAGCAAAAAGGAAGAAAAGGTCATTTGTAGTAGTATGTGCCACCAGAAGAAAATTTTGCTTTCCTGTATCTGTAACTTTGATTAAAACTACACAAGGGCTGGGCAAAGTGGCTCCCGCCTGTAATCCCAGCACTTTGGGAAGCTTAGGTGGGTGGATCACTTGAGGTCAGGAATTCAAGTCCAGCCTGGCCAACATAGTAAAACTGTGTCTCTACAAAACATACAAAAATTAACTGGGCGTGGTGGTGCATGCCTGTAGTCCCAGCTACTTGGCAGGTTAAGGCAGGAGAATCACTTGAACCCAGGAGGCGGAGGTTGCAGTGAACTGAGATTGTGTGGGAAGGAGGGGAGGAACAAGTCCTGAGGGCCCTGCTTGCTTTCTCAGTGGGGAGGCTTGTAGCCTGGGGCAAGATCTCAGCCCTGCTTGCCAGCTGCCTGGATATAAATGTAGTGCTATTGCTGGGGCACAGAGACAGTGAGAACAGCTTTGCTGGCCAAGGGAGCTGGGTGAGGCCTGTCACTGCTGGCTTTCCCCACTTCCCTGGTGACCTGTATAATGTAGCAGAGACAAATACAATCCCCCTGGAAACATAACTCTATTGGCCTGAGAAGCATCTCCCTATCCCCTACAGTGGCACCAAGTTCTGCCCAAGGAGAGTCTGAGCTCAGACACACCTAACACTGCCCCCTACTGATGGTTTTTCTCTACCTGCCCTGGCAGCCAAAGACAAAAGACATAGGCCGGGCGCGGTGGCTCAAGCCTGTAATCCCAGCACTTTGGGAGGCCGAGAAGGGCGGATCACGAGGTCAGGAGATGGAGACCATCCTGCCTAACACGGTGAAACCCTGTCTCTACTAACAAATACGAAAAAAACTAGCCGTGCGAGGCGGCGGGCGCCTGTAGTCCCAGCTACTCGGGAGGCTGAGGCAGGAGAATGGCGTAAACCCGGGAGGCGGAGCTTGCAGTGAGCTGAGATCCGGCCACTGCATTCCAGCCTGGGCCACAGAGCGAGACTCCGTCTCAAAAAAAAAAAAAAAAAAAAAAAAGACATAAACTCGTGGGAGCTCTATGGCCCCATCCACGACCTGAGAAAGCCGATTTCTTATCTGGTAAACGTAGGGCAAGCTTATATCTCCCTTCTACTACTGCAGGTGGGGCTCTCTTGAAAGCACCACCTCATGGCTGGAGGCCAACAAACTCAAGCCATTACAGCGACTCATAAGAGAAAAATCCTGCTCCAAAGAAGGAGAAAACAATAGCTAATTCCACCACCTGCAACATCCTGGCCAACCAGAGGTCCTGAGTCTGTCTATGTGACAACTTCACTGCTAGCATAACCAGCATTCGAGAAAACCAGCACATTAAACAAAACTACAACCAAGGACTTTAACAGAGTCTAATTCACTCCCCTGCCACCACCACCGGAGCAGGCGCTGGTATCCACAGCTGGGAGAGTTGAAGATGAATCATATCACAGGACTCTTTGCAGACATTCCCTAGCACCAGGCCAGGGCCCAGAAGGGCAATAACAATCACTGCGGTCTGGCTCTCAGGAAGCCCCATTCCTAGGGGAAGGGGGAGAGCACCACATCAAGGAATTACCCTGTGGGACAAAAGAATCTGAACAGCAGCCCTTGAGTTCCAGATCTTTCCACTGAAACAGTCTACCCAAATGAGAAAGAACCAGAAAAGTAAGTCTGGTAATATTACAAAACAAGGTTCTACCACACACTCAAAAGATCATCCTAGCTCTCCAGCAATGGATCCAAACAAAGAAGAATCTCTAAATTGCCAGATAAAGAATGCAGACAGTTGATGATCAAGCTACCCAAGGAGGTAACAGAGAAAGGTAAAAACCAATTTAAAGAAATTTTTTTTAAAAACAGGCTGGGGCCAGGCACGGTGGCTCACTCCTGTAATCCCAGCACTTTGGGAGGCTGAGGCAGGCAGATCATCTGAGGTCAGGAATTCGAGACCAGCCTGGCCAACATGGTGAAACCCCGTCTCTACTAAAAATACAAAAATTAGCCAGGTATGGTCATGGGCAACTGTAATCCCAGCTACTCAGGAGGCTGAGGCAGGAGAATCGCTTGAGCCCAGGAGGCAGAGGGTACAATGAGCCAAGATCATGCCACTGTACTTTAGCCTGGGTGACAGAGCAAGACTCAGTCTAAAAAAAAAAAAAAGAAAAGAAAAAAAAGACAGCTAGGCCTGGTGGCTCACGCCTGTAATCCCAGTACTTTGGGAGGCCAAGGCAGGTGGATCACGAGGTCAGGAGATCAAGACCATCCTGGCTAACATGGTGAAACCCTGTCTCTACTAAAAAAATACAAAAAATTAGCCGGGCATGGTGGTGGGCACCTGTAGGGAGGCTGAGGCAGGAGAATGGCATGAATGTGGGAGGCGGAGCTTGCAGTGAGCCAAGATCACGCCACTGCACTCCAGCCTGGGTGACAGAGTGAGACTCCATCTCAAAAAAAAAAAAAAAACAGGCCAGGCACAGTGACTCACACCTTCACACCTGTAATCCCAGCACTTTGGGAGGCCAAGGAGGGTGGATCACCTGAGGTCAGGAGTTCAAAACTAGCCTGGCTAATGTGAGAAAACCCTGTCTCTACTAAAAATACAAAAATTAGCCAGGCATGGTGACATGTGCCTGTAATCCCAGCTACTTGGGAAGCTAAGGCAGGAGAATCACTTGAACCTGGGAGGCAGAGGTTGCAGTGAGCTGAGATCATGACACTGCACTCCAGCCTGGGTGACAGAGTGAGACTCCTTCAAACACACACACACACACACACACACACACACTACAGGATATGGATGAAAAAGTCTCCAGAGAAACAGACATCATAAGGAAAAGACAATCACAACATCTGGAAATAAAAGACACACTTATAGAAATGCAAAATACACTGGAAAGTTTCAACAATACAATCGAACAAGTAGAAGTAAGAACCTCAGAGCTCAAAGACAAGGCTTTCTAATTGACCCAATTCAACAAAGACAAAGAAAAAAGAATTTCAAAAAAATGAACAAAGCCTCCAGAAATTTGGGATTATGTTAAGCAACCAAACATAAGAATAATTGGCCCTCCTGAGGAAGAAGAGAAATCCAAAAGTTTGCAAAACATATTTGAAAGAATAATTAAGGAAAACTTCCCTGGTCTTGCTAGAGATCCAGACATCCAAATACAAGAAACTCAAAAGAACACCTGGGAAATTCATTGCAAAAAGATCATAACACAGGCACATAGTCATCATGTTACCCAAAGTCGAGATGAAGGAAAGAATCTTAAGAGCTGTGAGGCAAAAGCATCAGGTAACCTATAAAGGAAAATCTATCAGATTAACCGCAGACTTCTCAGCAGAAACCCTATAAACCAGAAGGAATTGGGATGCTATCTTTAGCCTCATTAAACAAAACAATTATCAGTCAAGAATTTTGTAGTCAGCAAAACTAAGTTTCATAAATGAAGAAGAGATAAAGTTTTCAGACAAACAAATGCTGAGAGTATTCACCACTACCAAGCCAGCACTATAAGAAATGCTAAAAGGAGTTGTAAATATTGAAACAAAACCTTGAGATACACCAAAATAGAACCCCTTTAAAGCATAAATCTCACAGGGCCTAAAAAACAATAATGCAATTAAAAAAAAGGGTAGTCAAGCAACAACTAGCATCATTACAGAACAGTACCTCACATCTCAATGCTAATGTTGAATATAAATGGCCTAAATGCTCCACTTAAAAGATACAGAATGGCAGAATGGATAAAAATCCACCAACCAAGTATCTGCTATCTTCAAGAGACTTACCTAACACATAAGGACTCACATAAACTTAAGGTAAAAGCATAGAAAAAAATACTCCTTGCAAATGGAAACCAAAAGGGAGCAGGAGTAGCTTTTCTTATATCAGACAAAACAGACTATAAAGCAACAACAGTTTAAAAAGACAAAGAGGGATTATTATATAAAAATAAAAGGATTAGTCCAAGAGGAAAATATCACAATCTTTAATATATACGCACCTAAAACTGGAGCTCCCAAATTTATAAAACAATCACTACTAGACCTAAGAAATGAGATAACCGGCAACACAATAGTAGTGGAAGACTTCAGTACTCCACTGGCAGGGCTAAACAAGTCAAGACAGAAAGTTAACAAAGAAACAATGGACTTAAACTATACCCTAGAACAAATGCCCTTAACAGATATCTACAGAACATTCTACCCAACTGCAGAATATATATTACTTTCATCAGGACAAGGAACAATCTCCAAGATAGGACATATAAGGACATAAGATAGGACACAAAACAAGTCTCAATAATTTAAGAAAACTGAAATCATATCAAGTACTCTCTCAGACCACAGTGCAATAAAATTGGAAATTAACTCCAAAAGGAACCCTCAAAACAAAACAAATACATGGAAATTAAATAATCTGCTCTTGAATGATCTTTGGGTCAACAATGAAATCAGATGGAAATTTAAAAATTCTTTGAACTGAACGATAATAGTGACACAACCTATCAATACGTCTGGGATACAGCACAACGGTGCTAAGAGGAAAGTTCAGAGTATTAAATGCCTACATCAAAAAGCTTGAAAGAGCACAAAGTGACAATCTAAGCTCACACCTCAAAGAATTAGAGAAACAAGAACAAACCAAGCCCAAACCCAGTAGAAGAAAATGAATAACAAAGATCAGAGCAGAACTAAATGAAATTGTAACAAAAAAACACAAAAGATAAATGAAACAGAAAGCTGGTTCTTTGAAAAGACAAACAAAATCAATACAACCTTCGTAGATTAAATCAGGAAGAAATAGAAACTATAAACAGACCAAAACCAAGTAATGAGGTTGAAACAATAATTTTAAAATTGCCAACAAAAAAGGGTCCAGGACCAGATGGGTTCATAACTAAATTCTATCAGACGTTCAAAGAAGAATTGGTACCAATCCTACCGAAACCATTCCAAAAGATAGAGAAAGACAGAATCCTCCCTAAATCATCCTATAAAGCCAGTATTGCCCTAATGCCAAAACCAGGAAAGGACATAACAAAAAAAAAGAAAGAAAGTAAAAGAAAACTACAGATCAATATCCCTGATGAACATAGATGCAAAAATCTTCAACAAAATACTTGCTAACTGAATCCAACAGCATATCAAAAAGATAACACACAATGATCAAGTGGATTTCATATCAGGGATGCAGGGTTGGTTTAACATATGCAAGTCAATAAATGTGATATACCCCATAAACAGAATTAAAAATAAAAATCATGCGATCATCGCAATAGATGCAGAGAAAGCATTTGACAAAATCCAGAATCCCCTTATGATTAAAGCCCTCAGCAAAACTTGCATAGAAGGAACATATCTTAAGGTAATAAAAGTCATCTATGACAAACCCACGGGTAACATTATACAGAATGGGGAAAAGAACTGGAATAGGACAAGGATGTCCACTCTCACCACTTCTATTCAACATAGTACTGGGTCCTAGCCAGAGCATCAGACAAGAGAAAGAAATAAAGGCTGTCCAAATCAGTAAACAGGAAGTCAAAGTGTTGCTGTTGACTGATGATATGATCATATACCTAGAAAACCCTGAAGACTGGCCGGGCGCGGTGGCTCAAGCCTGTAATCCCAGCACTTTGGGAGGCCGAGGCGGGCGGATCACAAGGTCAGGAGATCGAGACCACAGTGAAACCCCGTCTCTACTAAAAATACAAAAAATTAGCCGGGCGCGGTGGCGGGCGCCTGTAGTCCCAGCTACTCGGGAGGCTGAGGCAGGAGAATGGCGTGAACCCGGGAGGCGGAGCTTGCAGTGAGCCGAGATCGCGCCACTGCACTCCAGCCTGGGCGCGAGAGACTCCGTCTCAAAAAAAAAAAAAAAAAAAAAAAAAGAAAACCCTGAAGACTCATCCAAAAAGCTCCTAGATCTGATGAATGAATTCAGTAAAGTTTCAGGATACAAAATCAATGTACACAAATCAGTAGCACTGCTATACACCAACAGCAATGAAGCTGAGAATCAAATCAAGAACTCAAGAGCTGTTTTACAACAGCTGCAAAAAATAAAATAAAATAAAATACTTAAGAATATAACTAACCAAGGAGGTGAAAGAATACAAAAAACTAGCCGGGCGAGGTGGCGGGCGCCTGTAGTCCCAGCTACTCGGGAGGCTGAGGCAGGAGAATGGCGTGAACCCAGGAGGTGGAGCTTGCAGTGAGCTGAGATCCGGCCACTGCACTCCAGCCTGGGCAACAGGGCGAGACTCTATCTCAAAAAAAATAAAAATAAATAAATAAAAACAAAAAATAAAATAAAATAAAATACTTAAGAATATAACTAACCAAGGAGGTGAAAGATCTCTACAAGGAAAACTACAAAACACTGCTGATAAAAATCAGACAATACAAACAAATGGAAATACATCCCATGCTCATGAATGGATAGAATCAATATTGTGAAAATGACCATACTGCCAAAAGCAATCTACAGATTCAATGCAATTCTCATCAAAATACCACCATCATTGTTCACAGAACTAGAAAAATCAATCCTAAAATTCATATGGAACAAAAAGGAGCCCACATAGCTGAAGCAAGACTAAGCAAAAAGAACAAATCTGGAGGCATCATATTACCCAGGTCAAACTATACTAATACAAGGCTATAATTTCCAAAACAGCATGGTACTGGTATAAAAAGAGGCACATAGACCAATGGAATAGAATAGAGAACCCAGAAATAAAGCCAAACACTTAACAGCCAACTGATCTTCAACATAGCAAACAGAAACATAAAGTAAGAAAAGGACACTCTATTCAACAAATGGTGCTGGAATAATTGGCAAGTCACATTCAGAAGAACGAATCTAAATCCTCATCTCTCACCTTATACAAAAATCAACTCAAGATAGATCAAAGACTTAAATCTACGACCTGAAAGCATAAGCATTCTAGAAGATAACATTAGAAAACCTCTTCTAGACATTGGCTTAGGCAAAGTTCATGACCAAGAACCCAAAACCAAATGCAGCAAAAACAAAGATAAATAGATGAGATTAATTAAACTAAAAAGCTTCTGCAGAGCAAAAGAAATAATCAGCAGAGTAAACAACGCACAGAGTGGGAGAAAATATTCACAAACTAGGCACCTGACAAAGGACTAATATCCAGAACCCACAAGGAACTCAAACAAATCATCAAGAACAAAACAAATAATCCCATCAAAAAGTAGGCTAAGGACATGAATAGACAATTCTCAAAAGAAGATATATAAATGGCCAACAAACATGAAAAAATGCTCAACAACACTAATTCTCAGGGAAATGCAAACCAAAACCACAATGCAATACCACCTGACTCCTGTAAGAATGGCCATAAATTAAAAATCAAAAAATAATAGATGTTGGCATAGATGTGGTGAAAGGGAACATTTTTACATGGCCAGTGGGAATGTAAACTAGTACAACCACTACAGAAAACAGTGTGGAGATTCCGTAAAGAACTAAAAGTAGAACTACCATTTGTTCTGTTTAGGAAACGCACAAGGGGAGAAGAAAAGACACACACCCAGTACCTTTAATGGTAAACAAGCTTTAACCCATGTAAATGGCAATGCAGATATAATAAGCAAATGATATACTAAGCAAATTGCAATGGGAAGGGGAGAACGGAAAAGAGATATATGTATTTACACTCACCAGACTATGGAGGATTCACCACCAGACTGGGAAGCAACCAGCCTGGGTTCCAGAGTCGGCCACTCATCTGTGCACAGGTGAGGAAAGGTTTCATGAAGCTTCGGCACAGTCTGGGACCACAGTCTGGGACCCTAGCTCTTTTTGTAACGAGTTGTTTGGCATGAGGCCCAGTCACAAGGGCCCTTCACGACTGGGCTCAAGGAACACAAAAAGGTCAACTTGTTTTTGCAACTGTCTATTGTTTTTCAATAACTAATATATAGGAATAGATGGAAATAGAGATTTCTCCGAAACAGTGCTGGATGAATTTCTGAAGAGGCTCATACAACCTGTTCCAGCACTTGGTGACCATTGTTTGTGTCCACATTCAATTGAGTTGAAATTTAAAATTTAACTTTTCCTGCACACTCACCAATCCCACCACTAGGTATTTACCCAGAGGAAAAGAATTCATTATATGAAAAAGATACTTGCATACGCATGTATGCAGCATATGCATGTATAGCAGCACAATTTGCAATTGCAAAAATATGGAACCTACCTAAATGCCCATCGATCAATGAGTGGGTAAAGAAAATGTGATATATATATCATGTAATACTACACAGCCATAAAAAGGAACAAAACAGTGGCATTTACAGCAATCTGGATGGAGGTGGAGACTATTATCCTGAGTGAAGTAACTCAGGAAGGAAAGCCAAACATCATATGTTCTCACTTATAAGTGGAAGCTAAGCTATGAGGACACAAAGGCATAAGAATTATATAATGACTCTGGAAACTCAGGGGGAAGAGCGGGAGTGGGGGTGAGGATTAAAAGACTACACATTGGGTACAGTGTACACTGCTCGAATGATGGTTGCACCAAAATCTCAGAAATCACCACTAAATAAACTTATCCATGTAGGGCCAGGCGCAGAAGCTCATGCCTGTAATCCCAGCACTTTGGGAGGCCAAGGCAGGTGGATCACAAGGCCAGGAGATCGAGACCATCCTGGCTAACACGGTGACACCCCGTCTCTACTAAAAATACAAAAAATTAAACAGGTGTGGTGGCACACACCTGTAATCCCAGCTACTCGGGACGCTGAGGCAGGAGAATCACTTGAACTAGGGAGGCAGAAGTTGCAGTGAGCTGAGATCACACCACGGCACTCCAGCCTGGGTGACAGAGCAAGACTCTAATAAAATAAAAACAAAAACAAAAACACCTTATCCATGTAACCAAACACCACCTGTTCCCCAAAAAACTACTGAAATGCAGGAAAAGGTCTCCCTGTGTCACCTAGACTCTCGAACTTCTGAGCTCAAGAGATCCTTCCGTCTCAGCCTTTCAAAGTGCTAGGATTACAGGCATGAGCCACTGCACTTGGTCGGTTTACATCATTGCTTTTTCTCCTTGAAGTTATATTCTACTCCTCTCACAAAATGTTACTTTATTTTAATATGTTTTTATGCTTGAAAGCTTTTAATAACCATGTGTCACATTTTCCTGCAACAAAATAGTTGTCAATTGAATTTTAACTTTTTTAACTTCTATGACAAAAAGTATGTGTTAAAAACATTTTTCCCTTTGGATTGAGTTATCCTTACAAATTTTTTGTACACAAATGATCAAAGTGACTTAAATATATCATGAATTTTGATGAACACTTATAAACAAAACACTTCTTAACATATCCCTTAATAGATGAAGCTTTCCCCATTTAATTAATATATTCAAATATGACTTTTTAATTGCTTGAAGGGGAGAGCATTAATCCTATTACTATTTTCACTTAAATGGATGTAAGCATTGAGAAAATGTGTTCACATAAGTGGATGGAAATGGGAAAACCTGTGTTAGAGCAATATCACACAATTTTTTAAAACCACGGTTTAAAAAAACACAGAACATAAAATTTACCATCTTAACCATTTTTAGTGTACAGTACAGTAGTGTTGACTATATGCACATTGTTGAGCAATAGGTCTCTAGAACCTTTTTATCTTGCAAAACTGCAACTCTGTATCCATGGAACAACTGCCCTTCCTTGCTTCCTCCACCCGCTGGCAACTACCATTCTACTTTGCATTTCTAAGAATTTGACCACTTTAGATGCCTCATATAAGTGGAACCATGCAACATTTGTCTTTTAGTGACTGGCTTATTTCCCTTAGCATAATGTCCTCAAGGTTCATCCATGTTTTAGCATATGACAATATCACCCAATTATTTGAACTCTCTCTGAGTTATATGACAAAGGTACACAGAAATCTATTACAAAAATTATTTAATTATCTGTCAGCTAAAAACTTACCTAGTTCCTTCTTCTTTTTCTGAAAACAAAGAATTACTTTCAACCTGACTTTTAAGAGCATGTACAGTCATTCGCTTTCATAATGTTTGGGAAATATACCAAAAAGGCAACACCAAGATTTGCAAAATCTATATTTGTTCTGTTTTCATTTAGAATCACCTTGTTTTGTCCAGGAACAGTGGCTCATACCTGTAATCCCAACACTTTGGGAAGCCAAGCAGGGAAGGATCACTTGAGTCCAGGAGTTCGAGTCAAGCCTAGGCAACATAGCAACACCCAATCTCTACAAAAACTTTAAACAGTAGCTAGGCATGGTGGCTCATACCTGTAGTCTCACCTACTCCAGAGGCTGAGGTGGGAGGATCTTTGAGCCCATCCAGGGGTTAGCAAAATGGAAATATTGTTAATTTTGACACAAAATATCTTTTATAAAAAGATTTTATCTCATCATGCACTTTTACATTTTTGCCAAACCTTGGAGCTGTAGATATGGCTTATTCAATTCATAGAAAACACCCATTAGCCACATCATCTAATTAGTAAAGCTAATCCTCATTGTCAAACCAATCATCTAGGTCAGATTTATTTTCTAACCTCATTTTTAACTCAACTAAATGTATTAGAATATGTATTTTTAGGTTTTTTAAGCTAGGAAATTATCAAATACATCTCATAACCTCAAATATTAAAAGCAGTCAAGATTTAAATGATATCAAAACTATTAGAATAGGTTTATCCACTTTTATTATACACCATAAAACTTAGAATAAATCTTTATGGTTTTTCTCATTACTTATTTCATAATAATAAAACATAATGTGCAAGATAAATGTTATTTATGAATTAGAGTATAACAGGCAGGATTCCTTCAGTATCTGTGTGTATACTGAACTTTGGTTTTCAGCTTTTAGGAACAGCTGAAGAATAATAATATATAAATATTCTAGAATAGCTCTAAACAATTTTTTGGAAATCATAATCAAAATGTTTCCTATATATTTAATGAAGAATAAAATAATATGCTATTTTAAAAGTAATTAGCTTAGAAGCTAAAGCATAATTTTGTTTTTGTTAATAAGAGGCAGAAAGAAGTCAGGATTGAAGTATTTCTCTATTTCATAATAGAATTTGATAAAATAAGTGTATTAGACAAGATAGGCTAGGTCATGCTCCAATAACAAACAACAAATTTGTATGACTTAAAACAAAGGCATGTGAATTAAAACAACAACAGCTCATTTCTAACAAAAGCTATTATTTCCATTATGGGCTGGTGGAACAGGATCAGCCCCTCATAACGATTCAGGAGCACAGGCTGACAGAGCAACAACTCTCTATCTCAGAGGGGAAGGAGAGCTCTGGAGTTTCATCAGGGTAAATAACCACCCTCATCAGAAGGTGATGCTTCACATCTGCTCATAACTCATTGGCCAGAAAGAGTCACATGGTCCTAACCAATCTCAAAATTCCCATGAAATACAATCTAGCCAAAGTAGAAGGAAATGGAAAAGATCTGGTGAACTGTATCAGTGATCATCACAATACACTTTCACCTTCATTAAACATCACACACCAAATCTAAAATAAAATTATGTATTACTTTTGCACAGTTTATTCCAGTGCAATGTGAAAAATATGAAGGTACTTGAAAATAATCTGTATGATATTTACAATGATCAGTGTCATGACCAGGAGCAGTGGCTCACATCTGTAATCCCAGCACTCTGGGAGACGGAGGCAGGCAGATCACCTGAGGTCAGGAGTTTAAGACTGGCCTGGCCAACGTGGCAAAATTCTGTCTCTACTAAAAATACAAAAATTAGCTGGGCGTGGTGGCAGGTGTCTGTAATCCCAGTTATTCAGGAGGCTGAGGCACAAGAATCGCTTGAACCCAGAAGACAGAGGTTGCAGTGAGCCGAGATCACGCCATTGCACTCCAGCCTGGGCAACAGAGTGAGACTCTGTTGAAAAAAAAAAAAAAAAATCTGTCACAAAGCTCCACTACTTCAGCTGTTCAGAGCTGTGTTTCTTTCCAGATAATGATATATCTTATGGAGAAGTACTGAGAATAGCTGAAAAGAATTGCTTAGGTTTAAATATTCGGGAAAAACATTGGCTTCGATACTTTCTTCAATGCTGCTTTGCTCTGCTCTCACCAGACTCTCCTTCAAAAACAATGCACTTTTCGACAGAGGACAGAAGAGATCTAATGATTAAAGGAAAATTACTGTCACTCTTACCACTAACATTCACACAGTATATCTGATTTCAGAAAATCACAACAAACCAACTACCATATTTCTGACAGTCGTACTTCACCGTTAAGTGGAATATATGTAAGATGGGAAGGGACATGAAGCCTAAGAAGGGTTGACAGTGCCTTGATTGATCATTAGAGGAAGCTTCCTCCAAAACATTTTGAATCTTCCTTTCATATGTCATCCTGGAAGGTATATCCCTCACACCTTGGGTGAGAGGGATATACCTTTCTTTTGTAAGGTCCAAGAACTGTTGTAAATGCAGAAGTAGAAAAGAACCTACATGATGCTAAGAAAGAGTATTTATGAAAATACGGTATCTGTAAATTGATTTACTTAAAGCAATAAATTTTCCCCTGCCTCTTGGACTATGCCACACCATAAGAACTTGAAGTTGATGTAGCTTTAATTCTTGCTCTGCCTAATGACAAAGAACATTTGCCAAAGAGTATGATGAGTAATGAAATCACTTAAAGTGGAGGCTTTCCATTTTACCCAACCGACAGCAAGAAATATAGTTATATTATGATCCAATGCACATATACATATTGTTTCATGAAACAAGTTACCCCTACTACATGTGATGCATTTTGATATTTTGTATCCTAATGTCTTTCTTTTAATGCTGTTCTCTATTCATTAAATTGATTTCACAGCCAACTAATGATTCACAGCACACAATTGGAAAACATAGGACTACAGAAAACAGAAATATATAAGGCAATATCTGATTTATAGAGCAATCTGTGATTATAAAAATTGCTCCCAAAAATGTGTTATCTTGGAGGTGTAAATGGGTAAGCCAAGGTCTGGTGAAGTTAATATCCATAGAAGGTTCAATTTTATTCTATTCATTTCATTTTTCCATCCCTAACATTCCAATTTTCCTATTGACCAGTGACAGTCTCTGATTGGTCAATTTCAAGGGCTTGCTCCTTCCAGTCCTGTGGCAGGCTGAAACTGTTCCCAAAGATAACAGATTCTGCAAATGTTACCAGATACGGGGAAAAGGCCTTTGAAGATGTGATTAAATTAAGGCTCTTCATATCCAGAGAGTATTTTGGATTAGCTCCGTGGATCCTAAATGCAATTACACATTCCTAAAAGGGAGGCAATGGGAATTCTGACACACACGGTGAAGGGAATGTGAAGAGGGAACAGAGATTTGAAGATGTTGGCCTTGAAGTCTAAAGTGATGTGGCCACAAGCCAATGAATGCCAGCAGCCACCAGAAGCTGGAAGAATCAAAGAACTGATTCTCCCCTAGAGTCTCTGGAGGGAACACAGCCCTGTCAACATCTTGATTTTGGCCCAGTGATGCTGATTTTGAATAAATGGTCTCTAAAAATGTGAGAGAATAAATTTCAGTTGCGCTACAACACCAAGTTTGTGGTATTTTATTATAGCGGCCTCAGGAAACTAATACGAACCCCATGAAATTGATTTAATAAAAGCGATAGTGCAAAGTACCTAAACAGTCACCTGAAACTCTATATACCTAGCTATGTTTCAAGAAAGATTCATGGTAGCTTACAGCAATTCACAAAACATTGATAACACCAATAATTCATTCGTGAAAAGGGAAAAACAGGAAGGATATACAAGACGAAGCCAACAAGGTTTATGCAAATATATATATAATATATATACACATATATATAAAATATATATACATATATATATATATAAATAGCTCTTGCCTCAAGCCAATTAAAATTTGGCTTTAAACCAAATTTACAGCTTACACGTAAAGGAAGTTTTCTTGTTTATATGATTAAGTAGCCATTAGATAAAAACAAGCCAACTCCACAGAAACAAGTACAAAAGACAAGATGAAATTCCTCCCAAAAGTTTCGCTCCTTAGGACTTCTTTTTCGGACTGCAGCCATGCATAGGATACTCATTACCCCTTTGTAAACGTAAATGTAGTCACTAGACCCAAATTTATAAGGCTGTTTACTATATGATATAGGTTGATAACATGTCAAAACTTAACTTGATAAAAGCAAATCCTATAGCATAGATTGATTAGACGTCAAACTCTAACTTAAAAGTAAATTCTGTAGGAGGAAAGAGGGTGTAAATACAATATCCACTACTAGGTAGGCAACTCACTGCCGATATTAATTCCAGGGTACATTTTGGAATATTTATAAAATGCCTTGAACGATGCTCAGAAACAAGTACTGTTTCCTCACCCAAACTATCAAACGTTGAGTAAGTGCTGCATACAATGCCTATGGGACGTGGCTTGCTTGAAAACAGATTTAGTATGGAGTGAAATACTCACAGTGTTTTCTACTATCTGCCCAGCGAGGTCTAGATAACTACCGAGGAGACAAACGTTCCATCCCTACTCCCTGAAGAAGCTCCTGAGACAATGGGGGAAAGTGCCGCTAACCCAGCGTAGGGGTAGCAAGGAAGGCTTGCAGCTGGTGAGCCTAATTAACTGTTAGAGGATGAGCAGATAGATGGAAGGGGAGGAGGATAGCGCCGAAAGTCGGTCAGAAAGAGCATACGGCACACGCATCGCCATTGCTTCAGAGCTTTTGGGGGCAGGTCTGTAGCCATTCCCAACAAAATATACTACCGAACCCTGCAAGCCCTTCCAGAGAGCCAGACCTCCCTAACTCTCCCCAGCGGGTCCTCTGCACAGGCGGCGGCGCTAGCCTCACTGCGCAGGCGCCAGGTACACCTCGGAGGCCTCAGGAGGGGGAGCCAGTAACTCCGGGTCCACTAGGCCTCCGCTCTAGCCGCCAAGCTTCTGTTTCTCTACTGCTCCCGTAATAGTTGCCTGCGCGAGTTTGGAGCCGGGTAGGGGGCGGGCCTTCCGGGACGAGGGCGCGTGGGTGAGGAAGGTCAGGTCCAGGTAAGGCTGTCAGTGATCTTTGGGGGTCTGCAGCGAGGGGAGATGACTGTAGAGGTCTATGGGGGTCTCCAACCTTGTAGAGTCGCCAGGAATAGGGCGAATCCATTTATTAGTGATCAGTTCGGGCGGTTCACGTGCATCACACAAATAACTCGGCCTTTTCCTGCGTCAGTTGGGGGATTTCTTAAACGTAGGATACCCGCGTTTCCGCTACTGTAATTTCCTCTCAGGCGCAGTTACTCTCTTCCAGATGGGTTAACAGTAGAAGGCTCAGTTTCTCTGCTCGCCACACGGCCTTCTGCACCGTAGCTTTGGGTGGTGGGCTGCAGATTAATTTTGTAACCACCGTAAGAAAAATACGGTAAGGTGATATTTAAGAAAAATGTTTGTGAAATGCGCTCCCGAGTCAAACGTCGGTTAACTTGACACTACTACAGCTCCCATCACAGTCAGGCATGATCGAGTCAGGTGGAGGGAGTCGAAGATTGTTCTTGCTGAACTGAATGCAGCTAATACACTTTCAGTGCCGTTGATGCCTCTGTGACTCCGTAAAATAATCGGTACCGGGCTTTTTTTTTTAAAGCATTCTGTTGAGATTGTTTTTATGTTTAGATTGTTTCTATGACAACGTGTGTACACTGTGAGTTCCTTGGATCCTGATGGTTATTAGGGTAGGCACTGTGCCGTGAATGTTGTATGTTAGCTTCACATCGCAGGTAGTATGACTGTCCTCGTGTGGTCGATGAGAGAACCTGGCAGAGAATAAACACCATTTAAAAACGACGTGACCATTAAAAGGCAGAGGCGAGATTATTGTGCAGCTGGTGCGTTCTGCTAACCAGTGGTTTCTGGGAAACTGGAGAAAGCTCTCTCCCAGAACGATTTACAGACACACGTACATACACATATCAGCATACAGATTTACACTTCCACTGTTTTCAAAACACATCCAGGTTAAGAACTCTTGCACTTCATCTTTACCTTTCAAAGAGAAAAGGCAAACCTAATACAAAGCCACTTATTGAAATAACCTTTTAAATGCATGAGACCTATCAAAAAGATCAAAGAAGTTTGCCGTTTTATGCCAAAGTAAAAATATGGGAATTTTCTTCTCATGTGAGCTTAATTTGTTTTGCTCAGCACATTTGAGTAACTTGTTTTTGCTTAGCATTTTCAGTTCCAGTTAACTTATTTCATGATAGTACAGTTTTCTTTAGTTCACATTTTAAGGAAGGTAACACTTAAAGTGGCTTGTTTTGTATTCCCTGAGAATGGCTTCATGTGAATCAAAATGTAATTGATATGCACATTGTAAGAAAAGCTCCCCTGTCATTCTTCGTGAGAGACATGTATCTGTGCACTGTGGAAGGAAACAACAAAGCAGTGTCATTGGTAACTGTTAAAAGCACTTTCCGTTTCCTCCTGTTTAGCAAGCCTGGGCTTTTGTTTCTAGTAAGGGATTTAGGTTTGAAGAGGCTTATTCCCTTTCTCTGTCATAAAATTTTAGGACTTGGATTTTATGATATAACCATGTTCCAGCCGATTCTAATGTGACCTTTTTACTTACAAGTTATGTATCCCAGTAATTTGCCACATTCCAAAATGGGCATGGAGATAACAGCAGCATCCTGTGATTGCTTCAGTGACTACTTACTGTCCCACTGAGTCCCTTCCTCCTCCTGGCTACCTTGGCAAGTTACCAAGGTGCTGGTCCTCTCCCTATGTTTCTCTGTCAGTCTTTGTAAGTGAGGTCATCATTCCAGGGAGGCACGAAGTTTTTACTGTATGGAATATGTATCTGTCTCTCTCTTTTTTTTTTTTTTTAACATGATTAAGAACAAGGAATAAATAAATGTGTCTATGTAGAACGTATGAAAACCAAACTTACAGTTCAGGGCTCGTTCTTTTTTGTAAGTTACCATTTCTACTGAGTGCCACTGTTACTCATTTTCCCACTAGTCCTGCAAGCTTTGTTTTCAGAAAAGGAAACTCAGGTTTAGAGAGGATGAGTAATGGTTCACAACAACCGGAGGATTAAGTGACAAAGCCAGTAGTCAAACCTAGGCCTCAGGAATCCCTGTTGCCTCTTCATTTACAAACGAAGGGACTTGGAGTTCAGAACAGAGGCCTGAAAACACTGGAACAAACTGGTAGTTCCCAGACCAGCTTACAGATACTGTGGAAAAACTCTGCAATTACAGCAGAAATCTATTCCGATGACACAATGGTAATTAAGCAAAACAAAACAAAGTTGATGAAGAAACTGTTGTTTTTTAATCTAATGTTTGGAAAAAGATAATTTTAAAGGGCAAAGGAAGAGAAAAAGCATGCAAAGAAACTAGGTGACTTCTGGACATTTGCAAGGCTTTTTAGAGGTTAATGGCACTGGTTTGTTTATACATTAAACTGTTAAATGACTTTTTTTCACCTTGAGACTATAACCCTAGTCCTAACAATCCCACCCCCAACCAGAGTTGGGAAAGAAGTGAATCAGGAAACTGAGAATGCTGAATGGAAAAGGAAGAACAGGCTGCAGATGGTGGGAAGGGAGGGGTGGGCGTTGGATCGGACAGTTCTACCATTGCCAGCCTTCAGGTGGCACTATTGACCGAAGATTGCTTGGTGGGTGTTCTGAATGGTTTTGAGGTTGACAGTTGGTTTGAGATCAGCCTCTGCCTTTTTTTTTTTTTTTTTTTTTTTTTTTTTTTTTTTTTTGATGCACAATCTTGCGCTGTCACTCAGGCTAGAGTACAGTGGTGCAATCATAACTCAGTGTAACCTCAAACTCCTGTGCTCAAGCGATGCCCCTCCTCAGACTCCACAAGTAGCTGGAACTACCGTGTGCACTACCATACCAGACTGATTTTCTTCTTTTCTTTTCTTTTTTTTTCTGTAAAAACAAGGTTTTGCCATGTTGCCTCGGCTGGTCTTGAAGTCCTGGCCTCAAGCAATCCTCCCATCTCAGCCTCTCAAAGTATGGGTTTATAGGCATGAGCTACCATGGCCAGCCTCCTCTGTTAATGGATCTTGAAATAGGCATTGAGGCCGGGCGCGGTGGCTCAAGCCTGTAATCCCAGCACTTTGGGAGGCCGAGGCGGGCGGATCACGAGGTCAGGAGATCGAGACCATCCTGGCTAACACGGTGAAACCCTGTCTCTACTAAAAAATAAGAAAAAAACTAGCCGGGCGAGGTGGCGGTCGCCTGTAGTCCCAGCTACTCGGGAGGCTGAGGCAGGAGAATGGTGTAAACCCGGGAGGCGGAGCTTGCAGTGAGCTGAGATCCGGCCACTGCACTCCAGCCTGGGCGACAGAGCAAGGCTCCGTCTCAAAAAAAAAGAAATAGGCATTGAAACTTCCTTAATTTAAACACGGTTTGTTTTCTTGCAAGAACTATTTTGAAATTCACTTGGCACCATGCTTATGTAGGAGGGTTTTTTGGTACATTTCTCCCATTGGTTTTTCAAGGTTTGTGCCTTTTTCCTGCTTGAATATCAGCACCTTTTCATCTCAGCTGAACTGTTTCCCAGGATAGTCTCTGAGTCAGCGAAGATTCTCATCTCACTACTAAACTTTCTTATAAATTGGCATATTCTGCCAACAATAACCCCTACGTCTGGTCTAAACTGAGTTGAGATAGTTATTCCACCAGCAGCTTTCTTGATTTTTATGTATCCCCTGTATATTTTTTTATGTCTATTAGCTGTAATTTGTTCATATCGTGGATATCATTCTTATACCTATTTCAGTGTTGTGCGCCTCTGAAGAAAAAGCTACTGTTTTCCGCTGATAAGAACTTAGCTAGTCTGCATTAAAGCAGAATGTATAAGATGGAAGATACAGCAAGTAACCTCACAATTCATACGTGCCTTCTATTTAGTAAGAAAATGAATCTTTTGAGCTATTGGATTTATTTCTATAGGGCTACTGTCTGTTTGTTTTTCCCAAATGGCTCTCAGTCTCTAGGCAAAATTCAGTTCAGTAACCTAGAAGCCAAATGACCTCATAACTCATTAGCAGCTCTCAGAGCCTTCTGGAGCCCTTGAGGAGAACAGTGTTCAAAGGACTGATAATAAAGACAACAGCATAATTATGTCTCTGCCATGATTACACCTTTTGATGGCAAGCAGTCAGCATATTAACGTTGCGGATTGCTTAGGTGGGTGTTTTCTGAAGGTATAATAATGCTGGACTAGGATAACTTGTTTCCCTGTCTTCTTCATCCCCAGCCTACAAATAGGTAAACTGACTGTCAGTAAATAACCTGGTGAATCACAAAATAGTTGGTTGTAAAGGAGGCAATACAGCAAGGAAGTAATAGCATGTAAACACAAAATGTAAAAATCGCAGCTGTAAAGCATGAAAAGGAAATAGCCATTTGGCCTGTGGATACTTCTCCACTCCTAGGCATATCCTGCCAGCACGGCACTGATCCATGAGCGGCTTGCTGTGTTTGCATTTTCTAAAGTATTCATTAGCTAATCTCGGAATTTCTTACCCTAACCTGTTTATCTTTCTTCTCATTTTCTATAGGAACTCTAACTCCTTGCCACTCAAGAAATGTCCTCCCTTTCAGAATATGCCTTGCGCATGTCTCGTCTCAGTGCTCGGCTATTTGGTGAAGTCGTCAGGCCTACTGATTCCAAGTCTATGAAAGTGGTGAAACTGTTTAGTGAACTGCCCTTGGCCAAGAAGAAGGAGACTTATGACTGGTATCCAAATCACCACACTTACACTGAACTCATGCAGACACTCCGATTTCTTGGACTCTACAGGTGATGACAAACACAAAGAGGGACCTATGAGAGACCTTTTTTTAGTAGATCAGAAAAGGAAAAAACTTAGCCTTTCTATCCTTGCAGTTTTGTTCTTACAATAGAGCCCAGGTAATTCAAAAGGTACAGTTTGCAGGAGAAAGGCTTCTTTCAAAATACCCATAATGGAGAGACCAAAAAAAAAGGAAATTCATGTTTGTTGGAAGATATATTTTAATTATGTCTACAACATGACTAATGTTGAATAGATACTGAGCTGTAGAGAAGTGTTTAATAATTTGTTAATCTAAGAGCACTCTAAAAAGGATGCCGAGAGGCCGGGCGCGGTGGCTCACGCCTGTAATCCTAGCACTTAGGGAGGGATTGGTGGGTGGATCACGAGGTCAAGAAATCAAGACCATCCTGGCCAACCTGGTGAAACCCCGTCTCTACTAAAAATACAAAAATTAGCTGGGCGTGGTGGCGCACGCCTGTAGTCCCAGCTACTCAGGAGGCTGAGACAGGAGAATTGCTTGAACCCAGGAGGTGGAGGTTGCAGTGAGCCAAGGTAATGCCACTTCACTCCAGCCTGGCAACAGTGAAACTCCATCTCGAGAAAAAAAAAAGATGCAGAGAAAAACTGGTCTAAGTACTGAGGAAGAAAGCCCCAGAAACACCACCAGGGCAGTGGGCTCTTGTTGTCAGATGAACGGAATCCCTGACCCACACTTGATCTGCTGCTTAACTGGTATGTGGGAGCCTTCTTTCTCTTCTGGTGGCATTTTTGTTGCCATTTCTTCCTACTCTCTTCTGGCATTTTTATTTTATACCCTTTTTGATATATTAATTTGGTCTGGATAAGCTATAGTTTGCCATTAAGGATAATATGTAAATCACACAGGTTCTTTACACCATATGTTTGTGTGTGTGTGTATGTCTAGGAAGTAGGTGCTTAGGACTGTATGCGTCTCTAAAAAGAAAAAAGATCAGGCCAGGCACAATGTCTCAGGCCTGTAATCCCAGCACTTTGGGAGGCCGAGGCAGGCGGATCACCTGAGGTCAGGAGTTTGAGACTAGCTTGACCAACATGGTGAAACGCTATCTCTACTAAAAATACAAAAATTAGCTGGGCGTGATGTCACACTCCTGTAATTCCAGCTACTTGGGAGGCTGAGGCAGGAGAATTGCTTGAACCCACGAGAAGGAGGTTGCAGTGAGCTGAGATCATGCCACTGTACTTCAGCCTGGGCGACAAAGCAAGACTCTATCTCAAAAAAAAAAAAATCAAATACCTTTGTGATCCTTTTCATTAAATTATTTTTTTGGCCAGGTACGATAGTTCACAGCTTAATCCCAGCACTTTGGGAGGCCAGGCGGGCAGACTACTTGAGGTCAGGAGTTCTAGAACAGCCTGGCCAACATAGTGAAACCCCATCTCTACTAAAAATACAAAAATTAGCTGGGCATGGTGGTGCATTCCTGTAATCCCAGCTACTTGGGAGGCTGAGGGCAGGAGAATCGCTTGAACTCAGGAGGCAGAGGTTACAGTGAGCTGAGATTGTGCCACTGCACTCCAGCAACAGAGCGAGATTTGGTCTCAGAAATAAAAAATTATTTTTTTTAATTACCAAACTAATACATGCGCAATACAAAAGAATTCAAATAGTACATAATTGTACAAAGTTAAAATACCATCTTTTTAAAAATTTAACAAGTTATAATTGGACTTGTCTTTGGGCAACAATACTAAAATTATTTGGAACCATTTATTCTAATACAATAGAATTAATAGTACAGCATAACATTCATTCCAAATCGCTAAAGATTGGTACATTCACTGTCCAGTGGCTATTTCTTACGTACCTTCCAGGTGCAGGCACTTAAGATGGCACTAGGGGAACAGCAGTGAACAAAATAGACGTGGTTGGTTAACATATCAGAGGTTACAATCTATGACATGTTTTGAATGTTTGGAATTGCTTTGGGAGTACCTCTCTTGCCATCAGTCTGGGCTCAGAAAATAAAAACTAATTTTATTATAACCCAAAATAAAATATTGGGAGGCACGTATCCTGAGGAGATTATAACCCATGAAAAAATCACATTCAGTTATTTTATCTTTTTGCTGCTGCTCTCTGTTTGAAGAATAAAGACTTAGCTATCTTTGGGGACAGGGAAAAATTACTTCAAGTATCCATAGAAAAACTTATTTTCATGTAGTCCCTAGGTATGGTAAATGACACCTTTAATGCTAGGCCTCCTGTGGCATCAGGCAGGATGAAACTAGACAGTCTCCAATAAAGAAAATATTATTCAGAGACCTGCAAAAGAGGGAGGGAAGCACCAGTTCTCAGAAACAATTGATCCATTCAGTTAACCAGGTGCCCGGCTTGTATCATCAACAGAGACAGAGTCACCAGAAAGCTATCTTTCTGTCCAATGGTTGATGAGAATGAGGGAGGGACAGAAGAGGGGGAAAAAATAAGTAAATTATGTGATCTGTTACAAAGTTGAACATGCTATGGAAAAAAATAGTAGAGCCGGCTGAGCAGGATCCAGAATGCCGACGGGGCCTGCAGTGGGTGGGGAGAGGCCAGATTACAGGATGAAACAGGACAGTCAGGGTCAGCCTCATAAAGGAGTCGAGGTTTAAGCAGAGGATTGAAGGTGGCGAATAAGCCGAGTAGGACTTGGGGAAGAGCTTGCAAGGCAGAGGGGCAAGAGCACGGCAAAGGCCTTGAGGTGGGAGTGTTCCTTTCCAGGAGGCATGCAGGTTACGGGGTGTGGGACTGGAGACAGGTTGCAAGGGGCTGTGAGGCCGTAGTAAGGACGATGGCACTTGCTCTGGTTGAAATGGGGAACCATTTGCAGGGCTGTGAACAAGAGTAGCATGATCTGACATATACTTTAGAAGAATTACAGCAGCTGCACTGCTGAGAATTATTTGGGGACACTCACCACTAATCCCAAAGAGTTGTATACTGTCCTTGATGTTCATGGATAGCCTAGAAAATTAAAACTTAAGCTCAGCAAACCCTTCTCTTACATTTGATTCATACACTGTTATTATCCATACTTTACAGGTGAGGAAACTAAGGTGCAGGGAGGTAAGGCCACTTATCCAAGGTGACAGATCTAGTAAATGGTGGAGCCATGATTTGAACCCAGGTTCACATGGGATCCAGAGCTTACATGTTTAAACACCATACCATTCTTTAGGTATCTGGGCTTAAGATGTAGACTTTTTTTTTATAGTATAAGTAATCATCAACTTCTATGCCATCCCCATACTTACATAGTCCTGGCTGCTTTGATTCCTTTAGTATCTGTCTTTTGATTTGGCTTCTTCTGCCTGAGCCTTTCCCCAGCAGCCTTTTTGTGGGAGTTACCTACTGCCACTAAGGTTTCACCATGTTGGCCAGGCTGAGCTTCCTCTAGACCTCACCCCATTCTGAGTAGATGCTAGTTCCTAGGGCAGTCAGGGTCTCTGTGTAGCTATTGAAGCTGATGCCCACTTTTTCCCCTCTCTGTGTTTAGTCTTAGTGTTGCAGGGAAATTCGGGGTAATCACTAGTGTTGTGTCATTGTTATGTAGGTTTACATAGGCTGGCCTGGGAATTTCACTGCAGCTTGTGGCATTGTTTCTGTGAAGGGAAACGGACTTATAAGCGAACTTTTGGAATACACTGCATGTCTATGATAGGGACTCCCTATACTTTTGTACACCAAGCTGAGCGTGTGGCGAACTTGTAAAAGTCAAAGATTGATAACCAGAATGACCCAGGAAAACAGCGCTAGATCAGTGTACTTTTCTACTCTCATAAAAATAACTGGTTAATTATTTTTTCCTTCTTCATTCAGAGATGAGCATCAGGATTTTATGGATGAGCAGAAACGACTAAAGAAGCTTCGTGGAAAGGAGAAACCAAAGAAAGGAGAAGGGAAAAGAGCATCAAAAAGGAAATAGTGTTGGTCCCTCAAGAGGGAGAATTTCCTCCTCAGTGGCAGAGAGAAGAAAGTGCATTTATTGTCTTTCCACATATTGGAGGAATGTC
Source organism: Macaca fascicularis (assembly GCF_037993035.2). Lineage (NCBI taxonomy): Eukaryota > Metazoa > Chordata > Mammalia > Primates > Cercopithecidae > Macaca > Macaca fascicularis. The sequence continues at coordinate 182,673,267 of NC_088377.1, read as the reverse complement.
ATCTTCCTGAATGAAGGTTATTTGGAGGAACACAGTCATCTCCTTGTTGAAATCTAATCCGGTTACATTGTGGCTGATTTCTTGAACACATTCTAACTGTGCACAATTATTTTGGCCTTGGCCATGTAATGTGAGGTTTACCTGATTCTCTAATGAAATAAATACCTAAGTTATTGTTTGACGATTTGTTTGGGGTAGGGTGGGATGGTGGGGAAATGGAGGGGAAACCTCATTAAGTGAGCGTCCTATAGTGTCCTCATTTCTCCCTTTTTGCTTACTCACTCACCCAGCCCTAAACTTCTTTCATCTTGGGCCCTTCAGCCACTGTCTCCACCACCAAGCTCACAAACTTTCTTTGTGTCTTCACCTACTCCTTTGAGAAATCTATTAAGATGAATTTGTAGGGTATCTTTTAAAAGGAAGTATTGAATACCTGCTCTATACAAGATATTGGGGCCCTGGTAATACAAGTGGTTAGCAAATATTCCCTACCTCATGTAAGTTTCAGTCTTGTGGGAGGGACTAATATTACATAATTACATACAATTGTATTACATGCTACAAAGGAAAAAGTCAGACTTCTGTAAGAGCATAGATGGATGGATGGATGAATGCAGAGAGAGATAGCCAGAAGCCCAAACCACGTTAGGGAATTTAAATAAAGCTTCCCTAAAGAAATGATGTTTAAGCCGGGCATGGTGGCTCACGCCTATAATCCTAACTCTTTGGGAGGCCGAAGTGGGTGAATCACGAGGTCAAGATTGAGACCATTTTGGCCAACATGGTGAAACCCCGCCTACTAAAAATACAAAAATTAGCTGGGCGTCGTGGCATGCACCTGTAATCTCAGCTACTCGGGAGGCTGAGGCAAGAGAATCGCTTGAATCCGGGAGGCAGAGGTAGCAGTGAGTTGAGAACGCCACTGCACTCCAACCTGGCAACAGAGCAAGACTCCGTCTCAAAAAAAAAAAAAAAAAAAGTATTTAAGCTGAACCTTGAAGGATAAATAAGAGGTCGCCAAAAGGAAAATGGTGAGAAAGGTGTTTGAGGCAGAGAGTACCATTTGCAAAGCCCTAGGTATGAAGAAATTGTCTGTCCAAGGAATAATGATTTGTTCATGATTGGCCATAAGAAAACAGAGGCCAGATCATGAAGGGCTTTGCAGATTCTGTGGAAAAGCTTGAACATAACTAGAAGTTCTATGAGAGATGATTGTTGTATAGATTTGAGTAGCTCGCTGCTGGTTTTATTGTATTCTACCAATGAGTTTCCAAAGAAATTGTGAAGGCTTGGCCAGGCACGGTGGCTCAGGCCTGTAATCCCAGCACTTTGGGAGGCTGAGGCAGGTGGATCACGAGGTCAGGAGATCAAGACCATTCTGGCTAACACAGTGAAACCCCATCTCTACTAGAAAATACAAAAAATTAGCCGGGTGTGGTGGCAGGCACCTGTAGCCCCAGCTACTCAGGAGGCTGAGGCAGGAGAATGGCATGAACCCTGGAGGCAGAGCTTGCAGTAAGCCGAGATCGTGCCACTGCACTCCAGCCTGGGCGATAAAGCAAGACTCTATCTCAAAAAAAAAAAAAAATTGTGAAGGTTTCTCTGATTTTTTTTTTCCCAAGAGTTGTTCTGAATCTTTAGCATGTCCGGTAAAAACATAAAATTAATGATCTTAACCATATGTAAGTGTACAATAGTGTCAATATTCAAATTATGTATTATTCAAAAAATATTCAAAATATAAAAGTATTTTAGTGCAATAGTATTTATTGGAGTATGTGTAGCAGCTACTCCAGCCGTTAGAGTAGAGTGTAATGCAGTTTTCTTTCTCTGTAACACTGAATGATTCCTGAAGTAGAAAGAATCCCAGTACATATGTTTAAATGAATGCTACTTTTAAAGATACCTAATCCAGATGGTATGGCTAGGGCCTATTTTATAGCCTGTTTAAAAAAAAAAAAAAAAAAAAACTAAAATTGGGTGGTTTGTATGTATGTGATAGAAGTGAATTCCAGCAGGAGAATTCATTCATTTAGAACTTTTTTTTTTTTTTGAGACGGAGTCTCGCTCTGTCTCCCAGGCTGGAGTGCAGTGGCGCCATCTCAGCTCACTGCAAGCTCCGCCTCCCAGGTTCACGCCATTCTCCTGCCTCAGCCTCCCAAGTAGCTGGGACTACAGGCGCCCACCACCACGCCCGGCTAATTTTTTGTATTTTTAGTAGAGACAGTGTTTCACTGTGTTAGCCAGGATGGTCTCAATCTCTTGACCTCCTGATCCGCCCGCCTCAGACTCCCAAAATGCTGGGATTACAGGCATGAGCCACCACGCCTGGCCCATTTAGAACTTTTGACTGAGCACCTGCCATGTGCCTGACACATGATAGTTGTAGAGGATACACAGACAAATAGACTTAGTCCCTAAGATTGTGTGAATGAGCATGTGTGTATTACAAAGTATTGGCAAGATCTCAGAAACGTGCTTAGAAAAGTGCAGATGCACTGTTATTCTTGGCCAATGCAGCTGAGCCAGGTGTAGGTGGATGATTACCCCAGGATGTTGGGCTGAGAAACAGGCTCTCAGCCTGAACCCAGTGTAGCTAAGTAGATGTTTGAATTATGTGATCTCCAGCTTTTGGAAAAGATCTGAATGTAAGAGGAACTTAACAGAATTAGCATGATATTTTAAAGACAGTAACTGCATTACACTCTAACCGCAGACCTGAGTCAGAAAACAAGTAAAGAATCAATGTATTGGTTTGCCAATGGAAGAGCTTCAGTGAGATCTCAGACCCTGACCCTGCAGTGAGCCTTGGCAATGGTTGACAGGGAAGTTTGTAGATAACACAGCAGTAGATTAGTGTGCCACTGCTCCAGGCTGAAAATCAGAAATGAAAGCTAAAACATATTTGTACATAAGCTATACCTTCAATTGATAGAGCAAGCTGTGTGACTCAAAACAGCCTGTACAGAAGTACGATGGACCAGCTGGATCATATTAATAGAAGATAAGGAAAAGTTAACCCTTGACACCAGGGAAGTCAACAAATTTCAGGACAACAGTGACCAATGGTTAAGAGGATGACTAAGGCCAGGCGCAGTGGCTCACGCCTGTAATCCCAGCACTTTGGGAGGCCGAGGCAGGCGGATCACGAGGTCAGTAGATCAAGACCACGGTGAAACCCCATGTCTACTAAAAATACAAAAAATTAGCCGGGCGTGGTGGCGGGTGCCTGTAGTCCCAGCTACTCGGGAGACTGAGGCAGGAGAATGGCATGAACCCGGGAGGCGGAGCTTGCAGTGAGCCGATATCGCGCCACTGCACTCCAGCCTGGGCAACGGAGCAAGACTCCATCTCAAAAAAAAAAAAAAAAGATGTTGACTAAGTGTAATCAGAAAAAAATCTTTAACTCCAAGTTTAGACTAGCCAGTTTGTTTAATTGGATTTCTCTGGTCAAAACCTAACTATTGGTGCTTTCTAACGTGTGGGGATCACTGTGCATAGACCATTTTGCTCTCGATTTCAGCATAACATAGTAAAAAGACTGGGTTTTAGATTCAAAAATCACAGGTTTGTGATATAGTGTACTTACTGGTTATGTGACCTTACGTCAGTTACCTTCTCCTTCTCTATAAAATCATAATACTTCACTGGATTAATGAAATAAGATATCTGTGAAAAGGACTCTGTAAATTATAAAATGTTAAAAACTTTTATATATAGCACATTGTGTGACTAGTAAGTACTGCTGTGTCTTACTAGCACAATTTTCTGTGGCAGCGTTGACACATATCTCCTAAAAATACAAAGTTCTCCACATTTACAAGCAGCATGATAGGTTCAGGAAGAGGAGGTAGATGACAGGTAACATCTTATTATTTATGTAATTATGGGCTCCAGAAGTTTATTTTTTTAAGCACCATGTATGTGTGTGTTTCAAGATAAACATAAGGCATCATATATTTAAACATATATAACCATAATGTTTGTATTTATAAATCATCTTCTAAGAAAGAATAAATCAAAATTTGAAATTCTGCCTGCTTCACCCCGTCTCTCTTTACTCACACATTTCTCCCAAAGATCCTGTGTGCCTAATTTTAGAGATTTAAAGCAGGGAACAAACTTCAGGAGCAATAAATAGGGGGAAACATCTGTTATCCTGCCAACCCTGTCTTCGTGGCTTTCCTTAAGTACTCAAGAAAAGTTCAGAAGAAAGCATTTCTTAGAAGAAAAAAAAAGAGAGAGAGAGAATCAGCAAAACAAACAGTATTACATTCAAGGAGACAGATAAAACAGAGAGACTGTCCAGCCCTGGATATTAAGATAACTGGGAAAACAGTAAAACATTTATGCTGAACTTAAAACAGTGAAATGTTTTTTAAATGCCATAAAAGCAGCAAAATGGAGAGAAGCATTGTAAAACTAGCGAGATGCAATTTTGTAACAATTGGAGATGTGGCAATATTACAGGTTCACATTAAAGTAGAAACTAGAGTTAAACCAATGTAGATTCTAAGACCTTTTTCATTCTACTTAAGGAAATATGTGTTTTCTGAAAGGATGGATTCATTTATGGAGAACTTTCTGTGTCCCTGTCGCAGAAGACTGAGCTCCACCTAGCCTTGTCTCAGTAAGACAATCTAAATGGTGCTCAGTGCAGAATCATTTTCCCGATAGAGCCACAAACAATTGGCCCGTTGAGTTTAGAATAAAAACTATTCTAAACAGAAATGGAAAGTCTAAGGATACAGATTAATCTAAAAAGAGCTCCAGTCTGAGAATATCTGTGAGAAATAGCCAGTGGGTTAAGCACCAAACAAGTTAATATTTAATAAGAGGGTTAGAGATAAAAGAGGTCCATGTTCACATCATCAGGAATGACTTCCCAAGCAGGAAAGCAATAAATGCAGATAAGGCCAGCTTTTCTGGAGTGTTGAATACATTGTGCTTTGTAGGCTATATCTTATTTGACCCCCCCCATATGATAAGTATCCCCATTTTGCACATAAGGAGACCAATGACCAAGATCACCCAGCTATAAATGTCTAAAGTTTTAAATTCAAACTGCTGACTCTAGAGCATGTACCTTCTTTTATTTCTATTCTCCATCCCTGGTAGGTGACAAACCCTGCACCTTTCATCACACTCTTAATGTAGGATTTTCACAAGCAGAGAGAAAGGGTTGAAGCAAATGGCATGAACAAAGACCCACAAGCAACCATAAAAACTCTGCTTAGTGATAGCTGTAGTGCATGGCCTCGCAACCTCAGCGTCATAACCTGAATAAACCAACACTGAGCCCTCAAAGTCCCACTGTCTTTTCATGACCTCGTGATGTAGCTCTAATCTCTCTGAGTATTATTATACCCGTAACTATCATTTGTCAAGTGCTTCACCATTTGCTAGACACTGCTTCACTTTTTTTTTTTTTTTTTTTTTTTTTTTTTGAGACAGTGTCTTGCTCTGTTGCCGAGGCTGGAGTGCAGTGGCACAATCTTGGCTCACTGCAACAACCACCTCCCAGGTTCAAGAGATTTTCCTGTCTCAGCCTCCCAAGTAGCTGGGACTACAGGCGTGCGCTATCACACCCAGCTAGTTTTCTGGTGTTTGTTTGTTTGTTTGTTTGAGACAGAGTCTCGCTCTGTCTCCCAGGCTGGAGTGCAGTGGTGCAATCTCGGCTCACTGCAAGCTCTGCCTTCCAGGTTCACGCTATTCTCCTGCCTCAGGCTCCGGAGTAGCTGGGACTACAGGCGCCCACCACCACGCCCGGCTAATTTTTTTGTGTGTTTTTAGTAGAGATGGGGTTTTGCCATGTTGGCCAGGCTGGTCTCTAACTCCTGACCTCAAGTGATCCACCTGCCTCGGCCTCCCAAAGCACTGGGATTACAAGCGTGGGCCACCAGCCTGCTTCATTCTTACTGTAAATTACATCACTTAATTCCTACAACAGCCCTAAGAGGTAAGTATTATTTTCCCCCATTTTATACACAAACAAGTTTAGAGCTGTGGTTCTCAACTCTGGTTATGCATTAGACTCAAGATTCCTGTCACTGGTCCCCTTCCAGACCAATCAGAATAGGGGTGGATAGAGAAAAGCTCCTTAGGTGGCTCTACTGTGCAGCCAAGGTTAAGAAATATGGTTTAACACAGTATTTCTCAAACTTAAGTATTCATCAGTATCATCTTGAGGGTTTGTTCAACGTAAATGGCTAAGCCCCACTTCCAGTTTCTTATTCAATAGGTCTCCAACAGGGCCCAAGAATTTGTATTTGTAATAGGTTCCCAGGTGTGGCTGATGATGCTGGTCTGGCGATCACACTTTGAGAACTATGGTTTAAAGTAACTTGGCCAAAGTCCCCCAGCTGGTAGATTCCTGTGGCCCCCTAGCTCGCTAGTGGAATTCCATAGCCATCCTGGAGCCTTTGCCTAACCCTAAAGGAGCACATCTTTAGAACCTGACAGCAAAACAAGCAACAAAAAACAAAACAAGATGTAACACATAAGGAGAAAGTTTTAGTTAACATGCCCAAGTAAAGACGTCATTTGGACCGTGGGGCAGGGCACCCACCAGGGCTTCCAGCTGTGTGTGAAGGGTGCCTGTCAGGGACATGACAAGCAGGCTGAGATCTGATTCAGCAACATCACAGCCAAAACTGCTGCTGATGCTATTAAAACCAGCCTTGGACCAAAAGGAATGGGAAAAAAAATTCAAGGTGGAAAAGGCAATGTGACCACTACAAATGATGGTGCCACCATTCTGAAACAAATACAAGTGTCACATCCAGCAGCAGAATGCTGGGGGAGCTAAGATACAGAAGCAGGAGATGGTACCACATCAGTAGGCACTATTGCTGGCTCTCTCATGGGTTCCTGGGCCGAGCTTCTTCAGAAAGGGATTCATCCAACCATCACTTCCAAGTCATCCCAGAAGTCTTTGGAAAAGGGTATTGAGATCTTAAGTAACGTATCTCAACCTGTGGAACTGAATGACAGAGAAACTTTGTTAAATAGTGCCACGAGTTCTTTGAACTCACAGGATGTCTTTCAGTATTCAAGATCTGCTTTCTCCGACAAGTGTAAATGCAGTGATGAAAGTGACCCAGCCACAGGTACTACTGTAAATCTTAGAGATATTAACATACAGTCATGTGCCATGTAACAGTATTTCAGTCAACAGCAGACTGCATATATGACAGTGGTTATAATGCCATGTATTTGCTATACCTTTTCAATGTTTAGATATGTAGTATTCAATACAGTAACATGCTGTACATGTTTATAGCCTACCAAGCAATAGGCTATACTATGTAACCTAAGTGTGTAGTAGGCTATACCACCTAGGTTTGTGTAAGTATACTCTATGATGTTTGCACAACAAAATGACCTAACAATGCCATTCTCAGATTATACCCCATTGTTAAGCAATACATGACTGCAGTTAAGAAACTTGGTGGAAAAATTAATGACTGTGAGTTGGTGGAAGGTCTTATTCTCACCCAGAAAGGGGTAAATTCTGGCATAACCCAATTTGAAAAGGCTAAGATTGGGCACATTCAGTTTTGCTTATCTGCTCCCAACAGATACGGAAATCAAGTAGCAGTTTCTGACAATGTTCAGATGGACTAAATGCTATGAGAGAGACAGCGTATATTTTAAGTTTAGTGTAGCAAACTTTTACAAATGGGTTATAATGTCCTCCTCATACAGGACACTTTAGAGATGCTTCTAGTGATCTTCCATGCCATTTCCTGAACAAAATTATTATGTTGGTTAAGAATATTGAAAAAGAAGATGTTGAATTCATTTGTAAGACAATTGGAACCAAGCCAGTTGCTCATACTGACCAAGTCACGCTGACATGCTGGGTTTTGCTGAGTTAGCTGAGGTCAGTTTAAATGGTTCTGGAAAACTGCTCAAGATTACAGGCTGTATAAGTGCTGGAAAAACAGTTAAAGTTGTCATAGGACTGAAGAATTGAGCCCTCCATTCATGATGTGCTATGTGTTATTTGCTCTTTGGTGAAGAGAGCTCTTACTGCAGGAAGTGGTGCTCCAATAGAATTGGCCCTATGGTTAACTGAATGTTTGTGAACATCGAGTGGTATGGAATTTTCCTGTGTTCATATTTTGCAGATGCTATGGAAGTCATTCCAACTACACTAGCTGAAAATGCTGGCATTGAATCTCATTTCTACAGTAACAGAACTAAGAAATCAACATGCCTAAAAAGAAAAAAATTGCAGGCATTAATATCAAAAGGGTGGTATTTCCATTTTGGAGGAACTGGTTGATTGCCCAACTTTTGTGATTTCATTTATTGCTCTGACCCTAGCAAATGAAACTGTCCAGAGAATTCTGAAAATTGATGCTGCGGTAAACGCTCAGTAATCTGGATAATACTGACTGGCTTACACTCTTATAGCTACTAGTAGTGTGGCTGAAGTGGAAGATCACCTTAGTGCTCTTTATTATTTGGAAGATTATTTCCTCTGTGAATTCCTGGGCTTGGTCTCCCAATTGGCATTTGCTTGAAATTGTATTGATACAATTTAGTGAACACATTAAATATTTGGTTTCCCAAAAAGGTAATTATTCATATTTAATTTATGTAATTTATTTTATAATTTTTATCAAAATTTTAATGGACATTTTTGGAGTGCAGTTGGAAAAACAATCCATTTGGAAAAATAAATAGGAGAGAACACAAGAGAAATTCTAAAATGCAAGAATAATGTGGGGACCCATATGAGATGTTGAAAATTATGTAATTAAAATTGATTTTTAAAAATCAGACCACTGACATTGGTGGTCTTAGGTATTTGTACACTCATGTCTATAGTGACATTATTTAGACAAATAGTCTGCGTCTGAACACAGAAGTGCATACAAAGAGGTAGTCATTGTTGTTGCACCTCCTATTCTTGCAAGCCCCTCTGCCTTTAGCTGAAGTGACTTCAGGAGATTTAAAGGGTAAGGGCCCTCTTTTCTCTTCCATTTTTCTTGTTTTACCCCTTTGGGAGCCAGGCATTTTGTCACTACAAAAAAATGCAAAAGTTAGCTGGAGATGGTGGCATATGCCTGTGCCTTTAGTCCCAACTACTCAGGAGGCTGAAGCAGGAGGATCAATTGAGCCCAGGAGGTTAAGGCTGCAGTGACCCATGTTCATGCCACTGCACTCCAACCTGAGCAATGGAAAAAAAAAATACACACACACACACACACACACACACACAGAAATGAGAAAGGAATATAAACATTTCTCTCCAAAAACAAAAAAACAACTAAACACAAAAGACAGTAATGTAAAAATTAAAGAAAATGAGGAACTAAAAAGCCATAATGTAGAAAACATAGCAAAATAACAGAAGTCCCTTCTTATCAGTAATTACTTTAAATATAAATGGATTAAAATCTCTAATCAAAAGACAGAGATTAAAAGAATGGATAAAAAGACATGATCCAATTATATGCTGTCCACAGAGACTCATTTTAGATCCAACAATACCAATAGAATGAAAGTGAGAAAATGGAAAACGATATTCCATGAAAATATTAACCAAAAGAGGATGTCTCTATTGCCTAGAGCCTGACTCAGTTGGAATCACTAAATTTTTATTGAATGAATGAAAGAAATATCCAAACTCACCTGGATTGAAGAATCAATGAGGTACATTTTCTCATTATATTTCAAGATAAAGTAAGAATAAAAGGAAAGAGAAAGAAAGAGAGAGAAGGATGGAGGGAAGAATAAAGACAAAGATAGATGAATGATAATCCATTTGAATTGACAATGTGATTTAGTAGAACTGAAAAAATTGGTGGCAGTGTGTTTACTTTAAACTTACCGAAAAAATATCTGTATACTTAGCTGTTAGTAATATCCATGTTTTTTTACTCCAAAATACAAGTTGTAGACCTTGTTTTCTAAATACTATTCTCCAACAAAAGAAATTGTGGCTCCTTGAAAAAATAGTGGATTCCAGAGCTAGGAGAGGTAAGACAGAAATTATGCTAAAAAGTAACGAAGTGCCCCCCCACAAAAAAAAAGATGGGAATCTTGCTGAAAGGGCATGAGAGCCAAACTGAAAGAGCCCCCTATGGCCAAGGCTGAAACAATTTGAGCAACAAAATAAATAAGAATAGTACTGGATTAAGCATAGTACTATATTATGATAGTACTAGATTAAAACCCAATGGTTAAATAAAAATCTTTGAGTCCATACCATATAAATAAATTGAGGAGAAAGTACAACTTTACTTTACAGAATAATTCCAGTTGTAAAATGTAAGGAATAAGGAAATAGAAAATCATGATTAGAATATCACAGTAATAATAACTACAAGCAGTATCCACTGATGGACGCTAAAATTGATGGGCAAAAGTTTAAGGAGAAGCAGGATACTTGTACAGTCTCAAAGTATCTCTCCCCAAAAAAAATATTATTTACAAAGAGAAAAGTAATAACTTTATGGTGGAAAAAAAAAGTTTCTTAGTTTTGGTAATTGTACTTTGGTTATAAGATGTTAACATTAAGGGAAGTTGGGTGAAGAATATACAGGAATTCTCTATACCATTTTTGCAACTTTTCTGTAAGTCTAAAATTTTCTTCAAAAATGTTTAAACTATATTTTCAAAAAGCTTTTTTGGCTGGGCACAGTGGTTCATGCCTGTAATCCCAGCATTTTGAGAGGCCAAGGTGGGTGGATCACCTGAGGTCAGGAGTTCGAGACCAGCCTGGCCAACACGATGAGATCCCGTCTGTACTAAAAACACAAAAATTAGCTGAACGTGGTGGCACACGCCTGTAGTCCTAGCTACTTGGGAGGCTGAGGCAGGAGAATCACTTGAACCCAGGTGGCAGAGGTTGCAGTGAGCCAAAAACGTGCCATTACACTACAGCCTGGGCAATAAAGTGAGACTCTATCTCAAAAAAAAAAAGTTGTTTTTTTTTTTAATATCTTAAAAAAAAAAATGACACAGGGTCTTACTGTATCATCCAGACCCAAGGGCAGTGGTGCAATCATGGGTCTTACTGTATCAACCAGACCCAAGGGCAGTGGTGCAATCATGGTTCATCGAAGCCTCAACTTCCCGGGCTCAAGCAATCCTCCCACCTCAGCCTCTCAAGTACCTGGCACTACAGGTACATGCCACCACACCCAGCAAATTATTTTACTATTTGTGGAGACAGGGTCTCATTATATTGCCCAGGTTGGTATTTAAGACTATTTTAAGACAAACACAGGCCAAACACAGTGGCTCACGCCTGTTATCCCAATACTTTGGGAGGCCAAGGTGGGAGGATCACTTGAGCCCATGAATTGGAGACCAGCCTGGGAAACAAAGTGAGACCCCGTCTCCACAAGAAAATTAAAAATTAGTTGGGCATGTTAGTGTGTACCTGTGATTCCAGCTACTCAGGAGACTGAGCCTGGGAGGTTGAGGCTGCAGTGAGCTGCATTTGGGCCACCGTACTCTAGCCTGGGCAACAGAGACCCTGTCTCAAAAACTTTTTTTAAAAATGAATTTAAGAGTTCATGTATAGAATGCTGTCAGTTATAAAAAGAAAAATGCAAATGAACAAAAAGACTGGAGGAACTATGCCCAAATATTAACATTTGTTGCTTATGAGAGATGAGACTATGGTTGGTTTTCTTTTCTACACTTTCTGAATTTTCTGTCACGAATACTTACCATTTCATAATTAGATGTAAAAAAAGCAAAACGTTAAAGAGCTAAAGGAGGGTGGGGTGTGGTGGCTTATGCCTGTAATCCTAGCACTTTGGGAGGCCAAGGCAGGTGGGTTACTTGAGCTCAGGAGTTCAAGACCAGCCTGGGCAACATGGTAAAAACCCGTCTCTAGAAAAAATACAAACATTAGCTGGGTGTGGTGGCGCACGCCTATAGTTTCATCTACTTGTGGGGGCTGAGGCAGGAGGATTGCTTAAACCGGGGAGGTCAAAGCTGCAGTGGGCCAAGATCACACCACTGCACTCCAGCCTAGGGGACAAGGTGAGATGCTTATTCAAGAAAAAAGATAAGGCCATGCATGGTGGCTCATGCCTGTAATCCCAGCACTTTGTGAGGCCAAGGCAAGAAGATCTCTTGAGTCCAGGAATTTGAGACCAGCCTGGGCAACATAGGGAGACCCTGTCATTACAGAACAAACAAACAAATTATTCAGGCATAGTAGTACACACCTGTGATTTCAGCTATTCAAGAGGCTGAGACGGGAGAATTACTTGAGCCTGGGAGGTCGAAGCTGCACTCCAGCCTGGGTGATAGAGCAAGACCTTGTCTCAAAAAAAAAAAAAAAAAAAAAAAGGCTGAAGAAAAAGCAAGAGGGACAAAAACGGGAAGAGAGAACATTCCAGGGTGAGGACATAACATGAGGACACAAATGTGGCATTGGAAGATGGCATGGTCCTAAAAAGAATAAGATGTTGGCTATAGTTAGAGCAAAAGTGGCATTTGGGGGGAGATTTGAAAGAGAGAGAGAGAGAGATCAGGCTGGTGAGATAGGGCCCTGTGGGCCACTGTGAATTTAGGCTTTGCCCTCAGATAATGGGGAACTGTTAAAGGGACACAGCAGGGTGATGATGTCAGATCCATAGTTTAGAGTTCCCTCAGGCAGCCAAACGGAGGGTAGACTGGAAGAGACTAAAAAAGGTGGAAGGAGGTGAGTCAGAAGAGCACCAGGGTGGTCCATATGACAAATAAGGAGAAATTGATTTGAGCAGGGACAGTGGGAATGGTGAAAAAGATCCTTTTAGTTTGGACCCAGGACCAGGAAGACCAGAAAGAGCTATAAGTGCTCCCCCGCCAGTCAGTTTCATTTATATTTCCAGGGAAAATGGCCCACATCAGACTCCTAGAAGGTTGGTGCCCTCAGGATTTTAGAGATAATCCCAGAGCCAGATAAATGGCCAGCCAGACCAGGGCAACAAGTCTGATGGGCGATGTAGGGGCTGGGTCACTCTGGGTCTCCAACCACAACTTGACAGGTCAGCTGGGGAACAGTGGAGCAGAACCCAGGAGGAGCCAGGCCCTCGGGCAGAGTGTAAATCCCACACAGGGATGCAGGAACCCAGAGGCAGAGTGATCCCTGAGAGATAAGAGGTCCACCTTTGCCAGCAAGGGGCTGGAGCTCTCGGTAAACAAGCAGCTCTGCTGCTATGAGGCAAATGGCCCTGGGTGCTCTCTGTAGCTGCTTCACAGGCAGTTCAATTCCGGATGGAGAGGCTGGGCTAAGTAGAAGAGAAAAAAAAAAGGTGACAAAGTCACTACCACATGAAAAATCAAAAGTGGATACATTGAGTTAGACTTAAGGGAAAGTAAAGATTAACTCACACAAATGTGATTATACACAGCCTTTTTAAAATGCCCCTATGATGTAAAAATTGAGGTTTGTCTATTTTGTGTTTTCTCTGCTTTGGGTCTCTTCCCTTCTTTGCCCGTAGCTCCTGGTGGGAGACCAGCAGAGGTAAAAACATGACTTTCTTTCCTAGTGTCACAAGACCTACATTGGTTTTTTTTTTTGTTTTTTTTTTTTTGAGTCTTTTTTTTGTTTTGTTTTGTTTTGTTTTGTTTTTTTGTTTTTTGAGACGGAGTCTGGCTCTGTCGCCCAGGCTGGAGTGCAGTGGCGCGATCTCGGCTCATTGCAAGCTCCGCCTCCTGGGTTTACGCCATTCTCCTGCCTCAGCCTCCTGAGTAGCTGGGACTACAGGCGCCCGCCACCGCGCCCGGCTAATTTTTTGTATTTTTAGTAGAGACGGGGTTTTACCGTGGTCTCGATCTCCTGACCTTGTGATCTGCCCGCCTCGGCCTCCCAAAGTGCTGGGATTACAGGCGTGAGCCACCGCGCCCGGCCGGGTCTTTTTGTTTTGTTTTGTTTTCCTCAAGTGCCTTGTCAGTTAGTGTGAATTCACTAAGGCAATTATGCTCACAGGGTGGGCTCAGTCCACCTCCCGAGAATCACCAGGGGCTTCTCTGAGTCAGCAGGCTGGGCTGCAGCCCAGGAATCTGCATTCCCAACAAACTCTTCCAGGTGTTAAATATGCCTCTAAAACACGAGAATCCCTCTTTTAGGAATTCTGGTGAAAGCAAAATTGAAAGAGATAAACTCTGGTTCCAAGTTGCTTATTTACTAAGTCCCAAGATGCAGGCATCCAGATGACCTGGGCTCTTACCTTGTGCTTGGGAATACATCAAAGATGCATTGACTTTGCATTGTGCTGTCCTCATCACCTAGTCTCCTTCAGCCTCTGGTTTTATCATTCTCTCCAACAAGCTCAGACATCTGTCTGGATTATCCTTAGTGAGTCCTTGGTGTTGATGATTGTTTATCCTCCTAATACAATCTAGCACGATCTCTTGTCTCTGCAACAGTCTTTATGTGGGGGATGTTTTGGGATAGAGGTAGTAAGCCCATCCCAATCCCTGGGTGCTAAATTTTAGCCATGTGGTCTGCTTCAGGCTATCTGTGTAGGTTGTAAATTTTATTAGGGAAAGGAAGGCATGACTAGAATGATCCTTCTTGTGAAAAAGAATCACCTAATCTCTCCTCCTCCTTCATTAATCTTAAGAAGTCTCCTATTCCATTTCACAATCAGCATAAATAGCAGGGAAGATGAAAGTGAAGAAAAGCTCAGTGACCTCATTTTGAGATCACAATTTGTCTGTAGCACAACAAGCGGGCCCCGCAGCTCTTCTGCGACTGCAGATAACAGTTTGCCATATTACCAAACCCTCACTGGTGCCAACACCCCAAGGAGGGTAGACAACTGGGCGATGTATGGAAAATAGAAAGGAGAGGAAATTAGTCCAAATCATCTACTGAACTATGACCACCCCAAAATGTTATGGGGGGTTTTTTGTTTGGTTGGTTTTTTTGTTTTTTGTCAAGTGTTCTGCAAAGAACAAGTGCCTATTTCTAAGATTTTTAAAAGTTTTTTTTTTTTAAGAAAAAAAAAGTTATGAATTTAAAACAAACCATTCCAAGTGATGTAGCTATTTTCTCACTAAAAATTCAACACCTGAGAAAGCATCATCAAAAAAAAACTCAAAGTGGCGATTGGGGTCATGTTTTTCTAGTTATTATTATTATTATTATTATTCTGAAGGAGCCCCAACCAATTTAAATCTTGTGAAAATACTACATGCCTGGCTTTCTTCCCACCTCCTTCCACAGTCCCCTCACACTAAGGATTTCACCATTGCCCTGGATGCACAGGAACTAGTCGGGCCTGTCGGGACCTTCCCCTCACCTTTCCTGTAGTGCTTGCTCCCATGTCATCTGGACGAGTGGCCTCCAGGATGAGTCACTCTGTTTACACCTGGGCTGGTTCAGGACAATGCAGAATCTGTTTCTGAAATATCACAGTCTCAAAAAGAGGGCCTTCAGATACTTGCTATAAATGTTCTTATGGCAAAAGACAAATGTGTCATCTCCATCTTGTTTCTAGGTTGCACCAAGTAGCAGGCCTGACTGAAACACACAACAGTTTACAGTGCTTGCAGCCTTTCTGCTCAAAGTGTGGTCTCCAGGCCCCCGGGAGCTTGTTAGAAATGCAGAATGACAGGCTCGCTCCAGGCCTTCTGAATCAGAACCTGAATATTAATGTGCTCCAGATGGTTTGTATACACAGAAAGTGTGAGAAGCACTGGCCTAGGATTTGCATTAACTTTCAGAGTTCTTGGAGGCCACAGGTGTACAAGGAATCCAAAAGCCTTTCTGCCTTCACTCATGCAATTCATTATTCTCTGTGCCTGAAAATGTCTTCCATTTTGTCTTACCAACCTAGAATTCCTACTCACCCTTCAAGGCCCAGGCCAAAGATCGTATCTCCATTGAAATTTTTCTGATACCCTCAGTCAAAACTAATTATTTCTTCTTCTCTGCTCCCTTGACATTTTACATCTATATCCAGTATATGTCAATATTATGCAGCCTTCATATCATAACTACGTGCTCATTTGTCTGTGTCCCACGAAAGTGTGTTATTCAAGGACAGAGAACATCAATGTCCTTGTTCATCTGTGTTTTTTTTTTTTTCTTTTGAGATGGAGTCTCGGTCTGTCGCCCAGGGCCCAGGCTGGAGTGCAGTGGCGCGATCTGGGCTCACTGCAAGCTCCGCCTCCCAGGTTCACGCCATTCTCCTGCCTCAGCCTCCCGAGCAGCTGGGACTACAGACGCCCGCCGCCACGCCTGGCTAATTTTTTTGTATTTTTTAGTAGAGACGGGGTTTCACTGTGTTAGCCAGGATGGTCTCGATCTCCTGACCTCGTGATCCGCCTGTCTCGGCCTCCCAAAGTGCTGGGATTACAGGCTTGAGTCACCGCGCCCAGCCTCATCTGTGTTCTTTAGCACCCAGCCCAGGACTTGGAAGAGAAACTCAATAAATATTACTTGAAAACTATCTTTTCATCTTTCCTTCCACTGTTTTAAAGTCACATAATAACAAACCTTATGCTGCCTAAAGATTTTCACATTTTAACCTGCTATACTTTTAAAATTATTCTATTTTTAATATGCTAATTTACAGCAATAATTCAAAAGCACTTCTGTTGGCCTGGAAACAATCTCTGAGTATATATCTGATTGGGATAACTATTTCTGCCCCCTTTCCCTCACACATACACCCCTTTCACAAAACATGACATATTTATTGCAGATGAAAAGCCAGACTACTGGATAAAACAGATATTTTTTAGGGGGGATTGTGGGTGGAATAATAAAATAAATTATTATATTTATTCATTTATAGTAAGCCTTTCTCAGTACCTCTGATATTTTCTTACGATATATAACCGATATTGCTACATCAATTGTGACTAAAAGATAATAGTAAAGAGAAGGAAGTAAAGTAGAAGGTAAACAGTGATCCGACTGTCGCAATAATTAATAGCTGTCTGCATTCTTAAAATAAACACAACAGAAAACATGTAGGTAATAATGGGCACTTAACAGAATTAGCATAACCCCTCCAGTTAACAATTAACTCTTGGGAGACTGTAATCATGTACCAGCCTGCATGAGATAACACATAATTTACAAGTAATATACAAGGGCAACTCTCCCTTCTCTGTGCTGATAGCAATGCACACATGGCTCATTGCCATTGCTGTGTGCTGGCCAGCAAGCAATGCACAGCTGTAAGTGCTCATGGACCATAAGGGCTCATCCAAATGACCCACAAATTTGACTTAGCATTATTCACACTTGTTGCTAACATATGGTTCTCCCAGTGGTCATTAAGAGAAGCTATTTAGCTGCACTTTGTGCTTTCTACAGTGCAATAGTCCTTGCAATATTTATCAATAGGTTAAATACAAATATTGTTTGACTCAGGAATTCCACATCTATACCACAGAAAATAGAGGCAAATGCACAAAAATATTACTTGCAGTTTTTTGTTTTTCATTTTTTGAAACGGAGTCTCACTCTGTCACCAGGCTGGAGTGCAGTGGCACGATCTCAGCTCACTACAACCTCCACCTTGTGGGTTCAAGCGATTCTCCTGCCTCAGCCTCCCAAGTAGCTTGGACTACAGGCACGCACCAAATACACCCAGTTAATTTTTTTTTTTTTTTTTTTTTTTTTTTTTTGAGACGGAGTCTCGCTCTGTCGCCCAGGCTGGAGTGCAGTGGCGCGATCTCGGCTCACTGCAAGCTCCGCCTCCCGGGTTCACGCCATTCTCCTGCCTCAGCCTCCTGAGTAGCTGGGACTACAGGCGCCCACAACCGCGCCTGGCTAATCTTTTGTATTTTTAGTAGAGACGGGGTTTCACCGTGGTCTCGATCTCCTGACCTTGTGATCCGCTCGCCTCGGCCTCCCAAAGTGCTGGGATTACAGGCGTGAGCCACCGCGCCCGGCCACCCAGTTAATTTTTGTATTTTTAGTAGAGATGGGGTTTCACCATGTTGGCCAGGATGGTCTCAACCTCTTGACCTCATGATCCACCCTCCTTGGCCTCCCAAAGTGCTGGGATTACAGGTGTGAGCCACAACATCTGGCCATTAGTTGCAGTTTTTTATAGAAAAGGAAAGCAATCCACATGTTCATCAATGGGAAAATTAGTATATGAGTTATATTACATCCATGCCCTAGATATGATAGAACTGCATTAGTTATTTAAAAAAAAAAAGAGGTATATGTATTCGTACTGACATGGGAAAGTGTCAGTAATATAGCATTTTACAAATCAAGCAGCAGGCCAGGCATGGTGGCTCACTCCTGTAATCCCAGCACTTTGGGAGGCCAAGGTAGGCAGATCACCTGAAGTCAGGAGTTCAAGACCAGCCTGGCCAACATGAAACCCCATCGCTCTCTACTAAAAATGCAAAAATCAGCCAGGTGTGGTGGCAGGCACCTGTAATCCCAGCTACTCAGGAGGCTGAGGGAGGAGAATTGCTTGAACTCCGGGAGGCAGAGGTTGCAGTGAGCTGAGATTGCACCACTGCGCTCCAGCCTGGGCGGCAGAGTGGGACTCCATCTCAAAGAAAGAAAAGAAGCAGAATATTCTATTGTATAGTTGAGTATGAACCTACTAGCAATTGTACAGGAACAAACATGGAGACACATACGTATACATGTATTTGTATATGCATAGCAAAAATTTAGAAAGCTACTCACCAAATTATTCATTATGATAATATTTGAGGAAATAGTGAAAGAAGAATAAGAAATCACTTTGAAATCCCTTACCCTTTTTTAAAGAGATACACTTCATATATTGTTTAAATTTTGTTAAATTTTTATTTTGACAAAATTTCAGATTTATACTAAGTTACGAAAATACTATGATGAGGCCAGCTGCAGTGGCTCATGCCTGTAGTCCCAACACTTTGGAAGGCTGACACGGGCAGATCACGAGGTCAGGACTTTGAGACTAGCCTGGCCAACATGGTGAAACTCTGTCTCTGCTAAAAATACAAAAATTATCCAGGCGTGGTGGCAGGCGCCTGTAATCCCAGCTACTCAGGAGGCTGAGGCAGGAGAATTGCTTGAACCTGGGAGGCAGAGGTTGCAGTGAGCCAAGATCGCGCCACTGCACTCCAGCCTGGGTGACAGAGGGAGACTCTGTCTTGGGGGGAAAAAAAATAGTACAAGGAATTACTTTGTAACCTCTACCTAGATTCCCCAAAAGTTAACATCTGTAATATTTGTAATAGATGTTTTATCTTTCCCTCTGTTTTTTTCCCCTCTGTAATCTCTGCATGCGTGCGTGCGTGTGTGCGTGCGTGCGTGCGTGCGTGTGTATGTGTGTGAATTTCAAAAACTGTTTGAGGGTAAGTTGCAGATGTGATTCCCCTTATTTCTAAATACTTCACCATGTATTCTCTAAACACATTCTGTTACATAACCATAGCATAATACTAAAATCAGGATAATTAAGACATTAACACTGATAAAACATTATTAGCTAATCTATAGACCATATTTAAATTTCACCAATGGCCCCAATAATGACTTTTATAGAAAAAGAAAATCCCAGGTAGTGAATCGAATGTAGTTGTCAGGTTTCTTTAGTCTTCTCTAATTACAAACAGTTTCTTACTTAGTCTTTCCTTGTTTTTCATGACCTTGATATTTCTGATGAATACAGTCCAGATATTTTGTGTCCCTCAATTTGGGTTTGTCTGATATTTCTTCATGACTCAAGTCAAGTTACCATTTTTGGCAACAAATTCACAGAACTGTTGTTGTGTTCTCAATGCTTCATGTCAGGAGGCACATGATATCCCATTACAACTGATGTTAAACTTTCAACACTATTGACTGGAAGGTGGCATGCACCTGTAATCCCAGCTACTCAAAGGCTGATGCAGGAGGATTCTTTGAGCCCAAGAGTTACAGACCAGCTTAGGCAACATAGCAAGACCCCTGCCTCATTAAAAAAATAAATAAAATAAAATACTTTGAACGCTGGTTAAAGTGATGTCTGCCAAGTTTCTTTAGTGTTAATTTGCTACTTTTCCCTTTGAAATGGTGATTTTCTGATTCCATCATTCCTTCTACATTAATTAGTTGGAATTTTACCATCAAGGAAAGTTTTCCCTTTTTCCCATTCATCCATTCTTTCATTCATTCACATCAATATGGATTCTTTATCCTCATTATTTACTTTGATGCAGAATGATTTACTGCGATGCAGAATCCATATTGCTATGGATTCTTTATCCTCATCATTTATTTAGATACACAAATTGCCCCAGATTTGGCCAGTGGGGGACCCAGTGGAGCTGGCTCCCACATCCTTTAGACGCGTTCCCTCTGTCTTTGAGCACTTCCTTACTTTCTGACACGAAGATGCTCTACACCAGCGGTCCTCAACCTTTTTGGCACCAGGGACCGGTTTCATGGAAGACAATTTTTCTGTGGACCCAGGGGTGAAGGATGGTTTCAGAATGATTCGAGTGCATTACATTTATTGTGCACTCCAACCTTTTGGGCACCAGGGACCGGTTTTTGGTCCTCAACCTTTTTGGCACTGGGGACTTGTTTCACGGGAGACAATTTTTCCACAGACCCAGGGGGTTGGAGGATGGTTTCAGAATGATTCAAGTGCATTACACTTATTGTGTACTTTATTTTTATTTTTATTACATTGTAATAATCAGGCCTCAGATTCTCATAAAGAGCACGCAACCTAGATCCCTTGCACAGTACCAGTCCATGGTCTGGAGGTTGGAACCCCTGCTCTACACTCATTTTGTACTCTCACAGCCCCAACCTTGCAGTCAGCCATTTCTCCAAGGATATTTGGTTCTCTTTAATGTAGAATGGCATTTGGAAGTTAATTGCTACTGGCTTTCACTGTTTTTAGGCCTTCTTTTTTTTTTCTTTTTTGAGACAGAGTCTTGCTCTGTCCCAGGCTGGAGGGTAGCGGCATGATCTTGGCTCACTGCAACCTCCACCTCGTGGGTTCAAGCTATTCTCCAGCCGCAGCCTCCCGAGTAAACATGGTTTCTCCATGTTGGCCAGGCTGGTCTTGAACTCCTCATCCGCCCACCTTGGCCTCCCAAAGTGCTGGGATTACAGCTGTGAGCCACCGCGCCGGGCCTTTTTTTTTTTTTTTTTTTTTTTTTTTTTTTGGTAGGGGGATGGAGTCTCGCTCTGTCACCAGGCTGGTATCCAGTGGCGCAATCTCGGCTCACTGCAACCTCGGCCTCCCAGGTTCAAGCGATTCTTGTGCCTCAGCCTGCCAAGTAGCTGGGATTACAGGTGCACATCACCATGCCCAGCTAATTTTTGTATTTTTAGTAGAAACAGTGTTTCCCCATGTTGGCCAGGCTGGTCTTGAACTCGTAACCTCAAGAGATCTGCCACCTCGGCCTCCTAAAGTGCTGGAATTACAGGCATGAACCATCATACCCGGACTGCTTTTAGGCCTTCTTAACAGGGTTAGGAAATACATACACAAATGCATACATATGTCCCCCCACCACACACACACACACACACACACACACATTTAAATTTATTTCTATACCATATTTATGTAAATATGTAAAAAAAAAAAAAAGAACCATAAATTCATACCCATACCTTCGATTCTAATCCAATACCACTGGTTCACATTAGCCTTCCACTTTCCCTATTGATAACTAATATTTTTGACACTGGAACACATGACTCCCATTAATCACAATGTATTTACTTTGTTGCTGAATCTTAGGATACACAAAAAGTAGCTTTAGAGTTGTTTAAAACATTGTTATGAGGTACATATTGTATCAAGGTTTTTTATAAACAAAGAAAACAGAATGTATGACATTTGTAATTTGAAAATCAATTTAAAAACAATGAATAACTTAAATCTGTTTCTGGAAGTATTGATTGGTACATGTCCTTCTTTCTTTGAGCATTTCCTTACTTTCTGATACAAGGCAATTAGATAACGAACTTTAAATATGTGAAGTTCACTTGATCCTCGATTTTACTTCTCAGAATTTAGCCCAAGAGTAGAATGATATATGTTTACAAAAATTTAGCCACAAAAATGACCATCACATTATTATTTATAATAACAATAACTTTGAAACTACCTAAGTACTCAAAAATGAGTACTTTGTTAAGTAAATTTTCTTCAAGTAATGGACAACAAAGAAGTGGTAGGCCGGCGCGGTGGCTCAAGCCTGTAATCCCAGCACTTTGGGAGGCCGAGGCGGGTGGATCACGAGGTCAGGAGATCGAGACTATCCTGGCTAACATGGTGAAACCCCGTCTCTACTAAAAATACAAAAAACTAGCCGGGCGTGATGGCGGGCGCCTGTAGTCTCAGCTACTTGGGAGGCTGAGGCGGGAGAATGGCGTGAACCTGGGAGGCGGAGCTTGCAGTGAGCCGAGATCACGCCACTGCACTCCAGCCTGGGAGACATAGCGAGACTCCGTCTCAAAAAAAAAAAAAAAAAAAAAAAAAGAAGTGGTAGAGTATAGCAGTTAAGAGCAGATTTTAAATCCAAGCAGACTAGATTTGAATCCTACCTCTACTAATTATGACATTGGGTAATTTACTCATCTTCTGTGTGCTTCAGTTACCTTGTGTGTAACATGAAGCTGATAATAGTACCTTCCTCATAGGGTAGCCATGAGGATTAAATGAGGCCAAGGCACCTCGCCCAGCCAGATGCCTTTTTTTTTTTTTTTTTTTTGAGACGGAGTCTTGCTCAGTCACCCAGGCTGAAGTGCGGTGGCTCCATCTCGCCTCACTGCAAGCTCCGCCTCCTGGGTTCACGCCATTCCCCTGCCTCAGCGTCCTAAGTAGCTGGGACTACAGGCGCCCACCACCACACCCGGCTAATTTTTTCTATTTTTAGTAGAGACGGGGTTTCACCGTGTTAGCCAGGATGGTCTCGATCTCCTGACCTCATGATCCGCCCGCCTCGGCCTCCCAAAGTGCTGGGATTACAGGCATCAGCCACTGCGCCCGGCCCAGATGCCTTCTTAAACATAAATTTTGGAGGATCATTTAAGACTAAAAATTTGGCGGGATGCAGTGGCTCACACCTGTAATCCCAGCACTTTGGGAGGCCGAGGCGGGCGGATCTCTTGCGGTGAGGAGTTCAATACTAGCCTGGCCAACACAGGCAAACACCGTCTCCACTAAGAATACAAAAATTACCTGGATATGGTGGCGGTTCCCTGTAATCCCAGCTACTTGGGAGGCTGAGGCAGGAGAATGGCTTGAACCCGGGAGGTGGAGGCTGCAGTGAGCCTAGATCGCACCACTGCACTCCAGCCTGGGAGACAGTGAGACTCCTTCTAAAAAAAAAAAAAGACAATATTTATCATTTATCATCACTTTTTAATTTCACTCATTCAAAAATCTGACTTTTCCTGATACTTTTCCTGTAATTAGTCTATGTGCCATCACGTGGCAGTAGTGCCTTAATCATGGCCAGTTTCTTTGCCTATAACAATTTACAGTAGGAAGATATTCTAGTATGTATGTTTTTATTCTTTGCGATGTTTTAATTCTTTATTAAAATATTTGAATTTAATTGAATATGATAGATATTTCTTATACACAGTCACATTGGCCAGGTGTGGTGACTCACACCTGTAATCCTAGCACTTTGGGCGGCCCAGGCAGGTAGATTACCTGAACTCAGGTGTTCAAGACCGGCCTGGGCAACATGGTGAAACCCCATCTCTACTAAAATACAAGAAATTAGCCGGTCATGGCAGCATGCGCCTGTAGTCCTAGCTACTCAGGGGGCTGAGGCACGAGAATTGCGTGAACCCAGAAGGCTGAGGTTGCAGTGAGCCAAGATCACACCACTGCACTCCAGCCTGGGCAACACAGCAAGACTCATCTCCAAAAGATAAAAAAAAAAAAAAGAAACAAACAAAAACAGTCATGTGCTGCTTAACAATGGATATATGTTCTGAGAACTGTGTCGTTAGGCAATTTTGTAGTTGTACAAACATCATAGAGTGTACTTACACAAATCTAGATAGTATAGCTTACTGTACACCTAGGCTGTATGGTGTACCCTATTGCTTCTAGGCTACAAATAGGTACAACATGCTACTGTACTGAAAACTGTAAACAACTGTAACACAGTGATAAATATTTATGTATCTAAACATAGAAAAAGTAATATATTGTGCTACCATATTAGGACAGCTGGATGTCACTAGGTGTTAGAAGCTGTCATTATATGTGGTCAGTCACTGACAGAAACATTGTTATGAGGTACATATTGTACCAAGATTTTTTATAAACAAAGAAAACAGAAAAAGCTATCTAAAAAAGAGAACCAACACAGTCAAGTTAGAGATAGCCTATTCAATTAGTGTTACTTAAAGGAATAACATACATTTGTCTTTCTAGTATTCCTGATTAGCTAAAAAGTTCTGGGCTGCTTCCCATGACTCTCCTAAAATGTCATTTTTATATACGTAAAAAAGAAGAACAAGAAAAGTTATGCTTGTTAGATTTTTCCTAATTGTAGGTTTTTTTTAAATTCAAGTTTTAGAGCTAGGTGAGACCTTAGTGATTTAGCCAAGGCCCCAATATTACAGCTAAAGAAACTGGCATTCCAAGAGCTGGTGTTTTGCCTACAGTCCCTTGAAGATGCAGAACCAAACCCCAAGTTTTATAACAACCCTTGACAAGTGAGCTCAAACAGGACACACATGTCGACTTGTGAAATTTGTGGTCACTTTATAAGGCTGAGTTTACAAAGCCAGTTCTTCACAAACTAAGAAGTTCCTCTTAGTCACTATGCCTGCCGTTCAGAGAGGTTAAAGAATAAAACCTAGGCAGTAGCTAAGAGACCCGTCAGCTAGGCACTTTCCAAGTAAGAATGATTATGAGGACATACGTTACAATTTCAATTTTTAAGAAATGTCCTTGCTAAATGGGTAACCAAAACAAATGTTTAAATAATCCACAGGGGTAAAATAAAAATAAACAGTTCCACAGATAGATAAAATTTTATTAAGTATAAATATTTACCTTTCTCATGTTGAATTTCAAATTGTATGAATGTGTAATCTAATTATGATATCCCTTATTTCATGTCAAAAGGGAAACTTCCAACTTCCTCTCCCTCTGGCTTCACAACTACAGAGACCACCTTCCGTACCCTGAGACTCAAGTTTTCCATTCAACAACCTGCTTCTGTTATCACAGGAAAAGATGGTAAGAGACTCCCGGGCATTCCCAGACTGCTTTCCTCCAGTTCTCTAACCTTTTAGGTGCTCTCAGTTTTTTTGAAAATGAGGAACTTTGTATTCTACAACCCACAGCTACTTTAAGTCATCATTCCTTGGATCCAAGGTTGCTATACATTTCTTCTAGAAACTCAGAAAAAAAAAAGAAGAGAGTGGAGAACATGAGGAGGCCTCAAAAAAAAGAAGAGTGGAGAACATGAGGAGGCCTCAAGTTCAATGTGAAAATGTGTATTTGCAGTCAGGAGGATTCTCTAGCAGCCTTTGTCATCCCAACTCTTCATAACAAGCCACTCATCCACGGTAACAAGTGTTTCTTTCAAATGCTCTTATTGAAATTTGTGGTCCAACTGGTTCTTAATAAAGGACAGCTTTAACTTCTTGGTGAATCACTACCTTTGCCTTCTTTAAGTTGATTGGTATACCCTCTGACTTTCAGGTGTATGTGTAGGTGTGAGGTATATGTGTAGGGGTGTGTGTGCGCATTACATTTTAAATAATGTATGTATATACAGCAAAAGATGCTAGGAGGAAAACTTTATTAAATCTCAGGACTGGAGATAACTTTCTAAGGTTAAAAATAATAAAAGCGGCTGGGTGTGGTGGCTCATGCCTGTAATTCCAGCACTTTGGGAGGCGGGCAGATCACCAGGTCAGGAGATCAAGACTATCCTAGCTAACATGGTGAAACCCCATCTCTACTAAAAATACAAAAAACTAGCTGGGCATGGTGGTACGTGCCTGTAATCCCAGCTACTCAGGAGGCTGAGGCAGGAGAATCGCTTGAACCCGGGAGGCGGAGGCTGCAGTGAGCTGAGATCATGCCATTGCACTCCAGCCTGAGTGACAGGGCGAGACTCTGTCTCAAAAAATAATAATAATAAGAGAAAACAAAAGATTGAAAACATGGAATGCAGCAAATGTTTAAACTTCTATGTATCAAAAAGATATATGTAGGTTTGAAATATAAGCAATCATTTGAGGGAAATAGGAAAACAAACATTATGGATTAAGCACTAAATAAGCACATACAAATGAGTAAAATTAAAAACAATTCTAAATTCTCAATAGTAATGGACAAAGAATATGAATACACAATGGACATGTGATTAAATGATCAACTTCACTAATGATCAAATAACTGATCATTAAAATTGCAAATATAGGCCGGGTGCAGTGGCTCATGCCTGTAATCCCAGCACTTTG
This sequence comes from Macaca fascicularis, assembly GCF_037993035.2. Taxonomy (NCBI): domain Eukaryota; kingdom Metazoa; phylum Chordata; class Mammalia; order Primates; family Cercopithecidae; genus Macaca; species Macaca fascicularis. Next base: position 182,646,878 of record NC_088377.1, on the reverse strand, counting down.
GGAGGCCGAGGCAGGCGGATCACCTGAGGTCAGGAGTTCGAGATCAGCCTGGCCAACATGGTGAAACCTCATCTCTACTAAAAAATACAAAAATTAGCCTGGTGTGGTGGCAGGTGACTTCATCCCAGCTACTTGGGAGGCAGAGGCAGGAGAATAGTTTGAACCTGGGAGGCAGAGGCTGCAGTGAGCAGAGATAGAGCCATTGCACTCAAACCTGGGGGATAAGAGCAAGACTTCTCTACAAAAAATACTGCAAATATATAATACTTTGCCTACCTACCAATGTAACAAAGATGTATTAAAATGTGAATTCCCCAAGCCGAAGGTGTACTAAAACAGTTTCTTTCATGTATTGCTGGTGGTAGGAACAAAAACTAATATATCCTTTCCAAATAGCAATTTCATGATGTGTTTAAAGAGGCTTTACAATTGCAACAAAAACTGACAAAAAACTGACCCAGAAAATCTGACAAATGGGAACTAATTAAACTAAAGAGCTTCTGCACAGCAAAACTATCAACAGGGTAAACAAACAACCTACAGAATGGGAGAAAATATTCTCAAACTATGCATCTGACAAAGGATTAATGTCCAGAATCTATAAGGAACTTGCACAATTCAACAAGCAAAAAAACAAGCAACCCCATTAAAAAATGGGCAAAAGACATGACCAGACAGTTCTCAAAAGAAGACATACAAGCAGTCAACAAACGTGAAAAAATGCTCAGCATCACTAATGATCAGAGAAATGTGAATCAAGACCACAGTGAGATACCATCTCACACAAGTCAAAAAGGCCATTATTAAATGTCCAAAAAGTAACAGATGCTGGTGAGGCTGGAGAAAGAAAAGGTTCAATACGCTGCTGGGGGGAATATAAATTAGTTCAGCCACTGTGGAAAGCAATTTGGAGATTTCTCAAAGATCCTAAAACAGAACTACCATTTTATCCAGCAATCCCATTACTGGGTATATATACAAAGAAAAATAAATAGTTCTGCCCAAAAGATATATGTATCACGAGTTTATTGCACCACTATTTGCAATAGCAAAGACATGGAATCAGCCTAGGTGTCCATCAACAGTGGACTGCATAAAGAAAATGTGATACACATCTACCATGGAATGCTAGGCAGCCATCAAAAAGAACAAAATTATTGTCCTTTGCAGCAACATGGATGCAGCTAGAAGCCATCATCCTAAGTGATTCAACGCAAGAACAGAAAACCAAATACTGCATATTCTCACTCGTAAGTGGGAGCATTGGGCACACATGGACGTAAAGATGGAAATAATACACCGTGGGGACTGCTAGAGGTGGGGGAGAGGGGAAGAGGGGAAGGCCTGAAAAGCTACCTATTCAGTATTATGCTCCCTACTGGGTGACAGGATCATTCACATCCCCAAACCTCAGCATCATGCAATATACTCATGTTAACAAACCTGTACATGTACCTCCTAAATCTAAAATAAAAATTTGTGATATTTATTTTAGATTCATAGGGGGTACATGTGCAGGTTTGTTATGTGGATATATTGTTTGACACTTGAAATTATTTAAAAAGGGGATTTAAAATGTTCTACTTTCTGATCCTGTAATTTCAGGGGTTTTGTTGTTGTTGTTGTTGTTGTTTCTTTTGTTTTTTTGTTTTGTTTTGTTTTGCTTTGTTTTGTTTTTGAGACAGAGTCTTGCTCTGTCACCCAGGCTGGAATACAGCGGCACCATCTCGGCTCACTGCAACCGCTGCCTCCCAGGTTCAAGCGGTTCTCCTGCCTCTGCCTCCTGAGTAGCTGGGACTACAGGTGCACACCACCACACCAAGCTAATTTTTGTGTTTTTAGCAGAGACAGGGTTTCACCATTTGGCCAGGCTGGTCTCAAACTCCTGACCTCATGATCTGCCCGCCTTGGCCTCCCAAAGTGCTGGGATTACAGGCGTGAGCCACTGTACCCAGCCAATGTAGCATTTTTATGCAAGTGAAAAGTTTGACATTAACTTGACATCTAACACTTGGGGTCTGTTTAGACAAATTTCATAAGTAAAACACTAACTAGTTAGCCATTTGAACTGATAGGCATAATAATTTTTTAAATAAGAAAAATGTGTATTCTATAACATTACATGTAAAAAGCAGGGCATAACTTTTTTAAAAAAATGCATGGGGAAAGAGACTGGAAGAAAGTATTTCCAAAGGTTAGCAGTGTTTCTAACTGGGAGGTGGGATACCAACTTATTTAATTTCTGCCTCTTTATACTTTTCTCCACTTTTAAAACTTTCTGGCCAGATGTGGTGGCTCAAGCCTGTAATCCCAACACTTTGGGAGGCCGAGGCGGGTGGATCACTTGAGGTCAGGAGTTCGAGACCAGCTGGCCAACATGGTGAAACCCTGTCTCTACTAAAACTACAAAAATTAGCTGGGTGTGGTGATGCACTCCTGTAGTCCCAACTACTTGAGAGGCTGAGGCATGAGAATCGCTTGAACCCAGGAGGCAGAGGTTGCAGTGAGTCAAGATCTAGCCACTGCACTCCAGCCTGGGTGACAGAGTAAGACTCCATTTCAAAAAAAAAAAAAAACCTTTCTATATTCATCATGTATTACTTTTCTAATTAGAATAAAAGAGAAATTAAAATAAAGACTAAAAGGAGAAAAGCCAAAGAACAAAATATGTATTAATGAAACTACTGTGATTTCCCCATCTTTCTGAAAAAATAAATTCAAGACCCTACAAAGCCACCCTCTAGGTAGTCCTCGTTACCCTGATGTTTACAGAGAGGTGTTGGTTTATTGCAATATTAATGTGGTAAATTGAGACATGCCCTAGTTCCTGCCACATGACTTTATAGGGTGCTGAGTTCTCTGCAATAACATGCATAATAATCTTTTTAGCAATCCCTGCAATTAGGGGGTTGCCAAACTGGAAATGTTACTTTATTTGAGACAGGTACACACACATATGCACGCACGCACAATACTGGAGACACAGAAACAACTACCCCCTTGAAGAAAAATAATATAATTAGATCTCCTTTAGATGAAAAGATATTCCTCAACAACCTAAATATTAAAAGATTTCATACTTATTTTTCCTTCTAAAAATACAGATCACCAATTTCTACCACATATTAGTGAGAGGTCAGGGAGATGACATCACATCTCAGTGATATCATAGGTGCTTTGGCCCTTAGGACGAAAAATTAAATTGGTGACTTGTAGGACACAGAGACCCACTCAAGCTTTGGAGGTAAAGAAGCCATGAAGGAAGTTCTCAGGTTGCACCGTGAGAACCAATTTTCTCAAGCAGAACTTAATTACAACTGTACAACTGTGAAAACATTTATGGAGAATGCTAACCCTACACCCACTACTGGGCTTCTATTAAGCTGATTTCTTTGAACTGAATTGTTCCCATCCAGTGTGCACATGTGTGTATGTGAGAGAAACAGAGAGAGAGAGAAAGTGACTTGGAATATCTACTGTTTCTGCTCAGTATCAACAATTTCCCTCCCCTCGTCTCATTTATAAAGCAGAATATTTTCTCTTTGCCTGTCAAGAATTCAAACAGAATAATATCTTAGGACCTAGTACTATTTACCTACCCCCGTCTTGTTTATAAAGCAGAATATTTTCCCTTTGCCTGTCAAGAATTCAAACCGAGTAATATCTTAGCACCTAGTACAAGTCCAGCTCTTGCTTTAAATATAAGAAAACCATATTTGGCCAGGCGCAGTGACTCACACCTGTAATTCCAGCACTCTGGGAGGCCGACGCGGGCAGATCACAAGGTCAGGAGTTTGAGACCAGCCTGGTTAACATGGTGAAACCCTGTCTCTACTAAAAATACAACAAAATTAGCCGGGTGTGGTGGCGCACACCTGTAATCCCAGTTACTCAGGAGGATGAGGCAGGAGAATCGCTTGAACTGGGGAGGCGGAGGTTGCAGTGAGCAGAGATCATACCACTGCACTTCAGGCTGGGTGACAGAGTGAGATTTCATCTAGAAAAAAAAAAGAAAGAAAGAAACACACACATTTTCTAAAGTTATACAGCTAATTAGTGATAGTGGTTTTACTGGAACCCAGTTGTATTCCATTGTTCCATTGCCTTAGCTGTGTGGTACACTTCCTTGCTTTTCCCAACGAGAAAACTAAGATATGAATATTTAGATTGTGTCTTTGAACGCAAAGAAAAATAGAAAAGTAAGACAATGAACTGAATGATTCTGTAGGGGGAAAAATAGCCATTTGTGATGTGAAGGACTCTCGCCCTTCTGGGGAGAACTTGGGGCTGATTCAGAGATGGTCTCTGCACCAAAGATGGTGATCCATGCAAATGAGAAGGTCACACCCACACAGGGATGGGAAAGAAAAGGAATCATGACCAGATAGATACCAGCATCAAGGACAATCAGATGATTTGGGAGAATGGATGGGAATGGAGCAGACAGGAGTTAAACATTCTATTTCAGCCCATTATTTGAAAATAGGGTGGTAGGTCTTTGGAAGAACCATGGGAAGTGAATAAGCACCAGTTGACCTTTTCAGCCTAACACACACACGCACACACACAAACAAACACAAGTACACATCCCCAGGGCACCTCTTAGACTCGCTGCCTATGAACAGTACTGATACACAAACACGCCCTTTAGCGTCTTTCCTTTTGAACATGCAATTGCTTCTACTTTACTCCTCTGAGCAGGATAATTTTTACTTGTCCTCAAACACTTAATTCAAGCCACACTCCTCCGGGACACTGTCTCTGAGCTCCCTCATCCCCTCTGCTTTCACCCAGGCTAGATTACAGACTTCTCTTCTGTGTTCCTGAAACAACTTGGACATACCTTACTGAAGTGCTTTTCACACTGCATGGCAATTGTCAGTTCATTGGTCCATCAGCCATGAAGGGATCAGAAGCTGTTGGAGAGGCAGGGACCTTGTCTTTCCTTTTTATATCCCAGTACAGAACGCTGGGCTTGTCACATATTATTGAGTAAATGACTCCATTCATTCAACCTGTGACCATGGAGCATCTACTCTTCTAGGCCCTGGGGATACAGCAGCGGCAAGATACAAATGGTCCCTGCCCTTAAGCATCTTCTGTTCTGTTAAGGGACACTGGCCCACTCCAAAAGCTTCCCTGTAAAAATTGTTTAGCCTAATGGATGAATGTCAGATCAGTCTGACATAGAAATAAATAAATGTTTATTCTGCAGCACTGTCCTACTTCAATTGTGAAAATAGACCTGAGGAGAAGCATTTACCGTGACTTGGGTTTTCTTAGATAAACTGAATCTTAAAAGGCGTGCTCACAGAGACAGGGCACAGATAAATTGGTCTGAGGCTGAATATTAATCTTTCACAGCAACGCCTCACAAGACTAGCAGTCGATACATACAGCAGAATAAAGACAGTTACTGCCAAACCTTATTTTATTGAATTCTGCTAATTTTGCATTTTTAAATTACTCACTTAGAAACTTGGCTGACCTGTACTTTGACACTGCATATAGAGAATATGGTTTTCAGAGAAATTTAATAATAAAAATGAATCCTTAAATAGCTCTTGCAAGTTTGTCTTTCATATATTTTATTTTATTTGATAATGAGACTGCAACTACTGCCACCTTGGGAATCTTGACCTGTGAGTTTTAGCTCTTCTCAATAGGAGGTACTGAAGAAAATGAAGTTTGATGAACCGTTGTCCTCTCTGAACTGAGTGGCCATCACTTGGGAAGGGCACTCAGTTCAGGTGATGATCGCAGTATTGACTTCATCCTCACACCATTCCCAAGGATCCCAGGGGTTTCAGTTTGAAATATTATGGTTTTTTTTATTGATTTACTTATTTATTTGTATTTATTTATTTTGAGACTAAGCGTCACTGTGTTGCCCAGGCTGGAGTGCAGTGGTGCGATCTCAGCTCACTGCAACCTCTGCCTCCCTGGTTTAAGCAATGCTCCTGCCTCAGCCCCCTGAGTAGCTGGGATTACAGGCGTGCACCAGCATGCCCAGCTCATTGTTGTGTTTTTAGTGGAGATGGGGTTTCACCGTGTTGCCCAGCCTGGTCTCAAACGCCTGGGCTCAAGCGATCCACCCACCTCGGCCTCCCAAAGTGCTAGGATTACAGATGTGAGCCACAGCACCCAGCCTGTCTTTTTTTAGAAAAAAGGCAGGCTCATGCCTCTAAGAATAGAGCTAAAGAATCTTAATTGACTAATTCTTTTCTTTCACCATGTTCAAATCTTTAGAGAAACGTGAAACGTAGCAAAGTGTTTAAATGGAATTTTCAGTTGAGACCCCAAGGCTCTAGATATTAGATACCAAAATGAGTTTTGAGACAAACCATCCTAAAGGAGTCTTTTTTTTTTTGGTTTTTTTTTTTTTTTTTTTTTTGAGACGGAGTCTCGCTATGTCGCCCAGGGTGGAGTGCAGTGGCCGGATCTCAGCTCACTGCAAGCTCCGCCTCCCGGGTTTTTACGCCATTCTCCTGCCTCAGCCTCCCGAGTAGCCGGGACTACAGGCGCCCACCACCTCGCCCGGCTAGTTTTTTGTATTTTTTAGTAGAGACGGGGTTTCACCGTGTTAGCCAGGATGGTCTCGAACTCCTGACCTCGTGATCCGCCCGTCTCGGCCTCCCAAAGTGCTGGGATTACAGGCTTGAGCCACCGCGCCCGGCCCTAAAGGAGTCTTAAAGTAGATACTGAAAACTGGTAACGTGGCTTGTAACAAACCTTGACCTATACTGAGAGCATAAAGGAAGCAAACTGTTTTAAAAAGGAGAATTTGTGGTACATGTACCTGTAGAATATAATTCTGTGACTGTCTCTCCGCACACCTCAGGGAAGTGGTGGAGGGTCCTTCTCCCTTTACATCAAGTGAGTGGATTGGTGCCTGACTCCCACCTGGAAAGTCCTGAAGCCAGAGAAGGGCTGGAACTAGATGCAGAAGCAGGATAAAGACAAGGGAGACAACGGCAGGTGGCCTGTGCTCCTACAGCATCAGAGCAAAGGATGTGTGAGTGTTTTAAAGGCTCACTGAGCCCTCTCAGTAGAGAGCCAGACCGCCATTTTAAATCCTGCCCCGGGGAACCACAAGAAAGAATGAGGGGATATCAGAAGACAAGAGTCTATGGCGCAAACTACTGAAAAACCAGAGAGAGAATTGATCGACCTGTCCAATCACTACTTTCACCCACATCATAGGAAATGCAGCCAAATGTTCCAGGGACAGCTTCTAGAGAACCACCCGAGAAGAGTCCCAGGAGAGAAAAAGTCAGCTTTAAACCCCTGCCAGACCCTGAGTTGTGAAGCCATTTTCCAAGTACACCAGGAAAATAAGAACCTTCCTGCAGTACCATGCCAAGCCCTATTGGAGCCCGAGGCCACAGGGAAATCTATGCCCCTATATATGCACTTACCAAAATACCCTCCCATATTGTGAAGCAAGTGGAAAAGCTAATAAAGGCTCTCCAATCAAAAACCGTGATTACACATAATGTCCCAGCTTGCCCAATCTGTTCACGTGCCATTGTAAATCTTCATAAACCCACCCATCAAGGGACACCAAGGCCCTATAGCCCGTGAACCTCAGGCTGACCAGAAACACTGTTCCCATTGAGCAATAACTCAAGGTCACAGAACAAACAAAAACAGCCTTTCTTTGTTTACATTTTTGGTATTCTGTTCATCCTGGATGCTTTGCATTTGGACTTAAAGAAAAATATTGCAGGGCCAGGAGCAGTGGCTCATTCCAGTAATACCAGCACTTTGGGAGACGGAGGGGGCTGATCGCTTGAGCCGAGGAATTCGGGACCAGCCTGAGCAACATAGTGAAACCCTATCTCCACAAAAAAAAAATAATAATAATAATTTAGCTGGGCGTGCTGGTGCATGCCTGTAATCCCAGCTACTCAGGAGGCTGCCCTGGGAGGATTGCTTGAGCCTGAGAGGTTGAGACTACAGTGAGCAGTGATTGTGCCACTGCCCTCCAGCCTGGGTGACAGAGGGAGACCCTGTCTAAAAAAAAATTGCATTAATCTTTATCTTGATTCTGAGACCCCTTAGATTTTGCACGAGGTGAATGCTTTACTGCTGGCCCTACTTTCCTGGTGTTTTCCTTCTTTATTCATCATCTTCAAGCTCACAGAACCCAGGAACTGTGCTTAACAAGGAGGAAAATGGAATCTAAAATAGACAAACTCACAGAAGCAGAAAGTAGAATGGTGGTTGCCTGCAACTGGGGGAGGGGAAATGGGGAGATATTGATCAAGGGGTACAAAGTTTCAGTTATGCAGGATGAAGACACTCTGTAGACCTAATGCACAGCAGTGTGACTATAGTTAACATACTATCTTATATACTCGAAATTGGCTAAGAAGGGAGATTTTAAGTGTTCTGACCGCACACACAAACAAATAAAATAGTAACTATGTGAGATGATATGTATTAATACCCACATGCCGTGGCAGTCAGTTTTATAGGTACCCTGAAACACAGCATGACTCAGATGCCTTTAGGATGGGCAGGCTCTGCACAAGCTAAAGGATATCCACAAGAGAAAGCCAAATCCAAATGCTTCAGGTTAACTAGTGTTTCTCACCTGCTGAGCATTCTCTGTCTTTTCATCACCTGACCCTCTCCATGAGAGGCAGCTTGGACCCAAAGCACCTTGAGGACCATTCTCTAGATTTTATATGCTTTCTGCTGGGAAGTGTAAGATCAAAGAAGACTCCAATGTCATATGCCTAAGAGATACAAGCTTGCATATTTTACCATGTTCTCAAAAACACCAGAAACTTGGCTGGGTGCGGTGGCTCATGCCTGTAATCCCAGCACTTTGGGAGGCCGATGTAGGCAGATCACTTGAAGTCAAGAGTTTGAGACCAGCCTAGCCAACATGGAGAATCCCCATCTCTACTAAAAATACAAAAACTACCTGGGCATGGTGGTACTCACTTGTAATCCTAGCTACTCGGGAGGCTAAGACAGGAGAATCACTTGAACCCAGGAGGTAGAGGTTGCAGTGAACTGAGATCACACCACTGCACTCCAACCTGGGTGACAGAGTAAGACTCTGTCTCAAAAAAAAAAAAAAAAAAAAAAAAGGATGGGGGGAGCTTGGAGGACAGCCATAGTAACTTCATTGGTTTGATGGGCAATAAGACACTCTAGTTAAGTACCGTATAAACAGAAAAGTGCTATAGAATGTTGACAATGATCATTCTCATTGTGCTGTCCTTGCTGTTGTTCTGTTTCTGCAGGCCAAGCATCAGGGCTGCCAAGGGTATTCATGTTAGTTACTCTGTCCACACCATGGTGTGCCTTTAATATTGTAGTATTTGTGAATGGTGGCCCCCAGAATTGGGCAGCCAAAGGTAGTCTCACTGCCAACATTTTATTTCAAGGACAACCAATAAACCTTAAAAGTTTCTGGTGTGTTGTGTTTTTTGTGTGTTTGTTTGTTTGAGACAGAGTCTTGCTCTGTCACCCAGGCTGGAATATAGTGGTGTGATCTCAGCTCACTGCAACCTCTGCCTCCCGGGTTCAAGCGATTCTCTTGTCTCAGCCTCCTGAGTAGCTGGAATTACAGGCGCCCACCACCACGCCAAGCTAATTTTTGTATTTTTAGTAGAGATGGGGTTTCACCATGTTGGTCAGGCTGGTCTCGAACTCCTGACCTCAAGTGATCTGCCCACATCGGCCTCCCAAAATGCTGGGATTACAGGCATGAGCCGCTGCGCCCAGCCAAGTTTCTGGTGTTTTTGAGAACATGGTAAAATATGCAAGCTTGTATCTCTTAGGCATATGACATTGGAGTCTTCTTTGATCTTACACTTCCCAGCAGAAAGCATATAAAGTCTAGAGAATGGTCCTCAAGGTGCTTTGGGTCCAAGCTGCCTCTCATGGAGAGGGTCAGGTGATGAAAAGACAGAGAATGCTCAGCAGGTGAGAAACACTAGTTAACCTGAAGCATTTGGATTTGGCTTTCTCTTGTGGATATCCTTTAGCTTGTGCAGAGCCTGCCCATCCTAAAGGCAACTGAGCCATGCTGTGTTTCAGGGTACCTATAAAACTGACTGCCACGGCATGTGGGTATGGCCTGCTTAAAGGTAATTGCCAACCCAGACGATTATTGATAGGATCTGGAATGTTCACATTATCCTCATCGGACCTTCTCTTCTCCACCAAATATAATTGTCCAGAAATGAAAGACAGTGCCTAAGAAAGAACTTCAGTGCAATTTCTTCCCGGCCAGCATCATGGGAGGGACCTTGTTTTACAGGGAAACAATTGATCTTCCTCAGATAATCATGGTAAGCCCAAATATGAAAGAAAATGTTCAAATAGTCATTACTAAAACTATAAAAACTTCTGTAAGGTACAGTAAGAAATCTTAAAATATAGAAAATGTTAGGTACACCATGATTATAAATGGATAAAAATATATGTGTACCTGGTTAAGGTATAAAAGGAACGCCAAACTAAAAAACTTATACCTGGTCAAGTGTGGTGGCACCTGCCTGTAGTCCCAACTACTCAGGAGGTTGAGGTAGGAAGAACACTTGAGCCCAGGAGTTTGAGGCCAGCCTGGGCAACATAGTGAGACCCCATCTCAATCAATCAATCAACAGAATTAAAATAATTGTATTAGGCTGCTAATGGGTATGGAGTTCCTTTTGTGGTGATGAAAATGTTCTAAAATTAGATCATGCTGATAATTGCACAACTCTGTGAATATACTAGAAAATTAATTCATACATTTTAAATGGGAAAATTTTATGGTACGTGGATCGTTTCTCAATAAAGTACTTGCACATAAAAAAGTTTTGTCAGCGTAGTAGGATTGTGGATCTTCATCCACCACCTCCCCACTTCCACAGCTTCATCCTCCAAAAAAAAAAAAAATAAGTGGCTCTTTGAGCCTCGGGTTCAAAAGGATGAGCGGAACATGGTAAGATGCTGGAGTCACACCAACAGGAATAACAAGCGACTAAGAGCAAGTCACTCTCTTTTCTCCAGGTTTGCATTCTACTTCTAGGATCCCCCACTGGCAGAGCCTGACATGGGAGCCAGCTGGCGCAGGACAAATGTGGTTTGCAAAGACCTAGCCCTAGCATAACAGGGCAGACAAAAGAAGGGTGGATTTTGAACTAAAAGACAATAACTTCTTTTTTGAGATGGAGTATCACTCGCTCTGTCAGCCAGGCTGGAGTGCAGTGGCATGATCTTGGCTCACTGCAACCTCCACCTCCCCAGTTCAACTGATTTTCCTGCCTCAGCCTCCCAAGTAAGTGGCATTACAGGCATGTGCCACCACGCCCCGCTAAGTTTTGTATTTTTAGTAGAGACGGGGTTTCACCATGTTTGTCAGGAATACTTTTGAACTCCTGACCTTAAGTAATCTGCCTAACTCAGCCTCCCAAAGTGCTGGGATTACAGGCGTGATCGACCACACCCTCCTGGCCTAAAAGACAATAACTTAAAAATCACCACAGATGCCCTTAAGCAAAAAGTAGGGGACCATTGCAAGGAAGTCATGGAATCAATAAATAATGGAAATCCCAGAAATGAATAAACATTTTTTTAAAGTCAATAAATTTGGCTGGGCACAGTGGCTCACATCTGTAATTCCAACACTTTTGGAAGTCAAGCTGGAATAATCACTTAAGGCCAGGAGTTTAAGACAAGCCTGGGCAAAATAGCAAGACTGGGTCTCTACAAAAAAAATGTAAAAATTAGCCAAACATGGTGGTGCACGCCTGTAATCCCAGCTGCTTCGGAAGCTGAGGTGGGAGACTTGCTTGAGCCCAAGAGTTAAAGGCTGCAGTGAGCTACTATTGTACCACTACACTCCAGCTTGGGCAACAGAGCAAGATACCATCTCAAAAAAAAAAAAAAGTCAAAGTATTTATTTATTATTTTATTGCATTTAAGACAGAGTTTCACTCTTGTTGCCCAGTCTGGAGTGCAATGGCACAATCTCAGTTCACTGCATCCTCCACCTCCTAGATTAAAGCAGTTACCCAGCCTTGCCTCCTGAGTAGCTGGAATCACAGGCGTGCGCCATCAGACCCAGCTAATTTTGTATTTTTAGTAGAGATAGGGGCTCTCACCATGTTGGCCAGGCTGGTTACGAACTCCTGACCTCAGATAAGCCACCGGCCTCTACCTCCCAAAGTGCTAGGATTATAGGTATGAGCCACTGCACCCGCTAACAGTCAGTAAATTCAAATAATGACTAACTGTAATTTTTAAATAACTAATTTCTTTGAGTTTAAAAGAGATAATGCAAAGCTATTCAAAAATTAAAAGATGGAAGAGGAAGATTATAGTTAGAATACACAAGATCTATATTGTTTTGAGAGAAGAATAGGAATACTGAATAATTTTAGACATATACGACAAAGGCAAACATATATATATTAAAATAAAATATATTAAACATGCGTATTTAAGTATGTGGTACTGGTATCAAGACAGATACATCGACCAATGCAATAGAAAAGATATTGCAGAAATAAACCCTTACATATATGGTCAAATGATTTTTGATAACGTTGCCAAGACCATTCAATAGGGGAAAAGATGGTTTTTTCAACAAATAATGTTGGGAAAATTGAGTATCCACATGAGAAAGGATAAACATGTACTCTTATCTTACACTAAATATAAAAATTAACTCAAAATGGATCAAAGACCTAAATACAAGAACTAAAATCATGAAATTCTTAGAAGAAACCATAGGAGAAAAGCTTCTTACTGAATTTGGCAGTGATCTTTTGGGTATGATGCCAAAAACACAAGCAACATAAGTAAAAATAGATAAATTGGACGACATCAAGGTCTAAAACTCCTGTGCATTAAAGGACACCACCAACAGAGTGAAAAGTCAATTCACTGAATGGGACAAAATATTTGCAAATCATATATCTGATAAGTGGTTACATCCAAAATATATAAGGAACTCCTACAACTCAACAACGAAAAAACAAACAACCTGATTTAAAAAATAGAAAAAGGTCTTGAGTAGACATTTCTCCAAAGAAGATATACAAATGACTAGTAAGTACATGATAAAATGTTCAACATCAGTATCATCAGAGAAATACAAATCAAAGCAATGAGATACCACTTTACAACCATTAGGATGACTACTATCAAAAAAAAAAAAGCAGAAAATAACAAGTGGTTGACGAGGATGCTGAGAAATTGTTATCCTCGTGTACTCTTGGTAGGAATGTAAAATGGTGCAGTCAGTATGGAAAACAGCAAGCTGGTTGCTCAAAAAAATTAAAAAGAGAATTACCATATGATTTAACAATTCCACTGGGTATATACTCAGAAGAGTGGAAAGCAGGGTCTTGAAGAGATATTTGTACACCGATGTTCATGGGAGCATTATTCACAATGACCAAAAGGTGGAAGCAACCCACGTGTCATTAACAGATAAATGAATAAACAAAATGTGGAATATACATACAGTAGAATAGTATTTATACTTAAAAAGGAAAAATACTCTGACAAATACAACATAGATGAATCTTATGCTAAGCAAATAAACCAGGCACACACACGAAAACAAATATCGTATGATTTCACTTATATGATATACTTAAAAAGGCCAAATTTATAGAGACAAAGCAGAAGAGTGGTCGCCAGAGGCAAGGGGAAGGAAGTGATGGAGAGTTGCTTAATGGATATAGAGTTTCGGTTTTGTGAGATGAAAAGAGTTCTAGAGATTGGTTGCACAAATATATGAATGTACTTAACACTATGAAACTGTATACTTAAAAATGTTTAAGTTTTTTTTTTTTTTTGAGACAGAGTCTCACTCTGTCGCCCAGCCTGGAGTGCAGTGGAGCCATCTCAGTTAACTGCAGCCTCTGCCTCCTGGGTTCCAGCAATTCTCCTGCCTCAGCCTCCCAGGTAGCTGGGATTACAAGTACGTGCCACCACACCCGGCTAATTTTGTATTTTTGGTAGAGATGGGGTTTCTCCATGTTGGTCAAGTTGGTCTTGAACTCTCAACCTCAGGTGATCTGCTCGCCTCAGCCTCTCAAAGTGCTAGGATTACAGGTGTGAGCCACCACCGCACCTAGACAATAGCACTATTTAATTGGCTTTAATAATAATAATAATAGGCCGGGCGCGGTGGCTCAAGCCTGTAATCCCAGCACTTTGGGAGGCTGAGACGGGCGGATCACGAGGTCAGGAGATTGAGACCATCCTGGCTAACACGGTGAAACCCCGTCTCTACTAAAAATACAAAAAAACTAGCCGGGCGAGGTGGTGGGCGCCTGTAGTCCCAGCTACTCAGGAGGCTGAGGCAGGAGAATGGCGTAAACCTGGGAGGTGGAGCTTGCAGTAAGCTGAGATCCGGCCACTGCACTCCAACCTGGGCGACAGAGCGAGACTCCGTCTCAAAAAAAAAAAAAAAAAAAAATAATAATAATAATAATAATAAACTCTCGGCCGGGCACGGTGGCTCAGGCCTGTAATCCCAGCACTTTGGGAGGCCGAGGCAGGTGGATCACAAGGTCAGGAGATCGAGACCATCCTGGTTAACACAGTGAAACCTCGTCTCCACTAAAAATACAAAAAATTAGCCGGGCGTGGTGGTGGGCACCCGTAGTCCCAGCTACTCGGGAGGCTGAGGCAGGAGAATGGCGTGAACCCGGGAGGCGGAGCTTGCAGTGAGCCGAGATCATGCCACTGCACTCCAGCCTGGGTGACAACGAGACTCCGTCTCAAAAATAATGATAATAATAATAATAATAATAAACTCTTATATAAATTAAGTATCCCTAAAACTCCTAGAAAAATAGAAAATGACCCACATACTTTTTAAGTTCCTGTGACTTGGGAAAACTTTGGTAAACAAAAATATTGTTGGTTTAGAAAAAAACTTAAAAAACACCAGACATGTTTTCAGAGTAATCAGCACTAAGTGTAATACAGGCACACAACTTCTTCTACCTAGTTTTACTAGTTAAAAAAAAAAAAAAAAGGTTGTCTTTATGCTACAAAACTTATCAGCAAGAAAAATAACTTAAAATGATGCGTTATTTAATATCACATAAAATTTTCATAAGCAATCCAAACATAATTGTTAAAAATGAGTGAATTAAATAGTCATATATAAAATTAAAGCTTATAAATAAACTTTTAAAAAAATAGTTACAGAAATCTCTTTGGTAACTTATACCTTGCAGTTATAATAAGTTAAATATAATGATGGATAGTCATTGAATATTTAGATCATTTCCAAATAAGATAAAGTCCTGAAATATTAATTGCTGAGCATGTTTATTTACTGTTAGCATTGAAAGAATTTGGAACACACCACCCCAAATATTCCACTCCGGCATATTGACTATTTTGAGTTAAAAGCACTTGAAAAATGGGAGATGCAAAAAAACAAAAACAAAACAACAACAAACTCTACATTTCCATCTTTTTCTTAAAAGCTAACATGAAAATTTTTATTTAAAAATATATTTTTGAAAAAATATGTATATTACAAAAATTGACTCAAGAAGATATAGGAAATTATTCTCCATCAACAGATACCATGCACAAAAGTTTTACAAGAGAATGTTACCTAATTGCCAGGGAATCTCTATCTTATACAAACTGTTACAGAGAATTAAAAAAGCCTGGACCCGGAGAATGCATTGTATCAGATCTGGACTCCCTACCTATCCTCAAACGTCTTGTGGCTTGAGACAAATAATGCTCTGTTTAACAGTCACATTGAAGTTTTTTATTACTTGTGGCTCAAAATATTTCCTACTGATTATGAATTTTGTCAGAAATGACCAGCTGCAAGAAAAAATAAACTAAATCGGGGAATTAGCTAAGAAAAAGTAGGCCAGAGGATACCAAGACACCAATCATTTAAGGCTGAAGAGCTGGCGAAATTTGGCGTATGCTGATGAAACATTTGAGCAGATTGTCACCAGCCATAGCTTGGAATATATACCATATGCTTACTAGGGCTTCTGACTGTTAGTGAATAGTAAGAAAATTTCAGAATGTTGACACACGCAGTATTTTTTCTTTTTAAGTTAATATCTGAGTTTCTACTATGTGCTGCTACTACCACATACCAGGCATTGTTCTAGAAACTCCAGATACAGTGGTGAATAAAAGTGACCAAGGCCCCTGCTCTCATGGAGTGCAGTGGCATGATCCTGGCTCACTGCAATCTCCATCTCCCAGGTTCAAGCGATTCTCCTGCCTCAGCCTCCCGAGTAGCTGGGATTACAGGCCCTCACCAGCACACCCTGGTAATTATTTTATTTATTTTATTTTTTAGCAGAGACAGGGTTTTACCATGTTGGCCATGCTGGTCTCGAACTCCTGACCCCAAATTATCTGCCTGCCTTGGCCTTCCAAAGTGCTGAGATTACAGGTGTGAGCCACTGTGTATGGCCTCATGAGGTTTCTGTTCTAGTGGGGGAAACAGGTAATAAACAAACACACATATGATGTATAATCTAAATCTAAGAAGTGCTATGGGAAAACAAATACACAGAGTAAGAGAGATAGGTAGTTCCCAAGATAGGATTGCTATTTTATATGAGGAGTCAGAACTCCAATAATTTGCCAGGTAAACAGATATTTGAAGTATGTGAGAGAAGGAGCCAGGAGGAGACCTGGGTGCACTGGCTAAGCAGGGAAAACAGCAGGAGTGTCCTTGTAGTGTTCATGAAAGAACATGGAGACAAACAGAAGGATAGCAAAAAGTGATGCAGAGGGGTGTGTCCTGGGGGAGGGGAATGAGATCTGGAAAGACTGTGGCTTTTCCTCCAAGTGTGCTGGGAAGCTGTATTTA
The DNA here is from genome assembly GCF_037993035.2 of Macaca fascicularis. Classification (NCBI taxonomy): domain Eukaryota; kingdom Metazoa; phylum Chordata; class Mammalia; order Primates; family Cercopithecidae; genus Macaca; species Macaca fascicularis. The sequence goes on along the minus strand of NC_088377.1, from coordinate 182,630,041 downwards.
TTGCCACCTTCAACGAAGACCTCCAAAAGAGGAGCAAACTGAGACTCAAGCCAGCCAGAATTTGAGCAGAGAGGAAAGGGAAGATGGAGAACCGCACGGTCAAGAGGGGCTCACTCTGCAGACTCTCCAGCTCTGAGATAGGGAGACTCATGAAACTGAAAAAGCCTAATGCTTGAGCACCTCACCCTGAGGTCCCACCAGTGGAGCTTTGCAGCAGCAGACCTGGCAGGATCGATGCCCAGGAGGCCAGAACTTTATCCAATGCCTTCATTTTAAGAATGCTTTGCCCGGCAAAGAGGCAACACCAGCTGAAGAAGATAGGATGAAGGATGTTGTCCTCCTGACATTCGTAAGAATGCCTCAAGGCAGTGGCCATTAAATTCTGGGGGTAGGGGATTGGCAGAGCACTAAGGCCAGCCTAAAAGCCAAACATTCTCAGGCCTGAAGTCTGTCTAGAAAATATCTTGGCTTTGGTTACTTGCATGTAAAATTAATTGGAAATAGATTATCCAAAAATCTACTGAGTTTGAGAGAGAACTGTATTGATTAAAACACAAAAAACACTGAAGCTTGCAATCTGGTCTTAAAAAAAAAACAAACACCCAAATCTGATAATAGTCTGTGGCTGTTGAGCCCTAAGGAAATCTATGGGCCCTCAATAGTACCAGCAGGTGGAGAAGGGCATTATCTACAATGCAATGAGGGATAATGGGGACAGGGGGAAGACTGGGGCTGCCAGATTGGCTAAGCAAGGAACTTATTTCACAACCAGGGCAGACAGTCCTCACAGATCTTGTCCAGCAGAACTTAGTAATTGCCCAGCAGCATTCAATACTTCGTCAAGATTGGTAATTGCTGTAGTTTCCCATTCTCCCCTTTTCTCTGAGCAGGAGTTTTTGTTGCAGTTGTCTTCGTTTTCCTCACCATTGTATATTAGATGTCGTGGACATTGGCAATTTGTCTTTAAGCCTATGGGTTGCAGGACTATGGGAAGCCAGGTTCACACCTGATGGAAAGGATGGCACTCCATCCAGAGATCCCAAATGTCGACCTGGACACGCTCCATGGATATGTTTTTGCTCCATAAGAGAAGAAGAATCTGTACAGGAAAACATGAGGTAGCAATTGGAGGTGGTCTGACCCAGGCTCTAGCCTCTTTATCTCTTGACTGCTGAACCATACAGGCTGTAAAGCTATTTCTACTGTTAAAAATTAAACTTTAGACAAATGTAACAGTTTGAACAAAGAACAACTCATGACTCAGGTAGCACTCAAAACTGGAAAATAGAGACAAGCATGTTTATTGCAGGATTGTTTCTAATATAAGAAAAAAGGGAAAGGGAAGACTTCAATATCTATCAAGAAAAAGATTAATAAATGCTGCTATTACTCATTAAATAGTAAATGTTATTATATTCAATTAAAGTAGTAAGTATATTATTATATCATTTATATAAATTTTTAAAACTTGGAAAGTCATTCTATATCCTGTTTATGGATATTTGTATACATGAAGTGCAAGTGTAAAAAATACATGAGAAGACTAAACACGAAATTTAGTACAGTAGTTGCCTCTGGAGAAGGAACGGGGTAATGTCATAAGGGTTTCAACTATATCTCTTGTTATTATTTTTTAAACATAAATTTGAAGCAAATAGGTAAATTAGTAATCACTGATATAGGTTGGTCATGGGTGACATGGTGATTTATTATTCTCTCTCTTTTTCTCTGTGTTGGTAAAATTTCATAATTTAAAAAGGAAAAGAAAAAGGATTTAAGGCAAATACTAGAGCAGAAGCAAGGTAACCTCAAAAAGAAAAATAAACACAGAAATATTATCTAATGGAGAAAAACGTACTGATTAGAAAAAATGAGAGTCATAGGTTTCAGATGCTCCTGCTTCAAATATTTAAGTGCTGCAAGCCACTCTCTGCCTTCCAATTAATTCACCAAGTCTCTTTCTGTGATTTGCTAGATCAGAAGGAAGAATAAAAGTCTTTTGATGCCAAGTTTATTTGAGCCCCAGAATACTTGAGGCATGAACACACCAGGGGAAGTTTTTAGATGGACTTCTTTGCTCAATAAACTTGGTAATTACTAACATTTATTTTGCACTTACTATTTTACAGGTACTGTGTGAAGAACTTTGTATGTATTATTTCATTCCATCTTCACAATAACCCCATTTGGTAGGTAGGATTATTATCTTTATTTGACGAATGAGGAAATCAAGGCTAGTCACTGGCTGGTAGGTGGTGAAGTTCTTGATATAAACTGAGCAGTTTCCCTCCAGGGGGCTTCATTTTTTTTTTTTTTTTTTTTTTTTTTTTTTTTTGAGACAGAGTCTCGCTCTGTTGCCCAGGTTGGAATGCAGTGGCTGGATCTCGGCTCACTGCAAGCTCTGCCTCCTGGGTTTACGCCATTCTCCTGCCTCAGCCTCCCGAGTAGCTGGGACTACAGGCACCCGCCACCTCGCCCGGCTAGTTTTTTGTATTTTTTAGTAGAGATGGGGTTTCACCGTGTTAGCCAGGATGGTCTCGATCTCCTGACCTTGTGATCCGCCCGTCTCGGCCTCCTAAAGTGCTGGGATTACAGGCTTGAGCCACCGCGCCCGGCCTGGGGGCTTCATTCTTAACCACCTTGCAATGTGCCATGCACTCAGGTGCCGAGGGGCCAAAACTTCATAGAGTTGCATGCACAAAACAATTTTATTAATTTGTTCAATTCTATGTCACAGAGTCCTGCTTGTTCAGTGGAATAATTACACAAAGATTTTTTTATGTCCCTCCTTCCCTTTTTTCAGTCTTATTATAGACTCAGGGATCTAAGATACTTCTAAAAACATGATGTTTGAAGACAATGTGAAATTGGAACAGAGCAATGGAACAGAATTAAGAGCCTAGGCCATAACATAACCAGCATTAGTAAGATTTGAAAAGATCAATAAATGTGACTATATATCTCTATATATGTTTGTTATTTTTGAGACAGAGTCTCTCTCTGTTGCCCAGGCTGGAGTGCAGTGGTATAATCTCAGCTCACTGCAACCTCCACCCCCTGGGTTCAAGCAATTCTCTTGCCTCAGCCTCCCGAGTAGCTGGGATTACAGGCACCCATCACCACACCTGGTTAATTTTTGTATTTTTAGTAGGCATGGGGTTTTACCATGTTGGCCAAGCCGGTCTTGAACTCCTGACCTCAGGTAATCCACCCACCTCAGTCTCCCAAAGTGCTGGGATTACAGGTGTGAGCCACCTTAACCAACCAATGTCACTATATTTTTTAAAAATAAAATAAACAAGCAAAACTCTGTTGTTTGGAAGATGACTTTAAGAAAATAAAAAGGCGGCCGGGTGTGGTAGCTCACATCTGTAATCCCAGCACTTTGGGAGACTGAGGCGGGCGGATCACAAGATCAGGAGATTGAGACCATCTTGGCTAACACGGTGAAATCCCGTCTCTACTAAAAAAATACAACAAATTAGCCAGGCATGGTGGCGGGTGCCTGTAGTCCCAGCTACTCCAGAAGCTGAGGCAGGAGAATGGCGTGAACCCGGGAGGCGGAGGTTGCAGTGAGCCGAGATCGCGCCACTGCACTCCAGCCTGGGTGACAAAGCGAGACTCCGTCTCTAAATTAATTAATTAATTAATTAATTTTAAAAAAAAAGAAAAGAAAAAGGCCAGAGTGGGAGAGGATATTTTCAACACATATAACTGACAATGAGCTTGTATCCAAAATAAAAATACTCCTACAAATCAGTAAGAGCCAGACAACACAAAGTAACATGGGCAAGAGAGTTGAACAAGCACTTCACCAAAAAAGGTTATTCCAATGGCTGATGGACATAGGAAAAGGTATTCTCAACCTCATTAGTAATCAGGAAAATTTAAACTATTGTGATAATGATTTAAAATTTAAACAATAGATTTAAGGGGTACATGGCTGGACGCAGTGGCTCATGCCTGTAATCTCAGCACTTTGGGAGGCTGAGGCAGGCAGATCATGAAGTCAAGAGATCAAGCCCATCCTGGTCAACATAGTGAAACTCTGTCTCTACTAAAAACACAAAAATTAGCTGAGCGTGGTGGTGCATGCCTGTAGTCCCAGCTACTTGGGAGGCTGAGGCAAGAGAATCACTTTAACCCAGCGGGGGGAGGTTGCAGTGAGCTGAGATCATGCCACTGCACTCCAGCCTGGTGACAGAGTGAGACTTCATCTCAAAAAAAAAAAAAAAAAAAAAAGATTGAGGGAGTACAAAGTGCATTAGCACTCGGTACTTGTATGATTAAAACTTTTTAGCCAGGTGCAGTGGCTCATGCCTGTAATCCCAGCACTTTGGGAGGCCAAGGTGGGTGGATCACCTGGGGTCAGGAGTTTGCAGCCAGCCTGGCCAACATGGTGAAACCTCATCTCTACTAAAAACACAAAAAGTTAGCCGGGCATGGTAGCACACCCCTGTAGTCCCAGCTAATCAGGAGGCTGAGGCAGGAGAATGGCTTGAGACCAGGAAGCAGAGGTGGCCATGAGCCAAGATTGCACGCCACTGTCTGCTAGCCTGGGCAATGAAGCAAGACTCTGTCTCAAAAAAAAAAAAAAAAAATACATATATATACACACACACACACACACACACACACACACACACACACATATATGTATATATAATCTTAAGAAGTTTATGGAACATCGACTGAAAACTCTCCTACACTGATAATGGCATTGTAAGTCAGTAAAGAAGTTTAGAAAACAACTTGTGTTATTTAACAAGTTTGAACATACCCAATCTTCTGACCCCAAAGTTAACATTCCTACATATATACCCAAGAGAAAAGATGTTTTCTTTTCTTTTTTTTTTGAGACAGAGTTTTGCTCTTGTTGCCCAGGTTAGAGTGCAATGGTGCAATCTCAGCTCACTACAACCTCTACCTCCCAGGTTCAAGCGATTCTTCTGCCTCAGCCTCCCAAGTAGCTGGATTACAGGCATGCACCACCACGCCCGGCTAATTTTGTATTTTTAGGAGAGACAGGGTTTCTCCACGTTGCTCAGGCTGGTCTTGAACTCCTGACCTCAGGTGATCCGCCCACATTGGCCTCCCAAAGTACTGGGATTACAGGCGTGAGCCACCATGTCCGGCTGAGAAATGTTTTCATAGGCACAGAATGTTAATTATAGCACCTAATCGCCAAAAACTGGAAATAATCCCAAAGTCTATTATCAACAGTAGATTTTTTTGTTCAGAATATGTCACTTGTGGTATACCCATGCAATGGACTACTGTGCAGTGATGACAATGAACTGTGGATATATTTTTTTAAAAAAAGGATAAATTTGACAAACAGTATTGAGCAAAAGCAATATTCAAAAGAATATATACTCTAGTTTATTTACATAATGTGAAAGACAGATTGGGCCAGGCACTGTGACTCATGCCTGTAATCCCAGCATTTTTGGAGGCTGAGGAAGGAGGATTATTTGAGTCCAGGAGTTCAAGACCAGCCTAAACAACATAGTGAGACTCCATCTCTACAAAACAGTAAGACTAATATGATAGACAGATAAATAGACAGATAGAGGATAGATAGATGACAGGCCAGTCCACAGCGTTAGAACAGTGTGAAATTTGAAGGGATGAAGGTGCACACAGGAGGCTTTGGGGGAGCTTCTATTGTTCTGTCAAGGTTTTATTTTTGTCTGAGGAGCTATTAGGCAGCAGAAATACCTGTGCAAGAAGGAACAAGAGCCACATGAGTAGTAGGAGGAAGAACCATGACGTGCAGCAGGGGTGTGGGTGCGAGTCTAAAATTTTACATATATATTTTGTTTATTTTTATTTTATTCATTTTTTTTTTGAGACAGAGTCTCACTCTGTCACCCAGGCTGGAGTGCAGTGACACCATCTCGGCTCACTGCCTCAGACTCCCGAGTAGCTGGGATTACAGGTGCCTGCCACCATGCTTGGCTAATTTTTGTGTTTTTAGTAGAGACTGGGTTTCGCCATGTTGGCCAGGGTAGTCTGAACTCCTGACCTTAAGTGATCCACCCATCTCTGCCTCCCAAAGTCCTGGGATTACAGGCATGACCCATGGTGCCCAGCCGAGTCTAAAATTTTAAGTACCATACAATACCATAATACTTAACAATGTATATATAGTAATAGAACAAATAAATGCAATGAGTGAACTTTATTTAAGATAAACTTTTTTCTCTCCCTCAGGTGATAGATGGTAGTGGGAAAAGATAATCCTGGTTGACTTCTGTTTCTCCACTTTCTCCTTCTTTTTGCTCCCTAATCAACTAGACATGGTTTCTGCCCCTCCAAATTTAGGGTAAAATAAAGGAAGGGAAAACCGGGTGTGGTGGCTCTCGCCTGTAATCCCAGCACTTTGGGGGGTCAAGGCAGGTGGATCACGAGATCAGGAGTTTGAGACCAGCCTGGCCAAGATGGTGAAACCCCGTCTCTAATAAAAATACAAAAGTTACTAGGTGCGATGGTGGGCAGCTGTAATCCAGCTACTCGGGAGGCTGAGGCAGGAGAACTGCTTGAACCCGGAAGGCAGAGGTTGCAGTAAGCACCAGTGCACTCCAGGCCTAGGCGACAGAGCAAGACGGAAGAAAGAAAGAAAGAAAGAGAGAAAGAGAGAAAGAGAGAAAGAAAGAAAGAAAGAAAGAAAGAGAGAGAGAGAGAGAGAGAGAGAGAGAAAGGAAGGAAGGAAGGAAAGAGAGAGAGGGAGGGAAGAAAGGGAAGGGAAGAAAGGGCAGAAAGGGAAGGGAAGGAAGGGAAGGAGGGAAGGAAGGAAGGAAGGAAGGAAGGGAAGGAGGGAAGGAAGGAAAGAAGGAAGGAAGGAAGGGAAGGAGGGAAGGAAGGAAAGAAGGAAGGAAGGAAGGGAAGGAGGGAAGGAAGGAAGGAAGGAAGGAAGGAAGGAAGGAAGGAAGGAAGGAAGGAAGGAAGGAAGGAAAGAAGGAAGGAAGGAAGGAAGGAAGGAAAGAAGGAAGGAAGGAAGGAAGGAAGGAAGGAAAGAAGGAAGGAAGGAAGGAAGGAAGGAAAGAAGGAAGGAAGGAAGGAAGGAAGGAAGGAAAGAAGGAAGGAAGGAAGGAAAGAAGGAAGGAAGGAAGGAAGGAAGGAAAGAAGGAAGGAAGGAAGGAAGGAAGGAAGGAAGGAAGGAAGGAAAGAAGGAAGGAAGGAAGGAAGGAAGGAAGGAAGGAAGGAAGGAAAGAAGGAAGGAAGGAAAAGGGAAAAGTGGTAAGAGACAGGAAAGATTTTATTTACTTTGTAATTAGCATCTTAATTTATAATACTCTAGTTTGGATTAGTAGCAACTTAATTTTAATAGTCTACAAAAACTTTATTTCTGTAAACTGCATTCTCCCCATACTCCTTTGTGCTGTTACTGTCATACAGTATACAGTGCACATGCATCAGTGCAGATTCATAATTATTGCTTTATGCAAGTGTGTTTAAATCAAATAGGAGAAATAAAGTTATAAACAAAACATGCATTTACATTGTCTTTCATATGTACCTATCCATCGCCAGGTGCAGTGGCTCACACCTATAATCCCAACACTGAGAGGCCGAGGCAGGTGGATCACTTAAGATCAGGAGTTCGAGACCAGCCTGGCCAACATGGCAACACCCCATCTCTACTAAAAATACAAAAATTAGCCGAGCCTGGTGGCACATGCCTGTAACCCCAGCTACTTGGGAGGCTGAGGCAGGAGCATCGCTTGAACCCGGAAGACAGAGGATGCAGTGAGCCAAGATCGCGCCACTGCACTCCAGCCTGGGCAACAGAGTGAGACTCTGTCTAAAATAAATAAATAAACAAATAAATAAATCAAAAAATAAATATTTACCTATGCAGTTACCTTTACCAGTACTCCTTATCTTTTCATGTGGATTCAAGTTCCTGTATAACGTCCTTTTAGTTCAGCCTGAAAGATTCCTTTTAGTGTTTCTTATAGGGCAGTTCTGCTGCCAACAAATTTTCTCAGTTGTTGTTTATATAGAAATGTCTTATTTTTTCTTTACCTCTAAAATACATTTTTTTGACATATAGAACTCTTGGGTGACAGTATCTTCCTTTAGCATTTTGAGTATGTGATCCCAGGGTCTCTAGGTTTTCTGGTAAGAAATCAGATGATATTTTTATTTAGCCTCCCTTGAATGGGATGAGTTACTTCTGTCTTGTTGCTTTCAAGATTCTCTCTTTGCCTTTGCCTTTTGAGTTTGATTGTGATGTGTCTAGGTCTGACACTCTTTTAGTTTATCCTACTTGAATTTCATTTAGCTTCTTAAATGCGTAGATTGATGTTTCTCATCAAATTTTGGGAAGTTTTTGGCCATTATTTCTTCAAATATTCTTTCTGCCCTTTCTCTCTCTCTTCTCTTTCTTGGCTTCCCATTATACATATGTTAGTGTATTATACTTCACGGGGTCCTAGAGGTCTTTGGGGGCTCTGTTCATTTTTCTTCATTCTTTTTCCTTTTTCTTTCTCTTCTTCACACTGGGTAATTTTAATTGAGCTATGTTTGTTTATTTATTTAGTTAGTTAGTTATTTTTGCTCTGTCTCCCAGGCTGGAGTGCAGTGGTGCAATCATAGCTCACTGCAACCTCGAGCTCCTGGGTTCAAGCAGTCCTGCCTGCCTTAGCCTCCTCAGTGGCTCAGTCTACAGATACACACCACCACGTCGACCAATTTAAAAAAAATTTTTCTTTTCAGACAGGTACACACCATCACCATGCCGAGCAACTAAAAAAAAAAATTTTTTTTTTTTTGAGACAGGGTTTCACTGTGACCAAGGCTGGAATACAGTAGTGTGATCATGGCTCACTGCAGCCTCGATCTCCTAGGCTCAGCAATCCTTTCACCTCATCCTCCCTAGTAGCTGGGACCACAGGCATGTGCCACCAGGCCCTGCTAATTTTTGTATTTTTTTGTAGAGATGGGGTTTTGCCAAGTTTCCCAGACTGGTCTGAAACTCCTGGATTCAAGTGATCTGCCCACCTTAGCCTCCCAACGTGCTGGGATTACAGGGATAAGCCATCACGTCCGACCAATTTTTTTGTAGAGATGGTGTCTCATTATGTTGTCCAGGCTGGTCTTGGACTCCTGGCTCCAAACAATCCTCCAGCCTCCCAAAGTGCTGGAATTGCAGGCATTAGCCACCTTGCCGAGCCTTAACTGAGCTATCTTTAAAGATCACTGATTCTTCCTTCTGTCTGCACAACAGTACTGTTGAGCTCTTCAAGTGAAATTTTCATTTCAGTTAGTTTACTTTGCAACTCCAGCATTTCTAGTTGTTTCTCTTTTATTATTTCTATCACTTTATTGATATTCTGTATTTGGTGAGACATTATTCTCATACTTTCTCTAAGGTCTTTAGTCAGGATTTTCTTTAGTTCTTTGAACATATTTTATTTTATTATTTTTTTTTAGATGGCGTCTCGCTCTGTGTCTCAGTCTGGAATGTAGTGGCATGATCTCGGCTCACTGTAGCCTCCGCCTCCCGGGCTCAAGTGATTCTCTACCTCAGCCTCCCTAGTAGCTGGGATTACAGGCATGCGCCACGATGCCTGGCTAATTTTTGTACTTTTAGTAAAGACAGAGTTTCGTCATGTTAGCCAGGCTGGTCTTGAACTCCTGGCCTCAAGTGATCCACCTGCCTCAGCCTCCCAAAGTGCTGGGATTAAAGGCGTGAGCCACCACGCCTGGCCGAACATATTTTAAATTAGCTGAAAAGTGTTTGTCTAGTAAGTCCAACATATGGGCATCCCCAAGGAGAGTTTCTATTAAATGTTCTTTTTCCTGTGTATGGGCTACACTTTCTTGTTTCTCTGAATGTCTCATAATCTTTTGGTTGTAAAACTGGACATTGAGATAATAGAATGTGTCAACTCTGGAAATGAAATACACCACCCCCTTCCCTGGGCTTGTTTTAATTGTTGTTAACATTGTTTATCTAGTGACTTTTCTGAACTACTTCTATACAATCTGTATGCTTTGTCATGCGTGGCACTGAATTCACTTCTCACTTAATCTAGTTTTTAGTGACTGAATGTAGATTTTTTTTTAATGCTTGGAACCATTAAGTCTCCCAGTATTTGCTGAGGGGCTCTGTTTAAGGGTTGGGGCATGACTTCAACACTCAGTGAGGCCGTTCACAACTCTTCCTTTGCCTTCAATTCATGTTTGCACAGAGCCCAAGTTTAGCCCAAGAGTAGAGCCTAAGGATTCTCAAGTCATTCCTGAACATACACACATCCTAGGGCATGTGCATAGCCCTACACATATCTGACCTCCTCCCATGAATCACAAATGTTCTTAATGGTATCTAGAACGGTGAATCCTTCCCAAAATGTTTTCAATTTACTTTGCCCAGTTTCATCAGAATTATCACTATCTATCGCAGCAATAGCCTTACAAAATGTATTTCTTAAATAATAAGACTTGGAAGTCAAATCACTCCTTGATCTGTGAGCTTCAGAATGGATATTGCATTAGCAGGCATAAAAACAACATTCATCTCCTCGTAAATCTCCATCAGAGCTCTTGTGTGATGAGGTGCTTTGTAAATGAGCAGTAAGATTTTGAAAGAAATCTGGTTTTGAGCAGTAGGTCTCAACAGTGGGCTTAAAATATTTAGCCAACCATGCTGTAAAAGGATGTGCTGTCATCCAGGCTTTGTTAGAGTAGTCAGAGTAGAGTAGATTTTGTGTCATTCTTAAGGACCCTAGGATTTCTGGAATGATAAATGATCGTTGGCTTCCATTTAAAATCACCAGCTGCATTGGCTTCTATCAAAAGAGTGAGTCTGTCCTTTGAAGCTTTGAAGCCAGGCATTGCCTTCTCCTCTCTAGCTATGAAAGTCCTGCATGGCATCTTCTTCCAATAGAAGGCTTTTTAAATCTACATTGAAAAATCTGTTGACTGTAGCCACCTTCATCAATGATCTTAACTAGATCTTTTGGATTACCTGCTGCAGCTTCTCCCTCAGCACTTGCCGCTTCATCTTGAACTTTTATGTTATGCAGATGACTTTTTCCCTTAAATCTTATGAACCTCTGCCAGCCTGCAACTTTTCTTCTTCAGCATCCTCACCTCTCTCAGCCTTCATAGAATCAAAGGGAGTTAGGGCCTTTTCCCGGATTAGGCTTTGGCTTAAGAGAATGTTGTGCCTGATTTGATCTTCTGTCTAGACCACTAAATCTTTCTCCCTATCAACAATAAGGCTGTTTTGCTTTCTAATCATTCGTGTGTTCACTGGAGTCGCATTTTTAATTCCTTTCAAGAACTTTTCCTTCGTATTCACATTTTGGCTAAGTGTTTGGCACAAGAGGCCTGGCTTTCTGCCTGTCTCAACTTTTAACTTGCCTTCCTCTCTAAGCTTAATCATTTCTAGCTCTTGATTTAAAGTGACATATGCGTGACTCCTCCTTTTACTTAAACACTAAGAGGCCATTGTAGGGTTATTTTACGGTGGGGTTATTAATTGGCCTAATTTCAAAATCTTTATGTCTCAGGAAATAGGAAATCCCAAGAAGAAGGAGACAGACAGGGGAACAGCCAGCTGGTGGAGCAGTCAGAACACACACATTTATCAGTTAAGTTCATCATCTTACATGAGCGCGGTTCATGGCACTCCAAAACAATTATAATGATGATGTCAAAGGTCACTGATCACAGATCACCATGACATACATCGTAATAACACAGAAGTTTGAAATAGTGTGAGAATTGACAAAATGTGACGGGGAGACACAAAGAGAGAACATGCTATTGGAAAAACGGCACCAACAGAGTTGCTCGATGCAGGCTTGCCACAAACCTTCAATGTGAAAACAGCACTGTCTGTGGAGCACACTAAAGAAAAGTGCAATAAAATGAGGTATGCCTGATACAAAACAGATGAAGATAAAACGATGGAAAATAAATATTCTAGCGAAATATTAACCAGAAGTAACCTAAGTGTCACAGCAAACAAAATAGATATTAAGGCAAAAAACAAAAAAACATTGTCAAGGATGGAAGGTTCAGTATGCTTTCTTGTCTTGGCACCCCTGACATTACACTCGTTTAGTTTTCTACTGATTTATTCTTTCCTGTTTCTCAGTGCTTTTTATGAATACTTTTTGTTGCTGTGACTTCTAAATGTTAGAGTGTTTCAGTCCTTAGAACTTGACTCCCTTTTCTTAACCATCTTTAGTCTCTCTCTCACTAGTTTCATCCAGATCCAAGACTTTATAAGAAGCTGTCAGACCCTTTTCCATAAATGTTATTTCATTTTACACATCAACCAACAATACATGAGAATTCAAGTTACGGTTGTTCAAATCCTTGCCAACATTTGGTGGTGCTGTTCTTCTCAAAATTAGCTATTTTGGTGGAAGTATAGTAGTATTTCATTGTGACTTTATATTACATTTTCCTCATGACTAGTTAATGATGAAGACTTTTGTGTACTTATTAATAACTTTCTTGTAAAGTCTCTGTTCAAATTTTTTGCCTGTTTAAAAAATTGAATCATTTGTCTTTTTATCATCAAGTTGTAGAAATTCTTTATTTCCTGGGTACCAGTCCTGTCAGAAAATGATTTTATGACTCTCTCTTTCTCTCTCTCACTCTCTCTCTCTCTCTCTCTCTCTCTCTCTCTATATATATATATATATACACACACACACACAAAAACACACACACATATACTATTTTTTGTTTTTGAGACAGGGTCTCACTCTGTTGCTCAGGCTGGAATGCAGTGGTGCAACTTCTGCTCACTGCAACCTCCACTTCCCGGGTTCAAGCAATTCTCCTGCCTCAGCCTCCTGAGTAGCTGGGATTACAGGCAAGCACCACCACGCCCAGCTAATTTTTTGCATTTTTAGCAGAAATGGAGTTTTGCTATGTTGGGTAGGCTGGTCTTGAACTCCTGGTCTCAAGTGATCCACCTGCCTTGGCTTCCCAAAGTGCTGGGATTACAGGTGTGAGCCACTGCGCCCAGCCCTATGACTGTATTCTTCCAGTGTGTGACCTGCTTATTTTCTTAAGAGTCTTTTGATGAGAAGTTTTAAATTTTTATTAAGTCTAATTCACCAATCTATTCTTTTATGGCAAGATAGTTCTGTGTTCTGCAAACCTTGCCTACAAGTCATGAAGATATTCTCCTATATTTTCTTTTATATGTTTTGTAGTTTTCACCTTTACATTGAGGTCTTTAATCAATTTAGAATTAATTTTTGTGTATAGTGTGAGATAGGTCTTAAGGTTCGTTTTTTTCCATAGTAATATTTAATTGTTCTAACATTTTATTGATTATTTATTTATTTATTCATTTTATTTATTATTTATTTATTTTTTGAGATGGAGTTTCGCTCTTGTTGCCCAGGCTGGAGTGCAATATTGCAATCTTGGCTCACCGCAACGTCCGCCTCCTGGGTTCAAGCGATTCTCCTGCCTCAGCCTCCCGAGTAGCTGGGATTACAGGCATGCACCACCATGCCCGGCTAATTTTGTATTTTTAGTAGAGACAGGGTTTCTCCATGTTGGTCAGACTGGTCTCGAACTCCTGACCTCTGATGATCCGCCCGCCTCAGCTTCCCAAAGTGCTGGGATTACAGGCATGAGCTACCGCACCCGGCCTGATTTTTACTTTTTATAAAGACAGGGTCCGTTGTTGTCCAGGCTGGTTTCAAATTCCTGGGCTCAAGCGATCCTCCTACCTCAGCCTCCCAAAGTGTTGGGATTATAGATGTGAGGCGCCTCACCCAGCCCATAATTTGTTGCAAGATTTTCCTTTCTTCATTGTATTGCTTTGGCATCTTTGTTGAAAATCAAACGATGATATGTGTGATTCTGTTTCTCAGATTTCTCCTCAGTTCGTCACCTTTTTGTTGATCCTTATAGCCGTACCACAAAGCCTTACTTTAAACTTATAGTAAATATTGAATCAAGTAACGTTAGTCTTCCAACTTTTTCTTTTAAAAAATTCCTTTGGATATTCTACGTCCTTTTATGCTTCCACACAAATTTTAGAGTGAGGCTTTTAATCAAAGAAAAAAAAGCCTAGTGGGATATGATGGAGATTGCACTGAATCTGTAGATGTATTTGGAGGAAAACTGACATCTTAACAATATCGACTCAGCCAAACCACAAATATGGTATTATTTCTTCATTTAGGTTTTCTTTAATTTATCTCAGCCATGTTTTATAATTTTCAGTATAGAGATTTTACATACATTTCGCTTAATTCTTATCTAAGTATGTTATATGCTTATTATTATTATAAATGGAGTGCTTTTTAAAATTTTCCTTTCCAATTGTTTGATACAGTATACAAATACACAACTGATCTTTTATATGACCTTATTATATCCAGGGACCTTGCTAAATTCACTTACTTGTTCTAGCAGTTGCTTTATGGAGGTCATAGAATTTTCTTCACATTCAATCATATTATCAACAAATACAGGGCAGACTCAGCATTTTATATACCATCAATATTTCAATCACCCCTAAATCTCTATTTCTATTGTGGCCTCTTCCCTGGGCTGCTGACTTGTATACATACTAAATTCTTGACATTTTCCCTAGGCATTTTTTTTTATTTTGAATTTTTAAGATAAAATTTACATAACTTTATCATTTTAACCATTTCAAAGTGTACAACTGAATGAATGGTTTTTAGCATATTCCCAAAGCTAAGCAACCATCACCGCTGTCTAACTCCAGAACATTTTCATCACCCCAAAAAGATATCCTGTCCTCACTAGTGATCATTTTCTATTCCCTCTTCCCCTCAACCTCTGGCAACCACGAATCTACTTTCTGTCTCTATGTATTTGCCAATTCTGCACATTTTATACAAATGGAATCATAAAATATGTAGCCTTTTGTGTCTGACTTCTTTCATTTATTTTTCTAGGTTCATCCATGTTGTAGTATGTATCAGCACTTCCTTCCTTTTTATGACTGAATAATATTCCATTATATGGATGTATGACATTCATCAGCTGATGGACATTTGGGTTGGTTTTTCTCTTTTGCTCTTATGAATAATACTGCTATGAACATTCACGCACAGGTTTTTGTGTGAGCACATATTTTCAGTTCTCTTCGGTATATACTTAGACTTGGAATTGCTGGGTCATATGAAAACTTCATACTTTGCATTTTTAGGAATGGCCAAATTGTTTTCCATAGTGGCTGTACCATTTTACATCACCACCAGCAAGGTATGAGGGCTCCATTTTCTTCACATCCTTGCCAAAACTTGTTATTTTCTGGATTTTATTCTTGTTTTAACTGCAGTCATCCTAGTTGGTATGAGTTAGTATGTCATTGCTGTTTTAATTTGCATTTTTCCAAATGGTTTGTGATGCTGAGCACCTTTTCATGTGTTTACTGGTCATTTGTTCATCTTCTCTAGAGAAATATCTGTTCAAATCCTTTGCTCATTTTAAGATTGTGTTGTTTGGGGTTTTTTCCTTTCTTTCTTTCTTTTTTTTTTTTTTTTTTGGGACAGAGTCTCACTCTATCACCCAGGCTACAGTACAACAGTGGTGTGAACATAACTGTAACCTTGAATTCCTGGGCTCATGTCGTCCTCCTGACACAGCCTTCAGAGTAGCTAGGACCACAGGTGTGTGCCACCATGCCCAGCTATTTTAAAAATATATATATTTTTGTAGTGCTGAGATCTTGCTATGTTGCCCAGGTTGGTCTTGAACTCCTGGTCTCAAGTGATGCTCCTGCCTCAGCCTCCTGAGTCATTGAGATTACAGGTATGAGCCACCATACCTGACCCTGATTACCTATTTTTTCTTTAGTTGCTTGTATTTTTGGTGTCTTATTTAAGAAACTATTGCCTAATCTAAGGTCATAAAGATTTACACCTTTGTTTCCTTCTAAGATTTATAGTTTTACATTTACCTTTAGATCTTTGATACATTTTGAGTTACTTTTGAATATGGTGTGAAGTAGGGGGTCCAAATTCATTCTTTTGCATGTGAATATACAGTTGTCCCAGGACCATTTGTTGAAAATACTATTCTTTTCCTATTGAATAATCTTGACACCTTTGTCCAAAGTTAATTGATCAGAGATGTATGGGTTTTCCCCAGGCTTTTAATAGGTCAAGCGTCCAAAGAAGAACTTCTGTTTTGCCCCTCTGTAATAAATATATACAGCTCATCTTCATTAGATGGTACACAAATCATAAAGCTCACACACATATTAGCATAAGCAAGAAAGCAACATGGGGGCGAGGTGCAGTGGCTCTTGCCTGTAATCCCAGCACTTCGGGAAGCTGAGGCAGGTGGATCACGAGGTCAAGAGTTTGAGACCATCCTGGCCAACATGGTGAAACTCCATCTCCACTAAAAATACAAAATTAGCCAGGCGTGGTGGGGTGTGCCTGTAATCCCAGCTACTCAGGAGGCTGAGGCAGGAGAATTGCTTGAACCCGGGAGGCAGAGGTTGCAGTGAGCCGAGATCACGCCACTGCACTCCAGCATGGGTGACAGAGCAAGACTCCATCTAAAAAAAAAAGAAAAAAGAAAAAAAAAAAGTAAGACAGAAGAAAAACAAACTGTGAAGAAAATACACCAGAGAATTGGTTGGAAGGTGAGACAAGCAAGAAAGGAGGTCTGGTTCATATGGGGTCTTTTAGTCCAGGGTATGCAGTATGGGTTTTATTCTAAATGCAGTAGGAAGCCATTGGATAGGGTTGTTGTTTTTTAAAAACATTATTGGCCGGGCGCGGTGGCTCATGCCTGTAATCCCAGCACTTTGGGAGGCCGAGGTGGGCGGATCACGAGGTCAGGAGATAGAGACCATCCTGGCTCACACGGTGAAACCTCGTCTCTACTAAAAAATACAAAAAACTAGCCGGGCGAGGTGGCGGGCGCCTGTAGTCCCAGCTACTCGGGAGGTTGAGGCAGGAGAATGGCATAAACTCAGGAGGCGGAGCTTGCAGTGATCTGAGATCTGGCCACTGCACTCCAGCCTGGGTGACAGAGTGAGACTCTGTCTCAAAAAAAAAAAAAAACCAAAACATTATTTATTTATTTATTATGTATTTTTTTGTAGAGATGGAATCTTGCTCTGTGGCTCAGGCTGGTCTCAAACTCCTGGCCTCAAGTGATCCTCCTGTCTCAGCCTCCCACAAAGTGCTGGGATTACAGGTGTGAGCCACCACACCCAGTCCATTGGATAATTTTGAGTGGGAAAGTAAGATAAAAAGATTGATATTTTTAGAAAACCATCTGGCTGCCAGGTGAATTCTGGAGCATAAAGTGACAAGGGTGAAAGCAAGGAGACCATTAAGATGTTATCGTAGTATCTAGGTAAGAGACGATGATCCTTTAGATAATGTGGCAGTAGTGACAGGAGGGAGAAGTAGAAAGATTCAGGATATGTTTTAGGGGTAAAGATTTGGAGTGGTGGTGGCTTATGCCTATAATCCCAGCACTTTGGGAGGCCAAGGTGGGGGGATTGCTTGAGGTCAGGTGCTCCAGACCAGCCTGGCCAAAATGGCGAAACCCCATCTCTACTAAAAATACAAAAATTACCTGGGTATGGTGGCGCGCTCCTGTAATCCCAAAATCTCAACTACTCAGGAGGCTAAGGCATGAAACTCTCTTGAACCCGGGAGGCGGAGGTTGCAGTGAGCCAAGAGATTGCACCACTGCACTCCAGCCTGGGCAACAAGTGAGACTATATTTAAAAAAAAAAAAAAAAAAAAAAGATTTGGAGGTAGACATAATGGATGGGGTACTGTGGAGAGTGAGAAAGAGGACTCAAGAATGATTTTTAAGTTTATGGCTTGAATACCTGGGTAGGTGACTGCTCAGTTGCTTTACTTCGTTTGCCTGAATGTGTAAAACTAGAAGAGAGGAACCAGGCCGGGGGGTTGGGCAATCTGGGAATTCATGTAGAGGACAGGCCTGGACCTTGAACTCTGCAAGAGCAGTCAACACAGGGAAATTAAGTTGCATGTGCGCAGATGGGTCTTGTATGTTGATAAACATCCTATGTGACTCTCACAATGAGAAGATAAATAAAAGGTGACTTCAAGGATGTGATAACAAATTCTGAGAATGACAGGAGAGGAGGAGATGGGGGAGGAGGGGAGAGGAAGGGACTGAGGGGGAAGGAGGATGTGTTGAAGGTAGAGGGGGTGGTATTGGTATATGGATATGTGTAGAAAGGATTATGTACTTTTCTCAATTCTGCATTAGGGTTACTAGAAAAGCCCGCTGCTGCATTGTATCATCAAGCTAGTCTTTAGGAACAAATTATATTATATTTTGTGTTTCTTTGTGGGGTTTTTCTTTGTTTGTTTTTTTGAGACAGAGTCTTGCTCTGTCACCCAGGCTGCAGTGAAATAGCTCACTACAACCTCCGCCTATAGGGTTCAAGTCATTCTCCTGCCTCAGTCTCCCAAGTAGCTGGGACTACAGGTATGTGTCACCACACCCGGCTAATTTTTGTATTTTTAGTAGAGTAGAGGTTTCACCATGTTGGCCAGGCTGGTTTTGAACTCCTGACCTCAAGTGATCCAACCACCTTGGCCTCCCAAAGTGCTGGGATTACAAGCATGAGCCACCACAGCCGGCCTTGTTTTGTTTTATGCGACAGGGTCTCACTCTGTCACCCAGGCTGGAGTGCAGTGGCATGATCTAGGTTCACTGCAGCCTTGACCTCCCTGGCTCAGGTAATCCTCCCACCTCAGCCTCCTATGCAGCTGGGACTACAGAAGTATGCCACAATGCCTAGCTAATTTTTTGTATTTTTGTAAAGATGGGGTTTCACCATGTTTCCCAGGCTGGTCTTGAACTCCTAAGCTCAAGTGATCTGCCTGCTTTTGCCTCCCACAGTGCTGGGATTACAGGTGCCACCATGTCCAGCCAAATTATATATTTGGAATGTGAATGGACACTAAACTAGAACCACTAATTCACTGAAACTCATACTTGAGAAATGCTATAGGTATTATTATTATTATTATTATTGAGACAGGTTTTTGCTGCTGTGTTCCCCAGGTTAGGGTGCAGTGGTGTGATCATAGCTCACTGCAACCTCAATCTCCTGAGTAGCTGGGACTAGAGCACATCATCACCCTCAGCTGATTTATTATTATTATTATTATTCGTAGAAGAGGGGAGGTCTCGCTTTGTTGCCTAGGCTGCTCTTGAACACCTGGGCTCAAGGCATTCTCCCACCTTGGCCTCCCAAACTGCTGGGATTACAGGCATGAGACACCATGCCCAGATATGTAGGTATTCTGATCAATAATATAAATAAATTTGGGGCAAGATATGTAATAATACTTGTTTACAGTATTGTTCAGAAGATTAAATAAGATTATGATTTATTTTACTGCCTGGCAGATAGTAACCTCCTAATAAGTGATAACTATTATTGTTAAATGTAAAAAATAAAAGATCAGAATCAGCAGAAATTGGTGGTAATGATAGCAGTATGTTAAATGGTGTATTTAATTAATGTGGGGTTCTTTTATTATAGATCCTCTCTGAAATTCATGGTTTCTATATTTTAAAAATAGTTTTGTGTTTAATGTATGTATGTGTGATTTTTTTTCTTGAGATTTTACCTCTCTTTTGTAAGGTTGCAACAACAAAGAATGCCAGATTTCTTAAATTCTAGCAGCTTGTAGCGTTGTTTGCAATAAAACCATAAATAGTTAATGAGGCTGGGCATGGTGGCTCACCAGCTGAGTTTTATCTATTCTTTAAAGAGCATAAAATCTCAATGTGATTTATACTATTCCAGGCTGTTCAAAAAAAGATAAAAAGCCCATCAATTTACTTTAAGAAGTCAGCAAACTGTAAATCTAAACCCAATAAAGACAATACAAACAAAACCAAACCAAACCAAACAGGAAACTGTAGCTCAGTCTCATTCATGTGTACAGATGCACATTTCTAAGTTTATGGATATATATGCATGATTCCACACAATTACACTGAATTCAGAACTGTAATCAAGATTTTTTAAAGGTGGTTGACTAACAGAAAACCTGTCAATATAATCCAATATATCAACAGATTTAAGAGGAAAACTATATGATCACGTCAAGTTACATGATATATATGATCATGAAAATATAATTGATATAACTCAATAGCCATTCCTAACAAAAAATTCTACATAAATTAGATATAGAAGAAAATTATTAATATAATAGACTATTTATCAAAACCCAACAGGAAATGTCCTAAATAGTAAAATACCAAAAATTGTTTAATTAAAATCAATAACTAGTTGATTTTAATAACTACAACAGCATGCTATACCAGCAGTGTTATTACTTAACACTGGCTTGAACAGTCTAGTACCTTCAGTAAGAGAGGAAAAACAGTATAAATATTAGTGGCACGAGCCAAGACCACGCCACTTCACTCCAGCCTGGGCAATACAGCAAGACTCTGTATCAAAAAAGGAGAAAGGAAGGAAGGAAGGAAGGAAGGAAGGAAGGAAGGAAGGAAGGAAGGAAGGAAGGAAGGAAGGGAGGGAGGGAGGGAGGGAGGGAGGGAGGGAGGGAGGGAGGGAGGGAGGGAGGGAGGGAAAGAGAAGAAAGAGAAGAAAGAAAAGAAAGAAAGAAAAGAAGGAAGGAAGGTTGGCCGGGCGCAGTGGCTCACGCCTGTAATCCCAGCACTTTGGGAGGCTGAGGCGGGTGGATCACGAGGTCAGGAGATCGAGACCATCCTGGCTGACATGGTGAAACCCCGTCTCTACTAAAACTACAAAAAAATTAGCCGGGCGTGGTGGCTGGCGCCTATAGTCCCAGTTACTTGGGAGGCTGAGGCAGGAGAATGGCCTGAACCCGGGAGGCACAGCTTGCAATGAGCCACTGCAAAATGAGATTGAGCCACTGCACTCCAGCCTGGGTGACAGAGCGAGACTCCGTCTCAAAAAAAAAAAAAAAAAAAAGGAAGGAAGGGGAAAAAAAGAAAAGAAAGGAAAGAAGGAAGGAAGGAAAGAAAGAAAGAAGGAAAGAAAGAAAGGAAAGAAAGAAAGAAGAAATAAAGAGAGGGAAAGCATTCACGTGCTTGGATGAGAAGACTACTATTAAAACATGCGAGAGGAACTGAGGAGATATAGATCAGAAGATACAAAGCGGTGGATATGCAGGATGAACAAGTTTCAAGATTTAATGTACATGAAGACTAAAGTTAATAAAATTGGTCAGGCACAGTGGCTCATGCCTGTAGTCCCAGCACGTTGAGGGGCCGAGGTGGGTGGATCATTTGAGGTCGGGAGTTCAAGACCAGCCTGGACAACATGGTAAAATCCCACCTTTACTAAAAATACCAAAAAAAAAAAAGAAAAAAAAAAAATTAGCCAGGTGTGGTGGCAGGCACCTGTAATCCCAATTACTCAGGAGGCTAAGGAAGGAGAATTGCTAGAACTTGGGAGGTGGAGGTTACAGTGAGCGAAGATTGTGCCACTGCACAACAGCCCGGGCGACAGAGTAAGACACCAACTCAAAAAAACAAAAACAAAAAACAAATAAAGTTAATAAAATTGTATTAGGGATGTTTGTTTAAAACAACAAAGTAGACTTTAGCTGCTCTTGTCACCGAAAAAGAAACTATGTGACATTATAGATGTTAATCTGCTTCACTTTAGTAACCATTTTACTGTCTATTTGTACCCTATAACATCATGTTTAAATCTGAAATAGGTTATTAACAATAACATCTATTTGTAAAAACATCTATTTGTAAAAACTAGATAAGTCAATTTTCCCAAAATGATGTATAAATGTAGTTAAATTGTAATTAGTACTCAAATAGGCAGTGAGTGATCTGGATTAAATATCTTTAAGAGTTACACGGACAGGCTGGGCACAGTGGCTCATGCCTGTAATCCTAGCACTTTGGGAGGCCGAAGCGGGTGGATCACTTGAGATCAGGATTCAAAAGCAGCCTGGCCAACATGGTAAAAACCCACATCTACTAAAAATACAAAAAAGGTAGCCAGGTGTGGTGGCAGACACCTGTAATCCCAGCTACTCAGGAGACTGAGGCAGGAGAATTGCTTGAACCTGGGAGGTGGAGGTTCAGTTTTTTGAAGGAGGAGCTAATTTTTTGTATTTTTAGCAGAGATGGGGTTTCACCATGTTGGCCAGGTTGGTCTCAAACTCCTGACCTACACTGACCCTCCCATCTTGGCCTCCCAAAGTGCTGGGATTACAGACTTGAGCCACCACACCCAGCCTACATTCATGAAGAGAAATTCTTACATGAACAGTACCATCTATAAAACCACACTAATTCTGAATAATGTAAGAGAGATACATATATATATATATATATATGCATCTCTGAATAATTAGAATATTTGCCTCCCAAGCCATTAGGTTACTTTAATGTATAAAATATATAAACTGTGATTAACATATATACTAGCAATCTAAATAATATATATCTATAAAATGTTTAATATTTGGCCTAAATCATCTAATAATGAGCTATTAAAATAAAAATGTAAGGAAATGATGAAGGCAGATGTTGAAACCAGAACTTCAAACCCAGGAGTAACTGAGCTACCCAGAGAAGTATCAAAGTAATAAATAAAAGGGAAATATTCATATTTTCCTTCAGTAGAGGACACCTAATGTGGAAAGATGTGAAAGTGAAGACATATACATTTACCAATCTGCTGTTGAAAAACTTCTGAAGTAGCTGAACTCAATTACTAAAAGTGATTACATGGATTCACTGAAATATTTATATTATATCTGCAATAGAGAACAAAGGATAGAATTAGTATTTGTCTTTAAATAATAAAGTCAAAAGGTGGTAACTAACTGAGATTTTAAAAAATTACAGGTTGAGTAGCTGATGAAGCAGAAAGTGGGAATTGTAGAGTTCAGTTTGGGACTTGCCAGTTTGGCAGTGTTTGTGATATATTCAGGTGCAGACAACTAGTAGGTAGTTGGATACAACCGATTGAGGCCGGGAGAAACATTATTGTAAATAAAACCAATGGAATGGGTAACAGGGTAGAAGGAGTTCTGCAATGGACCAAATGTTTGTGTTCCCCCCCAACAAGTTCATACGCTAACATCATAATCCCCAATATTAGCAGGCAAGAGCTTTGGAGGGTCATGAGGATGAAGCCCTCATGAATGGGACTAGTGACCTTATAAAAAGGGGCCCCAGAGAGCTCTCATGTCCTCTTTCTGCCATGTGAGAACACAATAAGAAGACGGCAGAGTGTAACACAGAAGAGGGCCCTCACCAGAACCTGGCCATGCTGGCACCATGATCTCAGACTTCTATCCTCAAGAACTGTGAGAAATAATTTTTGTTGTTTTGAAGCCACCCAGCCTGTAGTACTTTGCTATAGTGGCCTGAACTGACAGAGACAAGTTCTGTAAGAAAAGAAATAGGCAAAGAATGGAGCCCTGTGTTACACCAAAAGTTAAACTGCAGATGGTCAAAACTGATCCCATTACGGAAACCAAGAAAGAACTGGCCTTCAAGAAAAGAAGCAGGAGTATGTAGCATCATGACATCTAAAGCAACAGATGTTTTCAAGAAAAAGGAAACAGTCAAAAACATCAAATGCAAAAAGAGGAGCAACACTTCATATTGTGAGGCAGGAAAGGAAGTAAGAATGAACAAAAATGCATACAAGTTTATAGTTGTAATTTGAAGCTACAGAGTTCATATCTTAGAGCCTATATTTTCTCTGTGCAGTGGGAAGCAAGATCTCATAAAAACATATCTATACCTAAGGATCAAACACAAGAGCAAAGCACAGATTTGAAAATCGGCATCAGAGATATTAAACACACAAAAACAGGCCAGGCGTGGTGGCTCACGCCTATAATCCTAGCACTTTGGGAGGTCGAGGAGGGCGGATCACGAGGTCAGGAGTTCGAGACTAGCCTGACCAACATGGTGAAACCCTGTCTCCACTAAAAATACAAAAATCAGCTGGGCATGGTGGTATGCACCTGTAATCCCAGTTACTCAGGAGGCTGAGGCAGGAGAATCGCTTGAACCCGGGAGGCAGAGGTTGCAGTGAGCCAAGATCACGCCACCGCACTCCAGCCTTGGCGACAGAGGGAGACTCCATCTCAAAAAACAAACAAAAAAAACAAAAACAAAAACCACACACACACACACACACACAGAAATTCTGGTATCTATAAAAGTGGGGGTACTATTAGATATGTACTCTTTAACAGTGTACTGTATTTAAAGCTATCCTACAGTAATGATAAATGTTAAAACAAACAAAAAAATCAAAGACTGTCATTGTTCAGATTATATAAACAGCCTAGCACAGTGGCTGGCATACAGTAGTTATGCAATAAATATTTGTTGAATAACTGAAGAAATTAAAAAATGGAACTAGGGGACACCATAAAAATATTTTAAGAAACCAGGAAAGGTTTTGCTGTAAATGTTTATAATAAAAAACATGTATTCCAAATAAACACTTAGAATAATATACCTATATTTAATATATGTGAAAATTTCTACTCGATAGGTAGAGATACATTACAAGGTCTTATTAAAACTTGATCAAAACCCATAAAAAAATGTTGTCTTGGCTGGGCGTGGTGGCTCACACCTGTAATCCCAGCACTTTGGGAGGCTGAGGCAGGCGGATCACCTGATATCAGGAGTTCAAGACCAGCCCGACCAACATGGAGAAACCCCATCTCTACTAAAAATACAAAATTAGCCTGGCGTGGTGGTGCATACCTGTAATCCCAGCTACTTGGGAGGCTGAGGCAGGAGAATTGCTTGAACCTGGGAGGCAGAGGTTGCAGTGAGCTGAGATAGCGCCATTGCACTCCAGCCTGGGCAATAAGAGCGAAACTCCATCTCAAAAAAAAAAAAAGGTTGTCCTGCAGACTCTTATTGTCTATGAATCATGATGCAAAATGGTTTAATTCCAAAGTATCAGAAAACAAAAAGCATCTACAAAATAATTTATCAGGAATAGAGTTTAGGCAGATAATGCAAGAAGAAGGTAACAATACAATAGTAACAGTAATAGATACCTAACATGTTGTTACTTGTCTGCAAGAAACATTCCTTTAGAGACTCATTACAACATTTTATTACCTTAAATGTATATTATTTTTATGTTACAAAAGAAAAATTTCTTTCAGTTTTTTTTGAGAAAATTTCAAATGTACAGAAAACTTAAAAAATAGTATTACAGGGCCAGATGTAGTGGCTTGTGCCTATAATCCTAGCACTTCAGGAGGCTGAGGCAGGAGGATTGCTTGAGGCCAGGAGTTTGAGACAAGCTAGGGCAACACAGTGAAACCTTGTCTCTACAAAACGTTTTCAAACTTTAAAAAAGAATAGCATTACAATTACTATATGCTTCATCTAGATTAATCAATTGTTTTTCTTCCTCAATTGTTAATATTTATCACATTTTCTTTATTTCTCTGTCTCTTTTTCTGAACTACTTAAAAATTGAAGACATGATATTTCATCCCTAAACACTACTTCTCATAAAATAAGGAAAGAACATTAATTAAATTAATTACTATTAACTCAAAATTATAACTTGGTATACAGCCCATATTTAAATTTTCCCAATTGCCCCAAAAATATCCTTGTAGTTTATTTTCTTATTCAGGATTCAGTTGTTTCATGCATTGTACCTGGTTCTTACATCTCCTTAATCTCTTTTAATCTAGAATAATCCCCCCTGCTTGACTTTTTTGTTCCTCATAATATAGAATTTTTGAAGAGTTAAAGTGATTTGTCTTGTCCCACAATCTGGATTTGACTATTTCCTTATGATTATATTCAGGTTAAGCACCTTTTTGGCCCAAATACCCGCACTACATAGGTGACACTTCGCACAAGCACTTACATAATGTTGAATTGTATCCCTGTTTGTGATGCTAAATTTGTTAGTTTGAGGTGACTGCCACATCTCTCCATTTTAAAGGTAGTATCTCCCTTTGCAATTGATAAGATCTGTGTGATGGTACTGTGAAGCCATGAGACTGTCCTAGACCTCAAAAATCCTTCACCCAGTAATACTTTTAGCAACTCTTGATGGTTCTGACCTGGAGTAGTTTTTATATTGGTGGTCGCAAAATAGTGACTTTTCTAAATCTGTCATTCATTTTCTCTATAGTAACTAGAATTCGTCCTTAAAAGAAACTTCACTTCCTACCTTTCTTTCAACACTTTTCTTTCACACACTCTTTCTCGCTTTCATTATTATGGACTTACGGATTTAAAAACATTAAATATATTGCAACTCATTTCTGTCATTATTATTTCTTATCTTTCTATTGTCCTATTTTGTACCAATGGGGGTCTTGTAGTTGGCTCCTTTTGACATGAGCTAGTAGTCTTTAATAAAGTCATTGATCTCAAGCATACCAAGGCTTGTCATATGCAAGCTCAATTTATGAAGTTCCTGCCCTAGATCTGGAATCAGCCATTTCTCAAAAGAGCCCTGGTTACTTTTAGTGGAGAACAGCATTTCAAAATCAAGATGCTGGTACCAGGTATACTTATTGTTACTCCTAAGCACCCCTTTCAGTGGGCAGAGCTAAGAATACATGAATACACACACACACACACACACACACACACACACTCCTATGTTCATATTGCTACCTCAAATTCAAATACAACACCAAAGGGTTCTTCTTCAATTTCCCTTGTTCTATATTTGTTTCTCACTTTTTCCACAGGAAAAACCCTGATTCCCAACTTTAACATACGTACTTATTCGGTTCTATCACACAATAAGCACAGCATTGTTTCAGAATTACAAACCAATATTGCTATCAATAACAAACCTTCTAAATAAAGTTAAAGGTTTACTTGTAGTTTGTTTTGTCCAAATTTGGTTGCAAGAAACCAAATTTGCATGGACCAAATTTGGAACAGTATTCAATTGATGGGTCTATGTTTTAAGAAGAACATTGAAAAGAGTACACAGCAAGAAGAGAAAATGCTTGGAAGAGAAAGTGCTACAGGAAACAGTTTCCCTCAAATACTTAAAAGAAGTTACATAGAATAAGAAATAGGCTCATCCTGTGTTCCTCTAGAAGGCAAAACTCAGACTAGAATATAGATGTCATAAAGAGGAGGATTTCAATTCAACTTCAGAAACTGTTAGAGTTGAATGTACTATATTAGCAAGGTCCCCATCATTAAAGTATTTAGACAGAGTCTGGAATTCCACACAGGGGTTTCTGAGCACTTCTCAGTGGGAGAGTTGTGCTGAATCAACTCTATAATTCTATTTTCTGTTCACACCTAAACAGCTTCTGGAAGCAGACCTCCATTAAACAATATAGGAAGTGTCGTTATTCATAATAATGACCTTGATTCATAAAGAAATATTGAACTATGATCAGTTATACATCATTGAATCTGGTTGGCACTGCAGAAGCTTCCTAGAGGCTGCTTGCTTGTTTTCCAGTAGTTGATCATATCAGTGTGGGATCAGAGCTGGCTGGGCAGGCCTGGCTGGCTGGTGGGACTCTCCAGCATCTATTATAATAGAATGCAGGATTCGAGATAGAAATGCTGGTAGGAAATAAACTTGCGTCCGGGGAAGAAAGGGTCAGACCTGGCAGTAAAGCTCTGAACAGTGTCTCAGTCATCAGCTGAAGCAATGCTCTGAGCGGTGCCTCTCACCTAGATTTGTTTTCCAACTTCCTGTGAATACATGAATGCCTTAGGGCGAAAGGGGATTTTGAATAAAACCTAAAAGTGCTGTGTTGATTTAAATGTCTCTAAGACTTTAGAATGCAAGATAATGCTGCTTTGATGCCTATATGGCACACTACAACACAAAAGGGAAAGTTTTGGCTCAGAACACGCACTGGTTTAGCTTATTATGGGCTATGGGCTGCAGGAACACTGTTTTGTGCAGAGGGTTTCAGTACATCAACACTGCCTATGGCAGCACTGGGGGTTTGGCGGAGGTGCTCAGAAGACAGGCTGTGTCCAATGGCAAAGGACTTGTATCTATTTTTGCATGCAGTGGAGGCCTCAGAAGCTGAAAAAAGAAGGTAAGGGCTTATTCATTAGCATACTATATTAGTCCATTTTCATGCTGCTGATAAAGACATACCCTAGACTGGGCAATTTACAAAAGAAAGAGGTTTAATTGGACTTACAGTTCCACATGGCTGTGGCTGGGGAAGCTGCACAATCATTGCAGAAGGCAAGGAGGAGCAAGTCAACGTATTACATGGATGGTAGCAGGCAAAGAGAGAGTTTGTGCAGGGAAACTCCCATTTTTAAAACCATCAGATCTTGTGAGACTCATTCACTATCATGAGAACAGCGCAGGGAAGACCTACTCCCTTAATTCAATCAGCTCCCACCGGGTCCCTCCCACAACACATGGGAATTCAAGATGAGATTTGGGTGGGGACACAACCAAATACTGAGATGTATCTTGGTGATTACTAGTAATAAAAAGGAGAGAAAGTTGACTGGTGTAGAACCCTTTGGAAGAAGGTGTGTATGTGGCTACAGAGTAGCCAGTTTATTATTCTAAACACGACCTGTGGTGGCTGTAAATTATTTGACACTTCATTGAGAAGTGGGCTCTATATCCCTTCTCCTTGAATTTCAGCCCGACTTAGTGACTTGCTCATAATATACAAGGATGGAGCAGAAGTCATGCTGTGTGGCTTTGGAGGCTAGATCATAAAATGCAATTCAGCTTTAACCTTGTTTACTGAAACACTAGCATTTGAAGCCCTGAGCTGCTTCGTAAGAAGTCTGACTACTCTGAGGCAGCCATGCTAGGAGGAAACTCAGGCCGCATGAAGAGTAGGTTTAGGTATTCTGGCTGACTGCCCTACCTGAGGTCCCAGCTTCAACCACCAGCCATGTCAGAAAATATGCTCCCAAAGGATTTCAGTCTTCCACCATTGAGACACTCCCAGGCATTGAGTCTTCCCAGATGAAGCCCCAGACATCATGGAGCAGAGATAAGCCATCTTTGCTGTGCCTTGTCTGAATTCTGACTGAGAGGGTAATTTTATATTTTTCAGAGGGCAAAAGTATGTTTGATCCTCACAATGATACAGTTAGGCAGGTTGGACTAGCATTATTATAACCTTCATTTTATAGATTAAAAAACAAAATAACAGGGATTTAAGCTTACCTGCTTTGCGACTATATAGGTAAGGTGTGGAGTGCTGACACTAAAATCCTGATCTTTGGACTCCAAAGCTTATGCTTTCTCTCTTGTTTCCCACTTGGACACTGTAGGACTTTAGAATGGCCTAAGGAAGTAAAATAGGATATATACAGAATTTTAAGACAAGGTCAGAAAATGTCGAATGAGTAGAACGCTAAGAAGAATCAATATTAAATGGATGAGACCAGTCATCCTATGGAGAAATAATCATGGAAAATCTGAACTACAGATTGATGCTGACAAGACTAGAATTCAAAATGGAACCAATGCGAGGAAAAAAAAACCCTTAAGACTTTTAATGTTATAAGGAAGTGTTACAATGATATAACATTTTTAGCAGTTAATTTTTTAAAAATGAAATAGGACAGTTAGAGAATTAAAAAAAACTCTTGCCACTTGTGTTTCTGATGAAAGGGTGATGAAAGGGAAAAGGTGTCATGACTAGCTATTTCAGTCTGCTTCTAAGTATGTCCTTATAGTAAAGGGTGCTTCAGATTCGTTTAGCTTGATTACATCATCCCTTATGATCATTTACTCTACATTTGTCAAGCCACTTTTTGATTTAAATTTATTTCCTCATGGAAACTTTCTTACTTGGAGGAGAATGTACAATGAAGTTAACAAAGCATATCATGTTCGTGTTTTTTTTTTTTTTTTTTTTGGAGTCTGGCTCTGTTGCCCAGGCTGGAGTTCAGTGGTGCAATCTCAGCTCACTGCAACCTCCGCCTCCCAGGTTCAAGTGATTCTCCTGCCTCAGGCTCCTGAGTAGCTGGGATTACAAGTGTGGACCATCACAACAGGCTAATTTTTTGTACTTTTAATAGAGATGAGGTTTCTCCATGTTGGCCAGGCTGGTCTCAAACTCCTGGCCTCAGGTGATCCACCCACGTTGGACTCCCAAAGTGTTGGGATTACAGGCGTGAGCCACTGCGCCCAGCCTACAATGTTCATCTTATGGGTTATATTTTTTCAATGCAGAAGAATGTTAGTATTGATTCATCAAGCAGCCTCACACACCATCCTTCACCTGAGAGTAAGCATCAGCTCCCAGGCTTATTATGGTGACCCTAATCAATATGAAGACACACTGTTTCAGAAGTCAGTAGGACACCTTTCTATTTCTTGAATCATCCAAAATACAGTAAGGAGGTCGTTCGTGACTTCCCCCATGATGGGAAGTACTAAAAGGCAGAATCCACCTAGCTTTTCATGACTTCATGTTTAGGTTACTTTGGTGATTCACTCCAGGCCATTGGGAGCCCACAGTAATTGTTTCTCGTTCCCGTTTCTCTCTTCCTTAAACATTTCTTTTCCAATTATTTATTTTTATTAGATACATGCATTTTAAATAATGAATTTAATTTCATTCTGTAATTGGGCTTCTCAAAGATAATTGACCTCTTCTCTCCCAATTGTTTTCATGCGTATTTTGCAGAGAATGCTTGGAATATTCCGTTCATGAAAGGCACAAAGTACATAAAATATTTTGAGTGATTCTTTTCAAAATAAAAATTAGTTTTGATGCTTCAGTTGTCTAGAATGCTATGTGCCTTGCACAGGCCCTATGGCATGGAAAGTGCTCAATTGATATTTGTTAAATGAATGAATCTGGAAAACGAAAAATACACGAAACATTTTATTCCTCAACAATGAAGAAAAAGCTTTTAGACTTCCATTTAGACTCATTTTAACTAGCTGAATTCTTCAATGAAAAGAAAACAAGCCTCGCACTGCTAATTTAGCTGTTCCTAAATATATTTCCATCAAATTCTGCTTGGCTGTTTCAACCTTGGGGTTGAAGTCCTTATTTTTATGACACAGAGACGTTCATTGCAGTGGAAATAGCAAATAGTATTGGCTTCCCCGCCTTTCTCCCTCTAGGATTTCAACTTCTCCTCGAACACCAGCCCTGCTCTTCTAGTAAATCCCACATTAGAGAACAGGCTGAGGATGGACGAGACGAAAGGAAAGTAGGAAATCGGAGCCATGGAAACGGCGGAGCGGAGGCAAAGTGTGAGAGCGCGGGTGGTTAGAGGGTAAGGAACCCTCCTCTGACGACGGCGCGAGGGCGCTCCACAGATTACGTCACGCACCGGGGTGACGTCACGACCGTGACACGCGGGTGACGCCGTTGCCGCGGCGACTTCTCGTCGTCTCCGCCCCCTTCCCCCGCTCCCCCCCCCCCCCACCCCCGCCTAGCGTCCTTCCCCCAATCCCCTCAGGCTCGGCTGCGCCCGGGGCCGCGGGCCGGTACCTGAGGTGGCCCAGGCGCCCTCCGCCCGCGGCGCTGCCCGGGCCGCTCCTCCCCGCGCCCCCCGTGCCTCCGCCTCCGCCTCCCCCAGCTCTCCGCCTCCCTTCCCCCTCCCCGCCCGGCAGCGGCCGCTCGGGCCCCGGCTTTCGGTTATAAGATGGCGGCGCTGAGCGGTGGCGGTGGTGGCGGCGCGGAGCCGGGCCAGGCTCTGTTCAACGGGGACATGGAGCCCGAGGCCGGCGCCGCGGCCTCTTCGGCTGCGGACCCTGCCATTCCGGAGGAGGTGAGTGCCGGCGCCACCCTGCCGCCCTCCCGACTCCGGGCTCGGCGGCTGGCTGGTGTTTATTTTGGAAAGAGGCAGCGGTGGGGGCTTGGTGCCCTCAGCCACC
Organism: Macaca fascicularis; assembly: GCF_037993035.2. NCBI lineage: Eukaryota > Metazoa > Chordata > Mammalia > Primates > Cercopithecidae > Macaca > Macaca fascicularis. Next base: position 182,598,204 of record NC_088377.1, on the reverse strand, counting down.
TTCTCGGGCCGGCTCCGCTAGCTGGGAGGTGGGCATCGCCCCCGCGTCCCTTTCCGTCATGCAGCGCCTTCCTACGTAAACACACACAATGGCCCGGGGGGTTTCCCTGGCCCCCACCCCAGATGTGGGGATTGGGGCAGCGGTAGTTGAGCGGGAGGTTATCAATAGGGGGCGAAACTCAGGGTTGGTCCGAGAAGGTCACGACTGGCTGAAGTATCGAGCTCTGCATCTCTTCGATGTTTTCGTTATTTGGGGGTGGGGGCGGCGGCGGCCTCGAGGTGGAGGATATAGGTTAGTAGCTGGGGCTGGGACCACAACCCGAGTTACTGTCGCGTGCAATTCTTACATGGTCGTGGGGGTGATGGGGCTCATGATTTCCTCTCTCTCCTCTCCCGGACTGTCCTCCTTCTCAGGCCGCTGCCCTTTTTCACGTTTCTGTTTGGGGGGTTTCTCTTCACCTGTTTTACCCAGCAAATGATTTTGATTTAGTCTTTACTTTTTCACTCCTGAATCGCAGTTTCCTATGCCTTTTCTGGTGTCTGGTCCTCTATTCCTAATGTTTGTCGTGCTCTGTCGCTGACTGGTAACCCCCATTCTATTCCCATCTACCGCCCGCTCATTTTCCAGTTGTCGGACCTGCCTGTCTTCTAACCCCACTTCCCACTTAAGAGCATTTTTGCACTTCTCTTACCCTGGTCCTCTTGAGGCTCTATACTTCATCTCACCACTCCCTAACATTGTTGTCTGTTGTTATCCTCACAAATCCTCCTGGACACTTTGGAGCTACTTATTTCTGAGCCCAGAAGCTGTCAAGATTCCATCAGGTTTCACTTGGCTCTTTTCGCCCTTGCACTACTGGCACTTTTGGGCTAGTCTTCCATTGTGCATTCACACCTCTTTATTCCTACCCATTTTTATAGTTCTGATTGATTTCTTAGTGTTGTCCTCCTTTTTGTCCTATTTTTTTTCCTTTTACTTTTTCCTCTCCAGTCCTTGCTTCTCTTAGCCTGTTTTTTCATTAGCCTCTTAGCACTGTGTCAAATTATTTACGTTTTGTTTTTTATTACATAAAATTTATTACAAATATTTGGTATTTTATTACATAAAATAATGCACTTTATTATGCTTTACGAATAAGCTATGGTATAGTAATTGTGTTTACAGTTATTGATTAGGCAATGTGACTTACTCTGTTGACTTTGCTCAAAGTTCTCTTTTCTACCTACTGTTGACATCTGATTATCTGATTTCTCAATTCTCATAACGTCCCATTCTTCTCTCTGCAATTCCTTTTTTTTTTTTTTGCATCATTATCTTTGGAAATTCATCCAATATGCTTACTTTATTCAGCATCAGCTTGTTTATGATAATGTTTGTTTTCTACTCTTTTATATCATCTTTATCTACATGCCTAAAATGTGTTCTGTATCATCATTTGATCTGTTCTAAAATTTCTCATTTTTAAGTTTCTTAAAATCATTCCACTTTTCAGTTTTTATTTTTGCTTAGATCGGTTTCCTCTCATATCTGTTCCTTTCCCCCAGCTTCTTCGTTTCTAAGGAGAAAGCTTTTCTCTACTTCAATTTCCTAGTTTATTCTGTTTCCCTCGTCTCCAGTTACCATTCATTTTGCCTTGTTTCCTGGCTTTTGGTACTTAACTTTCTGAAGCTTCCTCTTCTCCACACCTCCACGTTCCTTCTTGTTTATAAACATCTTTGTTTCCGTTGACATGGAAATTTATTTTTAGGATACATTGTTTTTAATGGATAAATACTAGGGGTCACATCTGCTGTCTGTTTTCTCCAGGAATCGGATATGCCTTTGTCTTAACCAGGCACAGGTGCCTCTGGGCTTTATTTTACTCTGTAATAGATGTGTAGTTTTGTTGAATTGTATACTGTTTGAAGACTACTACAGAGTGGAACATTGAGTAAAGTAATGGGTAGGGGTTATGAATTGTAATTCTCTGATTATAAAATTGTTTATATTGGGAACTTTGTTGCAGAGTTATTGGAACAGTTTGCAATTCTGTAAAGAAGGCTTTTGTGAAGTAAAATCTCTACCCTTCTATTTTATTTGAAAGGGCCAGATTGTTTGGAACGGTACCCCCTGAAGAGTCTGATTTAATAAGTGAGAGCGACGGCAATAGATTTCTGTATTTGGCACGTCTTGAGCAGTTCCCATGTACCAACCTTGAGAACCTCTAGGCTAGCTGAATTTAAGTATAAATTGCCAGTAATTGGAAAGCACATTTACATCTTCTGAAACTATAAGGATACTCTAATTTTATTTGGTTGAAAGACAATTGTTTCCCACCGTCCCCTCTACCCAGGTTTTAATGTTTAGTGGTGAACAGTAGTTTTTCTTCTACATTTTCTTCTGAACTGATAATAAATGTATTTGGCTGGGAGGGTGACATATGATTAAAAAATGTATGTCTTGAATGTAGATATCAATATTACAGATGATAAAATAAATTCCTCCAAGAAATAATTTTAAATTTGAAGTTGATATTTGGTGGAAACTGAAATGTGCTGTGGTCTTTTATTTGAAGTCTCTCTTATATACACTTAAAGGCATCTCTTACTGTAAATTACATGGAAAGAATGAAAAGGTTTGCTTGTGTGTAATGACACATTTTATTCTGAAGATTTATTTTACCTAACAGTAAAATGTAGGTTTTTTTTTTTTAAATAAAAGTTTCTATTAAAACTTTTAATAGAAAACTCCTGACCTCTATTAAAACTTTCAATAGGGGAAAATTTCAGCTAAATAAAAGGTCTAATTTCAAAGGGAAAGCAAGTTCATTGTCAAAAATTAGAAAAATATAAGTACAAAAAGTAAAAAATCATCAGTAATTTTGCCACTAAGATATTATTACTATAGGCATTTTGGTGTATTCCATCTGTTCTTTTTTAATGCTTGTATAACACAATGTAGTTTTGTATTTTTAAAAAACTTAAAGCAAAACTTTCTGTGTATTATTAGATACACTGTGATTTATTTAACCGATCATCGTTTTGGGGTGTTAGGTTGTTTTTAATTTTTTACTGCTATCAAACATCTTGAACATAGGATGTAGATTTTAGTCTTTAAAATATGTTGGGGAGTGAACAAATTTCATGTCCTGTATTTGTAGTATTAATACTTTGTAGGTGCTCAAAATAGAATATTCTGGTAAATGACAGGTGCTTATTAAATATTTATCAAATGAATGTACTTATACTTTTGGCATTAAACATTTACATCTGACCATTTATATTTACCTGATGTTTTTTTCTATGGCCATATGGTATGATATAGTATATGGTATAAAATAACCATATGGTGTAATAAATACTTTTTTTTAAGTGTGATACCAGAGTGATATTTATTAACTGTTTTTCTTGTGCTGTTTCTGTAGAAGGGAGCTTCTTACAATTGCATTACAGTTATTATTTTATTACGTTCTGTTTTCAAGATCTCTGATCATCAATCTTAAACTGTTTAATTATCATAATATATTGACTAGGGAATATTCTGGGATGGAATCTCCTTTATAATGAGGTCCACTGCATTAAAAATACATCTTTGTGAACCACACCAGGTTGGATTGCATCATAACCCTGAAAAGTGATATTCTCATTAATGTAGGTGTTGTGCAGTTTTGGCTATTGTTGTTAAGACTTATCCAGATACATTCACAGGTGCCCTTTTGGCAAAAATCATAAAATAGTTGTTTGTCTTTCGTATTTCTAGGGTTCCCTTTCTGTATTCTTTTCTCTCTCATTATTTACTGAACTGCCTTCTTTAGGCATCCACTCCTTTTTCTGTTTAGAATATTATCTGTCAGTCATTTTGTATGTTGGCCATTAAAGGAATCAATTGTCAGTAAACAGCTAAGAAAGGAATGTTGGACTGGGTGCTTGAATCCTTGAATGTAGTAAATGTGAGTGAGTGCAAACTTGATTTAATTGTACATGTATTTGGGTAATAGGCCAGAAAAATTACATTAGGTTAACAGGCTAGAACAATCTGACTTTTCTTGTTTTTCTATCCCTTACTTTCTTGATTAGGATGAATAGAAGGTGGATCTGGATATAGCACCTGGAAATCTATGTTCCATGAGTGATGGGGAAGAGAGGGAGGGAATAGGTTCCTTTGTTTTTTGGCATTTTCTAAGACCTGATGCCCACCTTGTCAGAGAATGCGATTACTACTTTTGTGTTCTTCCTTTTCCCTTTTTCTCCCAACTATGAAGTTGTTTTCTCTTTCAGAACTGCAGAAGTACGTTTTGTTTCTTTGACACTTTGATATTGTTAATTTAGCTGAATACCTAGTGAACATTCTGTGTCATACTCCCCTTGTTTTATGAAATCCAGCATGGTCTAATCTTTACATTTCTGCCTCATATTGTCCTTAAGATAAGCCTTTTTTTTGTCAGTAGCTCTTACTAGATTTTGTCTTCATCAGAAGTTAAATTGTTTTAAGTCCTTTACTCATTCTTTTTGTCTATTTTAATGTACATTGGTTATTCTGTAAAGTCAGATGTGGCAGTAGGGCTGAGTGTGGTGGCTCACACCTGTAGTCCCAGCTACTTGGGAAGCTGAGATGGGAGGATCACTTGAGCCCCGAAGTTCGAGACTGCAGTGAGCTATGATTGTGCCACTGCACTCTAGCCTGGCAACAGAGTGAGACGCTGCCTCAACAACAACAACAACAACAACAACAACAGCAAAAAAAGCTTGGTTGTAGAACTTCTGAATTCAAAATAGGTGGGCCTCTTTGGGAGGTTTTCTGTTTTTAAGGTGTTAAGTAGTGCTTTTTAAAATCATAGGGTTATAGATAACTTCATGTTAGTATAAGAAGAAAAATATAGCCTCATTTGTTCCATTTCTTTCTTAAATTTTTTGTTTTTATTGCCTTGTTTTTATTTTTCAATTTCAATTTTTCCGACCTAAATCACTAACATACTTAATTAGCATGGTAATCAGAAGAAACTCTTTAATACAGTCTCCACCCGAACATTAAGCAGTTTTTTTTCCCCTTTACCCTCTGAGATTACTTTTGTGTCCATGTTTTCTCTTGGGCTTAAGAAACAAACAAACAAACAAACAAACAAAAAAACTGTTATTCCTTCCCGTATCAAGACTATACATATAGAGGGAATTTGATGCCCAGTACTACTTTTTCTGGGCCCTGGTGATATAGAATATAAAAATTGATACAGAATATAAAAATTGCTTTGAACTCAATTAACTTTATATCTTCTGGAAGCTCTGTAACATCAAATAAAACATCGTTTTCATTCTTGTAATGTAGCTGCAGTTTCTAACAGCACTTTTGGGACAAATGTACTATGGGACGGTGGTTTTCAAATTACGCCAGAGCTCTATGAGAAATTTTCAAAAGCATTCTATCGCTGTAAAGAATAATTTTTTTTTTTTTTTTGAGACGGTGTCTCGCTTTGTCACCCAGGCTGCAGTGCAGTGGCGCTATCTCGGCTCACTGCAAAGCTCTGCCTCCCGGGTTCACGCCATTCTCCTGCCTAGCTTAGAGTACAGGCGCCTGCCACCACGCCCGGCTAATTTTTTGTATTTTTAGTAGAGATGGGGTTTCACCGTGTTAGCCAGGATGGTCTTGATCTCCTGACCTCGTGATCTGCCCGCCTCGGCCTCCCAAAGTGCTGGGATTACAGGCATGAGCCGCTGCGCCCGGCGAGAATAAAAATTTTAAATTGCACTAATACATATGTGAAACTGTTGTTGTCTGTTTTGTACTTTCTACATCTTCATCTGTAATAGTACCTGGCACATAGGTACTAAAATATTTGGTGAAAGAATTAGTGAATAAAGCCTTACTAGATATGAGGTGATCTGATTTTCTATAATGTTCTATTCTTTTTTTGTGCCAGTCATAAAATCAGCTTATTAAATTGACAACCAAATTGGCTGCAACAGGCAGTTTGAAAAACACTGTTTTGGGGTTTCAAGGACCTTCTTCAGAGGTTACTGCAGGGTTCTGTTTAGTGCCTCCATACCAGGGGTCCCCAACCCCTGGGCCACAGCCTTGTACCTACCAGTCCGTGACCTGTTAGGAACCTGACTACACAGCAGGAGGTAAGTGGCAGGCAAGTGAGCATTACACCTCCTGTCAGATCAGCGGCAGAAGCATGAACCCTATCAAACTGTGCATGTGAGGGATCTAGGTTGTATGCTCCTTATGAGAATCTAGTTGTGTGCTCCTTATGAGAATCTAATGCCTGATGATCTGAGGTGGAACTGTTTCATCCTGAAACCCCCTGTGCCCCTGTCCATGGAAAAATTGTCTTCCATGAAACTGGTCACTGGTCCCAAAAAGGTTGGGGAGTGCTGCTCTATACCATAACTATTGAAGTTCTTCATTTATCTGCTTTACATGTTAGTTTCCTTGAAAAAAGAGTTTTATGGCTGTAAAAATTTTAGAGCTACTATGTATGGAAGAGAGGTTTGTGCTGGCATAAATCTTCTCGGGTATCATCTGTGTAGAAAATTTCAACAACTTGTATCTAAGGCAGAGGTCAGCAATCTTAAGGGCCAGATGGCAAATATTTTAGGCATTGTGGGACATACAGTCCCTCTCACAATTCTTCAACAATGCTGTTGTAGCTCAGAAGTAGCTAATAGACAATATTTAAACAAATGAGTTTGACTGGGTTCCAGTAGTCATTTTCAGGACACTGAAATTTGAATTTTATATCATTTTCATGTGTCATGAAAATCTTCTTTTGTTTTTTTTCAACCACTTAAACATGTAGAAATTATTCTCAGCTTGTGAGCTATACAAAAGCAGATAGTTGGCCAGTTCATGGGCTGAACTGTTCTGACTCCTGGTCTAAGGGAGACTACATATATTATATTAGAAGTTCTGAAAGTAAGTTGTAGGTTAGAGGTCTACAGAAAGTTCGTAATTGCTACACAAAATTTATTTATTTGAGAGAGAGAGAGTGGTGGAGTTTTCATTGTATTGCCCAGGCTGGACTTGAACTCTGGGCTCAAGCAATCTTCCATACTCAGCCTCCCAAGTAGCTAGGACTACAGACATGCACCAAGCCCAGCTCCTAGTTCCTCTTTGCACTCAATTTCATCTTCTACCCTCAGCCCCTGGCAAACACTGGTCTGATCTCTAGTTGTGCCCTTTCCAGAAAGTCTTATACATGGAGTCATATAAAAGTCACATCAGTGGTTCGGGGCACAGTGGCTCAAGCCTGTAATCTCGGCACTTTGGGCCGAGGAGGGCAGATCACCTGGGGTCAGGAGTTCGAGACTGGCCTGGCCAACATAGTGAAACCTCCTCTCTACTAAAAATATAAAAATTAGCTGAGCATGGTAGTGGGCACCTGCAATCCCAGCTACTCGGGAGGCTGAGGCAGGAGAATCACTTGAACCCATGAGAGGGAGGTTATAGTGAGCCGAGATCGCGCCATTGCACTCCAGCAATTGTGAAGCAGTGGGTAAGGTTCATTCATTATTTTACATATGGATGTCCAATTGTTTCACATTTATCAGAAAGACTAACCTTTTTCTTTTGAATTATCTTGGCACTTTTATTGAAATCAATTGCTTATGCTTGTGAGTTTTGGATTCTACTGTTTTATTGATCTGTATGTGTTTTCTTAGGCTAATACCCTACTACCTTAATTACCATAGCTTTATAGTTAAATTTAAAATTAGGTAGGTCCAGTTGAGAAGATTTTTAGAACTTTGACTTTTTAATTTCTTGCATTATCATACTTTTGGAAGGAGAAGACCCATAATTTTAATCAGATTTTCAAAGGTTTCTTCTACCCTAAAATACTTAAGCCTTCAGTATATAGTTAATATATCTGTATCTTGAATTATGTGATGGTGAGGTTCATGAAAAGTGGCAGGTAAAAGTTGCAACCAAAATTAATTTCCTTATAAGAAATAAAGGAGATATTCTAGTAGGTTGCACAGAAAAGTCAATCACATCCTTTTTACCATGTTGCAAAATTATGAGATGTAATCAAAATGTGTATAGGGGAAAGTGAATATGTTAAGATGTTTATTCACCAGAAAAAGTCACCGGAAGTGTCAATTAGGCCGTGAAAGATACTAGTTTACAATGTGTTATTCTCCATCTTCTTTAGAAGAGTTCTTTCATTTGAAACCTATGTCATGTTCTGTGATGTTTCAGAATTAGTATCTTTATTAATCTTGGAGGCATCATTAAATCATTATGCTTCTGCTAAGGAAAGGCGTATGGAATAGTTGGTCATATTTCTACCTTTTTCAGTGGGGCCCATAGGGCCCCTTTACTTTGTTTTAAATTGCACTGGTAATAGTTTTTTACTGGTTAGCCCAGGGAATGTCCCTACAGTGTAAAATGATGTTTCTCATCATGATTTTCATTTAATAATATAAAAACAAAGTATCAGGAAACACATGTTTCTAGAGAAGAAGTGTGGAATACCTGACTAGTAGAGGGTCAGGTGACAATTGGGAAGGTAGAAACTGACCAAGCTTTTGATCATGTTGCAAGGAGTATCATTCCAGTTTGATTGGGTCACCCTGCAGAGTTTTTTTTTTTTTTTTTTTTTGAGACAGAGTCTTGCTCTGTCGCCCAGGCTGGAGTGCAGTGACTGAATCTCAGCTCACTGCAAGCTCCGCCTCCCAGGTTTATGCCATTCTCCTGCCTCAGCCTCCCGAGTAGCTGGGACTACAGGCACCCGACACCTAGCCCAGCTAGTTTTTTTGTATTTTTTAGTAGAGACGGGGTTTCACCGTGTTAGCCAGGATGGTCTCGATCTCCTGACCTCGTGACCTGCCCGTCTCGGCCTCCCAAAGTGCTGGGATTACAGGCTTGAGCCACCGCGCCTGGCCCGAGTTTTTTTTTAAAAATCCTTGGGTTTTTTTTTTTTTTTGGAAGAGATGCTGTGTTGCTCAGGCTGGTCTTGAACTCCTGGGCTCAAGCGATCCTTCTGGCCCAGCTTCCCAAAGGGCTGGGATTACAGGCATGAGTCACCGCACCCAGCCTCACCTTGCCGATTTTGAAGCTGCACTTCAGGGAGAGTAATACAATATCTTGGCAGACTATTTTTAACTATTGTTCCAAAATTAATGTGTTTTTAAAAAGTAAAAAAGTGCGGATAGCTTTAAAAGATACTTTAAGTAGGCCGGGCATGGTGGCTCACGCCTGTAATCCCACAGTTTGGGAGGCCAGTACGGGCGGATTACCTGAGGTCGGGAGTTCAAGACCAATCTGACCAACATGGAGAAACCCCCATCTCTACTAAAAATGCAAAAAATTAGCCGGGCTTGGTGGCGCATGTCTGTAATCCCAGCTACGTGGGAGGCTGAGGCAGGAGAATCACTTGAACCTGGTAGGTAGAGGTTACAGTGAGCCGAGATGGCGCCATTGCACTCCACCCTGGGCAGCAAGAGCAAGCGAAACTCCGTCTCAAAAAACAAAAACAAAAAAACCTTTAATTATATTTAAATTGGGGAATACTTTTGTTTTATGTATTTTCTTGCACTAAATATATAACCTTTAAGTTAATAACACCAGAAAATTTTTACTTTATAGTTTTAGAACTGCTTAATTAAAATAAAATGTTAGGATACTTTGAATTAGTCACTTACTTTCAAGTATTTTAAACAGTTTAATGTACTGCTTGGTGTTGTTTCTCAATTGACTTGATATTTTTAAACTGTATTTTGTACCTTGTACCATTTATTTTGCAAAATAAATTTCTGTTTGGGCTTATAGATGTGCTTTTAATATTAAAGGGGATTATTAGTGTCAGCTGTAAAATTTTAATTAAGTCTTAAGTAGGTATGTTTTTTTTTTTTCTTTTGAGATGGAGTCTCGCTCTGTCGTCCATGCTGGAGTGCAGTGGCGTGATCTCGGCTCACTGCACCCTCCGCTCCACCCCGGGTTCAAGCGATTCTCCTGCCTCAGCCTCCCGAGTAGCTGGCACTACAGGCACATGCTACCATGTCCGGCTAATTTTTTGTATTTTTGGTAGAGACGGGATTTCACCGTGTTAGCCAGGATGGTCTCGATCTCCTGACCTTGTGATTTGTCCGCCTCGGCCTCCCAAAGTGCTGGGATTACAGGTGTGAGCCACCGTGCCTGGCTGATTATTTTTATAGAGCTCTTGTTAGCCTAATTTCTGGTAATGTTTTATGAAGGTGACTTAATTCCCATCATGAAAATTTCCCATCTTTTCTGTGACTAGCAAGCAGTTATTGCCTTCATAACTTTTTTTTTTTACTGTAAAAAGATAAAGTGCTATTGATAATTACTCCTAAATAACTCAGAACATTTTTTGTTTTACACACATTAATATATACTTCCATGGGAATAGTGTCAGAGAACATCAAATAGGGAAGAGATTATGATTCAGAGTAGTCTTTCTATTCCTATTCTAGAGCCACAGAAAATGTTCATCTTCCTTTAGTTTTTACAAGATTGCCTCTAACATGGATTCTATTCCACTGATATTCTTCCTGCACATGCCTTCTCATACTAACAGTAAGTCACATATCGCAAGTAAGTTTCATTATACATGAGAACTCAGTTGAATGCTTGCCTTTCACTGGCATCTCTTGATCCTCCTCCCCCTCCTTGTGGTGTGCACTGAACTTCTGGTAGGCCACATGTGTTAAGTAGATCATAGGAGTGGTATGAAAATAAAGTGAAATGATGAAAATGTAAAAGCCTTCACAAAATTATAGTGTTTTCTGTTGATTTTTAAGACAAAAGATAAATACTATATATGTAAAAATTTCCTTTTCGAAGTCTTTTTTCTTTTTTTTAGAATGTGCAATAATATGCTTAGCACAGGGCTGTAGTTAACATTTTTGGCAGTTCTTAATGTCGGACTGATGATTGTCCTAGAACTGTTTCAGTGTTAACTACATTCTATTAATGTTACTTTAAAACATTACTTAAAGAAACATGAAGTGGCAACATATTGATTCATGTATTCAGTAAGCAATTGATGGGAAAGAGGTAAACTTTCTTTTTTTTTTTTTTTTCTTTTGAGACGGGGTCTCGCTCTGTCGCCCAGGCTGGAGTGTGGTGGCCGGATCTCAGCTCACTGCAAGCTCCGCCTCCCGGGTTTACGCCATTCTCCTGCCTCAGCCTCCCGAGTAGCTGGGACTACAGGCTCTTGCCACCTCACCCGGCTAGTTTTTTTGTATTTTTTTTAGTAGAGACAGGGTTTAACCATGTTAGCCAGGATGGTCTCGATCTCCTGACCTCGTGATCCACCCACCTTGGCCTCCCAAAGTGCTGGGATTACAGGCTTGAGCCACCGCGCCCGGCTGTAAACTTTCTTAATAACAGTAGAAAGACCTTTCCATTTATATGAAAACTGGTAATTATGACTTGTGTTTTGGTATTTTAAAGCTGTGGTTGGCTGTGCACAGTGGCTCATGCCTGTAATCCCAGCACTTTGGGAGGCTGAGGTGGGTGGATCATGAGGTCAGGAGATAGAGACCATCCTGGCCAACATGGTGAAAACCCCGTCTCTACTAAAAATACAAAAAATTAGCTGGTTGTGGTGGCGCATGCCTGTAGTCCCAGCTACTCTGGAGGCTGAGGCAGGAGAATCGCTTGAACCAAGGAGTCGGAGGTTGCAGTGAACCAAGATCTCGCCACTGCACTCCATCCTGGTGACAGAGCGAGACTCTGTCTCAAAAAAAAAAAAAAAAGAAAGCTGTGATTAACATTTGTTTTGTCATTCATCCAAAACTACATTGGTGACTTTTGTATTGAGTCATTTCATAGGACAACAGGTATTCATGTATTCAGTAAATATTTGACTTCCTACTATATGCCAGGTAGTGATCTAGGTGCTTGGTAGTACACTTGAAAACAAAACAAAGGTCTCTACCCTTATGTAGCTACTGTCCAGTGGAGGTGTGTGTGTGTGTGTGTATATTGGGGGATGGGACTGAGAAACCTTAGACGTACAGAAAGGAAATTATATAGTATGTTCAAAGGTAATAAGTACTATGGAGCAATGAAAGTTAAACAGGTTAGGGCTGGGATGGGGGTAGGTAGCAATTTAAATAGGGAGGTCAGGGTAGGCCTCACCTGAGAAGGGGGCATTTGAACAAAAACTTGAGAAAGGAGGAGGAGGTATTTCAGATAAACCAATTAGTTCAAAGATTCTGTGTCAGGAATGTTCCTTGCCTATTTAAGAAATAGCAGGAGGCCAAAGTTGCTGGGGCAAGGTAGAAACTAGGAGATCAGGGAAGGATCTCTTTCGGTTATCTAGGCCGTATTGGTGAGAGCAGAAATAATGAGAAGCAGTCAGATTTTGGATGTTTTGAAAGTAGATTCGTCCGGGCGCAGTGGCTCACGCCTGTAATCCCAGCACTTTGGGAGCGAAGGTGGGCAGATTACCCAAGGTGAGGAGTTCGAGACCAACCTGGCCAACATGGTGAAACCTTGTCTCTACTAAAAATACAAAAATTAGCCGGGTGTGGTGGCAGGCACCTGTAATTCCAGCTACTCGGGAGGCTGAGGCAGTAGAATCACTTGAACCTGGGAGGCAGCTGGGAGGCAGAGGTTGCAGTGAGCCGAGATTGTGCCACTGTACTCCAGCATGGACGACAGAGCAAGACTCCTTCTCAAAAAAAAAAAAAAAGAAAAAGAGAAAGTAGATTCAACAGGATTTGTTGATAGATTGGATGTGAGATATGCAAGAAAATGGTGTGAAGGGGGATGGGAAGGGCGCAGATCAGGAATTAAGTTTTGGGCATTCTAAGTTTGAGATATCTATTAGCTGTTTAAGATACTGAGTAAGTAGTTGGATGGATGAGTCAGGAGTTTGGGAGTGAGGCCTTGTGGCAGAGACTCTTCACAGTAATACATGTCTCATTTTCTTTAGATACACATCTAGACACCATTTTCCCTTGCGTTAGGTGTGGTGATGTGATTGAGTGGAATGCGAGCTCATGGAATATGGGCACAAGTGATGTGTGCTAGTACTAGGTCTGGCCCGTGCAAACATCATCCTGTTTTCTCCTTCTGTCAGGCTGGCATCTGGAACTGAGATGATTACTGAAGTATGCTGGAAGCCATGTGTCCAAAAACTCAGCCTAGATTCCTGAATGATCGTGTACATAAGGACCACCCTGTTAACCTGTTCAGATTCCTAGTACTGTTAGATAACTAAGAAATACACTTTGTCATGTTTGTATCCTTTTACCTTTTGCGTGTTATAACCATTAGCCAGCCTTAAATTTGGGCATTTAGATGATACTTAAAGCTGTGAAGCTAATGTGTGCTCATCAAGGGAATGAATGTGGATAGGAAAAAGAAAAGATCCAAAGTTGGAAAAAAGAGGAAGAACCTGAGAGGGAGCAACCAGTGAGGGAGGAAATAAAATGAAGAAAGTTTATTAATAGAGAGTGGTCAGTTGTATAAAATGCTACTGCTAGGTCAAGTAAGGTGAAAACTAAGAATTTATCATTGGAGTTAACAAAGTGGAGGTCCTGGGATTTAGATAAGAGTAGAGCATTGAGGTGAAATATTGAAGGAGATGTTTTGATTGAAGTGATTTTAAGAGAGAAGAGGAGGGGAAGTAAAGATGGTGAGGAATTATCCTGTAAAGAGGAACAGAGAAATGGGGTCAGAGCTAGTGAGGAAAGTGGGGTCAATAAATTTTTAATGATAAGAAAAATAAGGGCATATGATGATAGGAATAAGCCATTAGAGAGTAAAACATTTCAGGAGGGAGAGATAAGAATTGCTGAAGCACTGTCTTAGAAGAGGCAAGAGGGAAAGGGATTTAGTGTATAAATAGGAAGGATTGGCTTTCTGTAGGAGCGTCTATACTTTATGATAATAGGCCATAAAGCAGAGTATGCGGATACAAATGCTGCTAGGAAGGTTGATGTGATTGGTGGAGTCTGTACACATTCTCTTCCAGTTGCTTTGGGTTTTTTCAGTGAGGTAAGACTTGAGGTTATCAGTCGAGAATGAGGATTGGAGATATGTGAAAGTAGCTCCGCAGAAGTATGGGTGCATAAATGAACTGGAAACAAATAGTAAAATTAATGGGCAATTTTTTTCTTTTAAGAGACCGGGGTCTCACTCTGCTACCCAGGCTGGAGTACAGTGGAGTGCAGTGGCACAGTCATAGCTCACTGCAGCCTCCAACTCCTGGGCTCAAGTGATTTTCTCACCTCAGCTTCCCGAGTAGCCAGGACTACAGGCTAATGGCAGTATTAAGTTATTTTATGAGTTGTCTAGACAGCATTATGGGTCTCCTAACTTTCTGGTACTGATCTTCAGATCAGAGTTAAATGTAATTTGCCCAGGCAGTTTAAACGCTCAATGTGAGTCATTTTCATTTGGACTCAAACATGGAATCATTGGGAAATAGAATATTAATTATTATTATTATTATTATTATTATTATTTTTTTTTTTTGAGACGGAGTCTCGCTCTGTAGCCCAGGCTGGAGTGCAGTGGCCGGATCTCAGCTCACTGCAAGCTCCGCCTCCCGGGTTCACGCCATTCTCCGGCCTCAGCCTCCCGAGTAGCTGGGACTACAGGCGCTGCCACCTCGCCCGGCTATTTTTTGTATTTCTTAGTAGAGACGGGGTTTCACCGTGTTAGCCAGGATGGTCTCGATCTCCTGACCTCGTGATCCGCCCATCTCGGCCTCCCAAAGTGCTGGGATTACAGGCTTGAGCCACCGCGCCCGGCCTAGAATATTAATTATTACTCCTTCATGAAGTACCTGCCACTATCCTGCCATGAATGTAAGCTAAATTTGGAGCAGTCTGGTAACTACTTTTCTTTTAAAAACATTTTCTTTTTAAAGATACTAAGTATCGAATACTTACTGGTTTTTCTATGTAGAATAACATAATCTCAACATTACTTTCTTTCACTCTCCAAATTTGACTTGTCTTTGTTCATGTTTTTCCTACCACCTGAAATACAGATTTCCTCCCCCTTCCCACCCTCCAAACCTTCCAGACTTAGCTGACCTACTATTTATTCTAGGAAGTTTTTCTTAACCTCTTTCCAAGCCCTAGTTGATGCCTCTGCTTTGTGCTTTTGTAGAAGCCCAGGGTTTACCTTGTTTTGCTGACTGTATTGTATTGTGTTTTTTTTTTTGTTGATAGGTATTTGTTTTTCCTCTAGACCTGGACTGTTCAGTCATACTTTCTGTGATGATGGAAACGTTCAGTGTCGTCTTAAAATGGTAGACAGTAGCCATATCTGTGTGGTTACTGTGCACTTAAAATTTGCATAGTAGGACTGAGGAACTACATTTTATTTCATTTTAATTAATTTAAAATTAACTAGTCTCATGGCTAGTGACTGCTTTGATCAGTGCAGTTCCAGACCCCTTCAAAGTCAAGAGTGTGTGGGATTCATACTTATTTTCTCATTGCTTAACAATAGTACAGTCTACTACTTAAATGACCAAATTCTTTTTCAGTACTCTTAGCCTGCATAGTTATAACTCACCTGGAATATGGCAGTTTTCTTCTCTAGATTTCTGTCTTTAACCATAGCTTTTCAGTTTGTTTTCAAGATTATGTTGATTTACACAGCACTGAGTTATTCAGTCCTGTGAAGTTAGCATTTTGGTTGGATGTGGTGGCTGGTGTCTGTAATCCCAGCAATTTGGGAGGCTGAGGCGGGAGAATTGCTTGAAGCCAGGAGTTTGAGATCAGCCTGGGCAACATAGCGAGCCCCTGTCTCTACAAAAAATTAGCTGAGTGTGGTGGCATCCACATGTAGTCCCAGCTACTTGGGAGGCTGAGGGTGGGAGGATTGCTTGAGCACAGTTCACGGCTGCAGTGAGCTATGATCGCACCACTGCACTCCTGCCCGAGTGACAGAACGAGACCCTCTCAATAAAAAAAAAAGGTTATTTTTTTTCCCCTTTAGGACTGAAAAATTGGGTGTTGCAAGATTACCTCAAGGACTGATCTGAGAACTGGGCATGGTAAGGAAGAAACTCAAGTGGCCAGGCTCTGGTTTGTGGGGGTAGGTGGGCAATTTCTGTTTCAGCCAAAGCAGTTCTACTTCATAAATTAATATATTGGAATTGTGCTTGGGATTTCATTTGGAGGGGAAAAAAGCCTTATAAACAATAACACTGTTAATTGAAGAGACAAATCATGCATATGGCAGCACGTGATTAAGCACCAAATTGGATGACAGATCAAGAAGACGTGGGAGGTTGTTATGGGTTAGTGAGGTCTTGATGGAAGTTAAGGTTTAGTTTAGGTAGGTAGAAGGAAGACAAAAGGATGTAATAGGCAGCGGGAATAGAATTTGCAAAGAATTGGAGTTGGAAATACGTATGTTAGTTTTGATTAAGAAACAGAATGAGCTGTTTATAGTTGAGCCAATTGTATGAAATAAAATTTGATGAAATTAGATGGGACTGGCTTGTAGAAAATGATAGACTGACAAAAAAATGCACTTTATATTGTATGCAATGGGATGAAATCCTTGGAGGTATTTTGGTTGTTACAAAGATGGAGGAAGAGGACACTATTAGCATTTGATGAGAAAGGATCAGGGAAGTCAGCCATGCCACAATGTTCAGGACAGTTTGCATGTTTAAGAATTGTTCCACATCACCACATGACCTAGAATGACTTTGCTGGACTTTGATGATGTAGGTTTAAAAAAAAAAAGTGATCATATTGATCTGAGCATAGACGGTAACTCCATTTTATGTATGAGGCACTTTGTTGTTGTTGTTGTTGTTGTTGTTGTTGTTTTGAGATGGAGTTTCGCTCTTGTTGCCCAGGCTGGAGTGCAGTGGCACCATCTCGGTTCACTGTAACTGAGGCACCTTTAATATACACTAAGATTTTCAGGAATTCAGTTACTACAATATTGGAGGAATGCTGAAGTTTTTGTTCAGAACTTTATTGGGGTACTCCACTGCTTTAGAAAATCACGTAATTGATGGTAGTGTCACTTGTGCAGTATTGGTGACCCAGATACTCTTCAGTCTGCAGTTGTAACTGCCACAGTCACAGTGCTTGTTACATATATGTATAAACAACCCTCAATATGTTATTTATTATAGTAATTGCCTAAATATTATAAAATTGCACTAAGGTAGATTATCTCTGAATTATATTTATTTATTTTATTTATTTATTTATTTATTTATTTATTTTTTGTTTATGAGACAGAGTTTTGCTCTTGTTGCCCAGGGTGAAGTACAATGGCACAATCTTGGCTCACCAAAACCTCCGCCTCCCAGGTTCAAGCGATTCTCCTGCCTCAACCTCCCAAGCAGCTGGGATTACAGGCATGCACCACCGTGCCAGCTAATTTTGTATTTTTAGTAGAGACGGGGGTTTTCCATGTTGGTCAGGCTTGTCTCGAACTCCCGACCTTAGGTGATCTGCCCGCCTTGGCCTCCCAAAGTGCTGGGATTACAGGCATGAACCATTGTGCCCAGCCTCTGAGTTACATTGAAGGATAGTATGGAGAATGTACAAAATAGTTGTAAAAAGGAGAAATTGATTTCTGTTTTCAGTATTGGAGAACTGGGTTATTCAGATGAATCCTTTTGATGAAAACAACTAAAATTCTTGGAAACAGTATTTAAAAAAAAGAAAGAAAGAAAACTTAGAGCAATTACAGAGCTGAAAAGATAGTGGGGAGCTGCCAGGCCAAATTGTAGGAATAAACAATAATCCAAATAAATAAGTGGGTTAAGTAGCTTTTGCCCTAAGGGCAGTTGCGAATCTGTATAAGTTGGGCTTTGGTTTTTTTTTGTGGACCATTGGGGTGAAGAGGACAGAAATCAAGGCCTAGAGTTCATCTGAAGTGACAGTCAAAAAGAATAACCTCAATTTTAGATGGGACCCCAATGACTCTATCGTTAGGTTAAGGATGAAACAACTAAACTGTCTACACACTCCCATATCCAGGTGATTGTAGGAAAGGTTGAATGGAGCAGGAAGAGGAAAAGGAAGTTAAGAAAAATAAACCTTTCAAGTTGTGACCACAGTTTTAGTCTTCACAGTGATTTACCTTACAGGTTTGCTGTGTCTGGGTGGTCCAGGGACCCTCCATGATAAATGACCCTCCAGCCATTTATCATGGTTACTGATTTCAGACTAGTATTACTTCCATGGCCTGGCAGATGGAAAGGCAAATCATCTGTGGAGAAAGGCCCTTCATTCCAGGAAATTGCTACCAGTAATTTTTCAAGGACAGTGAACAGTACATTGTCGCAAGTAATCAAACATAGTAAAAATAAAAAAATTAGCAAGCAAAATTACCTGAGATATATATAATATGTAATATATGTGTAGAATTCTTTCAGGAATGTAATTAAAATTTGTGTAGTTTTCTTTATGTACATATACCTAAAAGTAAGTTTTTAAAGAGGAAAAATAATAACCAAGCATGCATCCAGTTGGCACTGTGAATAAAAAGAGAGCGGAAATAGATCTATAAAATCTTCAAATGTTGCAAATATCAGATGGATTTAAAACAATCACTGTTAAATTTAAAGAATTGGAGACAAACTTGAAGAACAAAAGACTCTTATAAAGTGACTTAGGGCCGGGTGCGGTGGCTCACGCCTGTAATCCCAGCACTTTGGGAGGCCAAGGCAGGCGGATTACCTGAGGTCAAGAGTTCAAGACCAGCCTGGCCAACATGGTGAAACCTCGTCTCTACTAAAAATACAAACATTAACGATGTGTGGTGACGCATGCCTGTAATCCCAGCTGCTCAGGAGGCTGAGGCGGGAGAATCACTTGAACCTGGGAGGCGGAGGTTGCAATGAGCCGAGATGGCACCATTGCACTCCAGCCTGGGCTACAAGAGTGAAACTCTGTCTCAAAAAAAAAGAAGTGACTTTGGTACATGCCTGTAATCTCAGTACTTTGGGAGACTGAGGTGGGAGGGTCCCTTGAGGCCAGGAATTTGGGACCAGCTTGAGCCCAGGAGTTTGAGGCTGCAGTGACCTATGATTGTGCCACACTGCACTCCAGCCTAGGCAACAGTATGAGAAACTGTCTCAAAAAAAAGGAAAAAAAAGGAAAAAAAAGTCGGACACAGTGGCTTACGCCTGTAATCCCAGCACTTTGGGAGGCCAAGGCAGACGGATCATGAGGTCAGGAGATCAAGACCATCCTGGCTAACACGGGGACACCCTGTCTCTACTAAAAGTACAAAAAATTAGCCGGGCGTGGTGGCAGGCACCTGTAGTCCCAGCTACTCGGGAGACTGAGGCAGGAGAATGGCGCGAACCTGGGAGGCGGAGCTTGTAATGAGCTGAGATCGCACCACTGCACTCCAGCCTGGGTGACAGTGCAAGACTGTCTCAAGAAAAAAAAGGGGGGGTAAAAAATCCAACTTAGTAGATTTTCTAAAAACCAAATAGAAGTTCCAGAAGTGAACACTTTACCAAATATACCTAAGAGAAAGGTTTAACAGGTTATACCTAGCTGAAGAAAGAGTTCATTACCTAGAAGACAAGGCAGAAGAAACTGTTTAGAATGTGGCACAGAATAAAAAAGACAGAAAATATTGACGAAAGGTAAAGAGACATGGAAGACAGAGTGAGATCTAGTTTCTTTAATCAGAGCTCTGGAAAGAGAGGAGAAAGACAATGGTACAGAAGTAATATTTCAAAAGACATTTCTGGCTGAAAATTTTGTAGATCCAGTGAGAAACCAGTTGATTGATTTAAGCTTAATGAATTTCTAGCAATATAAATAGAAATCTACACCCAGACAAATCATAGGAAAACTGCATAAACCCAGATACAAGGAGAAAAGTCTTAAAAAAGATGTTTTTCAAAGAAGCAACTATGGACTGATGGTTGACTTGTCAACAGAAAATCATATATATTCTCAAAATAACTCCCAATCTAGAATTCTATAATTAGCAAAAAATTATCCCTCAAGAATGAGGGTAAAATACTTAGTTGAACAAACCATCAGCTCTTTCTAAAGGAAATTACAAAGTATACATTAATACTTAAGGTGAAAGATTCCAGATAAAAGTCTGAGGTATAAAATGGAATGAAGAGCAAAGAGAGTGGCAAATATGTGGATGTACTGAAAGAAACATTGGCTGTATAAAGTACTAGTAAGACCTTAATTAAAATACGTGACAAGAAGCTGGGCATGGTACTTTGAGAGGCTGAGGCGGGCAGATTGCTTGAGCCCAGGAGTTTGAGACCAGCCTGGGCAACATAGTGAAATCCCATCTCTACAAATAATACAAAAATTAGCTGGGTTTGGTGGTGCATGCCCGTAGCCCCAGCTGCTCAGGTGACTGAGGTGAGAAGATCGCTTGAGCCCAGGAGGTTGAGGCTGCAGTGATCCTTGGTCGTGCCACTGCACACCAGCCTGGGCAACAGAGTGAGACCCTGTCTCAAAATAATAAAATATGTGAGACAAGTGAAGGCAGTGTTCTAAGACCTTTGTATTGTCAGAGAGAAAGGTAGAAAGTATTAATTGACTTGCCCTTGACAAATTATATGTTTTAATTTCTAGTTTATCGTCTAAAAATGTAGAAACCAGACTTTTACCTTCTAAACCAACAGAAGAGAACAAATGATTAATAAAAATTAATCCCAAGGAAGTGAAGAAAAGAAAGAACCAGTAGGACAAATAGCACAAAGTAAGATGGGTAGATTTAAATTTAAACATATCACCGGCAACATTAAATACAAAATGGATTAAATTATTCAGTTAAAAGACAAAGATTGTTACACTGCATTTCCAAAAAAATTCAATTATATGGTGTTTATAAGAAATATATCTGAAACCTAAGAATAAAGATCAAACGTAATTATTGCAATAAGAAGTGCCATGCATATTCTAAGAGACAGTATGGTACAGTTAATATCAAAAGTGGACAGTAAGGCAGAAAACATTGGCAGAAGTGTCACTTCAAATGATAAAATGACCGATTCACTGTGAAGATTTAATAGCCTTAGTAATATAGTATAACCTGAAATATAGCCTTAGAATATTTATAGCAAAAGTTAACGAAACTACAAGAAATAGACAAATTCACAGTCTTGTGAATGGGGTATTTTTAAACAGCTCTCTAACTGATATAAGAAGCAGATAGGTTAGTTAGGATATAGAATACTTGTATAACGCAATGAACAAGTTTAACCCAGTGGGTGTATAGAACCCATTCTACCCAGCAGTGTGGCAGGCTACACATTATTTTCAAGCATGTAGGACTTTGCGGGGGGGAAATTGACTGAGTAAGATGTTGTAAAACAAGTTTCAACAAATTTCAAAGGATTGAAACCAAAAAGGCATCTTTTTCTGTCCATAATGCATTTTCATTAAAGATCTCTATCAGGGTAATTTTTAAAGCTTCATATGTTAGAAATTGAGCAACTGTTAATACTTTGAAATAATCTGGTCAGGCACAGTGGCTCACACGTGTAATCCCAGCACTTTGGGAGGCCGAGGTGGGCGAATCACGAGGTCTGGAGTTTAAGACCAGCCTGGCCAACATGGTGAAACCGTGTCTCTACTGAAAATACAAAAAGTAGCTGGGCGTGGTGGTGCATGCCTGTAGTCCCAGCTACTTGGGAGGCTGAGACAGAAGAATCACTTGAACCCAGGAGGCAGAGGTTGCAGTGAGCCGAGATCATGCCATTGCACTCCAATCCGAGAGAGCAAGACACCATCTAAAACATAGTAATCCATGCATTAAAGAAGAAATCACAATGGAAGTTGGAAAATACCTTGAACTGGATGATTAAAAATTTTTGATTGATCAAATTCCACAACTTAATGTATCTTAGACCATTGAAAGTGAGAGAATCAAATGTTACGTCTTTAGATATGAAGGTTCTTGACGCTCCTCCCCTACCCCCCCAAAAAAGAAGTACCTACCACCTATGAAAGATTCTTGATTGAAAAAAAAAATAACTGAGTTGGAGTTTCATTAATCTTCTAGATCTACTGGGAAATTCACAATCATTTGTTCACTCCATGAGTCATAATTGTTTTGCTGTGGATGGTCTTGCCTCAATGTTGATGGCTGCTGGCTCATCCCTGGTGGTTACTGAAGGATAGGATGGCAATGCCAATTTCTTAAGACAACAGTGAGGTTTGTGGCATCAATTGACTTCTTTGCACAAAAGATTTCTCTGTACCAGGTGATGCTGTCTGGTAGCATTTAAACCACAGTAGAACTACTTTTAAAATTGAAGTCAGTGCTCTCAAATCTGCCAGTGCTTCATCAACTAATTCTATGTAATATTCTAAATCCTTTGCTGTCATTTTAACAGTGCTTGCCCACAGCATCTTCAGCAAGAGTAGAGTTCATGTCAAGAAACCACTTTTTTTACTCATCCATAAGAAGTAACTTCCCATTTGTTCAAATTTCATCATGATATTATAGCAATTCAGTCACATCTTTAGGTTCCACTACTAATTGTAGTTCTCTTGCTGCTTCTACCATACCTGCAGTTCCTTCCTCCATTGAAGTTTTGAACTCAAAGTCATCCATGAGGGTTAGAATCAACTTCTTCCAAACTCCTGTTAATGTTGCCAGTTTGACCTCCTCCCATGAATTACAGATGTTCTTAATGGCATCGAGAAAGGTGAATTCTTTGCAGAAGGCTTTCAATTAATGTTACCCAGATCCATCAGAGTAATAACAATACCTGTGGCAGCTATAGCGTAATGAAAGGCACTTCTTAAATGAAGTGTTGAAAGTCAGAATTACTTCTTGATCCATGGGTTGCAAAATTTATGTGTTAGCAGGTGAGAAAACATTAATCTTCCTGTACCTCTCCATCAGAGCTCTTGGGTGACCAGGTTCATTGTCAGTGAGTAGTAATGTGTTAGAAGGAATCTTTTCTTCTGAGCAGTGGGTCTCAACAGTGGGCTTAAAATATTCAGCAAGCTATGCTGTAAAAGAATGTGCTGTCATCCAGGCTTCATTGTTCCACTTACAGAGCACAGACAGTAAATTTTGCAGAATTCCGAAGGGCCCTAGGATTTTTGGAATGATAAATGAGCATTGGCTTCAACTTAAAGTCACCAGCTGCATTAGCCTCTAACAAGAGTCATCCTGTCCTTTGAAGCTTTGAAGCCAAGCATTGACTTAGGGAAATGTTGTGGCTGGTTTGATCTTCTATCCAGATCACTAAAACTTTCTTTATATTAGCAATTAGGTTGTTTTGCTTGCTTAAACTATTTTTCTTTTAATTCTTAGAGGGTCTCACTGTGTTGGCTAGGCTGATCGCAAACTCCTGGCCTCAAGCAATCCTCCCACCTTGGCCACTGAAAGTGCTGGGATTACAAGCATAAGCCGTAGTGCCTGGCCTGCTTTCTTATCATTCATGTATTCACTGGGGTAGTACTTGCAGTTTCCTCCAAAAACTCTGCCTTTGCATTTACAATCTGGCTGTTTGGTACAAGAGGCCTACCTTTCAACATGCCTTCTTCACTAAGCTTAATCATTTCTAGCTTTTGATCTCAAGAGAGACATGTGACTCTTGGTTTCACTTGAACACTTAGAAGTCATTGTAGGGTTTTTAATTGGCCTAATTTCGATATTGTGTCTCAGGGAATAGGAGGCCCAAGAAGGGGTAGGACAATAGCTGGTCAGTGAAGCAGTGAGAACACACACAACATTCATTGAATAAGTTCACTGCCTTATACGGGTGTGGTTTGTGGCACCCCAAAACAATTACAATAGTAACATCGCAGGTCATAAAACACCAAAATAGACATCATAATGTTGCAAAAGTTTGAAATACTGTGAGAATTACTGAAATGTGACAGAGACGTGAAGTGAGCATATGCTGTTGGAAAAATGGTGCCAACAGACTTGCTCGATGCTGGGTTACCACCAACCTTCAGTTTGTAAAAAACAAACAAAAACCATTATCTGCTCAGAGCAGTAAAGCAAAGCACAATAAAATGAAGCATGCCTATACAGTTTATACTTTACAGTCATTGGTTAAATTTACTCATTCCTTTTAAGCATAAAAAATAATTATTTAGCACCTTTGTGCTGAGTTGTATGCTAGGCACTGGGATATAGAAATGAATGATAGTCTGTCTTCAAGGAGCTTACAGTTTAGTGGTAGAAGCAGATAAATAAGTAAAGAATTAAGGACCATGTACTGTGATGAAAGTGTGCCCCAGATGCAGAAGAGTCACAGAAAAGGAGCACAATTCAATATGCTTTTAGGGGATGGAAGACAGATTTCCTAGGAAAGGAGATACTTAAACTAAATTTTAAATACTTAAGATGTACAAAATCTTTATAAAGAAGAGTAATTAAACCTTATTTAGAGACAGACCACCTATATAAATAGTACACACCATGTACTGAGTGTGGATTGAAAGACTGAGTATGTTAAAAATGTTAGTATTTCTCAAACTGATAGTGGATTTATTGAAATCCAAATGCACATTCCTGTAGGTTTTTCTATGGAACCTAACAACCTGATTCAGCAATTTCCATGGAAGTTTTAAAGAGGCAAGAATAGCCAAAATATACTTTAAAAACAGTAAGGTAGAAAGACTTTTTCTATTTGGCAAATTTTGAATGCTATATGGTAGGCACTGCTCATCTTGGTTATTACCTTGGTGAATGTGAGATCTGGCTCCCACCCAAAGCTCGCATTCAGATCCACTTGTAGTGATATCTAGGGTTTTGAATAGAACACTTCCTGAAATACAGGTAAGTACTGGGACTACCAACAAACAAACTTACAACACTAATTTTATTATATGATATTTGTATTTAAAATTTTTCTTGATCATATTTTTTCATGCAAACTTTCGTTAATTGCTATTAACTTCTTTTGACATAGGAAGCTTAGAAATAGGCTTTGCTTATAATCTTTAATATTTGTGTCAGTTGGACTATGGCTTTGTTAGAAAGGTAGAGGAGAATCTACTGCTGAGTGCTGTCCATAGAGCAGTTACCTGACTGAGGAGAGAGGGAGGATGACCTTGAGGGTCTGACAGGCATGGGTTTTTAGGCCCAGCCTGTGGAGTGTCTGAGGGACTTATAAAAAGAAAAGGGACCCAGGCGCAGTGGCTCATGCCTGTAATCTCAGCACTTTGGGAGGCCAAGGTAGGTGGGTCACTTGAGGCCAGGAGTTTGAAACCAACCTGGCCAACATGGTGAAACCCCGTCTCTACTAAAACTACCAAAATTAGTTGGCTGTGGTGGTGCACGCCTGTAATCCCAGGTACTCAGGAGGTTGAGGCCCAAAAATCACTTGAATCCAGGAGGTGAAGGTTGCAGTGAGCCGAGATTGTGCCATTGCCGTCTAGCCTGGGCGACAGAGCAAGACTCAGTCTTAAAAACAAACAAGCAAACAAAAAATAGCAACAAAAAGAGGAGCTGAATAACAAAATGGCAGGTAATACTAAATAATGTAGATGAATTTTCTTACATAGGGGTAGGTGGATGGACACCTACCTGCTCTATGGCAGATTAGTTGAGAAAGGATACACTTGCTGGAACAATGCCTACCATATTAAATAAATGAAGCTAGACTTCCCCATCTGTTATGCATAAAAATCAATTTCTTGTAGGTTAAAGATTAAATACAAAAGGGGCAACCTTGAAAGCTTTTAGAAAAATAAAGGGCCATTATTTAAGGCAGAGAAGGATTTCTTAAAACTCAAAACACTAGCCATAAAAAATGGACAAATTTGACTACATTGAAAATAGAAACTTCTATTCATTAAGCGCCATTAAGACACTGAAAAGACAAGGCAAGGAATAGAAGATATGTATAACACACACTATTAGTTATCTATTGTTGTGTGATTACCTAAGACTTAGCAGTATGCAATAACATTTATCTCACAGTTCTGTGGGTCAGGAATCTGAGAGTGGCTTAGTTGGATGGTTCTGGCTTAGGGCCTTGAGGCTGTAATCAGTCAATGGCTGCAGTCATTTGAAGGCTTGACTGCTTAGTGCTCCATCATGTGGATGTAGCAGGCCTCAGAAAATCCACTTTCAAATTTATTCACATGGGCCTCTTCATAGGGTCACCTCACAGCCGGTAGCTTTCTAGAAGAGAGTAAGAGAGAACACCCAAGATGGAAACCACAGTATTTCAGTCTTGGAAGTGGCACCCCATCACTTCTGCCATATTCTTTTTGTTAGAAGCAAGGCAGTAACTCCAGCTCACATTCATGGGGAGTTTGTACAAGGCACAAATACCAGGAGGTGAGGATCATTGGGAGCCATTTTAGAGGCTACCTACTACAACATATAAAGAATGAACTGGTATGAAAAATAATGCATGAAGAATTCCTATGGATTACTAAGACAAAGAACACCAAATTGAAAAAAGGGTAAAAAATCCTGAGCTGGCATTTGAATTTAAAAAAAAAAAAAAATTAAATGATTGATAAACATATGAAATGATCCTTAATCTTGTTAACAATTAGGAGAATAGAAATTAAAACTACAGTGAGAGACCATGCCATATAAAGTAGATTGGCAGAAATGAAAACATCTGACAATATTAAGCATTGGTGAGGCTATGGAGCAGTCTGAACTTTCTTCCACTGATGGATGGGAATGTAAATTGGGGGAAAATCCTTTGGAAAATAATAGGATATCCTATAACCAGCAATACCACTCACTCTTAGGCGTTTACCCTGGACTAATGGTTCTTGAGTGTGCATCAGAGTCATCTGGAAGACTTGTTAAACCCAACTGTTGGGGCCACCCTTAGAGTTTCTGATTAAGTAGGAATGGGGTGGAGCCTGATAGTTTGCATTGCATTTTTAACAAGTTACCGCAGGGAGCGGGCTGGGGAATGGGGGAGGGTGGTCGGGATGTTGGTGCTGCTTGTCCAGAAATCATACTTTGAGAGTCAGCCATTGCCTTAGACATAGAGAAATGTGTGAATATGTGAAGTAGGAAGCATGTATATAAGAATGCTCAGAACAGCATTATTCATATTAACCCCAAGATAGAAAAAAAGTTCAAGTTTCCTCAGTAGTGCAGTAGATACCATTGTGTGTTTACTTATGAAACAAAAAACTAGTTCAAATAGCTGAGAAAAAAAAACCACACTACAGACAGCTCCTGCATCAATATGTATGAATCTCACAAATATATTAGTCATACCTTAGAACCAAGTCACAAAAGATTACATGCAACATGATTCTATTCATAAACAGTTTAAAAAACAAATGTAGTTAACTGTATTGTTTAGGAATACAAATATAGGTACTAGAATTGTAAGTAGAGATACTAGAATTATAAGAAAAATTAAGGGAATCATGATGACAAGAGTGAGTGATAGTGACTACCTCAGGGAGGAGAGAAAGTGGATGTGATAGAGGAAGGACAAATGGGAGACTTTTAAGATAATTGGCAATGCCGTTTCTTACCTTGGGTTGTGGGGTTTGCTTTACAGTTGTGCTTTAATGGAACGATGTTTTGCAAATGCTTCTCTACGTAGTTTTATAATAAAAAAGGGAAAGTTTATCTCATTTTAATTTTCATCTCTGATTACTAGTGAGGTTGAGTATATTTTTGTGTGTTAGCCTTTGGGTTTTTTCTTAAATTGTTTGTAGACATGCCATTTGTAGATTATGCTATTTGTTTTAAACTTATTTTTAGGTGTTCTGTTATGGATAGTCTTCTTTATCCATCATATGTCAAATACTTCCTTCTAGTCCTTTTTTATTTTTATTTTTATTTTTATTTATTTATTTATTTACTTAAGAGGCAGGCTTCCCACTCTGTTGAGGCCCAGGCTGGAGTGCAGTAGTGTAATCATAGCTCACTGCAGCCTCCTCGGCTCAAGTAGTCTTCCAGCCTCAGCCTCCTAAGTAGCTGGGACAAATGCACACCACTGTGCTCAACTAATCTCAAAAAAAATTTTTTTTTTTGTAGAGATGGAGTCTCACTATGTTGTGCAGGCAGGTCTCGAACTCCTGGCTTCAAGTGATCCTCCTGCCTTGGCCTCCCAAAGTGTGGAATTACAGACTTGAGACGCTGTTCCTGCCCTAGCCTTTCCTTACAAAGAAGTTTGTTGTTGTTACTGTTTATGTGGTCAGATTTAGCAGTCTTTTCATTTATTCATTTATTTATTTATGAAATCTTTCCTGGCCGGGGGCAGTGGCTCACGCCTGTAATCCCAGCACTTTGGGAGGCCAACGCGGGCAGATCACGAGGTCAAGAGATTGAGACCATCCTGGCCAACATGGTGAAACCCCGTCTCTACTAAAAATACAAAAAGTAGCTGGATGTGGTGATGTGCGCCTGTAGTCCCAGCTACTCGTTAGACTGAGGCAGGAGAATTGCTTGAACCTGAGAAGCAGAGGTTGCAGTGAGCCAAGATAGTGCCACTGCACTCCAGCCTGGCGACAGAGTGAGACTCTGTCTCAAAAAAAAAAAAAAAGAAATCTTTCTTATTCAGAGTTAAAAGCATATTCTCTATATTGTCTTCTCATAAATTTAAAAAATTTTGTTTAGGTATTTAAGCAGTCTAGTATTTGTTACATGAAGATATCTTGGGGGAAATTATTTTCCCAACACCATTTGTACGTATGTGCACTGTCTTTTTCTCACTTATTTGTAAAGCAACCTCTCGTTTCTACCAGATTCCCATGAACCAAATTCTGGGCTATTTCTTAACCTGCTTGTCTATAACTGTTTGTCCACATTACTACTTTATATCTTTGGTTTTGGTAATGCCAGTCTCTTTTGTTTATTTGGTGCAAACATATGCTCATTCACTCTTCCATGTGACCATTAGAAGAATTAGATTGTCAGTGTCCTTGAAGTCTAGGTATTTGGTTAAAAAAAAGAATTAGGTTGTCAAATTCTGTAAAAAGTACTATTGGGATTTTCATTGTGATTGCATTAAGTTTATATGTTACTATAGGGACATGTATATTAGAGATTTATAATCACAATGTTGAGTTTTCCAGTTCCTGAACATGGTTTTTATCTTAATTTGTCTAGGTCTCTTTTTTTTCCTTTTTTTTTTTTTTTTTAGATGGACTCTCGCTCTGTCACCCAGGCTGGAGTGCAGTGGCACAATCTTGGCTTCTTGCAACCTCTGCCTCCCAGGTTCAAGCAGTTCTCCTGTCAGCCTCCCTAGTAGCTGGGGCTATAGGTGCACACCACCATGCCTGGCTTATTTTTGTATTTTTAGTAGAGACGAAGTTTCACCATATTGGTCAGGCTGGTCTCAAACTCCTGACCTCAGGTGATCCACCCGCCTCGGCCTCCCAAAGTGCTGGGATTACAGGAGTGAGCCACCGCACCTGGCCCACGTGTTTGTATTTTTAGTAGAGACAGGATTTCACCATGTTGGCCAGGCTGGTCTCAAACTTCTGACCTCAGGTAATCTGCCCGCCTCAGCCTCCCAACGTGTTGGGATTATAGGCATGAGCCCCCACTCCCAGCTCTGTTTTTTTTTCCTTAAAAAAGGTTTGTAGTTTTCTACATAATGTTTTCATCCTTTTGGATGTAGAGGGTTGGTTTTATTTGTGAGAATCTTTTAGTGCTATTGTGAATGAGATGTTTAGAAACATATATATTTTTTTACTGGATATTCATATACGGAAGAATGAAACTAGAACCCCACCTCTCACCCTATACAAAAATCAACTCAAAATGGATCAAAGACCTACCTGTAAGACCCAAAAGTACAAGATGAAACCACAGTGTGGTATCATCTGGCCCCAGTTAGGATGGCTGCTATAAAACTGTTAGAGGAAAACTTGGGGGAATGCAAATCAAAACCACAATGAGGTATCTTCTCACCCCAGTTAGAATGGCTGTTATATAGAAGACAAAAAATTAAAAATGCTGGTGAAGATACAGAGGAAAGAGAACTCTTGCACGCTCTTTTTCTGGGAATGTAAACTAATACAGCCACTATGGAGAACAGTATGGAGGTTCCTCAGAAAACTACAAATATTAGAGTTAGTTACCTGTGATCTAGCAATCCCACTACTGGCCATTTACCCAGAGAAAAGGAAGTCAGTACATTGAAGAGACATCTGCATCCCCATGTCTATTGCAGCGCACTATTCACAGTAGCCAAGATATGGACTCAGCTTAGGTGTTCAGCAACAGAAGAGCGGGTAAAGAAAATGTGGTTATTTATCCAAGGGAATGCTATTCGGCCATAAAAAGGAAAAATCCTGTCATTTGCAGCAACATGATTGAAACTGGAGGACATCATGTTAAGTGAAATAAGCCAGCAAAAGAAAGTTAAACCCTGCATGTTCTCAGTCTTATGTGGAAGCTAAAAAGAGTTGATTTCTTTTTTTTTTTTTTTTTTTTTTTTGAGACGGGGTCTCGCTCTGTCGCCCAGGCTGGAGTGCAGTGGCTGGATCTCAGCTCACTGCAAGCTCCGCCTCCCGGGTTCACGCCATTCTCCTGCCTCAGCCTCCCGAGTAGCTGGGACTACAGGCGCCCACCACCTCGCCTGGCTAGTTTTTTGTATTTTTTAGTAGAGACGGGGTTTCACCGTGTTAGCCAGGATGGTCTCGATCTCCTGACCTCGTGATCCGCCCGTCCCGGCCTCCCAAAGTGCTGGGATTACAGGCTTGAGCCACCGCGCCTGGCCTAAAAGAGTTGATTTCATAGAAGTGAAAAGCAAAACAGAGGATACTCGGGCTGGGAGTAGTAGGGGTAGAGTGGAAGCTCTGGGAAGATTTATTAATTGATACAAAATTACAACTAGATAAAGGAATAAGTTCTAGTGTTCTGTAGTAGCATAGGATAACTATAGTTAATAATACATAGTTTCATATAGCTAGGAGGAGGATATTGAATGTTCCTAACACAAAGAAATGACAAATGTTTGAGATGATGGATATGTTAGTTACTGTGTATTAAACATCAGTATGTGTACTCTGTAAATATGTACACTTATCAATTAAAATTTAAATTTTCTTATTGGTGGTGGTATATGGGAAATCTGTTGACTCTTTAGTACATAGATGTTATATCTGATTGTTAACAGAACATTTGTTACTTAAGTTTATCAATGGATTGTCCTGGATTGTTAAGTAACACTCATAAGTACAAATAATGATTGTTTTATCTTTTTATTTTCCTATCTTCATTTGTCTTCCCCCCACCCCTTATTCTAAAGCACTGGCTAGGGCCTCCCATGTAAGATTTGATAATTGTAATGATAACAGACATCTTTATTTCTCCTGTCCTCTGTGTTTATAAGTGAGCTTAGTCTATAGCTCTCTGAGCTGTTCCATAGTTTCGGTATCAAGAGCTGCTTCGTTTTCTAGAGTTTTCTGTGATTTTGGCCAGTTTTTATATCAGACCAAAGAAAGTGTTTCTTGAAAGTAAGTTCGTTAGGCTTTAAGTAACCTCTGGGCCCATCTTTTTATTTTCAACTTTTCTGAGTGAGTTTTAGATGTAGATGTTATATACAGCATTTGTTCAGGGCTTTGGTTTGTGAGCCAAGTTTCTTTTTAAAATTTTTTAAATAGATGAGCTTATCTCATTTATATTTTGTTGATAAGGCAGTTCTTCCACATTATTGATTATATTTTTCTTTGGGGGCTTTGTCTCTTATGGATATGTGTGTGTTTCCCATCTGATCGTTTTTGATGGTTCATAAGTCTTATTCTCTTACTACCTTCATAGATTTAATATCCATTTCTTGATTTGTGAAAATACTCAGGATTATTTTAACTCCTTGCTAATAAAGATAAGAAAACCAGTGCACTTATACCTCCCTTGCCCCAGCTACCATTAACAAAAATTTTTTTCCATCCCTTCATGTGGGATATAAACCTTGTCAATGAAACAAATGCATTATTTTTTACTTTATCCTTAAGTCTCAGAGTTACATGTTTCAATGGGATTAATATTCACCTGTAATTCTTTAAAACTATGACTTCTTGATTTCCGATTCTGCTCTTTTATTGATGTTTTCATTAGCTCGATTTTTCTGTCAAGTAGTTCTGTTTTTTCTGAAGGATGGCTTCCTTTTTTCTTCTTCAGCCATTTCTTTCTGTTTCCACTGTGGCCTTCATTTCTGAAGTGGTCTTTTTATTACCTTCCATTTCTTTCTTGAACCCTGCTAGCTGACTTTTCATTTCCTCTTTTTTTTGAGACGGGGTCTGGGTCTGTCACCCAGGCTGGAGTGCAGTGTTGTGATCTTGGCTCACTGCAACCTCTGCCTCCTGGGCTTAAGCCATCCTCCCATCTCGGCCTCTCGGTTAGCTGGGACTACAGGCATGTGCTACCACACCTGGCTAATTTTTTGTGTTTTTTTGTAGAGGCAGGGTTTCATCATGTTGGCCAGACTGGTCTCAAATTCACCTTGGCCTCCCAAAGTGCTGGGATTACGGGAGTGAGCCACTGTCTCCTGCCTCATCTTCCATTTCATCTGTTCTTCAATTTAGTTTTTTCAGTCATTTTTTTCCCCCCTAAAATGCATTTGTTAGTGATAGATGGGGATATATCAGACAGTTCTTTTGTTTCCTTGACTGACTTTTGGTGTTTATCTGTCTTTGCCTATTATGTTTTTTCTGTCATCCCCTGCTCTGTTTTATTGGTGGTGTGGAGGGGTGGGATTGTTAACATTTCTCCTCACAGGCCCTTTGCTGGGTTGTTTCTTTTTATTAGTCATCCTTGTTGTCTTTGAGCAGAGTATTTCTATTTGAGGTTGCTCTTTGCTTAAGAATGTTATGGGGGTCGGGCGTAGTGGTTCACGCCTGTAATCCCAGCACTTTGGGAGGCCGAGGTGGGCAGATCACGAGGTCAGGAGATCGTGACCACCCTGGCTAACATGGTGAAACCCCGTCTCTACTAAAAATACAAAAAATTAGCCGGGCGCGGTGGTGGGCGCCTGTAGTCCCAGCTACTCGGGAGGCTGAGGCAGGAGAACGGCATGAACCCCGGAGGCAGAGCTTGCGGTGAGCCGAGATCGTGCCACTGCCCTCCAGCCTGGGTGACAGAGCAAGAATCCGTCTCAAAAAAAAAAAAAAAAAAAAAAAAGTTATGGGGAACAGCAGGGAGAATAAGCCCAAGCAGGCATAACCTTTTTCTCAGACATCTTGTCTCAGAAAGCTCGTTCACCAAATCTGTTGTGTTCTCTACCCTGGGAATACATCACTCCTCCATTTTTAATGTCTTTTTCCCCCTTCCTGCCATTTTGGGCCAAGCCCATCATTCAGTCAGGATGAAGACTCCATCCAGGCAGGAGATGGGTAAGGTTTATAGTGAAGTTGGACATCAGATAAATTCCTGTTTGATGATTTGATTTTTAACTTATTCTGCTCAGCTGCCTTTAGCTTTTAACCTTTTATATCTTATGTTCAATAGTTAATTCTCAAAAAGGAACTGGTTCCCAACATAAATTTAAAATTAAAAATTATCAGTTCTCTCCTCTAGCAAAGTGTAACTGCTTTTATTTTATGTGATGTGATCTCATGTATTGTTTTGTTCCCTTGATCATTTCGCGGTGGGGAAGTAAAGACAGGGAGGTCTGTGTTTCACTTTAAAAACAAAATCTAAACCAGAAAAGAACTCGTAAAATGTCATATTTCAGGTCCTCTGTGATCTTGCCCTTTCCTACCTCTCTGCCCCTACCCACGTCTATCAACCATCCTTGCTGTGTACTAAATGCTCTAGCACAGTATTTCCTAAAGTTTATATTGTGGATACTGAATATTCAAAGTGTTCTCCCAAAGATGGTTTCCATAGTTTACGATTTTGGGAAATTTTAAATGTTCCTCGTCTAACCTGTTGAGTTTCTAAGCTCAAATGAGGGGGGAAACTGTGTTATCTAAATCTTGTTTGATTTCTGTATTTCACATGTTAAAGGATTCATCTAAAAAGTATCTGAATTGATTTGGCAAGCAGGTGATACCCTGTACTATATTATATAGGTCCCCTTTTGGGATTTCATAGTTGGATATTAGCATAGTAATAGTTGAGAAGAACTGTAGTAAAGAAACTTACCTTTGTTTGTTTGTTTATTTATTTATTTATTTCACACAGAGTCTTGCTCTGTCATCTAGGCTGGAGTGCAGTGGAACAATCTCGGCTCACTGCAACCTCCACCTCCTGGGCTCAAGCAATTCTCTTGCCTCAGCCTTCCAAGTAGTTGGGATTACAGGTGCGTGCCATCACACCCGACTAATTGTTTTAAAATATTTTTAGTAGAGATGGGGTTTCACCATGTTGGACAGGCTGGTCTTGAACTCCTGACGTCAAATGATCCACCTGCCTTGGCCTCCGAAAGTGCTGGGATTACAGCATGAGCCGCTGCACCTGGCCTTAACTTTGTCTAAATTAGAATTGTATAAACTTCCTTGGCTATGGAACATTGCTTGTGTGTAGTATATGCTAATATTCTTTGAAACATTTTAGGGAAATGCTGTTTAATACCAATCAAACCCTTGCATTTTTCAGGATTTTTCCTGTTGTTTTCTGGCCCTTTGTCCTAGAATGCTCTCTTCCTTCATCTTCTCCCCACCACCCAATTTTTTTTTTCCATTGGTTTCTGAGGTGATTGATAACTTGCCCTGCCGAGAGGCATCTGGAAATATTTTGGTTGTCATGACTGGAGGATGCTATTTGGGATTTAATGCCCACAGATCAAGGAACACAATGCACTAAAAGTCCTACACAGCAAAGAATTGCCCCACTCTAAATGCCACTTTTACAGTGGCCCTCCATATCTGCAAGTTCTGCATCCTAGAATTCACACAACTGTGGATCAAAAGTATTAGGAAAACAGTAAAAAGTAATACAAATACAAGATAATACAGTATAACAACTATTTATATAACATTTACATTGTATTCATCATTATAAGTAATCTAGAGATGATTAAAGTATATGTAGAGTAAGTTATATACAAATCCCTCCCTTTTTATATAAGAGACTTCAGTATCCAAGGATCATTGTATTGTAGGGGAGAGTCCTGGAACCAATCCCTTGTGGATATGGAGGGATGACTGTATACTCCTTTGGAGAAAACTGAACTCATCACTTTTACTCATCCTTTAGAATTTAGTCCTGGTTATCTTTTCCAGAAGCTTTCTCTAAGTACTTTTGTTTTCCCCTCTACCCTACACCCTCTCATTTTCTATGCGTGGTACTCTCATAGTATTTTAGGCACATCTTGATTATTTGAAGTAACCACTTTGTAGTGTAGGAGTCTATAACTCTATACCTCCACTGTACTGCGAGTTCAAATCTTTGAGGGCAAAGACATTTTGTATCCTTGGTACATGATATATAATTAGTCTTTTAAAAAATGCATGTTACATGAATACATTAATAAATTAAGTTGTACTTTTAAATCAGAATTGTGGTATGACTCTTAAAAAACTGTTGCTTAGATTGCATTAATAATCTTGTGCAATTGTGGGAAATAATCTCATTTTACTCCCATAATAGAAAATTAAAATATGCTTCCTTTTGTTCAGGTATGGATGACAGATGTTAAAGTAGTGTTTTATTTGGGTTTTGACCTTGCCTGCACATCAGAAGTACCTGGAGAACTTCAGAAGGTACAGATGGCTGGGGCCCTTCCTCAGAGGTTCTGGTTTTTGAGAGTGAGGCCTTGGCATCTGGATTTTTAAAAGCTTCCAAGGTGATTTTTAATCTGAAGTCAAGATTGAAATGTCATTTAGTGAGACACTGATATGTAGCATTTTGGGAAGTCAGTAAACTTAAGAGTGAGAAGTTACTAAGTCATTGAAGAACAGTGAAAGAAGTAGGGATTTTTAGCTTAGAAAAAAAATGGAGTATGTGAGTTCTCTGAGGGCTATAGGAATGTGTCAGTCTTGCTCACCACTGTATCCTCAACTCTTGGTATGAACCTGAGCACGTAGTAGAGATTTGGTAAATATTTATTGGCTGACAGAAGAATATCTATCATTAGGTGTTTAAAAGATAGTCATTGTAGAACTACAGAGATTATCCCCAAAAAAGTTTTATAATAATAATGTGCCACTTAATTTTATGATTAAAAATAATGAACTGGATACTTAATTCATTTATTATTTCAGTTTATTATTTACTTTGTGCTAGGCACTGAGGATTCCATTTGATTCTCTGGTCAAATCCATGAAGTTTGTATCATTCAAATAATAGGGATATGTCAAGAAACTGACACTTGGGGGTTAAGTAATTTGCCTAAGGTTACAAAGCTAAGTGACAAGAGCTGGAATTCTTTTTTTATTTTTTTTTGAGACAGAGTCTTGCTCTGTCGCCCAGGCTGGAGTGCAGTGGCACCATCTTGGCTCACTGCAAGCTCCGCCTCCTGGGTTCACGCTATTCTCCTGCCTCAGCCTCCGAGTAGCTGGGACTACAGGCATGCACCACAACGCCTGGCTAATTTTTTGTATTTTTAGTAGAGACGGGGTTTCACCGTGTTAGCCAGGATGGTCTCGATCTCCTGACCTCATGATCCACCCGTCTCGGCCTCCCAAAGTGCTGGGATTACAGGCTTGAGCCACCGCGCCCGGCCAAGAGCTGGAATTCTTAAAGTCTGTACTCTTAACTACTATGCCTGACCATAAATCTTCACCACAACCCTAAGAGTTAGATACTGTAATTCCCATTTTGTAGTGGAAATAGGTTTAGAAAGGTTATGCAGCTTGCCTAAGGGCACATTGCTTGAGTGGAAGATTTGGGACTTGGACTCAGACATTGTGACTCTAGAGTCCATGCTGTTAACTCATATGCTAAGAGCCCCCTGCTTCCTATCGTATAACGTCCAACCTTGTATTTTCATGAGATTATTAACCACAGTTGACAGCTCATGTTGCTCTCCTTATACCTTTTGGCAGTCCTCACTGACTTTTGACTGATGGTTTGAATTTGGATTACTGTCTTGAATCTCCTTAGTACCCTGGGCTGTGGTAGTCCTAGAAAATAAAACATTTCTTTACTAGGTTCTTTTTCTTCTTCATTTCTTTTTTCTTTTAGTTAGGATTTTAAATTAGAATTTTCATAAACTTGCTTGTATTAATACACTGGTATCTATTAGCTTCAGTTATTTGAGTCAGTAGTCTCTGGACTTAAAAATTTTGTGCTGTATCATTAAAAGAAAAAATTGACCACATTACCCCTGGTACATATCTGTTTTATTTACGCTATATGTGTACCACTGAAGAAAATGGTAATACTTTATAAAATATGAACTTGTTAAATGAATTTTTTTAACGCTAAGCTAAAAATGATACAAGTTTAAAATTATGAAGGGTGTTTTGGTCTTTAGCTAGTGTTTCAAGTTATAACATACCATTAGGCCAAGCTTTGTTATAATAGTGTATACAAATTCATATTTTAAGTAACCTGGATAATTTTTTTAAAATAGCCAGTTTCTTGTCAGAGATTAAGTAACCTGGATAATTTTTTAAAAGCCAGTTTCTTGTCAGAGATTATTAGATTAGGGTTTCTCAACATTGGTGCTGTTGATGTTTTGTAATGGATATGATTCTTGCTTGTGGGGTTTTGATCTGCAGTTGGGTGAATCCTAGGATGCAGAACTTGCAGGTATGGAGGGCCACTGTAAAAGTGGCATTTTGGGTGGGGCAATAATACTATGCATGGTAGGATGTTTAGCAGCTTCCCTGGCCTCTGCTCACAAGATGCCAGTAGTACCCCCCAGTAGAAACATTAAAAATGCCATGAGACATTTCCAAATGTCTTGAGGGGCAAAATTGCTTCTGGTTAAGAACCACTAGATTAGATCATTGTTTTTGTTTTTGTTTTGTTTTCTTTTTTTTTTTTTAAAGACAGAGTTTTGCTCTTATTGCCCAGGCTAGAGTGCAATGGCGCAATCTTGGCTCTCTGCAACCTCCACCTCCCGAGTTCAAGCGATTCTCCTGCCACAGCCCCCTGAGTAGCTGAAATTACAGGTGCCCACCACCACACCCTGCTAATTTTGTACTTTTAGTAGAGACAGGGTTTCTCCATATTCGTCAGGCTGGTCTCAAACTCCCGACCTCAGGTGATCTGCCCGCCTCAGCCTCCCAGAGTGCTGGGATTACAGGTGTGAGCCACCGTGCCCGCTAGATCATTGTTTTTATCCTGTATTATGGATGACAAACAGCTTGTACTAGAGTAGGGTAAGTGTTAACTTTGATTTTTTTTCCCTCTAGCAGCAATAATGTTTTCTTCAGTATGAAGTTTAAGGTCTGTTTGTAGGAATTCTTTTAAGTCACTTATCCATTATATAAGGTTTAGTTTAAGCTTGGTAACATAATCCATACATTTACTTAAATCAATATATGGGAGTCATAGTATGTCACAATGAGATAAATGCAAGAGGAGAGCCCCTGTCAAGTGTTCTGCCATATGGAATGCCCAGTCTTCAGCAGACCTCTTGACTGCATGTGTCACATCTCTGATACTAACCCTAAGTTAGGGTGCCTATGTAAATAGGTGCCATATTAAATGCCGAGGCCAGGCACAGTGGCTCATGGCTGTCATCCCAGCACTTTGGGAGGCTGAGGTGGACGGATCACAAGGTCAGGAGATCGAGACCATCCTGGCTAAACACAGTGAAACACCATCTCTACTAAAAATATAAAAAATTAGCCAGGCGTGGTGGCATGCGCCTGTAGTCCCAGCTACTTGGGAGGCTGAGGCAGGAGAATCGCTTGAACCCAGGAGGTTGCAGTGAGCCAAGATCATGCCACAGCACTGTAGCCTGGGTGACACAGCGAGACTCTGTCTCAAAAAAAAAAAAAATAAATAAACAAGCATGGTGGCATGCATCTGTAGTCCCAGCTACTTGGGAGGCCAAGGTGGGAGGATTGCTTGAGCCCAAAAGTTTGAGCCTGTAATGAGCTGTGATCACACCACTGCACTCCAGCCTGGGTACAGAGTGAAACCCTACATCTCAAAAAATAAATATTAAATGCTTACTTTTTCTAATTTTCTAGATGAACACGTTAACTAAATAATGTAGCCTACCTATATCCCCAACAAAGAGTTTTCCTATGGGCCTTCAGGTGTATGTGCATACCTATTTTGTAAATGACTTGTTTGGCCATCACATTGTAACTTACTGTTCAATTTGTGTCACTGCAGCCATATTACTGAAAAGGGAAAAGTAATTTTAGCTCTCTGAACTGACCTCCACCTAACCAAGTCATCAGGTTAACTGATGTTCTCCATTTCAAAAAATATTTGTGGTCAGATTAGGTGTGAATCATATTTAAAGGAAGACTGTTGGTCCTATATCAAAGATTAGAGAATGAATGTTCATTTTACAGTTTTAAGTTAAAACGTTTAAGGTCAGTGTTTACCATTGCTTATGATTCCCTGATTTAACTGACCTTTTCAGTTAACTAGCCACTAGGCATAATTACATTGACTGTAGGGGCTTCTTTTGTGCCACACCAGTGTTGGAATTGTGTTGATTTACTTGTGGAGTTGGAACTACAGATTCTCTCAGCAGCCTGCTTACTTACCTGGTTGTCTCAACTTGTAGCTGAATTATTATACAAAGTTTTCAAACTTTCTGTTTTGAAATGGTCATTTACTCAAAACCATGGCTTCCTCCTTGCTACCTTACAGGGTTGTTGTGAGAGTATTCCTTAGCAGTAGTTCAGACTCTCATTACTTCTTGCCTATAATTGTAGCATGCTTTTAATGGGATTCCCTGCCTCCAGTACCTCTCTGGCTTGTTGGTTAACATAAACATTATTGCCAGATTAAACATCCTGAAATATAATGTCTAATCAGAACAAAAGCCATTTATAACAATAAAAACTACATTAAAAATTACTTATGTCCTGGGCTTAGATGTGGTCTCTGCAATCAGATGTTCGTTAAACAAATTATTTAAAAAAGTACGTATGTACACACACACACGAATTCTGAATTGTGTTATGTGCCAAAAGAAAAAATACGGGGTGATGTGAGAGCTCAATGAGGATCAAATATAGATTGGCAGGAGGGTGATGAGGAGAGACTTCTTTGAGAAAGTTAGATTTAAACTATCTGAAGAAGCTGTGCTTAGTTTAGAAAAGTGCTAGGCAAAGAGTGTTCCAGGAAGAAGGAATAGCATGTGTGAAGGCTCTGCTCTGCTTCTGAAATTGTGGAAGCTTATTGAGTATGGCATAGAGTGAATAGTGCCTGATGAGGCCGGAGGTAGGCTGGGATGAGATCTTTTCACATCTTGCACTCTATACTAAGAAGTTGAGGTTTTATTCTGAGTGACTGGGGAGCCATTAAAGGGTTTAAGGAAGGGAAGTGTTGTGAATCAGTTATGTGTTTTACAGATTCTACTCTGACTACAGAGTGGATGAGACTAGAATGGGAGTTAGAGCAAAAGAAGTGAGGAAACCAGTTAGAATTCCTTTTTAAGTAGTAGGTCAGAGAGAAAGGATGATAATTTTAACTAGAGTCATGACGGTAAACAAGGTAACACATGAAGTGATTATGTCATAGGCTATTACCATTACCCTGTGAAGAAAGTATGAGCAGAATAAGATTTAGAATAAACTTATCTAAGCCCATCTAATAAAGGGTGGTGTGAGGAACTGAAACAATGGGTGTTTAAGGACATTTGGTCCTTGTCTCTAAAATAAAATCCAAACTCTGTTGAAGATTTTTCAGCCTACTCTTATTATCTTTATCCTCTCCCAAACTCTTACTCACCTATGCTATAACCATACCAAACTATTGCAGTGAGTATCATGAACATGCCCTGTACCCTGATGCCACTGATGATTGTTTACTATGGCTAGAATACTCTTACTCCCCCACACACTTAACAAAACCCTACTCATTGTTTAGGATCCAGATCAAATATGAATGAAGCCTTCCAAATTTGCCTCCAGATTGATACTGCCCATTTATCTTCTTTTAACCATAGTAGTTCTTATTAATATCACATTATAGTATATTATTCAGTAGATTTCTGCGTAACCGATTATGTGCCAGGTACTATGTGTAGACATTATGGACATATCCACATGTAAAAATAGACACAGTTGCCACATTTGTGGAATCTACATTCTAACACAGACCTTGAAGGAAATCTGGGCACAAATATGTAACTAAATGTTAATAAGAGGTATGAAGGGATAGTAAAGGGTGCCTGCAGGTTTCTGAAACCCTAATAAGGCCCTTGAGGTCAAAATTATTTTCATAATCCTACTAAGATACTATTTGCCTTTTCATTTTCGTTCTCGTGAGTATATAGTAGTAATAGGATTTATGATATTGCAACAAATTGAATACAGAAGGTGGGAGAATCCAGGTATCTTTTGTTAAGACAGACGTTAAAGAAATTGGCAAAAAAAAAAAAAAAAATTTAAAAAC
Source organism: Macaca fascicularis (assembly GCF_037993035.2). NCBI lineage: Eukaryota > Metazoa > Chordata > Mammalia > Primates > Cercopithecidae > Macaca > Macaca fascicularis. Next base: position 182,556,927 of record NC_088377.1, on the reverse strand, counting down.
AGCCACTTTGGGGCCGGGCACGGTGGCTCACACCTGTAATCCCAGCACTCTGGGAGTCCGAGGTGGACAGATCACTTGAGGTCAGGAGTTCAAGACCAGCCTGGCCAACATGATGAAACCCTGTCTCTACCAAAAATACGGTAGCCAGGTGTGGTAGCACACGCCTGTAATCCCTCCCTGTAATCGGAAGGCTCAGAGGCAGGAGAATCGCTTAAACTCAGGAGGTGGAGGTTGGAGTGAGCTGAGATCGTGCCATTGCACTCCAGCCTAGGTGACAAGAGCAAGACTGTGTCTCAAAATAAATAAATAAATAAAAATGAATAGGCCACTTTGCCTTCTCATTGTTTTTTGATGTTTTGGAAAATGTGGTTATTTTTTTCATTAAAAAATAGATCACTTTTGTTAATTAGTTTTCTTGTCATTTTAAAGTGAATTTTAAACATTTCTTGGTTATAATTTTTAATGTGGTAAATACTGATAGCAATAAACTACATAGATAAAAGCTTTCTAGGGTCCTCCATAATTTTTAAGAATATAAAAGGGCCAAGTGTGGTGGCTAACACCTGTAATCCCAACACTTTGGGAGGCCAATGCAGGAAGATCCAACATAGCAAGACCCTGTCTCTACAAAAAATTTAAAAATTAGCCAGGCATGATGGTGTGTGCCTGTAGTCCTGGTTACTTGGGAGGCTGAGGTGAGAGAACCACTTGAGCCCAGCCCAGAGTTTGAGATTGTGGGGAGCCATGGTCATGCACTGCATTCTTGCCTGGGCTACAGAGTGAGACCCTATCTCAAAAAAAAATAAAATTATGTTTATACACACACACACACACACACACACACACACAGAGATTGTGAAACCAAAATGAGAATCCCTGTAATGGGGATCTTATTTAAATTGGGGGCTTCTAGAGAAGTGAAAGATATCTTATGTCTCCGTTAAACACTTACGTTCTAAAAATTAGGAGTGTGGTTTTCTCCATATTTCCAAAAACTACAATTCTTTTTATATAATGAGTTTGTTGGTTGAATCTGATTTTTTAAAAAAAATTTTAATTTAAAAATTTTTTAATTTTTAAAAATATGGAGTGCTTCATGAATTTACATGTCATCCTTAGGCAAGGGCCATGCTAATCTTCTCTGTATTATTCCAATTTTAGTATATGTGCTGCTGAAGCAAGCACCAGATTTTGTTATCAAAGTCTACTGTAGATGCCCGTTCTTTCTTTAAGTTGTGGTTTGGTTGAAACCTTTGTTGGAAATACCGTCTTATTTCTGATTGCTGTAGGAAATAGAACTTGATTCAAATTCCTCTTTGGTATGAAGCTGGGAAGATTACTTATCTTGCTAAACCTTACCATTATTTATGTGTAACATGGAATACATTTTATCTTACTGTGGTGTAATGATTTAATGAACTAATGTTATATGACCTGATTAATAAGTGACCAGAACAGAGACGATCCATAAAATGGTAATTCTTTTTATTTTATATACACAGCATATACATACTCGGGTTAGTTTCAGTTAGTGAGCAGAGAGGTCTGTGGATAAATCAGGATATAACAATCGTCATTCAAGGACATATTCACCATTCAGTGTATCAGAAGGCAGAAAGCCAGAATGATCTGTTGTATGGTTATTCATCTTTAGAAAAAGGAACAGAAAAGGTGAGCTTAGAATATTTTAAATAAGTAGCTCTATATTACAGTGTAGATGATTTACGGATAGGGTAGAGTTTTATGTGTCTGGCACTGCAAAAGTGCCTCACATTTACTAAATGAATAATATTAATTAACTAGAGATTCTTGAAAACACATTTTTAGAAGCCTTAAAAAGATGTATACTACAGATTAAAGGCCAAGCCTGAGAAAGCTTACATGGCTAACTGGAAAAATAAATAAAGGTACCATAGAGGAAAAACAAAATTGCCCTGTGGGGAGAACATGTGGTGTCATATGGTGTGAGTAAATAGGATCCAGTGAGATAAGACAAGGTAGAGCATCTTGGGAGTGATTCCATGTTCCAAGGTTGAAAAATATTAACTACATTAAAGATAGTAAGCCAGTGAAAGAATCCTCAAGATCCCAGTGCAGAATGTTTGCCAAGAGATAAGAAGATCAACTGACTGCTTTGGTATTCATAGCAGAAAGCCATAAGAAAATTATCCTTTTGATACTCTTTTTTTGAAGAAGATAGGTCCTTTTTTTTTTTTTTTTTTTTTTGAGATGGAGTTTTGCTCTTGTTTCCTAGCTGGAGAGCAGTGGCGCAATCTCGGCTTACTGCAGCCTCCACCTCCTGGGTTCAAACAATTCTCCTGCCTCAGCCTCCTGAGTAGCTGGGATTACAGGCATGCACCACCATGTCCGGCTAATTTTGTATTTTTAGTAGAGACAGGGTTTCTCCATGTTGGGCAGGTTGGTCTCGAACTCCTGACCTCAGGTGATCCACCCGCCTCGGACTCCCAAAGTGCTGGGATTACAAGTGTGAGTCACTGCGCCCAGCCAAAGATAGGTCCTTTCTAAAGACAGATACTTAGAGCCAGGTGCTGTGGCTCATGCCTGTAATCCCAGCACTTTGGGAGGCTGAGGCAGGTAGATCACCTAAGGTCTGGAGTTTGAGACCAGCCTAACCAACATGGTGAAACCCAGTCTCTACTAAAAATACAAAACTTAGCTGGGCGTGGTGGCATACGCCTGTAGTCCCAGCTACTCAGGCGACTGAGACAGGAGAATTGCTTGAACCCCTGGGAGGCAGAGGTTGCAGTGAGCCGAGATCACACCTCTGCCCTCCAGCCTGTGTGACAGAGCAAGACTCCATCTCAAAAAAAAAAAAAAAAAAAGATACTTTGATAAAGAAATAATAGTTATTTCTCATTTTATTTCTCATTTGAGATGATCTCAAAGTTGGCTAAAGCGACTCACAGGTTTGGACCTATAAATTGCTTTCATTTTAAATATTAGGTTGGTGCAAAAGTAATTTTGGTTTTTGCCACCCAATAGAGAGGATTGTAGGCATTTTTTTTCTTTGTATAACAACTGTAAAGCATTGCAGGAATTATATGTAGAATAATAGGCATACTTTGTTTTATTATGTTTCATTTTATTGTACTGTACAGATGTGTTTTTTTGTTTGTTTGTTTTTAACAAATTGAAGATTGGTGGCAACCCTACATCAAGCAAGTCTGTTGGCACCATTTTTCCAACAGCACATGCTCACTTTGTGTCTCTGTGTCACCTTTTAGTAATTCTTGAAATATTTCAAATTTTATCCGTTTTGGTGTTCTGTGATCTTCCATGATACTATTGTAATTGTTTTGGGGTGCCACAAACCACACCCATGTAAGGCAGTGAACTTAATCAGTAAATGATGTGTGTGTTCTCACTGCTCCACTGGCTGGCTGTTTCCCCAACTCTTCTCCAGCCTCCCCATGCCCTGAGACACAACAATGTTGAAGTTAGGCCAATTAATAACCCTACAATGGCCTCTAAGTATTCAAGTGAAACCAAGAGTCACATGTCTCTTGAAATCAAAAGTTAGAAATGATTAAGCTTAGTGAAGAAGGCGTGTCAAAAAGCTATTCCTTTTGTGCCAGACAGCCAGGTTGTAAATGTAAAGGCAAAGTTTTGCAAGGAAACTACAAGTGCTACTCCAGCGAATACATGAACGATAAGAAAGCAAAACATGCTCATGCCTGTAATCCTAGCACTTTAAGAGGCCAAGGTGGGAGGATCACTTGAAGCTAGGAGTTCGAGACCAGCCTGGCCATCATAGTGAGACCTCGTTTCTGTTAATTTAAAAAAAGCAAGCAAGCAGAACAGCCTAATTGCTGATATGGAGAAAGTTTTAGTGATCTGGATAGAAGATCAAACCAGCCGCAACATTCCTTTAAGTCAGTGACTGGCTTTAAAGCTTCAAAGGACAGGCTGACTCTGTTATTAGAGGCTAATGCAGCTGGTGACTTTAAGTTGAAGCCAGTGCTCATTTATCATTCCAAAAATCCTAGGGCCCTTTGGAATTCTGCAAAATTTACTCTGTTTGTGCTCTGTAAATGGAACAATGAAGCCTGGATGACAGCACATTTTTTTACAGCATGATTTACTGATTATTTTAAGCCCACTGTTGAGACCCACTGCTCAGAAGAAAAAAATATCCCTTCCAACATATTACTACTCATTGACAATGTACCTGGTCACCCAGGTACACTCTGATGATGTACAAGGAAGATTAATGTTCTCTTTTGTTTTTTATGTGTGTGTGCTTTTTTTGTTTTGAGACAGGGTCTCACTCTGTTGCCCAGGCTGGTGTGCAGTGGTGTGATCATAGCTATCTGCACCCTTGAACCCCTGAGCTCTAGTAATCCTCCTGCCCCAGCTTCCTGAGTAGGTGGGACCACAGGCACGCACCACAATGCTCAGCTAATTTTTTTTTTTTTTTTTTTTTTTTTTGAGGCAGAGTCTCGCGCTTTTGCCCAGGCTGGAGTGCAGTGGCCGGATCTCAGCTCACTGCAAGCTCCGCCTCCCGGGTTCACGCCATTCTCCTGCCTCAGCCTCCCGAGTAGCTGGGACTACAGGCGCCCGCCACCTTGCCCGGCTGGTTTTTTGTATTTTTTAGTAGAGACGGGGTTTCACCGTGTTAGCCAGGATGGTCTCGATCTCCTGACCTCGTGATCTGCCCATCTCGGCCTCCCAAAGTGCTGGGATTACAGGCTTGAGCCACCGCGCCCGGCTTTTTTTTTTTTTTAAAGATAGAGACGGGGTCTGACTATGTTTCCCAGGCTAGTTTCACAAACTCCTGGTCTCAAATGATCCTCTTGCCTCAGTAATGTTTTTCCCAACCACTAATATAACATTCATTCTGCAGCCCATGGATCAAGAAATAATTCTGACTTTCAATTCTTATTTAAGAAGTATCTTTCATTAGGCTATAGCTACCATAGATAGTTATTCCTCTGATGGATCTGGGTAACATTAATTGAAAACCTTCTGCAAATTATTCACCTTTCTAGATGCCATTAAGAATGTTTGTGATTCATGAGAGGAGGTCAAAATAGCACCATTAATAGGAGTTTGGAAGACGTTGATTCTAATGCTTGTGGATGACTTTGAGGGGTTCAAAACTTCAGTGGAGGAAGGAATTGCAGGTGTGGTAGAAATAGCAAAATAACTAGAATTAGAAGTGGAGCCTAGAGATGTGACCGAATTGCTACAATGTCATGGTAAAACTTGAACAAATGAGAAGTTGCTTCTTACAGATGAGCAAAGAAAATGATTTTTTGAGATTGGATTTACTCCTGCTGAAGATGCTGTGAACACTGATAAAATGACAGCAAAATATATAGAATTTTACATAAAATTAGTTGATGAAGCACTAGCACAGTTGAGAGGACTGACTCCAAGTTTGAAAGTAGTTCTACTGTGGTTCAGATGCTATCAGACCATATTGCCTGGTTCAGATAAATCTTTTGTGAAAAGAAGTCAGTCGGCACAGCAGACTTCATTGTTGTCTTGTTTTGGGAAATTGCCGGTCGGGCGTGGTGGCTCACGCCTGTAATCCCAGCACTTTGGGAGGCCAAGGCAGGCAGATCACCTGAGGTTAGGAGTTCAACACCAGCCTGACCAACCTGGTGAAACCCCGTCTCTACTAAAAATACAAAAATTAGCCAGGTGTGGCAGGCACCTGTAATATCCCAGCTACTCAGGAGGCAGAGGCAGGAGAATTGCTTGAACCCAGGAGGCAGAGATTGCAGTGAGCCAAAATTGTGCAACTGCACTTCCAGCCTGGGAGACAGAGCGAGACTCCCATCTTAAAAAAAAAAAAAAAAAAAGAAACAAAGAAATTGCCACAGTTACCCTAACCTTTAGCAACCACTGACTTGATCAGGCAGCAGCCATCGACACTGAGGCAAGACCCTCCACCAACACAAAGATGATGACTCGCCCAGGTAATTGTTAGTGGTTTTTAACACTATTTTAAAATGAAGATATGTACTTTCTTTTTTTAGAATAATGCTATTGGACATTACTAGACTACATTATAGTCTACACTTTTTTGTTGTTAATTTAAAAATTGTGGGCCGGATGCAGTGACTCACCTCTGTAATCCCAGCACTTTGGGAGGGTGAGGCAGGCAGATCACAAGGTCAAGAGATCAAGACCATCCTGGCCAACATGGTGAAACCCCATCTCTACTGAGAATACAAAAATTAGCTGGGTGTGGTGGCACATGCCTGTAGTAGCAGCTACTCGTGAGGCTGAGGCAGGAGACTCTCTTGAACCCGGAAGGCGGAGGTTGCGGTGAGCCGAGATTGCGCCACTGCACTCCAGCCTGGCAACAGAGCAAGTCCCTGTCTCCAAAAAAAAAAAAAAAATTTTTTTTTTGGCCAGACGTGGTATTTCACACCTGTAATCCTGGCTCTTTGGGAGGCCGAGGCAGGCGGATCACTTGAGGTCAAGAGTTCGAGACTAGCCTGACCAACATGGTGAAACCGCGTCTCTACTAAAAATATGAAAAAATTAGTTGAACTTGGTGGCGCATGCCTGTAATCCCAGCTGCTTGGAATGCTAAGGCAGGAGAATCGCTTGAACCCGGGAGGCAGAGGTTGCAGTGAGCTGAGATTGCACCACTGCACTCCAGCCTGGGCGACAGAGCAAGACTCCATCTCAAAGGGAAGAAAAAATGGATATGTATAGTTTTACGTATTTCTGGGGTACGTGTGATATTTTGATATAGGTATACAGTGCGTGATGCTGAAGTCGAGGTGATTGGGATACCCGTCACCTTAAACATTTATCTTTGTGCTGGGAACATTACCGTTCTTCTTTTCTAGCTATTTTGAAATATACAATAAATTGTTAACTATAATATCCCTACTATATCAAATACTAGAACTTATTCCTTCTGTCCAATTGTATGTTTGTACCCATTAACCAACTTCCCTTTATCCCCTTCTCCCTCCTTTTCTTCCCAGACTCTGATAACCACTACACTACTGTTTACCTCCTTGAGATCCTTTATGTATTTTGGATACAGATCCTAACTAAATCCATGACTTGCAGCTATTTTCTGGCATTCTGTAGGTTTTTTTTCACTTTCTTGAGAATATTCATTGCAGAAAAGGTTTTAATTTTGTTGAAGTACAATTTGTCATTTGTTTTGTTGTTGTTGCTCATACTTTTGGTGTCATATCTAAGAATCCACTGCTAAATCCAAGGTCATTAAGATTTACCCCTATGTTTTCTTCTAGGAGTTTTATTATTTTAGCTGCTATGTCATGTATTCATTTTGAGGGCTTTTAAAACATGGTGTGAGGTAGAGGTGGACTTTTCTAGCTATAAATTGTCCTCTGAGCATTGCTTTTGCTGTATTCCATCAGTTTTGGTATGTGTGTTTTTTGTTTTCATTTGTCTAAAAGTATTTTCTAATTTCTCTTGTGATTTCTTTTTTGATCTTGTATCTATTCATGAGGGATATTGTGTATAATTTTTTTTGTACAATGTTTCATATTAGTGTAAAGGTGATGCTGGCATCATAAAGTGAGTTGGAAATTATTTACTCCTTTTCTGTTTCATGGAAGACATTTTATAGAGGTAGTCTTTTTTTTTTTTTTTTTTTTTTTTTTTGAGACAGAGTCTCGCTCTGTCGCCCAGGCTGGAGTGCAGTGGCCGGATCTCAGATCACTGCAAGCTCCGCCTCCCGGGTTTACGCCATTCTCCTGCCTCAGCCTCCCGAGTAGCTGGGACTACAGGCGCCGGCCACCTCGCCCGGCTAGTTTTTTGTATTTTTTAGTAGAGACGGGGTTTCACCGTGTTAGCCACGATGGTCTCGATCTCCTGACCTCGTGATCCGCCCGTCTCGGCCTCCCAAAGTGCTGGGATTACAGGCTTGAGCCACCATGCCCGGCCTTATAGAGGTAGTCTTATATCTTCTTTAAATATTTGATAGAACTTGCCACTAGAGATTTATTTTTAGAAAGGTTTTTAACTATGAGTTTAATTTCCTTAATAGTTACAAGATCATTCAGATTATCTGTTTTATCTTGTGAGAGTTTTTTCTTTGGTTTTTGAGGAATTGGTTCATTTTTTTCTAACATTTTGAATTTATGTAGAGTTTTTCATAGTATTAATCTTTAAATGTCTGTGTGTAGGGGAGTCTGTATTTCATTCTTTTTTTATTACTGATATTGTTAATTTGTGTCTTCCCTTTTTGTTTGTCAGTTTTGCTAGAGATTTATACATTGTATTGGTCTATTCAACAAACAAGCTTTTGTTTTCATCATTTTTTTTCTGTTTTCAATCTCATGAATTTCTGCTTTTTATTATTTTTGTGTTGCTTTCTTTGGGTTTTTTTTTTGTTCTTCATGTTTCTTAAGATAGACTTGCAACTGTTTTTCTTTGCTGATATAACAGTATCAATTTAAGAGCAGGGCTTAGTGGCGCATGCCTGTAATTCCAGCTATTTGGGAGGCTGAGATGGTAGCATCATTTGAGCCTAGGAGTTTGAAACTAGACTGTGCAACATACAAGGACCCCCCCCCCCGCCCGCAATCTCTTAAAAAAACTGAAAAAAAAAATGGCATAAGCTTAATGATATTAGTTCACTGTAGCACTACTGTAGTTGCATCCCACAGATTTAGTATGTTGTATTTTCATTCCGTTGAATACTGAACTAGCCTTGTGATCCTGGAATTAACCTTATTGTCATGTTTATTATGCCTTTTATAATTGCTGGATTCAATATGCTAATGTTTTGCTAATGATTATGAGGAATGTTAGTATGTAGTTTGGGGCTTCCATTTGACCCGAAGATTATTTAGAAATGTGCTGTTTAATTTTCAAGGATTTAGAGATTTTCCTATTAGCTTTCTATTTCTAGTTTAATTCTATTATGGTCAGAGAACAAACGTTTGTGTGTTTTTTTAAGCTTGTGAAAGTTTGTCTTATGACTCAGAAGAACATGGTCTGTTTTGGTGAGTGTTCCATGTGCATTTGACAAGAACATGTATTCAACTGTTAAATAGAATGTTATATAAATATCAATCAGATCAGGTGAGTTGATGGTGTTCATTTCTTCTATATTACTAATTTTCTGTCTACTAGTTCTATTAAAGGAGTGCTGAAGTCATCAAATATAATTAAGAATTTGTTTTCCTATTTGTAATGTTCTGTAAGTTTTTATTTCATGTTCTTTGAAGCTCCATTATTAGGTGCATATACATTAGTTATGCTTTCTATTATGTGAATTATATTTGAAGTGAATTACTCATAGATTACATATAGTTGGGTCATTTTAAAAATTCATTCTAACAATCTTGTCTTTTAATTTGTATCTATAGACTATTTACATTTAATGTAATTTGGGTATGTTTAGATTTGGGTTTATCAGTTTAGTAATTTGTTTTCTCTTAGCTGCTTCTGTTTTCCATTACTCTGTCTTTCCTGCATTCTTTTAGATTGTTTGAACAATTTTTAGCCATTCTGTTTTAATTTACCTGTTGTGGCTTAAAAATTCTTAACTCTCCATGTAGTTTTAGTGATCAATCCAGAGATTACATTATAAAAACTTAACATTTTTACCACCTGCTTTAAAATAAATTCATTTATTTTAAGTGGATTATGGTCCACTTAAAGAAATGTTAAAACTACATGGGTCTCTTCATCCAGTCTCCTCCTTTTCTCTTATTGTTAGCTGTATGTTACATTTCCATTAATTGAAAGCTTCATTGGGCAGTGCTGTTGTTTTTACTTCCAACCATTAAACATATTAAAGGAAACTAAGAGGAGAGGGTTAGTGTATTTTTGTCTGCATGTTTACCATTTTCCTTACTCCTCAACGTACTCTTCCTGGTTACCTCCTGGTATCATTTCCCTTCTGTGTGAGAAATTTCTTTTAGCAATTCTTTTAGAACAGGTCTGCTGGTAGCAAATTCTCTTAGTTCCCATTTATCTGAAAATATCTTTGTTTTATGATCATTCTGAAAGATACTTTAACTGGATATAGAATTTTAGCCTGACAGTTTTCTTCTCTTTCAGCACTTTAAAATGTGTAACTTCCTTCTGGCCTTCATGGTTTCTGCTGAAAAACCTGTTGTTATTTGAAGTGGTGTTCCCCTATATTTTATGGATTGTTTGTCTCTGTTTTCAAGATTTCTAGGCTGGGTGCAGTGGCTCACACCTGTAATCCCAGCACTTTGGAAGGCCGAGGCGGGTGGATCACCTGAGGTCGGGAGTTTGAGACCAGCCTGGCCAACATGGTGTAATCCTGTCTGTACTAAAAGTACAAAATTTAGCCAAGCATAGTCACGGGCACCTGTAATCCCAGCTTCTGGGGAGGCTGAGGCAGGAAAATCACTTGAGCCCGGGAGGCAGAGGTTGCAATGAGCTGAGATAACTTTTGCACTCCAGCCTGGGTGACAGAGTACGATGCTATCCCAAAAAATAATAGTAATTTTTTGTGTTTCATTGTCACCACTTTATGATGTGTGAGAGTGTGAAATTCTACGTATTTATCCATTTTGGGATTCACTGACCTTTTTGAATCTGTAGTTTTATGTCGTTTGTCAGATTTGGGAAGGCTTTTGATATTATTTCTTCAGATATTTTTAATCATCCTATTATTTGCTTTTAGAAGTTCACTGACACAGATGTGAGATCTTTTGTTACTGTCCCATAGATCCCTGATATATTACTCTATTCTCGAATTGCTATAAAGAAATGCCTGAGACTAGGTAATTTATAAAGAAAAGAGGTTCAGTTGGCTCATGGTTCTGCAGACTGTACAGGAAACATAGCAGATTCTACTTCTGTGGAGGCCCCAGGAAACTTAAAATCATGGTGAAAGGTGTAAAGGGGAAGCAGGCATATCTCTCATGGCTGGAGCAGAAGCAAGAGATGGGGAGGGTGCCACATACTTTTAAATGACCAGATCTTATAAAAACTCACTATCGCAATGACAGCACTAAGGGGGATGGTGTTAAGCCATGAGAAACCACTTCCACGATCCAATTATCTCCCACCAGGCCCCACCTCCAATATCGGGGATTACATTTGAACATGAGATTTGGGCGGGGACCTAGATTCAAACCATATCACCTTGGTTCTGTTCATTTTATTTTAATCCCCACAGCTACATCAAGTGGAGACCCTGGTTCTCTCCCCGCTCTTAGAATGTTGGCTCTTTTGAAGATGCTATTGTTGCTGCTGCCACCATGGGGTTACTTGAGGGTTAGGGTGAGAAAAGTGAAGGGAAAAAACTGAGACACTATCTTTGAATGTTATTTCTTTTTTTTTCTTTGAGCTAGAACTGGCGAGCTTCCCCCAGAGCTCTCTGTACCCCAGTGCCCCCTTCTGGGTTGGCTGAGAGATACTAGAATTTCTTTTAAAAAATAAACTTTTTAAACTTTTTTTTCTTTGCCTTTTTTTTTTTTTTTTTAACTTCTTTTTCTTTTAAAAAGTGAACTTTTTTTAGGCCAGTCGCAGTGGCTCACGCCTGTAATCCCAGCACTTTGGGAGGCCAAGGTGGGCAGATCACAAGGTCAGGAGATCGAGGCCATCCTGGCTAACATGGTGAAACCCCGTCTTTACTGAAAATACAAAAATTAGCTGGGCCTGGTGGCACGTGCCTGTAATCCCAACTACCCAGGAGGCTAAGGCAGGAGAATCGCTTGAACCAGGGAGTTGGAGGTTGCAGTGAGTCGAGATCATGCCACTGCACTGCAGCCTGGCGACAGAGCAAGACTCCGTCTCAAAAAAAAAAAAAAAAAAGTAAACTCACTGATGGTTTTGTAATGATTGAGATCCTTGTCCTCTATCCCAATCTGTCTACTGCTATTTACTTCCAGCGTTCTCGATTAGCTGCTCTGTGTGTTCTCTCCAAGTTTTATAGTTGGACTACATCTTTGAAGTGTGTTCCCACCCCCCATAATGTGTGACTACTAATATTTCTGCCCAATTTGTTTGTTTTTTTTTTTCCCTTGTTTTTATTTTTATTCTTGGCTTCCTAGGGGTTGCTCCTGTCTTTCCATAGCTTAATGTCAAGCTAAAAATATTTTGTTTAAATATTTCAGGGCCAGTAAGGTTTCTGTTCTTTCTTTGTGTGTCTATCTGTGTATCAGGGAGCATATTCAAACTTCAGGCCACCATGTTGCCTGACCTGGCTTTTGTTTTCCTTCAGGCTCCTCTGTGTCTCCTGTGTGCATGAACATGCAGAGGCTCAGTCAGTCAAGGATGTGTGCAGTTGTGGGCCCTGTCCAGACTTTGTAGCACATGCTTGCAGTGTCCATTCAATCAGTGGTGTGTAGAAAGTGCATGAAGCCCCCAACTTGCAGTGGAGGTTATCACTTAAATTCACAGTACTCCAAATCAATTGACAACACCTTCACGCACACAGTTTCTAGCTGAACACACAGCAACAGAGGGAGAGATTGGGCAGTCATCAGAAGAAGGGCTGGCAGCAGCCTCAAGCAAAAATGCCACAGATGGCTGGGCATGGTGGCTCACACCTCTTATTTCAACACTTTCGGAGTCCAAGGTGGGTGGATCACCTGAGGTCGGGAGTTTGAGACCAGCCTGGCCAACATGGTGAAACCCTGTCTGTACTAAAGATACAGAAATTGCCAGGTATGGTGGCGCATGCCTGTAATCCCAACTACCTGGGAGGCTGAGACAGGAGAATCGCTGGAACCTGGGAGGCGGAGGTTGCAGTTAGCTGAGATCGTACCATTGCACTCCAGCCTGGTCGACAAGAGCAGAACTCCATCACAAAAAAAAAAAAAAAAAAAAAAAAGCCACAGACTGTGATGTTCTTACTCAGATTCAGCCTTTCAGCCTTTGGCTGAATTCCAGAGCACTGAAATGGTTGTTTTGACGGTTTTGTTCAGCTTTATAGTTGCTTTTGGGGGAGAGGATTTATCAACGTACTCATTTCATCATGCCAGAAGTAGTAGTATTGATACGATTTTTTATATATATCTTAGAATTTTGAAGATACTGTTCCCTTATTTTCTAGTATACAACAATCTGATTCTTGTTTTTTATTCCTTAGAATTTTATTAGTACTTTCTTGTTTCCTTTTGAGTTTAATTTACCAAGATTTGTTTAATTTTATCTCTCTCCAAGCACCCAGGCTGGAGTGCAGTAGTACAATCATGGCTCACTGCAGCCTCCACCTCCTGGGCTCAAGTGATTCTCCCTCTTTGGCCTCCTAAATAGCTGGGACTACAGACACATGCCACCATACCTGGCTAATTTTTTTTTTTTTTTTTTTTTTGATAGAGATGAAGTCTCGCTATGTTGCCCAGGTTGGTCTCAAGCTCCTGAGCGCAAGCAGTCCTCCCGCCTCAGCCTCCCAAAGTGCTGGGCTTATAGGCCTAAACCGCCATGCCCAGCTCTTATTCTTTCTTTGTTGAAAAAGGAACTTTGGTTCTGAAGACTCTTATTTGCCTTTTGGCTCAAGGAGAAATTCTTAAATTTTATTTGTTATTTCTTCTTTTTTTAAATTCTCATAAAATTTCTCTTAGATGTATGTAGAATAATTTAATCTGTATTCTGTGATACTAACTTTACTCTCATAATTTTAGCTTTCATTTTACTTCATATTTTTTATTTCTTTTTTACTTTTTGTTAAAGTACCATTTGGACTTTAGCTTTGTCCATTTTGCTCGTTAACTCCTCTTATAGGTTTATTTCAACAAAGATTTTAAATTTCAAGCTTGTTCTGTGCAATTTATTTATTTTGAGATGGAGTTTCACTCTTGTTGTCCAGGCTGGAGTGCAGTGGTGCAATCTCGTTTCACTGCAGCCTCTGCCTTCCAGATTCAAATGATTCTCCTGCTTCAGCCTCCCAAGTAGCTGGGACTACAGGCATGTGCCACCACGACCGGCTAATTTCATACTTTTAGTAGAGACGGGATTTACCATGCTGGTCAGGCTAGTCTCGAACTCCTGACCTCAAGTGATCCACCCTCCGCAGCCTCCCAAAGTGCTAGGATTACAGGCATGAGCCGCCGTGCCTGACCTCTGTGCAATTTATTATTTTTGTTTTGTTTAATGAGTGCAGCTCATCCATAATAGGACTAGATACAATATAATTTTCTGTGCTCTTCAATATATTAGCCAGTAGCTGCATGTGGCTGGGAATATGGCCTATGAGACAGATAAACTAAATTTTATATTTTATTTAATGTTAGTTTATATAAAATTAAATAGCCATACATGTCTAATGACTACTAGATTGTACAGCACAGCTCTGCAATTTAAGAATCCTTATACTTTTTGGCTTCAAAATAATTCTGATGCCTTAGTTTATCTCCTCATTCAATTGCATGTCTGTTTTTTATGCTCTTGGTTTTTTTTTTAGGTGTCTAAAGGTTAATAAAGGTTAAAAATTATCAATATTGGAAGTTAGAGTAGGTTTCCTCAATACCTAAGTGAGTTTCTTCTGGAGAAAGTTAATATTGAATATAAAAATCCATTAATTTCTAGTTCTACTAAGTGAGCCTAGGCAGTCCTTGCTTTAGAGAATATGAGTACTTCTTCTCAATTTGTGTATGTGTGTAGCCTATGTCCCTGTGGTCGCCAGAATTTACTATAATTCTGTCTCTGGCCATAGTGTCCAGACAGAAATCCCTGTAAACTGATTACCCTTTTCCACCAGGTTTAGACCAGATACAAATATTTGGGAGCAAAGACTGAGTTACTCTTTTATTTTTATTTTTTTGTGCGTGAGATGGAGTCTTGCTCTGTCCCTCAGGCTGGAGTAGTGGCGCAATCTTGGCTCACTGCAAGCACCGCTTCCAGGGTTCACGCCATTCTCCCGCGTCAGCCTCCCGAGTACCTGGGACTACAGGCGCGTGTCACCGTGCCCGCCTATTTTTTTTTTTTTTTTTTAAGTATTTTTAGTAGAGACGGGATTTCACCATGTTAGCCAGGATGGTCTTGATCTCCTGACCTTGTGATCTGCCCACCTCAGCCTCCCAAAGTGTTGGAATTACAGGCATGAGCCACCGCGCCCGGCCAGACTGAGTTACTCTTGAACATGTAATTTGCATGTAAACCAAATTTGTTAAAAGTCTTTTTTTTTTTTTTTTTAAGTAAGAAAAGGCAGTGGTTTTGATTTGTGATGTCTCTTGTTAAGAGAAGTAAAAGAAAAAAAATTCTTGAAGAAAAGTGAGCCAGAATTACTGCCTAGGGAGCGATAGTCATATAGGTTCACAATGAAGCTTAGAAATGCTCTTTGTGGTTCTGTTTCCTCTTTTGCTTTAGTGTTCAGGAAACCAAAAACTGACAGTAGACTAGTTGGAAGATAGACTAAGGCTTTTTTTTTTTTTTCTGGTTAACCTGTCTTAAGGGCGATATAACTAGAGACTTGGAAGTAAAGAGAGCTACCTGCAAAGACTTGAAGTACTAAGATTACCTAGAACCTGAATGCCCTGTGTTACTCTGCAGGTAGGGCATTTTATTGTTATGAAAAGATAAGAACTATTGTAAATAGTCTAAACTAATAATAATGAGTTAAGTATGGAATTGGCGTTTTTCCTTTAAAGTTTTAGCATTTAATTTTGAAATGTTTTAAAAATATTTTTGAAATCTGTTTCTATTTTTGAATTTCTCTTTTAAAAGTCAATCTAAAATAAGTGTGTATATCTTACATGTAAGGAATTATTAACTTCATTTTTTCATAAAAATAATCAGAGTAAGACTTTCAACAGATGTAACCTCTGTTCAACAACTGCAAGAGTTCAACAACTGCAACCTCTGTCTTCCAGGTATAAGCGATTCTCATGCCTCAGGCTCCTAAGTAGCTGGAATTACAGGCACCCGCCACCATGCCTGACTAATTTTTGTATTTTTAATAGAGATAGGATTTTGCCATGTTGGCCAGGTAGGTCTGGAACTCCTGACCTCAAGTGATCTGCCTGCCTTGGCCTCCCAAAGTGATGGGATTGCAGGCATGAGTCACCGCGCCTGGCCAGAAAACAGTGATTTTTTAAGATGTCATCAATTGTATGGTAAAATCTGAATTCAAAGATGTTAAGAACAGGATGGAGGGAAGGTGTCTCTTAGAACATATGAAAGACATGTTATTTCTGTCAACTTCCAAACTTTTATCTTCAGCCACATCTTTTACTTGATTCCAGATTTGTATATCCAGCTCCTGTTTTACATTTCCACTCTGATTGTTTAATCCACCTCCCAGGATATTTAAAATATAATTTTTAATTCTGCATCCTGTGCCTTGTCCTCTCAACCTCAGTGATCCTCCTTCATTCTTTTTGATTTTTGGCTCTTACATCCTTTGACTTAGGTTATAAACTGTAGAGTCAAGGATGACTCCCTTTTATGATACCTCAGATCTGTTTACCAGCAAATCCTACTGACTGTACCTTTATAATATATTTAGCATCTGACACATCTTACCATCTCTTCCACTATCAGGCTGATAAAAGCCACCATCGTCTTTCAGCTGGCCATCATTTCCCATCTAGTTTCGTGGCATTAACACTATGGTTCATTTCCAGTATAGCAGCCAGAGTAATACTTTAAAAATATAATTGATCATATTGTTTCCTTTTTTTTAAAAGTAACTTCATTGAGATTGAGTTCACCTACCATACAAATCACTCATATAAAGTGTACAGTGCAGAAGTTTTAGTGTATTCAGTGTGCACAACAACCATCACCAAATTTAATTTTAGAATGTTTTCTAATTAGCGGTAAAAGAAACCCCACACCCATAGCCATTCTCCCCCAATCCTTATATTCCCCTCATTTCTAGGCAATCTAATTTCTGTCTCTGTGGATTTTTCTATTCTGGACCATTTTATATACGTGGAATCATACACTGTGTGGTGTTTTGTGACTGCTTCTTTTACTTAGTGTGATGTTTCCAAGGTTTGGTCATGTTATAGAATATATCAGCGTTTCGTTTCTTTTTATTACCAAATAAAATTCCACTGAATGGATATGCGACATTTAATTTAGTCATCAGCTGATGAGTGTTTGGACTGTTTTAACTTTTTGGCTATTGTGAATAATGCTGTTATGAACATAACAGCATTGTTGTGTCTTCTGTTGTGGACTACTGTTTCTCTAACAGAATGTATTAATTTTCTTTTGTATAAAAGCCACTCCAAAGCCTGGTGCTTAAAACAACCACTGCTTGGGTCAGTGAGCATGCTATATTCTGCGCTGTGCTAACTTTGGCTGTGCTCATTCGTGTCTGTGACCAGTGGTGGTTTTAGGTAGATGGCTAGTCTAGGATGGTCTTGAGTATACAACTTGGTTCTAGTAGACTAGTCCAGGCGTGTTCTCATAGAAAGGCACAGGTGAGAGAGTGAGCAAGTTCAATTGTACGAGAGGACAAGACTTGCATACTTGCATTTTAAGACTCTCTTTGGGTCATGTTTGCTAATACTGCATTGCAAGATGTCACAAGAACAAGGAGAAGCCCAGGGTCAGAGTGGAAAGGGGATTGCAGCGTTATGGGTAAAAGGTGTGCCTACAAAGAAGCCATTAATTGGGGGTCATTAATGTGATGTCTGTTGCACATACCAATTGTGCTTCTACCTTAGTGCTTTTTGCATTTGTTTCCCTTCTGTTTGAACTAGTTTTCTCTTACATGCCTACATGCTAAACTTGTTTCACTTCCTTCCTAACTCTGTTCATGTATCATCTTATCAATGAGACCTTCAAGTTTTACCATACTACAAAATGAATAGCCACCCAACCCCATCCTGCTCACAATCTCTATTTTTCTCTATAACTTTTTATGACCATCTGACATATTCTTTTTTTTTTTTTTTTTTAGTGCTTATCTTCCCTCAACTGGAATGTATGCTGTATGAGGTTAGGGACTTGAATTACACTGTCTTCATTGCCTAGAACCCTGGCATTCATTAAATGTTTGTTGAATGAAGAAATGAATCTACATGGATCCACTTTTACCTAAATTTGAATTATCTAAAAGTTCTAACCTGGCTTCATGCCACGGCACGTATAAAGTGTCAGCTTCTCTTGATTAGAGTACCTAATGATGGAATATTTCTTCTTATGCAGACATAGGCCATGCAGTATATGAGCAATTCTACCGCTTACTTAGCTGTCTGACTTGGGCCAAGTTTTTTTTAACCTCCCTGTTTCCTCATCTGTAAAATAGGGGTAATAATAGTCCCAGCCTCATGGAACCTGGCACAAGGTAGGCCTGTATAAGGTTGGTACAATGTGTATTGCATAATATTTTTTATCACGTACTTGTTATTGGAGTATATGGCACAAGGGAAAATGGAATTGAAAGCTGGAACAATTTTGTATTATGGAGAAGTTGCAAAATCTTTGAAAACTTTTTTTCAGAAGGGACAAAACACATAAAACAAATGAAATAGGTGATTTTTTTTTTTTATTGAGTGCTTCATAACATTATATCCTTAAAACACTCTCTTATAAAGTGCTCTCTGAAAAATACTGTTCTTTATTTCAAAGTTTACTAAAAAGTACATAAAACTAGCAAGCATACATCTTAACTCTCTGAGAGTCTTGTAAGTACCATCCTAGATGCATGGAGAGAAGATAATTCATTACTTACACTAGGTCATGCCTTAGGTCATTAAGACTTAAGTCTGTCATGGAACCCCAGTTGAGAAAGAACAAAAATATAACATCTTGACTAAGGTGGCTACTGCTTCTCTGATCTTAACTATTATTTCTCTAGCCTCAGGTGAGCCTTCTTGAATGTGATTTCATCAATCTCCTCTAAGCTTACCCAGAATATAGAATTTTTAATATTTTTTATAGACAGAACTTATAAACTACCTACTTCATGCTAGGTAGTATACTTAGGTGCTAGGAGTAAAACTGATCAAGGGGGGTAGGTTCCAAATTCACAGAGCTCACAGTCCTAACAGGCTGTCATGCCTCAGTTGTTTATTTGTGGCAATGTATCCCACAGACTTTTAATTTTGGAATGATAGGATGTGGTGCTCTGGAATGGTGTCCCAGGGTTTTGGAGAACTGAGAGTAACTTGGGAAAGCAGGCTACAGTGAGAGAAAGTTATGACCAGGAGTTGTACCAAAATGCAAGAAACATGATATGTATGTTGTTATGGTGCATAAAAATATTTACAGTTAAAAGTCCTGAACCTGTACTGCATCTATTGTTTCACATATTTCCCTTCAATTTAAATCCTGCTCCAAATCCTGAAATTCATTTCAGTCTGTGTGACAGAAATTTGATCTGTTTCATTGAAAACCCATTTGAATAGTAATTGTGAGCAATTGTTGAATTTGTAAATGTTAAGTAAATTTAGTGGATAACTTTGTGGACAGTTTGACGTTATAGACAGTTATTCATGATACTGTTTTGTCTCCTCTCCCCTGCCATCCCTGAAACTTTAGGGTTTAATCTGCTCTTAATTATCCAGAAAAAAAATGTTTGATCCTCTTACTCAGTTTTAGATTATTTTAGATGATTTCTAAGTTAAACTCTAAGTTAGAATAGTTTCTGCTTATTGATTTCATGAATATCACTTCTCTATTTCTATTTCTCACCTTCTACCAGGCCAAAGGAATTGTGGAACTATGATTAACAAACTCCTAAATCATCAGCCTTTTCCTTAAACCTTGAAAGGGTTCTGTCTATGTAGACACTTGTCTGGCTCCTGATTACAGTTTTACTATTCTCAAGTGAAACTGTTTCATCACAACTCACATAATTCAGGGTCAAGATACTATTATGAAATGACTGTAAAAATTACTAGTACCTTTGACTCTCTAATTCTTCTCTGTTTTCATTACATGGGCCTGACAAAATGCTGACTACCTGCCCGCACTTAGGCAGTTGAATGTAGTGTTTTAAATGTATACCAGAGTCCTCAACAGGGCATCATCAGTGTCTGGCAGTGCAGCTGCTTCTTCACTTTCCGAATTAAGAATGCATTTGCTGGCTCGGCACAGTGGCTCACGTGTGTAATCCCAGCACTTTGGGAGGCGAAGGCGGGTGGATCCCTTGAGGCCAGGAGTTCAAGACCAGGCTGGCCAACATGGTGAAACCCCGTTTCTACTAAAAATATAAAAATTAGCTGGGTGCGGTAGCACATGCCTGTAATTCCAGCTACTTGGGAGACTGAGGCAGAAGAATCGTTTGAGCCCAGGAAGCAAGAGTCTGCAGTGAGCCAAGATTGCACCACTACACTCTGACCTGGACAACAGAATGAGACTGTCTCGGAAAAAAAAAAAAATGCATTTCCTCCACTCATTGCAAACCTCTCACAGCTCCCACTCCTATCTGTGGAATTCACTTCAAACTTTTACTGAGAAATTAAGTGCAGCTCTTGTCATCTTTTCACCACCAATTCTACAGACTTGTCTGCATTGGTCCTCTTGTTCTTCCTTTCATTTGTTGTCAAAGACCACTCCTGACAGTCTGATTTCTCTACTTGTGACTTAGATTTCATCTTTTCTGCATCTCTGTCTTCCGTATCATTTTTCTCCCCTCTATTGAATTCCCTTCAGCCACAAACATGCTCTATTATCTCCTAGCCCCAATACATCTGCAAATGTATGTAAATAGGAATGACCAAGTACGTACAGATATACAATTCCTACCTTTCCTAATGTCTTCTATCCACTATTATATGTTCCTATTCTTATCTAATAAATTTTCTTCACTTAATATTTTTTCCTTCTACCTCAGAGTCTCTTTCTTTTCAGCCATTTTTGGTTTCTCTTGTAAATGTTTATGACACCCAGAGCTGAGCCTTCTTAGCCTATACTTCCTTGTAGGTCTGCCTCCCAGTATGCTAGTGACACCCAAATATATCTTCAACCTCATCTCTCCACCAGGGTTCTACACTTGCATAGCCAGCTGCCTTCTTGATCATTTAGTCAGCCTCTCCTGTTGGTGACATAATACTTGATTTCTCTCCCTCATGGCATCACTGTCCACCCGTTGCACACATCAACATTTCAGAATCAGCCTTAATTCTTAGTTTTTTCTCACTCCTCCTCCATGTCTAATCCAGTAGCCCTATCTCCACTGTTTTCCACCTTGGTCTAAGCAATCATCTCTTGCTTAACTATGGTTGCTTAACACAACCATAGTCTCAAGTAGTCTTCCTCCCTGCATTCATTCTTGGTCCACCGTAATCCATTCTCCACTAGAGTGATAATTAGAGGTACTATAATATATGCTGCTCTAGAGTTACATTGTCTAGAATTAAATCCTGACTCTATCATTTACTAGCTGAGTGGCCTTTAGCAATATATTTAACACTTGTGCCACAATATGCTTATCTATAAAATGGGATGGTATATTTATCTATTCCCTGATTGCTGTAAAGGAATACCTGAGGCTGAGTAATTTATAAAGAAAAGAGGTTTAATTGGCTCACAGTTTCACTGGCTGTACAGGAAGCATGATGCTGACATCTGCTCAGCTTCTGGGGAGGCCTCAGGAAACTTACAGTCATGACAGGAAGGCAAAGCAGGAGCAGGTGCGTCTTACATGGCAGGAGCAAGGGGTAGGGGAAGGTGTTAAACACTTTTAAACAATCAGATCTTTTGAGAACTCACTCATCAAAAGGACAGCATCAAGAGGATGGTGCTAAACCATTCATGAAGAATCCACCCCCATGATCTAGTCACCTCCCACCAGGCCCTACCTCCAACGTTGGGGATTATAGTTTGACATGAGATTGGGTGGGGACACAGATCCAAACCATATCAGAAGTAAATTGTTAGTAATTAAAATATAAATCAGATTATGTCACAGGTACCTGTTTTTGAAACTTTAGATTCTCATTGCTCTTAGAATAAAAGTAAAACTCTATTTTCCATGGCTTTCAGGACCCTTCATAACCTGGCATCTTGCCTAATTTTTCTGATATCCATCTTGTTTCTACTCTCCCCTTGCTTACCAGATAGCCACAATCACTATCTTTAACTTTCTAGTTGGAAACATGGCTTTTTGTGGGGTATATTTCCTATTATTTTTTATTGTTTTTGGACCAACTTATTCACGTCAGTTTTGTGTTTGTTTTGTTGTATGTAAAAATAGTGCCTTAAAAAATCAGTTAATTTTTTTTTTTTTTACCTGGTGAATCATTTGTTTTATCTTTATAAATGCTGGGACGAGAGGCCTACTCTTTTTTTCCAATTTTGTGAGAGATTGGTAAAATTCCTAGAAGTTTAATTGATAGGTCAAAAGATAGAAGTGTTTTCAGATGGATGATTCCTATTGAAGTAAATTTTTTGAGAACTTAACATGTCCAAAAAGGTTTTCATTTGCCCTCATGCTTGCCTGGATGTAAAATTCCAGATTCATAGTCATTTTTGCCCAGACAGTGAAGACATTATTCCACTATCTTTTAAAAAATAACAGTTTTATTGAGGCATAATTCATATATCATACTATGTGCAATTTAGTGGTTTTTAATATATTCACAGAGTTGTATAGCCATCACCACAGTCCATTGTAGAATATTATCACTCAAAAACGAAACCCCTGGATTTATTAGCAGTCATTCTCTGTTCCCACCAATTCACCCACCCCCCAACTTGAAGTCAACGAGTAATCTACTTTCCGTCTTCATTGTCTTTTAATGTTGCTGATGAAAACTCTGCTGCCAAATTAATTCTAGTTATACGAAGCTTTTAGAGTTTTGAAATTCTGGAATTTAATTATGTAAACTAGGATTTATGTAGAGTTTTGAAATTCTGGAATTTAATTATGTAAACTAGGATTTATGTAGATATTAGTCTTTTAACTCATCTGCCTTAGCCTCACTGAGCCCTTTTATTCAGACCATTGGTATTTTAACTCCAAATATTTTTAGCATCGTCTTTATTTCTTCTATTTTCTTCATTTAGAACTCTTATTAAATGTGTTTTGAACTTCTCAAGTGTATTCTTTATATCTCTTCAACTTTTTACTTGTATCACCCATTTCTTTCTCTCTCTCTCGTTCTCTCTTTTTTAACCTCTCTACCTTCTGGTACATTTCTTTGTATTACATATCACTACTATGATCTTTATCAAACTTCTGTTATTTACCCCTTCTCAAATGTTTTCTTAATAATAATATTTCAGTTTTCTCCTTGCCTGTTTATTCTGTTTGTTCATTGTGATCTTTTTCTTTCCTCCCATTGGATATTCATAGTGTCTCGTGATTCTTGTTTTTGAATAAGGAGTAAATTGTTAGAAGAACTTTGCAGTTATATAGGTCTAGGATTCTTTTTTAAATGGGAAATGACTACAAGTGTTGTGTATTCACTGACTGGCTTTCTTCCAGGGTGCAGGGATTTTAAGAGGCAGACTTAAGGCCACCCCAGTTACAAAAGTAAGGACAGCTTTAGTATGTTTATTTCTGGAAGGAGCTAGCTAACTTACTTAGTATCCTCCTCCTTCAGTATCTTCCCTCTTTTCCTCTTCCCTTCCCACTTTTCCTTTCTACTTCAAGTATATAGGAAAGTGTAGGGAATGATAACTGTGTACCTATTAACTCAGTTTTGTTGAATTGTCTTATATATGCTTCAGATTTTTAGAAACCAAAAAATTATAGACACAGCTATAGCACCTTACAGGCTTACTTTGATACTTTTCCCTGCCCTTTCTGCCTTTTCAGAAGTAACCATTATCCTGAATTTACTGTTTATCGTGCCCATGCACATTTCAAATACTTTTGCTGTGGGTATATATCCACAATCTAGAACATTGATTGCATGTTTTTGTGAACGCTGAAAGAACCAACCCTTTAATACAGATCCTGAGTGGCTAACAGTCCAAATTCAAAATAGAGCCATGCGATCATTTGCAGACTTGTAGAGATCACATGTGTACTCTGTATTCCTGGAATATCTACACACCCAGTAACTTTAGGACTTTCATAGCTGTCTGTTCCTATTTATGCCACCTGAAACACCAGCTACGAGAAAATACCATTTGGCCTTTGGACCTAACAGATACACTGTGACCTGCCTCAGCCAATCAGAACTGAACAAGTTTGCACCCCTCATTTGTATAGTGGACCAGAGTGGAAACCTGACTGTGAACTTTCTCTGTAAATGACAACCCCTTTTCTTTGTTCTCTCAGAAGCTGCCTTTATTTTGTACCAAGGTACGTCTCCACGGTTTGCAAACTGCTGGAATAAAGCCTGTTTCCTTTTTTAAAAAGAAAATATTTTTCGGTAGATTGTTGACATTTTAAAGTTGTATGTATCCTGAAACTTGCTTTTTCATCAATACTATGTTTTTGTGATGTATTCATGTGATAAATATAGCGCTAGCTTTTTGTTTTGACTTAATATGTGGTATTTTGTTATACAGACATACCAGTTTGCCATTTTTTCTCTCTTAGGGAACATTTGAGTTGGTTCTAGTTTTTTGCTATTACAAACATTGCTGCAGTGAAAATAGCTTGTACATATGTGAATGTAAGTAGCTACATGATAGGATATGCTTATCCTTAGCTTTACTCTAGATACTGCCAATTTACTCTCAAATATTTATGTTATACCCCATGTAGAATATGGTAGTGTTTGTTGCTGCATGTACATGATTACCACTCTTTGTATTATTAGGCCCAATTTTTTTGCAATCTCACTGGTTTTTCATATGTATGTATGTATTTTTTTGAGACAAGGTCTTGCTCTGTCGCCCAAGTTGGAGTGCAATAATGCATTCCAGTCTTATTGTAGCCTCAAACTTCTGGGCTCAGGCAATCCTCCCACCTCAGCCTCTCAGCCTCCTGGTAGCTGGGAGTACAGGCATGCGGTACCACATCCAACTAATTTTTAAAAATTTTTTCTAGAGATGCGGTCTTGCTATGTTGCACAGGCTGGTCTTGAACTCCTGGCCTCAAGCAATTCTCCCACTTTGCCCTCCCGAAGTGCTGGGATTACAGGGATGAGCCATTGTACCAGGCCTGGTCTTTCATTGTATTTCTTTGATTACTAATAAGGTCATTTATTTTATGTGTTTATTAGATATTCTGAATTCCCTATAGTGAACTACCTATTCATAAGTATTTTGCCCATCTTCTTTTGGATTAGTTGACCTTTTCCAAAAGGATGGTCACTTACCCTGGCAATATTTATTATATAGTCCATTCTGTTCCCTACTAAATTATAATGCCAACGTGAACCGTATGCTGTGTAAATAAATACCTGTGCCTCTGTTTCTGAGCCCTCTCTTCTGTCCCTTTGGTCGTTCTGTCTGTATGCTAGTATCATTTCTCTGTAAGTCTTGTTTTCCTGGTAACACCAGTCTTACCCTCCTTATTATTCAAAATAGTCAAAGGCTACTACTATACAGTGCTTCCATAAAAATTTTAGAATCAGGCTGTGCACGGTGACTCACGCCTGTTATCCCAGCACTTTGGGAGGCTGAAGTGGGTGGATCATGAGGTCAAGAGATTGAGACCATCCTGGCCAACATGGTGAAATCCCGTCTGTATTAAAAATACAGAAAATTAGCTGGGCATGGTGGCGTGCACCTGTAGTCCCAGCTTCTTGGGAGGCTGAGGCAGGAGAATCACTTGAACCCAGGAGGCGGAGGTTGCAGTGAACCAAGATCATGTCACTGCACTCCAGCCTGGTGACAAAGCGAGACTCCATCTTTAAAAAAAAAAAAAAAAAAAAAATTAGAATCAGTTTTTCAAGTTCCATGGAAGAAAAATTATTTTTGGAATTTTGTTTATTTCACTACACTGAATTTATTTGTGGAAAGTTGACATCATTATAATATTGAAACTTCCCATAAAGGATATTTGTGTAGGTCTTGGTCAAGTGAAGGGGAACACATCTGCATGCACACATGCATGTCATTTGGTGTAATGTGAAATAAGGTTTAGTGGAGAAAAATAAAGTATTAAGGCACACACAATTCCCTAAGGTCTGTTGTCCCCATATAGATGTGTGCGTTGACCAGACACAACTAGAACAATGTGCTGTGGAAAGGGCTCCTATGTAATAATTGGAGCTTTGAGGTTGATGAAATGGCCTTATGAGGACGGGAAAGCCGTCGGTACTCTGTGGCTGATCAGCCTTTTCTTGCATTAAACAAACTCAGACCTGCTGAGCCAGCTTTTTGATAAGCTACCAAAACAGGGGTGGAAACCTCTAGAGTCAACTGAATCTGTTTCTCTTCTTAGTAGTCTTTTGTGCACCTGCACATTATTTTGTTGTTCCTGTCGCAAAAGTCTTGGGAATCTTTTGTTAGACTTTTCTTCTAGATTCTTTATAGTGTTGCTATCATGAGAAGCGTCTTTCTTTTTATTGACTCTGGCTAATGTGTTAGAACACCATGTAATTTTATGTCCTTGATTTTATATCCAACAAACCTTGCTAAACTCTTCCCTTAGCTTTTATAGTTAATAGGTATTAGCCCTCATGGTTTGTAGATTCTCTTGGATTTTTCTGTAGATAGCATGTTTCCTACAAATAAGTTTTTTGTCTCTACATTTCTAATTCTTAGGCCTGTCTCTATATATATTTATATAAACACTTATATAAACACTACCTATACTACCAAGATTCAATGATTGTTAACATTTTACTGTATGTATATCTCCTAAGAAAAAGGAAATCATTTGACCAAAATATCATATCTAGGAAGATTAACAACTCCATCATCTTACATCTGATATGTGTTCAGATTTCCGTGGTTGTCCCAAGAATGTCTCTTACAGCTATCTTCCATCCCTAAACTAAGATCCACTTGTGCATGCACTGAATTATTTGTTGTCTTTTAGTAGTAGTTATCTTTTAAACTGGCCACCTACTGTTTTGTTCTCCCATGAAATGATTTATTAGAGAGTCCAGGACAGTTGTCTTAGAATGTGCCACATTTTGGATTAGTCCGATTGCCAACGCTTTGACTTTCAAAGAGAAGAAAAATGTCTTATAGAATGTCCCACAATCTATATTTGATTATTTCATTGTAGTAGTTTTAGCATATTTCTCTATTCCCTGTATTTCTTCTAAACTAGAAGTTAAGTTTAAAGGCTTGATTAGATTCAGTTTAAATGTTTTGCATGTATACTTCATGGGTGATGTCTCATGTTGCATCACATCAAGAGGCATATGTTGGTTTGTTCCACTATTAATGGTTCTAAGCCACTTGAAGGTATGTTTTCCCCTTCATCTTTAATATGTGGGAAAATACTTTGGCACTATGTAAGTATCCTGTTCTCAATCAGCTTTCCTCCTAATGATTTTAGCATCCTTTGATCCTTTTCTAAACCAATTATTTTATATTAGCTGGCATTCTTTTGTAAAGAAGCATTTCCCTATATCAAGTGGGAATAACTAATTTTTCCTAAAAAGGCAGGATACATGCATAATTTTTTTCATTTAAAATTCAGTTTTCTAAGGGTGTAATAGTCATCTACAGTGTGAGCAAATGCTCTCCTACCCTTTTAATTGTTATGGAATTATGAAGTTTTTTTGTTTATTTGTTTTTGCATACCATCTGTTATGGTCAATTACAGTACTTATTTTTCATTTTTATTTTTTTGCTGAAAATCTCCAAATTTGGTCAGTAGGAGTCCGTTCAACCTGGTATCTGGCACAAGATGTTCCTAGATCTCTCTTCTTGAATAATAATAGATAGGTTTTGAAATGCTGTAATGTGGGCCCTTTCCCCCATTCATGTAGTCATTGTTTTGTTACTTTTATGTAAATCTAATATGCTTATTTTGTTAAGACCTAATATGCTTATTAATAAACTTATTAATAAAACCTAAATGCTTATTTAGGTTTGCTTTCATGTGTATTAGTCACTAGATTCTCCATCTATGTTCATTTTCTATGGCTGCAATAATAAATAACAACAAACTTGGTCACTTACACCACCACAAATGTACTCTCTTACATTTCTGGAGGTCAGAAATCCGGAGTGAGTTTGTTTTACTGGGCAAAAATCAAGGTATCAGCAAGACTGCTCTCTCTAGAGGGAATAAGGAAAAATCTGATTTCTGGCGTTTTCTGGGTTCTAGACCTGCACGCCTTGTATTTCTTGGCTCATGGCCACCTCCTCCATCTTCAAGGTCAGCAGTGTAGCATCTTCATATCTTTCTCTGCTGAGTTTTTATATCACCTAATCAACTATAATAAAATTCTCCTTTATTTCCCTCTTATAAGTATGCTTGTAGATTACATTTAGGGCTTACCCAGATTTCCAGAATAATCTCCCTGTTTCACAATACTTAATCACGTCTGCAAAGTTCCTTTTTAACATTTACAGGTTTTTCTGGGTCTTGGTATATGTTTAGTTATCTTGGTGGGGGAGCTACTATTTAGCCCTCTCATGCCATTCTTTCTTTGATACTACTTCTTGATTCAGTTTCCTTTTTCTAGGTTGTTAGTTATTTTCTTCTTGCATCTTAACATCAGTTCATTGTCTTCTTGCTTCTTTTACTGATGTTGAGAAGTATGCCACCAATCTAACTTGTCTTTTCTTTCCAGTTGACTTTAAGAACTGAATTTTTTTATTTTCACTTGTTTTGGAAAATTTATGGCCAGCTTCTGTTCAAATATCTCCCCTATTCCCTGTTTACCTCCCAGATTAACTCATTCTGTGCTTCATGTCTTTCATATTTTCCATCCATTTATCTCTGCCTTTTGGCTAATTTTCTGAGTCACCTTCTAGTTCTTTAATTCTCTCTTCAGCAGTAATCTGTTTTACATTACCTGAGGTTTTAATTTGATGACTGTATGATTCAAAACTCAGGTCTTTATAGTTTCTTCATGCTTCCTTCTTATATGTGTTGTCTTTAAGCTTGCTGTTCTTCCAGAGTTATCTTAGTAGAAATTTACTTTTGTGTTTTGGTCTGCAGTTTATTAGCTTTGATTTCTTTGTCAAACTGATTATATTCATTTTCTATTTTTCAGGAATGTTCTGAATTTTTCCAACTAAATGGTTGATGGTTCTGGCCTCCTTGCTTTCAGTACTGTGATTCTTTCAACCATTTTCTTGAAATTTTGGGACAACTTCTGTCTCTTCCTTCCCTCCCTCTGTTCCTCCCCCAACCCCACCTTTCATAACAATTATTTGTTTCTTGGAATCTTTTAGGCTGGTCCTGTAGTTTTCCCTTTGACCTATTAAGTATTATGTTACTGGATTCCTAATTAATGATTATTCTTGCTTTTAATGTATATATTTTTATATATACTGTTGTATATGTTTATATATCATATATATGAATTTAAGAGTTTGATGCCTTTCTTCACAGTTTGGATTATTTTATGTTTTGTTTGTTTGTTTGTTTGTTTAGAGATAGTCTTGCTCTGTCACCCAAGCTGGAGTATAGTGGCGTGATCTCAGCTCACTGCAACCTCCGCCTCCCAAGTTCAAGAGATTCTCCTGCCTCAGCCTTCCAAGTAGCTGGGAGTACAGGCGCACACCCGTACCCAGCTAATTTTTGTACTTTTAGTAGAGAAAGGATTTTGTCTTGTTGGCCAGGCTGCTCTCGAACTCCTGGCCTCGGCCTCCCAAAGTGCTGGGATTATAGGCATGAGCCACTGCACCCGGCCTGCTTTTTTTGTTTTTTTTTGTTTTTTGTTTTTTTTTTATATTATCTTTGTTGAGTTTTAACATCTAGGTTTTGCTAGCTTCTTAATTTAGAAGATATTCATGTATATAAGTATATATATATATATATAAAATCACCTATTACTAATTGTTATTTTAATTATATTTTCTTTAAGGGATGAGGGGAGCCAATGGCTGTAGGTATTTTTTTGTGCCATAACTCACTCCCCTTTATGTCCTTCCATAGCAGTTTGTCTGCATTTATATTTTAACATGGGCATCTTCTAGGATTTTTTTTTTTTTTTTAATTCTCAGCCTTTTTTTTGGGAGAAGGAGTTTTGCCATTTGTAAAGTCACTAAAAATGATGACTTATTTACTAAGCTTGCTTGGCTGTAATAGCTGTGGCCTACTGAAGAGATTAAAACAGGAGAGGAGATCTTTTAGTAACTTTCTTGAAGTTTTTAGTTTTGTTTTTAATTTTTTCATCTCCCTTTTAGGATTGTGGCAACAGATTTTCCTTTTTTTTCCAAGAAGATGTTTTAACTGTGTACCTACTGTTAGCTTCTCAGTATTGTATTCTACTTTTTAATATATCTCTATTTTATAAGAGTCATCAGAGTTCTTTCTGTAACTCCTCTGGAGATTCTGAAAGACTTTTCTCTCCCAAACTCATTCTTTAAAATTCCAACAAGGGTCATTGTGACTTTTGTTTATTCTTCGGATATAAAATTACTCTTCTTTGGGGAGATAAAAAACCCGACTTCCAGACACTCATGGTCTGGCCTCACTATACCTAACCAATCTTATTTTCTTTTTCTTTTTTTTTCTTTCTTTTTTTTTTTTTTTTTTTTTGAGACAGAGTCTTGCTCTTGTCACCCAGGCTGGAGTGCAGTGGCGTGATCTCAGCTCACTGCAACCTCCGCCTCCCGGGTTCCAGTGATTCTCCTGCCTCAGCCTCCTGGGTAGCTGGGATTACAGGTGCACGCCCCCATGCCCGACTAATTTTTGTATTTTTAGTAGAGACGGGGTTTCACCGTGTTGGCCAGCTGGTCTCGAACTCCTGACCTCAAGTGATCCACCCACCTCGACCTCCCAAAGTGCTGGGATTACAGGTGTGAGCCACCACTGCTGGCCCAATCTTATCGTTTTTTTATATCTCAGCAAGAAAATTTTATTCTAATCAACTCATTCTCTTCATTTCTCATCTCTGATTATTTTCCCCCACTTTCTCTCTCCCATCCCTTGGGAGAAATAGTTCTTTATGCTAACTGCATATAAGTTTTTATTGAAAAAAAAAAAGGGGGAGTGTGGGTAATATCGTCCTGAATTTACTGGACCTAAGAAAGGATCACTGAACTAGGATGACTTGTTTTCTTTCTTACTCTTTTCTGAAACCAGCTTAAATCTTCAGCTTTAATTGAGTACCTATTATGACTAAGACACCAAAATAAGTCATGAGGGGACATAAAAAGAAAATGTTTCTGATCTTAACGTAGCTAAAGACATGGGAAACATAATCAACTCTGTGTTATCAAATTATGACTTAGAAAACAGTTTTGTCCAGTTGATCAGTGAACACATCATAGAGGGATGCTCTAAGGAAAGATCCATCCTGGGCAATGTGGCAAAACCCCATCTCTACTAAAAATACAAAAATTAGCCAGGTGTGCTGGTGCGCACCTGTAGTCCCAACTACTTGGGAGTCTGGGGTGGAAGGATTGATGCCAGGGAGGCTGAGGCTGCAGTGAACCAAGATTGTGCCACTGCACTCCAGCCTGGGAGACAGAGACCCTGTTTTAAAAATAAATAAAGTATTCATTTGTTTTAAAACAAATATATGTTTGAGTGCTTATTGTATGCTAGGCACTGTTCTAGGCTCTGGGGATAAATCAGAAAAAATAAGACAAAAACCCATACTCTCCTGGACTTTATTCTTTTGGGGAGTGGGGAAGACACACCACTAACAAAATAAACACATAAAATATATATAGTAAGGTGGTTGCATATGCTATGGAACAAATAAAATTAACAAAGGGTATAACTGACTCTGTGCCTCTAAGGAATGGGAGGGATAGAGGCTTTCTAAATGAGAAGGTAAGAGAATGCTTCATTGATAAGGTGACACTGGGATAAAGAGATGAATTAACTTGATAAGATAGCAAACCTTATAGAAATCTTAGGGGAAGAGCATTCCAGGCAGAAGGAATAGTAAATTCACAAGTCCTGCATTGGGAGTATACTTGGCATGTTCAGTGAGGCCAAGTGTGATTGGAGAGGGATGAGTGACGGGAGAACAGTAAGAAATGAAGATAGACAAATAGCAGAGGGCCAGGTCATGGCTTTGGTGATTTTTATTGAGGAAGCCAGTGGAGGGTTTTGAGGAAGAGAATGACATGTGATCTGCAGTTATAGTTCTGTTTTTGAGATGGGGTTCACTCTGTTGCCTAGGTTGGGGTGATGCGATCACGGCTCATTGCAGCCTCAACTTCCCAGGCTCAAGCGATCCTCCCACCTCAGCCTCTGGGACCACAGGCACACACCACCACGTCTGGCTAATTTGTTTTGTTTTGTTTTGTTTTGTAGAGACAGGGTCCTACTATGTTGTGATCCTCCTGTCTCAGCCTCCCAAAGTGCTGGGATTGCAGGCATGAGCCACCATGCACGGCCTGCAGTTATAGTTTTTGAAGAACAGCTACTGTCCCATTCTAGGCATGAAACAGGAGAGGCCGTTTCAGAAACTGTTGTAATAAACTAAGAGAGAATTGAAGGTGGCTTAGACCAGGATGGTAGTGGTAGCGAAGGTGACTAATATCTACATATCTTTTGATCTGGAGATGGATTGAGATGGATTGTCAGATGTGAGAAAAGAGTCAAGGATGATGCTGAAGTTTTGGGTTTACTCAAAGAATGGAGCTTATCATTTTTGAGGTAAAGAGACTAGGAAAAACAAGTTTTGTGGGGGTGATGGGGGAGATCAGAAGTTAGTCTTTGAACATGTTAAGTTTGAAATGCTTTTATTAGGTATAATAGTAGATATATTCAGCAGGCAGTTAGGAATCTGGTGTTGAGAGGAAAAGATAGAGTTGGATTTTAAATTTTGGGCATCGTCAGTTCATAGTTGGCATATAAAGATACAAGATTGGATGAGATCACCTGGGGAGTAAGTGTAGCTTGATAAAAGAAGCCATCTAACACTTTTTGGAGATATGAGAAATTAGCAAAGGCATCATGAAAGAAAATATTGAAATACCTGACTGGAAAAACAATTTGGAACCTCTGTCCTTGCTTCTCAGACTTTAATATGCATATGAATCATTTTGTTAAAGTTCTGTATATCTGAGGTGGAGCTTGAGCTTCTGCTGGTTTTTTTGTTTTTGTTTTTGTTTTTTGGCAGGTTGTGGGGTGGCGGTAGAAACTGAATCTCACTCTGTTGCCCAGGCTGGAGTGTAGTGGTGCAGTCACGGCTCCCTGCAGCCTCAACCTCCTGGGCTCAGGTAATCCTCACATCAGCCTTCTGAGTAGCTGGGACTACAGGCTGGTACCACCATGCCCAGCTAGGGTTTTGCTATGTTGCCCAGGCTGGTTGTGAACTCCTGGGCTCAAGTGATCCGCCTGCCCCGGCCTCCCAAAGTGTTGGGATTACAGATGTGAGCCACTGTGCCAGGCCAGCTTCTGCTGTTCTCACAATCTTTCAGAAGATGCTGCTGCTTCTGGTCTATGGACCACACTTTGAGTAGCAAGACTTTATATGACAAGAGTCATGAAAAACAATTGAAAGACCTTAACATTTGCAGAAGAGTAAAGATTAGTATCCAGAATAAAGACTATCTATAAATGAATATGGAAAAAACAACTCAATAGAATAAAAGGGAGTACAGTATAGGAAATTTTCCAAAATCTCAAATGGCCAGTAAGTATAAAAAGTGCTCAACTTTGTAAGAAATACAAATTAAAACATGATTGCCTTTTCCCTTTCAGATTGGCAAAAGTTTAGAAGTGTGATTATGCTGGGTGTTGGTGAGATTGTGGGGAAAGGAGTGGACTTATACCCTGCAGATAGGGACTTGACTTGATACATTTCTTCTTTTGGAAGACCGTTTGGCATATATATTAAATTTTAAAATAGGTATGTCCTTCAATCCTGGAATCCTGTACCTAGATACCAAAAAATAAAACTTGCACCTTTACTGTGAAAAGCAGTTCAGAACTATTTTTTGAAGTATTGTTTGATGTTGAGGAAATCGAATAATCTAAATGTCCATTAGTAAGGAAATTATTAAATAAACCAAGAGATTTGGAACTCTTTTTTTTTTTTCATTTATTTCCCTGTACATTTAAAAATTGATATCTCACATTTTTTCATTATAACTTTGAATAGTTCAAAAGGCCATAATTTCTACTGTGTATTACTTTGAATAGTTTAAAAGGTCATAATTTCTACTGTGCATTATATTTATGTTAAATGCATTTTTTGGACAAGCCTTTAAGCTGCAGATTTAGATCATTCAACTTAGAAATAGAATCTGCCATATAACCTGATAGCCAGTTCTCACTATCAAACCAGACAAATTGGACTGTTTTTCTTTTTTATCAAGAAAGAAAAAAACCTGATGACTTATTTATCTTAAAACAAATATGCTAATATGTGCCTTTTAATAACCACTAAACTTCTGGATTCTAGTCTGGCTGGCTGGATAGATGGGTAAGGCTTGGAGCCTTGCCACAGATTTGTTTCATTGATAAAATATGGTCCTGCTCTTAATTTTTCCCCCTTTTCTCTCAAGGAATTTCCCCGTTTTAATTGTCTATTTGTTAGGTACTTTGGAATTTATACATCTCAGAATGATGCATCTTAGTAGTATTTGAGGTGGAAAAGAACTTTGCCTTTTTTTTTATAAAGTGGAAAATAATTATTTTAAAAGAAGAAGTAGGGAAGGAGAACCAGTTCTTAAGCAGATCAATCAGGGAACATACAGATAAAACTTGAGGATCTGCAAATTCTCTTAAAATTGTCTATGCCCACCTAACCCCTGGATACCACTGAAGTTTAGAGACTGTTGAAATAAGCAGTGCAATGCTATGAAATGAATGCTATATAACCATTAGGGAGTAAAATATATGCATATTGACGTGGAGAGACTTCTGAGGCATTATTATTCTGTGAAAAAAGCAAGTGTTAAAAGTATTTTATATATGTATTTAATTATATTTGTACATTTCATATACATATGTCTTTATGTTTTTTCCATGAGTAAAGGGAAGACATGGAAGGTTGCTCACCAAACCGTAAACAGAACTTAACCTTTTTGAAAGGGGGCCTGAGAATGTGAGGAAGATGAAGAGAGATTTCGTGGTTTATTCTGAATATTCATGTATTATTTGAATCTTTTATAGTTGAGAATACGTTGTATTACTAGTGTAGAAAAATATTTAAAGATGTTTAATAATAAAAGAAAAACCACTATATTAAATGATCTCGAAGCTCAAAATTTGAGGAACACTGGCAGTTACTGTGATGTAGTTGTCTACGTTAAAATATTTCTAATTCATATCCTAAGTGATTTTTATTTAAATTCTTTTAAAATATTTTTTAGGTGTGGAATATCAAACAAATGATTAAGTTGACACAGGAACATATAGAGGCCCTATTGGACAAATTTGGTGGGGAGCATAATCCACCATCAATATATCTGGAGGTAAGCTTTTGAGTATCATATCTGTAGTAATTTTGAAAAGAAAAAAATGAACTTGTAAAAACATTTGTACTGATAATCTTGATTATTTTAGGGGGTGGGATTAGGAATAGATTTGGGAAGAGAGAATTAGCTTTGCCTGTATTATACTTCTTAATCTTGTTTTGTGTCACTTGTTATAATAAACATGTATTTTATAATTTAGAAAACATCAGAACTAAGGGGGAAGTCATATAAATTTCAAGGTATTACTCTGAATTAAATTTTTTTTTTTTTTTTTTTGAGACAGAGTCTCGCTCTGTCGCCCAGGCTGGAGTGTAGTGGCACAGTGTCGGCTCACTGCAACCTCCGCCTCCCAGCTTCAGGCGATTGTCCTGCCTCAGCTTCCTGAGCAGCTGGGACTACAGGTGCGCACTACCAGGCCCGCCTAATTTTTGTATTTTTAGAAGAGACGGGGTTTCACCATATTGGCCAGGCTGCTGTTGAACTCCTGACTTTGTGATCCACCCACCTCGGCCTCCCAAAGTGCTGGGATTACAGGTGTGAACCACTGTGCCCGGCCAATTTTTTTTTTTTTTTTTTTTTTTTTTTTAAAGAGAAAGCACACAGTTTTGGAGCTCAGCAAACCAGTTACCATATTGGAAAATGGAGCAATTTTGTAAAATATTTTTTCCAGAATGAGTCTCCCCAAAATTGGTTTCTGCTTCCTTATAGGTAAAATTTATAATTTTTAAATAGCTCAACATTGTTTAGGTTTACTGTTCAATAGTGCCTTGAGGTTTGTATCAAACCTTGAGCATAATTGTAAATTTATATTCATTAATCCTATGAGTTAGTAGGTGCTGTTGTAATCACAGATGAGCTTTCTTAGCATTAGTTTTCTTATGTAGTCAGACTCCACAGCCAACAAGGTGTTACAGAATCTAGGTGGTAAGGCTCTAGAGCCCATACTGCTCACCACTACCCTACACCCCCTTTGTCTATAAAAGCTGGCTCAGCTATCATCACTAGTGATGCAAGGAGATGGAGAACTCTAAATTAGAAATGATCAGGTTGCCATTTGGCTCCAAATACCAGAGGTTTTTAAGCACAGATTGAAAGACTTCTAAACTAAATTTCTAACTTAGTTATTTAATTACTTTTTGAAGGGCAAGTTAAGTCAAGTATTTTATGAGAAAGTAAGTTTATATTTCTAAAGTAAACTTGGAGGCCGGGCGCGGTGGCTCAAGCCTGTAATCCCAGCACTTTGGGAGGCCGAGACGGGTGGATCACGAGGTCAGGAGATCGAGACCATCCTGGCTAACCTGGTGAAACCCCGTCTCTACTAAAAAATACAAAAAACTAGCCGGGCGAGGTGGCGGGCGCCTGTAGTCCCAGCTACTCGGGAGGCTGAGGCAGGAGAATGGCGTAAACCCGGGAGGCGGAGCTTGCAGTGAGCTGAGATCCGGCCACTGCACTCCAGCCCGGGTGACAAAGCGAGAGACTCCGTCTCAAAAAAAAAAAAAAAAGAAAATAAATAAATAAATAAATAAAGTAAACTTGGAAGTTTGGAAATAACAGGTAATATGCTGTTTTTTTCTCCTCCTTTCATATGGCTTATCCCAGATCACACTCCTAGTTAATATCAAAGCTAGGACTAGAATTCTTATTTCTCATTACCAGTTAGTGTACTTCCTAATATCCTGTGCTGTCTTCTATACATATATTATTAGGAGGCTGATCAAAGGTGTCATAAGGAAGCAAGTACTCCTAATGAGAATGGCAATTTTTTATTAACCAGAATTAGACAATATAACCAGCAAATTTTCTTCCAACCATTTCTGTGTCTTGGAGACTTTGAACCCAGGCTGAGATGTAATTCATTTGCATCAATAACTAGGTCCCACTATATCAGTGAGTCACCGCCCCCTCCTCACATATCTCTTCAGGCTTTTTACTATTTGAAGACTGATCACTAACAACAACAAACCTTAGAGCTTCTTATTCTGTGCCCAGTACTGTGTTAAATGCATTTTATTACTTAATTCATTTTTTATAGTTACTTTGAGCAAGATACTAGGTACTAGATATTTTTGTTATTCCCATTTTACAAGTGAAAAAACAGAGAGAGGTTGAGTAACTTGATTCAGGTGACACTGCTAGTTAGGGGAAGAAGGCAGATGTAAGTCAGAAATCTGTGCTCTTGATCTCTATCTTATTCTACCTTTATCTTGACATTGTCCCGTCTTCCCCCACCCTCACCTCCCAGACAGCTTTTCTTATTTGGGCTAAATATTTGTATTCCCTTCAGCCATAGCCATTCTTTGTAACATAATTTATGGACCTTTTATTAGATATAGTCTTTTCAGTTGGTTGTTTTAGAATTAGACACACAAAATTGAACTACTTATTAAAATTAAATCTGACTAGGACAGCATACATCAGACCATAACTCACAGGTTATATTATTAGCTTGTGGTAAAACAGATTTTTATTCTTGGGGACTTGTGCTATATAGTGTGTGTGTATTATGTGTATGTAGTATGCATATATGCACGTACATACACACACACTGAAGTCGGCAGTATAATATAATGATTACGATGAGCCGTAGAGTCATACAGACTCCATGTTTGAATCCCAACTGTGGCTTAGTTTCTGTACTCAAGATATCCAGCCTTCTTATATCCTACCTCATTAGTAAAGTGGGAATAATATCACACCTTGGGTAATTTAAGGATTAATTGAGTTTATAATTATGAAATAACGTAATTCCTGATACAAATATTAAGAATTCTATAAATAGTTGATTCATCTTGTGCTGTTCTAGGCCTTGGGGAATAGCAATTTTCTTTCTTTTTTTCCCCCCCGAGATGGAGTCTCGCTGTCTCCCAGGCTGGAGTGCAGTGGCACGATCTCAGCTCACTGCAACCTCCACCTTCCAGGTTCAAGCAATTTTCCTACCTCAGCCTCCCAAATAGCTGGGATTACAGGCATGCACCACCATACCCAGCTAATTTTTTTGTTTTTAATAGAGATGGGATTTCATCATGTTGGCCAGTCTGGTCTCAAACTCCTGACCTCAGGTGATCTGCCCGCCTCGGCCTCTCACAGTGCTGGGATTACAGGTGTGAGCCACCGCGCCTGGCCGGGAATAGCAATTTTTAAAAAAATGGCCAACAATCTCCGCCTTTTTAAGCTTGTGTTTTATTGAGGGGAGGGAGATATAGACAATGAACATATAAATGATTTTTAGAACATTGCACTTATCACCATTTTAATTTTTTGTTGAGATGGAGTCTCGTCCTTTTGCCCAGGCTGGAGTGCAGTAGCACAATTTCAGCTCACTGCAGCCTTCTGTCCTGTGTTCAAGCGATTCTCCTGCCTCAGCCTCCTAAGTAGCTGGGATTACAAGTGTGCGCCATGACTCCTGACTAATTTTTGTATTTTTAGTGGAGACAGGTTTTGGCATGTTGGTCAGACTTGTCTCAAACTCCCGAACTGAAGTCATACACCTGCCTCAGCCTCCCTAAGTGCTAGGATTACAGGCGTGAGCCACCATGCCTGGCCATCACTATTTCATATACTATGAATGGACTCTCACCAGCCCAAGAGAAAAGACCTGTATATACTGATATTTGAAGGCCCATCAGTGAAGAGCCAGATCTACTGATTACTCACTGAGACCCACCATTCTGCAGGTTTCTAATCTGCCATTTAAGATTCCTTAACACTTTTTATTTTTTTCATTGGGGTAAAATATGCCTAACAAAATTTACCATTTCAACCATTTTTAAGTATATGGTTCTATGGCATTAAGTCCATTCATGTTTTTGTGTAACCTTCGCCACCATCCATCTCTAGAAATTTTATCCAAAACCGAAACTCTCTAGCCATTAAACACTAAATCTCTATTTCCTTCTTTCCCTAGTTCCTAACAACTACCATTCTACTTTCTATCTCTGATCTATGAATTAGACTACTCTAGGAACTTCGTATTAATGGAATCATATATTTGTCCTTTTGTGACTGGCTTATTTCATTTAGCTTAATGTCTTTGAGGTTTATCCATGTTGCAACAAGGATAATGCATATAGCAAATTTTTTTTCCTTTTTAAGGCTGGATAATAATCCATTGTATGTATTTACCACATTTTGATTATCCATTCATCCATCATTGGACACTTGGGTTGCTTCCACGTTTTGGCTATTATCAATAATGCTGTGAACATGGGTGTACGAGTATCTGTTTGAGTTCCTTTTACTTCTTTGGGGTATATACCCAGGAGTAGAATTGCAGGATCACATGTTGATTTTATGATTATTTTTTTCTGGAGTTGCCACACCTTTTTCTGTAGCACCTATCCTATTTTATATTCCTACTGGCATCGCACGGGGTTCTAATTTTTTACATCCTTACCAACACTTACTGTTTTCGGTTGATTAAAAAAACATAGCCTAGGCCAAGCACGTTGGCTCACACCTGTAATCCCAACACTTTGGGAGGCCGAGGTGGGTGGATCACGAGGTCAGGAGTTTGAGACCAGCCTGACCAACATGATGAAATCCTGTCTCTACTAAAAAATACAAAAATTACAGGTGTACGTAGTGGTGCATGCCTGTAATCCCAGCAATTCAGGAGCCTGAGGCAGGAGGATCGCTTGAACCCAGGAGAAGAGGTTGCAGTGAGCCAAGATCATGCCACTACACTCCAACCTGGGGGACAGAATGAGACTGCGTCTCAAACAAAACAAAACAAAACAAAACAAAAAAACATAGCCTAATGTGTGTGAAGTGATACCTTATTATGGTGCTGATTTGCATTTTCCTGATGACTAACAATGTTGAGCCTTTTATTATGTGCTTATTGGCCATTTGTATATCTTTTTTGAGAAATGTCTGATTTAAGTTCTCTGTCCATTTTTTAATTGGATTGTTTGTTTTGTTGTTATTGAGCATAGTTCTTTATATATTCTAAATATCAGTTCTTATTGGATATTTAATTTGCAAACTTTTTCCCATTTTGTGGGTTCACTTTTTGCTCTGCTTATAGTTTTTAAGTCCAAATTATCTGTTTTTCTTTTTGTTGCTCGTGCCTTTAATATCATATCCAAGAAATCATCACCAAATCCAGTGTCATGACATTCTTCTCCCAAATACTCTTGCATTTGGGTCTTTGATCCATTTTGAGTTAATTTTTATATATGATGTAAGGTAAGGGTCCAACTTCATTCTTTTGCATATGGATACCCAGTTTTCTCAGCATCATTTGTTGAAAAGACTGAATGGCCTTGGCACCCTTGTCGGAAACCATTTGACTGTATATGCAAGAGTTTATTTTTGTGCTCTCTGTTCCATTGGTCTATATGTCTGTCTTTATGCTGTCATCTTACTGTTTTGATTACACTACCTTTGTAGTAAGTTTTGAAATCAGGAAATGTGAGTTCTCCAACTTTGTTCTTTTTCAAAATTGTTTTGGCTATTCAGAATCCCTTGAGATTCCATGTGTGTGGTTTTTGTTTTGTTTTGTTTTGTTTTTTTGAGATGGAGTCTCGCTTTGTCACTTAGGCTGAGTGCAGTGGCATGATATTGGCTCACTGTGACCTCCACCTCCCAGGTTCAAGCAATTCTCCTGCCTCAGCCTACTGAGTAGCTGGGATTACAGGCACCTGCCACCATGCCTAGCTTTTGTATTTTTAGTGGAGATGGGGTTTCACCTTATTGACCAGGCCAGTCTCGAACTCCTGACCTCAAGTGATCCATCTGCCTTGGCTTCCCAAAGTGGTGGGATTACAGGTACAAGCCACTGTGCTCGGCCTCCACGTGAATTTTAAAAAGGATGTTTCTGTTTTTACAAATAGGTCATCAGGATTTTGATAGGGATTGCATTGAATCTGGAGATTGCTTTGGTTGATACTGACATCTTAAGACTGTTTTTTTTTTTTTTTTGAGACGGAGTCTCGCTCTGTCGCCCAGGCTGGAGTGCAGTGGCCGGATCTCAGCTCACTGCAAGCTCCGCCTCCCGGGTTTATGCCATTCTCCTGCCTCAGCCTCCCGGGTAGCTGGAACTACAGGCACCCACCACCTTGCCTGGCTAGTTTTTTGTAATTTTTAGTAGAGACGGGGTTTCACCGTGTTAGCCAGGATGATCTCGATCTCCTGACCTGGTGATCCGCCCGTCTCGGCCTCCCAAAGTGCTGGGATTACAAGCTTGAGCCACCGTGCCCGGCCCATCTTAAGACTTCTTAACTCTGAAATATGAATGGACAGTTAAGAATAACCAGATATTTAAAGAAAGCTTTCAACAGGAAAGACAACAGCAGAAATGGTCAACAGAAACTCAGAAATAGTGCAGAAAACAGAAGAAAACTTAAAAATAACTATAACATCAGAGATAAGATCCATTAGTCCAGTCTTGCTTCATAGCAGTACTAAAGAAGCAAAAGTAACAGAGAACAAGAAAGACCTCTTAGAGATTAAAAATACAATAACCAGAAATTTATTTTATTTTTATTTTTTAAATTTTTAATTCTCAGCCAGGCAAGTTACTTCTGTAGAAGGGTGCGCCCTTACAGATGGAGCAATGGTGAGCGCACACTTGGACAAAGGAAGGGAAGGGGTTCTTATCCCTGACGCATGTGGCCCCTGTTGCTGTGTCGTTCCCCTGTTGGCTAGTGTTAGAGCGCACAGGCTAAACTAATTCCGATTAATAGCCAGAATTTTTTTTTTTTTTTGACAGAGTCTAGCTCTGTCGCCCAGGCTGGAGTGCAGTGACATGATCTCAGCTCACTTCAAGCTCAGCCTCCCGGGTTCACGCCATTCTGCTGCCTCAGCCTCCCTAGTAGCTGGGACTACAGGCACCCACCACCACACCCGGCTAATTTTGTTTTTGTATTTTTAGTAGAGATGGGGTTTCACCATGTTAGCCAGGATGGTCTCGATCCCCTGACCTCATGATCCGCCCGCCTTGGCCTCCCACAGTGCTGGGATTATAGGTGTGAGCACAGTGGTGCCCAGCCCAGAAATTTTAAAAAGTATATGTATATACAGACATATAGGTATGTATATGTGTATATATGTATGTGTTGTGTGTATATAAATAAATGTTGAAAAATAAGTATTGGAAGATAAATGTTCTAGAAAGCAGAGTAAAAGCAGAGAGATGGGAAATTTTAGAGGAAACACAAGAAAAATGAAGGAATAAATCCGGTTCCATAAAAATTATAAATGCTTTTAACTGCAAGAAACAGAACCCTTCAAGAATAAGTTTCCTTTCACATAGTAGGAAGCATAGAGGTAAGTTATTGTAAGACTAGTTCTACAGCTCAGTTGTCAGGTACTTGGTGGAATCTGTATAGTCCCTTTGGCTTTTCTGTCAAGACCACAGCAGAGTTTTAAGATCTTTCCCTTATACAACTCCTCAAAGCAGAAAACAGAGAACTTCTCTTATATACTAAGCTCTTGCTAGGAGGAAAATCTTTCTCAAAAATCCTCTATAGCTTCTCCTTTTATCTCATTGACTAGAATGAGGTCACTTATCACCCCTAGACCAGTGACTATGCTTACACTTCCTGAAATAAGAGTCTACTAAGTCAAAAATTTCCAGTGTTCACAATTTTTCCTCAGATTAGTTTGTATGCTGTCAAGTAGAAGTTGTACTATGATTATTTTATTCTATAATGTTTCAACAGAATCCCCTGTTATGTTTCTATAGGAAGATAAATCTTCAACTACTTATTCTTGCTGCTTCTCTTCATTGTAGCAAAACAGAGACATTGGTTACACCACCATCAGAAATCCTCTTGATTTTCTTTTTCCCACTCACTAATTTATTTAAAAGCCATCTTTTCAGTTCTAGATGTTCTGCTGCAGATAACAGTCAACATTCTATTGATTCCCTTTATGATAACTACAGTGAAATATGAGATACAGTACTCTATAAAGAATTTCAAATTTGTCTTCTCAGTCGATCTTT
The DNA here is from genome assembly GCF_037993035.2 of Macaca fascicularis. Classification (NCBI taxonomy): domain Eukaryota; kingdom Metazoa; phylum Chordata; class Mammalia; order Primates; family Cercopithecidae; genus Macaca; species Macaca fascicularis. The sequence goes on along the minus strand of NC_088377.1, from coordinate 182,513,759 downwards.
GGTTCCCTTTTTTCTACCATCATCCAAAGGAAGAAAAATAAGTTTACCCTGAAAAGTTGTTCCCCACAGTTTCTTCATTTGCTCTCTGTTTCTGTATTCATTTATCCAACAAATTATTGGAATGCCTTCTCTGTGTAAGATGTAATGCTAGATACTTCTCTAGTAGTAGATTCTTTTTTCTCTACTTGATTTATTGGAGCCCAGAGGTGAAGGGATATTGTCTCTGTAATCGCCCTACAGCTGAGTCCTAACTACTTCAGAATTTATGGTTGAATCCTAGAGTCCCCTGTAGACTGATGAAGACAGTAACAGCTCCTGACATTTACTGAGTACTTACTATATATCAGGTACTAATCATATATTAGTTCATTTAATCTTCAACCTACCCTTTGAGTTACACTTAGGTATTCTCATTTTCATTTTATAAATGAAACAATTCAGGCACAGAGGGGTTTAATAATGTGGCCAAGGTTACACAACTTGTAAATGGTAGCCAAGGTTTGAATCCCAGACATTCTGAATTTACAGCCCATGCGTTTAATCACTGTATCATTCTGACAGCCTTTCTGATTTTTAGTCTATATAGAACCTAGAATAATACAGAGGCATTTTATCAAACCCTGCAGTGAAATGAATACTGGAAGCTGGATGCTTCCTGTGGAATGCAGAACAGTCCAGTTATGGGCAGTTTGTAAGATTTCATTGTATCTTGTGAGTAAGAATAATTAGACTAAATTTAATTAACTAAATGATAAAAAATAAAATTTTTATTTCACTGCTTTTTCTCGTTACATTGAAATTAAATAGATCCTTAGATTTTTCCCTTCTATTTTAATTGAGAATAATTCACATACTATATGATTAACTTTTTAAAACTGTGTGATTCAGTGATTTTTACTGTATTCACCATATCTTATTCCAAAACATTTTTATCACTCCCCAGAAGAAACCCTTTATGCATTAGTAGTCATTCCCTGCAGACCCTGAGAACCAGTGATCTACTTTTTGCCTTTATGGATTTGCTGGTTGAAATATTTCATATAAATAGAATTACATTATGTGGCCTTTTGTGACTGGCTGCTTTTACTTAATGTAATGTTTCCAAAGTTTATTTATGTAGTATTATGTCTCAGTACTTCATTTCTTGTTATGGCGGAATATTTCATACACATATACCACGTTTTGTTTATCGGTTCGTCAACTGATGAACATTTGGACTACTTATATGTTTTGGCTATTATGAATAATGCCACCATGAACTTTCAAGCGCAAGTTTTTATGTAGATACATTTTCAGTTTTCCTGGCTGTATGCCTAGGAGTGGAATTGCTGAGTCTTGTGGTAACTCTGTTTTACACTTTGAGGAACTGCCAGATGGTTTTTCAAAGTTGCTGCACTATTTTATATTCCCAACAGCAATGTATGAGGGTTACAGTTTCTCTCTATCCTCATCAACACTTGTTATTATACATATGTTTTTTAATTAAAGCCATCTTAGTAGGTGTGAATTGGTATTTCATTTGGTTTTGATTTGCAGTTTCCTAATGACTAATAATATAGAGCATCTTTTCATGTTCTTGTTCGCCATTTGTATATCTTCTTTGGAGAAATGTCTATTCAAATCCTTTGCCCACTTAAAAAAACTGGGTTTGTGCTTTTATTACTGAGTTGTAAGAGTTCTTTAGGCCAGGCATGGTGGCTCACACCTGTAATCCCAGCACTTTGGGAGGCCGAGGCGGGCAGATCGCTTGAGTCCAGGAGTTTGAGACGAGCCTGGGCAACATGGCAAAACCCCGTCTCTACAAAAAATACGAAAATTATCTGGGCATAGTGGTGGATGCCTGTAGCCCCAGCTGCCCGGGAGGCTGAGGTAGGAGGATCACTTGAACCTGGGAGGCAGAGGTTACAGTGAACCAAGATGGCAGAGTCACCCAGGCTGGAATGCAACCTCCGCCTCCCAGGCTCAAGCCATCCTCCCACCTCAGCCTCCCGGGCAACTGGACTACAGGCGTGCGTCACCGCGCCCAGATAATTTTTGTGTGTTTTGTAGAGATGGGGTTTTGCCATGTTGCCCAGGCTGGTCTCAAACACCTGGACTCAAGCAATCCGCCCACCTCAGCCTCCCAAAGTGCTGGGATTACAGGTGTGAGCCACTACACCTGACTAGGAGTTCTTTATATATTCTAGATAGTAGATCCATGACTTGCAAATACTTTCTCCCATTCTGTGGTATTTTTTCCCACTCTTTCATTTTTGTCTTTTGAAGTACAAAAGTTTAAATGTGGATGGAATTCCAATTTATCTATTTTCTGTGGTTGCTGTGCTTTTGGTGTATCATATATGAGAGATCATTGCCTAATCAAAGGTCAGGATAATTTACTCCTGTGTTTTTTCTTAAGAGTTTTATAGTATTGGTTATATAGCCAAAACAGGTTTAGTTGCTTGCTGCCTGCAGAGTCCAATTAATAAGAGCAAAGTCTAGTATAAAGTGACTTTTTTATTCCAAAGTTAGCTTAAGGAAAGAAGTACAGGCTTCCTGCCTTAAGGGTACTGCTTCCCTGTTGGAGCAGAAAGTGGGCGCTTTTAAAGAAGGTGCCTACACGGGAGCAGAAATGAGCAGGTGGAAGATCCACATATACCCTTCGGTGCCTTCTCTCTCAGGCAGTCACGTTGGTGGCTTCATGGGCAAAAATACCTCACAGAGGTGGCTGAAAACTCTAGCAGGCATACTTTTGGTTGTAGATCAGGGTTGCCTCAAGAGGTAACAGTGTGAGAGTTCCACTCTGGATTGTCTAAGCACATAGTTAGATCAGATCAGCTTGCCCTGTAGGGAGTGTCTGGTGAAAAGGAGATAAAAGGTCATAATTGCATTTCTTTTATTCCTTTATGTTTTTGTTTTTCTTTTTTTTTCTTTTCTTTTCTTTTTTTTTTTTGAAACAGAGCCTCATTCTGTCACTCAGATTGGAGTGTAGTGGCATGATCTTGGCTCATTGCAGCCTCTACCTCCTGGGCTCAGGCGATCTTCCCACCTCAGCCTCCTGGGTGGCTGGGACTTTATGGGCATGCCACCATGCCCAGACAAGTTTTTGTATTTTTTGTAGAGATGGAGTTTTACCATGTTGCCCAGGCTAGCCTCAAACTCCTGGGCTCAAGTGATCTGCCTGCCTTGGCTTCCCAAAGTGCTGAGATTACTGGTGTAAGCTACCACCCCTGGTGTATAATTGCATTTCTAAAGAGCTGAGTAGGAAGTGGGGGGGAGGAGGAAAGAAAAAAATAATTTAACTATTTCTTAGAAAAATGGGGTGCACAATCATGTAATAGGTATATGACCCATTTTGTTTTATTTTTAATTTTTGTGAAGATGGAGTCTATGTTGCCCAGTCAGGTCTTGAACTCCTGGCCTCGAAAAGTGATCCTCCTGCCTTGGATTCCCAAAGTGCTGGGATTACAGGCATGAGCCAACATGCCTGGCCTATTTCGAGTTAGTTTTTGTGTATGTTGTGAGGTAGTAGCCCAACTTCATTCTTCTGCATGTGGATATTCAGTTGTATCAGCGCCAGTTGTTGAAAAGACCATTCTTTCTTCATTGAATTGTCTTGCCGACATTGTAAAAAAAAAATCAATTGACTGTAAATGTAAGATTTTATTTCTTGTTCTACTGAGAAATAATTCACATACTGTATGATTCACTTTTTAAAAGTGTGTAATTCAGTGATTCTTAGTGTATTTACACAATGGGCAACTGTCACCACTATCTGATTCTAAAATATTTTTATCACTCCCAAAAACAAACCGTTTATGCATTGGAAGTCATTCCCTCCAGCCCCTGACAACCACTGATCTACTTTTTGCCTTTATGGATTTACTAGTTGCACCTTGTTCTATCCTGTTCTATATGTGTGTCCTTATTCCAATATTATTACACTGTCTTGATTACTACAGTTTTATAGTAAGTTTTGGAATCAGGAAGTACAAGTCCTCCAACTTCTTTCTTCTTTTATAAGATTATTTTGATAATTTCAAGTCCGTTGTATTTCCATATGAATTTTAAGATCAGCTTGTCAGTTTCTACAAAAAAAAAAATTGAAATTTTAATAAGGATTACATTGAATCTGTAGATCAACTTGGGAAGTGTTGTCATTTTACGATATTAAGTCTTCTTAGATTCTTTTTTTTTTTTTTTTTTTTTTTTGACATGGAGTCTTGCTCTTGTTGCCAGGCTGGAGTGCAGTGGCGTGATCTTGACTCACTGCAACCTCTGCCTCCCAGGTTATCAGTTATTACTAATACAAATATTTATTGGATTTTTTGCTATGTGGTAGTCTCTACAATAATTTGTTTTACTTGTATTATCTCATTTAATCCTCACAAAATTATTTTGAAGTTGAGAAAAATTTGCCGTATAAAGAAGAGTATGATAACATATTCTAAAGGAAATAAAGAGAAAGGATACCTCTTCTGGATTTTAGCAAAGAGAGCTTAGAATTAGACTTTTTGAAAAATAAGTAGAGTTTTGATGAGAAGGAGTAGAGTTTTTGGAAAATTGTCTCCTGAAGAAGTGGCATCTGGTATCTGCAGCATCTTGAATAACCAAAAGAATTTTGGTGGTGGTGGTTGTGGTTGAGGTTTGCACATATGTTGGAGTGGCTTGCTCATATTAATAGAGTGAGAAAACAGAGGGAAAGGGAAAAGTAGATGATATGAGAGAAAACTGAGGGGGAATGGTAGACTAAGGCCCTAAACACCCAATGTTAGCCTGAAGTGAGAGTAGAAGAAGAATGGGGAAAGATGTGGAGAATTATGTAGATAAAGAAGTAGAGTAAACTTTTCATTTGATTATGTTGATCTTCAGAGTGGATTTGAAGGTAATGTGATTTTCAGAGTGAATTAAAAGTTGAGGGATGAAGTTAAGATCCAGAGAAGAATTCAGAAGGTTAGAATAACTGTTGTGACTATAATATGATGTTTAAAACAAGCATGATTTTCAGGCAGTAGTGTGAAGGACCAGGCAAATCTAAGTTCCATGAATTGGTCATGGAATCAATTACACTAGTTTTATTATTTTCTCCACCAGTGTGTGGTAACCTGACAGGAAAAATGGAATAATTGAATGATCAGATTTACCCAAAATTTGTATCTGGCAAACTAGATGATAAAATAGCAAGAATTAGCCAGAAAATCTAAGACATCACCAATGGCATTGTTGCAATTGTGAGCCACAAAGTATGTGAAGGAAGACAACAGTGGCCAGATCTTAGCAACTGTTTGAGAGATTAATGTTGACCTTGAGCAGATTAATATAGTGAGATAGACATTTAAGAAGCTGGAATAAGTATGTGTGCCTCTGGGGTGTGTGAGGTTCTAAATTGAGATCTTTTCATCATTTTTATTTCTTTTGTAAAGACTGTGATGCTTCTTTGGGTCTTGAAGATAGAATGGAAATAAATGCTTTTAGAGGTGAGAGGTTAAGAGAAATCTATGGCAGAGTGTTAAAAGAGTAATTGAAGTTCATACTGAATGCAGCAAGGGTAGTAGGTAAAATGAGCCAGAGGCCTTGGTAGATTGCAGCTTTGAGGATGGAGAGAGATGGAATAAGTAGATGTCTTGTACTTAACTAAAGGAAAAGCTATTGATAAATGTGGTGAAGTGATAGTTTATAATCTGTCATGGAGGGATCAGTATACTTTCAAAAATTAAGGCTAACATTTTGGTAAGGAAATATGTTTGGAAAATTGTTCTATTCATTACTTTTCCTAAGGTTTATTTTATATAGTAACTGTACTTGCTCAGGTGACAGTAAATAAGAATATTTTATCCCTGCAGGAGGAACCTTTGTGTTCCAGACTGCATTTATGTGATCTTCAAAGAGTAAGAACTGTGTTTGTCTTATTTGTGGTTGTAGTCTGAGCCCTAACAGTGCCAAGCACATGTATTAGTATATATTTACTTAATGATTGAAGGCTCAATAAATAGATTGTATTGAGAGAAGTATGCTTAAGTAATTAGGCCTTGGTACTGAAAGCTAAACCAAATTGCAGCTCAGAAAATTTGGAATCTATTTGTTTATAATGCCCTGATCTGCTATGAAACAGTCTAGGTAGGGCAACTAGCAGGCTGTAAACAAAGAAGACCTTTTGATGAAGTTTAAATCTCTTACCTCAACAGCTCTTGTTACTATTCCCCGCCCCCCTTATTTTCTTTGAAATTATGTGGTAAGATGCAGCATAGCAGGGTCCTGTGTCCTTTATTGAAATGAATTTTCTCTTTCATTTTCCTCTACATTTTATAATTCTCTCTTGCTCCCTTATGTTCAGACTTCATAGCATGGCGTATATACTCTCTACAGTCTAATCCCTTTCACCTTTTCAGCCTTATTGTTTCTCTACCTGTTTTTCATTTAAATTTCTCTTTCTTTTTTTTAAGAAAACAGGGATGCTGCTAAAGCTTCATTTAAATTTCACAAACATATATCGATCCTTTGTTATGTCCCAGGTATTATATGACATTGAGCTATACCAATCTAGTTTTTCCTGTGTCTTAAACTTTCTCGCCTGTGTTTCAGAAAAAACAAACTCTTTGTTACAGAATTTTTCCTATATATAGGACTCCCTCCTCCGTACTTTCTTCGTCCATCTAAATGCCAACCTTTCAAGGCCGTCCTCCTTCCTCATTATTACCTTGTGTCAAGAATATTGTTTATTTCTCATGTACAGCAGTTACACAAATAAAAATACAACTATCTCCTACTCCACTGCCCAACGGTAAACTCCTTAAGAGGCGGGAAGGCCATTTTAAAATCTTTGCTTCTCCCTTTCATAAATGTTTATAGTATTGCATCTATTTGAGATGATAGGTAGAAATAGTAGAGCACGGTGTGAGTGAGGGGATTACCAATGCCTAAAAGAACTATGGACTTGTATATTCCAATTCGTTCAATGTCATTCTGTCCTTTTAAAATTTGATATCTTGTATGGTTGCTTGACTTTGTAGCCTTTGTCAAATGAAACTTCTAGGAAGATACCCTGATGGATAGTAGCCCCAGAATTTCTTGGCTATAGGGTATAATCCACATTTTCAAATACAATTCTGTTTTTGTTTTTTCACAAGGCTTACGGCTTTGCATACAAGTTCCAATCTCTAAACAGCATTTGTTGGGGAAAGAAGTCATCAAAGAGCCATACTGAGAAGAATAAACTATTTTAACTGATAGCTATTTCAGAAAGAATGTGGCAGTTAAACATTTTCTAAACCATATTGAGGAGGTTTTGGTGCTAACAGTGAGATCTGGCTGGTACTGTGTCCTAAATTTTGGGGGTTTTTTGGACAGATCTTCTTTAATACTGAGGTATTATATTATATATACTTTTCAACTTCTTTTTCTGTTGAGAGAGAACAAATGGAATTTATATGCCTACAACTTTTCTGGGACAAAATAATTTTTTTAATGGGAGGAACACTTATCCTTGATACAGTGTTTTATGTTAGACGTGGTTTGGAAGGTAAATATAAGTGGACCAGAAAATTGGAAATACTGTGCTTTTTTTATTATTCATGGACCATCTAGATATCCCATATGCATAGGTCACATTTATCAGGTGTAATATAGTGTAGTGTCTAATAACAAAGAATTTATCCATTTAAAGATGAAAGTATTCATTTATAGTATTTCTGGCACTTATTTTGTAATTTGAAACTTAAAACCCTATCAGCTGGTAAAAAGATTATAAGCAAAGGCTAAAATTTTATATTATCTTTTGTTAATGTCAGGGCAAAGTCCAGATTGAATATAAGTCTACTTTATTTTATAGGCCTATGAAGAATACACCAGCAAGCTAGATGCACTCCAACAAAGAGAACAACAATTATTGGAATATCTGGGGAACGGAACTGATTTTTCTGTTTCTAGCTCTGCATCAATGGACACCGTTACATCTTCTTCCTCTTCTAGCCTTTCAGTGCTACCTTCATCTCTTTCAGTTTTTCAAAATCCCACAGATGTGTCACGGAGCAACCCCAAGTCACCACAAAAACCTATCGTTAGAGTCTTCCTACCCAACAAACAGAGGACAGTGGTGAGTCAGTTTTAATATCACCATTTTGCTGTTTCTTTGTATTTTTCAGACAGATCAGTTGTTGAAAATTAATATATTATTACTTAATACTCAGAGGTCATGCAAATAGAGGCATCCATGTCATGCAGGAATTTTAAAGACATAATTATTTGGTGGCAAAGTCTATATTCCTTATCTGAAATAAATTGTATTGTCTCTGGTGTTGGATTTGACATTTAAACCCGTCTGCCAAACTTGAACCACAGTCATGTCTAAGCACTAGTTTAAAATAAATCAGAATTTTAAGACTTGAGCTTGTTCGTTATCTAATTTGTGTCAGGTAAGATTCATTCTTCACCCTTGAGAAATCTCCTTTCTGAGTTATATTATCGGATGTTGAACTCTCAGTGTGATTGATATGTTTCCTCTCATCTACTTGACTTTTGGTTGTTGAAAATTAGTATTACCATTGGAACAGTGTACCCTGTAAGTAACATTTAAAGCATTTAAAGAGAATCTGTGGAATTATTGTGGATGGTCTATAATCCTTAAGTGCAACAAATATTGTCAGTAGACTTAATAAGTAACCCATCTGTATACATCACTACTTTTTAAATGTCTATGGTTACTTTTGACAATAAAAAAAATTTCATTTCCAAATACAACTGAAGTCAAAATTTTTCATTTTTTTCTCTGACATCAGAAATTAAAAGTGCAATTGGTCATTGTTTAATGTTCCAAAAATTCCTTTCTGACTTAAGAAAAAATGTTATTATAAAGGCATTTTACTCTCAGAAGTTAAGAATTCCTGCATATGAGTTTAGAAAACTAATGGAGTTATAAGTTATCAGCCTATAAATTTTTATCTTAGGAAATATGGCTTTCTAAAGGCATCGTTTATTGTCAGGGAATAACATGCCTTTTTTCCAGGTACAGACAAAACTTGGTGGTAAAAAATGGACTCTAATTTTTATTGTACAGAATTACAAATCAATTTATAAAACAAATCCAGTTCTCCTACCCTTTCTCTTCTGTTGGGTAGAATGAAATTAAAATTATTTTTCCCACATTAAGATGGGGAATTACTAAGCATATCTTTCCAGGGATGCCCCATTTAAAGGGGAATGTCAACATATGAATTATCTGTGAATAGATAGTCTATCTTTGAAGTAGCCTAACAAAACTGTGGCAAATATCCCATCCCCAGTAGATCTTAAATTAATTCTTTATTGTCTGTATTCATGAGTGGAAAGTAGGAAATGTGTTCTTCAGTCCTAGGCGTTTCCCTTCTCTTCATCATGGTATTCTTGTTCCTTCCAGGTTCCACTAAACTTGGTAATTGTGTGAGTTTCTATATACAGATGTAAAATTGGGGTTGTTGGAGCCCTTTCAAATTTCTCAGCCTAATGATTAAGTTTAACTAGCCTCCGGCCGGGCGCCGTAGCTCATGCCTGTAATCCCAGCATTTTGGGAGGCCGAGGCAGGCGGATCACGAGGTCAGGAGATGAGACCATCCTGGTTAACACATGGTGAAACCCCGTCTCCACTAAAAATACAAAAAAATTAGCCAGACATAGTGGCGGGCTCCTGTGGTCCCAGCTATTTGGGAGGCTGAGGCAGGATAATGCCGTGAACCTGGGAGGCGGAGCTTGCAGTGAGCCGAGATTGCACCACTGCATTCCGTCCTGGGTGACAGAGCGAGACTCTGTCTCAAAAAAAAAAAAAAAAGTTTAACTGGCCTCCTCGTATTTATGAGAGAGGACAAGAGAAATTTACAAGTATCCCTAAAGCTTATAATTTCCCTTTTAAAACGAAATGAAAACAACTGAGACTCTTCAAAGATGTAAAATGATCATAAATGAATAACTATTGGGCAATTGACTAGGCTTACCTTCATTATTCTGGCTAGGCTTACCTTCATTATTCTGGCTAGGCTTAGATTAAATAAGTAACTTGTTCCTGTCCGTCATACTCCCAGTTTAACAATTCATATTCAATACTCAGAAAAACTGTATATCGTGAACTTAAAAGGTCTTATGAATCGTCAATAAATGGGTTTGTGGTAGTAGACTCTTTCAAGAACATTATTTTGCCATTCTCTCTTTTATCTGAATCTGTTAACCCTTTACTTAACTACCTCTTTTCCTCTCCTTTTCTCCCCTCAATTTTTATTAAGATTAACAGTTACTGTTTGAGCATTTGCCATGCTGTGTTCCAAGTTCTGTGCTAAGGACTTTACATATATATTCTCAGCCAGGATAATTCACATTCTAAGTAAAATTGTTTGTGGTAGTGAATGACCACTCCTCCATCAAAATACATACGCTTCTGTTTGTCCTGAGCACTCAGGAACAAAGGTTAGTAGAACCTACTAGCAGCAAATGAAATCAAGTACGAAGAATGAGATTATATTTTTTAAAGTGGACTTAGATTTGTAGACCAAGATAGCACACTAAACACTTGCCTTTATATCTTTATTCCTCTCCAGAAATTTCATTGAAATGATAGTAAAGATATGTAAAAAGAATAATAAAACAGGATAGGATTTTGTCAGAGAACTAGAAATGTTTAAGAATTCCTGGACGATGGAAACTATATGAGTGGTTACATAAATAAGCCAAAATAGAAAACCAAACAAAATACTAGGAGCTAGAGTCTTACATGAAGGGAGCCATTCTTAGCAAAATCCTGATGACGCAGATAGCATAGTCAGCAGATTACAAAGAAGTGGATTTGCCTGTTGGGTAGTCATCAGACTAATTAGTCGAAGGTCTTGCTCTGGCAGGAAGACAAAGTCATGTGTCTTCATAAATCGAGCAGGTGATGTAAATATGAATATTTTGAAGGTATGTATTAGTTGTGAGTCCTGTAGAGAACCAAAACAAACCAGATTCAACTAAAAACACTGAAATTCTGAATTAAAAAAAATTTTTAAAGGTCCTGGCCTGATATTTTGAGACATCTGATAATGGGTTGCTGAGTCCTGAGTCCCCGGTATAGCCTTACATTGCACATGTCCGTAGAGATGTGAATGTTGCCTCCTGGAATTGTTCAACAAGGGGATCCTGTTAGTTCCTCTTCTGTATATATGGAACAAATAATTTATAGCATTTATTCCATGAAAAAAGCTCTAAAAGTCATTTTCTAAACAAAATTTCTGCCTGGAGAGTTCTGTGTGACTGCTGTGTGTGTTTAAATGGTGGAACTGAACATCAGATGTCTCTGAACCTCAGAGAAATCCAGTGGGGTAAAAAGTAAAGGTTAATCTACCCAGGAGTAAAATAATACTCTGCTTCCGTCTGGAATATACCAGACTTCTCACCTCTGTACCCATTAGTAATCTGTTTGGAAAACAAACTGCTTTCTCCTACTACACAACACATTTTTGTGACTAGATGTGTGGGGGTGTTTTTCCCCACCAAGCAATCTCCAGTTCTCTGTAGGTAATCAGCTGGGTGTCTCTACCCAGTTGTCTACAATTGTTAAGTCGCCTTCAATTTAACTCAGTTCTGACACTATCTACCCAGGGATAGCGTAGACCCCACAGGTTAAGAGCTCAGTCCCACAAGACTGTGTCCTCTTGAGATGCTAGTCACAAGTTCCAGGTTGTGACTTACACTTCTCACCAGCTGGCTATAAATCAAGGATTCCCGCATCTTCTAATCTTTTATCATTTGCTAGAATAGCTCAAAAAACCTCGAGAAACACTTACGTTTACTGGTTTGCTATAAAGGATGTTACAAGAGGTAAAAAACAAACAGCCAGATGGAAGAAATGCATAGGGAAAGGTATGTGGGAAGGGATGCAGAGCTTCTGTGCTCTCTTTAGCAGCATCACCTTCCACTACCTCCAAATGTTCAGCACCCTGGAAGCTCTAGGAACCTTGCATTTCAGTGATTTTTATGAAAGCTTCATCATATAGGTGTGATATTTACTAGGCCAATCTCTAGGACCTCCCACCTTCTCAGAGGTTGGTGGATGGGGCTGAAAGTTCCAGACTTCACATCATGGCTTGGCCTTTCTTTTGACCACCTTCCATTCAGGAACCCACCAAAAGTTACCTCGTTAGAACAAAAGGTACTCCTATCACTTAGGAAATTCCAAGGGATTCAGAGCTCTGTGTCAGGAGCCAAGGTCAAAGACCAAATATGAGAACAAAAGATGCACCTGGCACCCTGATCACTCAGGAAATTACAAGTTTTAGGAGCTCTGTGCCTGGAAGTTGGGTTGAAGGCCAAAGGGTTGAAGACCAAAATATATATTATTATAAACCACAATATCAGAGTTTGTCAACGTAACAAACCACTTGCCATTTGTTGGACCTCTACAACTGTGCAGGAGAAAGTCCCCACCAAATCAATCTACTTTTTATTTTATGAATATGACTAGAACACCAACAGCAACAGAGAAAACTCAAGAAATAAAGCAACTAGAAGATGTAAAAATATTATAGCTCAGGATGTACTTCATTCTCGAAGCCAAATCAATTTGATATAGAAATTGAGTCAGAGGACCACAGAGTTTGAAAATTGAAAGTATGATTGTTGACTTTTGTTAAACAGAAAGGCCAAATATTAGGACAGCTAGAGTTAATAAGTATTTTGGAAAGTAAAGCTAAAGACATACCTTTTAAGATACGCAATAAGGGGGCAAATATGAAAGAAAAGATAAGAGACATGAAGAGAGCAAACGTTCCAACTTCTGTTTAATAAACGAAGAAGCAAACAAAAATAGAGGGAAGATGTATTCACAGATATAATACAAGACAATTTTCCTGTGTTGAACAAAAACCAGCCTTCAGATAGATAGGGGCAACTGACTGTCAACAGGAAAACAAAAACGGAAATTGACCTGGATGCTTGCTGTATAATTCGAAAGTTGAAAGAGAACATCTTAAGCCCTTTCAGAAAGATAAACTGGCAATCTACAGGAGAATGAAAATTGGATAGTTTTCTCATTGGCAAACTGAGGGCTAGAAGGCAGTGGATCAGGGCCATTAAAGATCTAATGAAAGTTGATAGCCAAGCTAATATTAAAAGTAAGACACTTTGGGTATCTGGGGACTGAAAATTATTTCAGTAGAATATAATAGGTATCTAGAAATAGATCCCAGATTTTCAGAAAATGTTATATGAAAAGATGGTTCAATCAGTAAGAAGACGGTACATTATTTAATTTTTGGTGCTGGCATATCTAGAAGAAAACAAAATTGGGCCCACATCTTAGACTGCTTACAAAAGTAAATTCTGTCAGAATCAAGAGATTAAATACCAAAAAAAAAAAAAAATGTAAATCTTTCAAGAAAAATCTAGTAGGCTGAGTAGGCTGCATGTAAAATCTAGGAGTTGAGATCACTATCTTAATCAAACTTAATTAGCTCAAAAGCTGTAAGAGACAGATTGATTAAATACAATTTCGAAATTATGTATGCTCCCCCACAAAAAAAAAAAAAAAAAAAAAAAATCCTTGACAAAGTCAATAGTCTGTATAAATTTGGAAACAGCATTGGTGCCCAGATAACAACAAGTAAATAGTCTTTTGTATATTCAAAGAACACTTCAAAATTGACAAGAAAAAGACAAAACCCGGTAGAAAAATAGGGAAAAGATATAAATAGGCAGTTCATATAAGATTAAATCCAAATGAACAGTAAAGCACATGAGCACTGTTCAGATGCAGTCAGTTGTGAGTGTGCAAATTAAAACTATGAGATCATTTAATCTGTCTGGCAAAATAGAAATTATTATTGGCAGGGATTTAGTGAGAAAACTCCCTTAGTTAAGGATAGAAATGTGAAGTATCACAGTTTATTGGAAGGCACTTTGATAGTATCTGTCAAAATTTACAAGAGCTGTATCTTCCAAGCCAGTACTCCAACTATTGGGAATTTAGCACATAAAAGCACCAATATATAGGGACATTTATACAAGGATATTTGTTAAATCATTGTAATGAGAAAAAAATATAGAATGTCATCAGTAGAGAAATGATTGTATAAATCATGGTACAGACACACCATGTAGTACAAAGCAGCCTGTAAAGACTTGTACTTGAAGGTTTTTCTGAGAGGTATTATAATTGAGAAAAGGAAAGATGTAGGAAACTTACTTATTCTTTATGTGTACCACATTGCAGTATTCTAGTAGGTCTAGAAATATCTCTCTCAACTAGAAATGCTGAATAAAATATGTTTATTTAAGTATATAGCTGAGCTTAATAGAAAAACCTTTAGAGGGTGAAAACAAAAGGGAGTTGAAAAAACCAAAGAAGCATGGGGGCTGATCTGTTAAGGTATTGCTGAACTGTAGCCTTCAACAAATGTAACCCACAGTCTATTTTTATATAGCCTGCAAACTAAGAATGGATTTTACAGTTTTAAATGCTTGAAAAAAATTAAAGGTATAATAGTATTTCATAATCTATGAAAATTACATGAAATTTAAATTTTGGCCAGGTACAGTGGCTCATGCCTGTAATCCCAGCACGGGAGGCTGAGGGGAGTGAATCACCTGAGCTCAGGAGTTCTAGATCAGCCTAGCCAATATGGCGAAACCCCCGTCTCTACTAAAAATACAGAATTAGCCGGGTATGGTACCTCATGCCTGTAACCCAGCTACTTGGGTGGCTGAGGCAGGTGAATCGCTTGAACCTGGGAGGTGGAGGTTGCAGTGGGCCGAGATTGCGCCACTGCACTCCAGCCTGGGCAACAAAAGCGAAACTCCGTCTCAAAAAAAAAAAAAATTAAAATTAAAATTTCAGTGTCCATAGGTAAAATGTTATTGGAACACAACAATGCTAATCTGTTTACATGTTGTCTGTGGCTGGTTTCATGCTTTAGCAGCGGTGTTGAGCAGTTGTACATCACGCTGTAATCTACAAAACCTCTGGTTCTTTATGGAAGAAGTTTGTTGACCTCTGCTATAGTGACCTCAAGGCCAGTTTGTCACTCTGTAATAAAGGACGTGAATATCAGTGTGTGGGGATACAACACTGGGCCTTCAGCCTGTGTCACAAAGGTAATTGGAACCCAGATTCTCACATAAAACTGACCCTTTGAAGGACATCACCTTCAGTGAAAGGATGAAATCTATTCACCAGAATACATAAAGGTAACAATAAACTTGACTGTCTTTGACAGTACTCTAAAGTTTCTCCTGTGACTTCTTAACTATGGACCTATTCTAATCATTGTGTGGGATTCAAATTTATACTACCTACATTGTCTAGGAACCCTCAAGCCATGAAGTGGGCATAACAACTGGTCTTGAGTGGTAATAGCACTCAGGCACTGAACAGAAGCAATGCAAACCCTCCCTTGGCCCATCTAGGTCTCGTAGAATTCACAGAGATAATGCTTTACTGACGATCTCAAGATCTCAAGTTATAAGACATGCAAGGAAACAGTCTACCATCAGTGAGTTAGCAGACTTAAAAACAGCAGGGTTAGACTCCTAAGAAAGAACCAAGTAGAGCTTTTAGGTAGTCTTGATTTAAACCTCATCATCTATGAAGTATTCTTGCTTGGATTAGGACTTTCTCCTGTGCCCCTTCCAATTCACTAAAAGTAACCACTATTTCATTTCTATCTTTGTCAGTTACTTTGAAACTTCAAATTGTGTGATGGAAATCAACATGCAGAGAAAGAGAAAAAGCAAATATGAAAAGATAATCTTAGAATCTAAGAAAGAATTTGGATGTTAATTGTACCATTTGTTCAGATTTTCCGTCTGAAATTTTTTTATAATAAGAGTTGGAAAACTTGAAATGACATAGAAAAAAAGAAATGTAGAAAGTTCAAAAGAAACAGTTGTCTCTAGGAAAAAAGAGTGAACATACTGATATTCATTTGAGGATGTAGCAAGATAACACTTTAAGTTAAATTTCAGTGTATCAAGTTCGCTACAGCAAATTACAGAAGAAATGTTTAAATGTTATATAGAAATTCAAATATTTATTTAAAAAACTCAGTGAACAAGGTAAAGCTAGATTAAACCCAACCAAAGAATGAGTTAAAGAACTCTGGAAAGCAAAGAGAACTATAGAAAATATAAAAGAGAGGTTAAGCGATATGAAAAATGGAATGAGCATTATATGTCTCAAAGGAGTTCCAAAAGGTAAGAATAGAAATAAATGAGTAGAGAAAAATTCAAATAAATTAGGGCTAACATTTACAAGTGACATAAATCTAATGATTTAGGAAGCACACTCTCTGAGTTGGACAAACAATTTGAATCTGATGTAGCCATAATAAATCCAAAGAATATTTTTTTAAAAGCACTCAGGGAAAAAATTATGTGGAAAATAATTATAATTAGTCTGGGAAATTTTTTTTTATGGCAGCTGTAGAAATTAGAAGACACTAGGATAATATACTCAAAGTACTGAGAGGTACCTGTAAATCTCTCAGCTAAGCTAAGCTATAAATCATAAAGTCCTTTCCAGAGAAAGAGTTTACTTTCATAGGGTCTGCTTGAAGGAATTGTCCAAGAAGGTTTACTGTATAAAGGAAATTCAACTCAGAAGGAATGAAAAGTAAAAATTAAACCTAAAATTTGCAGAAGAAAACACGACAGAAAACTTTTGTGACCTGGGGTTTGGCAAAGATTTCTTAAATATGACACCAGAAGCACAATCTATAATGAACATATTTATTGGATTAATCAAAATGTAAAACTTCTGCTCTTCAAAAGACAGTGTTAAGAGAATAAAAAGAAAAACCATAGATTATCTTTGCAAGCCATATATCTGATCAAGGACATGTAAAATATATAAAGAACTCTGAAAACTCAATAACAAGAAAACAAATGGCCAGATGTGGAGACTCACTTCTGTAATACCAGCACTTTGGGAGGCTGAGGCAGGTGGATCACGAGGTCAGGAGTTCAAGACCAGCCTGGCCAAGATGGTGAATCCCCGTCTCTACTAAAAATACAAAAATTAGCTGGGCATGGTGGCAGGTGCCTGTAACCCCAGCTGCTCGGGAGGCTGAGGCAGAAAATTGCTTGAACTCGGGAGGCAGAGGTTGCAGTCAGCCGAGATTGTGCCACTGCACTCCCGCCTGGGCAACAGAGCGAGACTCTGTCTCAAAAAAGAAAAGAAAAGAAAAGAAAAAACAACCCAATTAAAACTGGACAAAGGATTTGAACAATTTCATCAAAGAGATATATGGATGGTAATAAACACATGAGAAGATGATCAACATTAGTCATTGGGAAAATGCAAATTAAATAGGCACATAATACCCTTACATGCCTCCTAGAGTGGCTGAAATTAGAGTGGCCACACCAAGTGTTAGTGGGGATGTTAAAGAACTAGAATTTCCACGCACTGCTGATAGGAATGTTTAATTGGTACAACCACTTTGGAATAAAATTTGGCAGTTTTATTTAATGAAACTTTTTCAAAATCCGAACAGTGTTTTTTGTTTGTTTGTTTGTTTGTTTGTTTTCCAGAAATAGAAAATCCTTCCTAAAATTCATACAGTATCTCAAGGAATCCCATGTAGCCAAAACAGTCTCCAAATGAAAGTACAAAGTTGGGGGCATCATGCTTCCTGATCTCAAAACTTACTACAAAGTTACAGTAATCAAAACTAAGTGGTACTGGCATACAGACAGATGAGAGTCCTGAGCTAAATCTTCACATTTATGGTCAAATGATCTTTGACAAGGTTCCCAAGACCACTTCATGAAGTAAGGAGAATCTCTTCAGCAAATGGTGTTGGAAACTGAATATCCACATGCAAAAGAAGGAAGTGGGACCCTTCCCTTATACCATGTACAAAAAGAATAACCCAAAATGAATCAAAGACTTGAACATAACAGTTAAAGTCATAAAACTTTTACAAGAAAACATAGGAGAAAAGCATCATAGCTTTGGATTTGTCCATGATTATTGGCCGCAATGCCAAAAGCCCATGGAACATAAGAAAAAATGGAAAAATTGTACTATTATCAGAATTTAAAACTTATGATCATCAAATGATATAATCAACAGAGTGAAAAGCCAACCTGGAATGGGAGAAATATTTGCAAATCGTATATCTGATAAGGAGTTAATATCCAAAATATAAAGAACTCCTATAGTAGCATACAACCCTGTTTAAAAATGGGCAGAAGACTTGAACAGACATTTCTTTAATGAAGATATCTGGATGGCCACCAGCATATGAAAAGATGCCCAACATTGCTAATTATTAGGAACACGCAAATCAAAACCACAATGAGATACCACCTGACACCCATTAGGATGTCGGCTATCAGATAAAAGAGAAGATAGCAAGAGTTGGCAAGGGTGGGGAGAAATTGGACCCCTGATGCACTGTTGGTGGAAATGTAAAATGGAGGAACTGCTATGGAAAACATACAGAGGTTCCTCAAAAAACTGAAAATAGAATTACCATATAATCCAGCAATTCTTCTGTGTATATACCCAAAATAATTGAAAGCAGGATCTCAAAGAGATATTCGTACACTCATGTTCATAGCAGCATTATTCACTATAGTAGCCAAAGGCAGAAGCAACCCAGATTTCTGTTGATGGAGGAATGGATGAACAAAATATGGTATGTATATACATTGGAATATTCAGCCTTAAAACAGGACATTCTAACACATACTGCAACATGAGTAAATCTCAAGGACATTATGTTAAGTGAAATGAGCCAGTCATAAAATGACAAATACTGTATGATTCCACTTACTGAAGTACCTAGAGTGTTCAGACTCATAGAGACACAGAGTAGAGTGGTGCTTGCCAGGAGCTGGGGAAAGGGGTGCTGGAGAGTTGTTTAATGGTTATAGAGTTTTAGTTTTGCAGGATGAAAAGAGTTCTGGAGATTGGTTGCACAACATTGTGAATGTGCTTAACACTACTAAATTGTACACTTAAAAAGTGGTTGAAATGTTAAACTTTATGTTAGGTATATCTTACCATAGTTTTGTGAAATAATAATATGGTAGTTATATAAAACATTAGGCTGGACATGGTGGCTGACACCTGTAATCCCAGTGCTTTGGGAGGTCAAGGCAAGAGAAGCACGTGAGACCAGGAGTTCCATACCAGCCAGGACAACATAGTGAGACCCCATGTCTACAAAAATTAGCCAGGTGTGGTGGTGTACATCTGTAGTCCTAGCTACCTGGGAGGCTGAGACAGGAGGATCACTTGTGCCCAGGAGTTAAAAGCTACATTGTGCTATGTGCACCATTGCACTCAGCCTGGGTGAAAGAGCAAGACCCTGTCCACCCCCACAAAAAGTCAAACGTACACTTAGTATATCACCCAGCCCTTCTACTCCTCCGTATTTACCCAGGAGAAAAGTGAGCATATGTTCATTCAAAGATTTGCATACAAATGTTCTTAGTTGCTTTGTCATAGCCCCAAACTGGAAATAACCCAAATGTCCATAAACAGGTGAATGGTTAAATTGTGGTATGTCTATAAAAGGGAATACTACTCAGTAGAAAGGAATGAACTGCTAATGCACACAACATAGATGAATCTCAAAATAATTATGCTGAGTGAAAGAAGTCAGACAAAAATTGATTACATGTTTAAAAATTCAATTTACATAAAATTCTAGAAAATGCAAACTCTTCTATAGTGACAACAGATTCTTATTTGCCTGGGCACAGTGTTACGGCAGGATGGAAGGTTACATAGGAGCACAAGAAACCTTTCAGAAAGTGATGGGTATGTTCATTATCTTGAATGTGATGATGGTTGCCTGGGCATATATATAATCTCAAAATATATCAAATTGTGTACTCTAAATCATTGCAGTTTATTATATGTCGGTTGTACCTCGATAAATCTGTTTTTTTTTTTTTAATAGCCTTTAAGAAAGCTGATAGTACTGTGGAAATATTATATGAAATAGACGTTGGGAGAAATAATTATTAAATTTTTTTTTCAACTTTTATTTTAGATTCAGGAGGTACATGCGCAGCTTTGTTATCTGGGTATATTGCAAGATGCTGAGGTTTGATCCCGTCATCCAAGTACTGAGCATAGTACCCAGTAGTTTTTCAACCTTTACCCTCCCCCCTCTAGTAGCCTCCAGTTTTTGTTATTGCCGTCTTTATGTCCATGAGTACCCAAACTTTAGCTCCTACTTAGAAATGAGAACATTTGGTATTTGGTTTTCTCTTCCTGTGTTAATTTGCTTAGGATAATGGCTTCCAGCTGCATCCAGGTTGCTGCAAAGGACATGATTTCATTCATTTTTATGGCTGCATAGTATTTCATGGTGTATATATACATTTTCTTTATGCAAACCGCCATTGATGGGCAGCCAGATTGATTCCATACCTTTGGTATTGTGAATAGTGCTATGTTAAATATGTGATTTTTTTGTAGAATGATTCACTTTGTTTTGGATGTATACCCAGCAATGAGATTGCTAGATCGAATGGTAGTTCTATTTTAAGTTCTTTGAGAAATTTCCAAACTGCTTTCCATAGTGCCTAATTTGCATTCCCACCAACAGTGTGTAAACTTTCCCTTTTCTCTGCAGCTTTGCCAGCATCTGTTGTTTTTTGCGAGCACTTTGGGAGGTTGAGGCGGGAGGATCACTTGAGGTCAGGAGTTTGAGACCAGCCTGACCAACATGGTGAAACCTCATCTCTACTAAAAATACAAAAAGAGAAATTAGCCAGGCATGGTGGCGTGCACCTGTAATCCCAGTTACTCAGGAGGCTGAGGCAGGAGAATTACTTGAACCTGGGAGACAGAGGTTGCAATGAGCTGAGATCCCGCCACTGTACTCCAGCCTGGGTGACAGAGCAAGACTCTGTCTAAAAAATAAAAAAAAAATAAAAATAAAAATAAAAAATTCAGAGGCTGGGTGTAGTGGCTTGCGCCTGTAATCCCAACACTTTGGGTGGCCCAGGCAGAAGGATTGCTTGAGCCCAGGAGTTCAAGACCAGCCTGGGCAATGTAACCAGACCCTGTCTCTACAGAAAATTAGCCAGGTGTGCTAGCATGAGTTTGTAGTCCCAGGTACTTGGGAGGCTGAGGCGGGAGAATCCAGGATCTTGAGGCTTCAGTAAGGTATGATTGTGCTGCTGCACTCCAGCCTGAGCAACTGAGTGAGTCCCTGTCTTAAAAGGAAAAAAGATTTTCTAGATCCTGGAATATATGCAATAACTAAAAATAATAAACATATATGTCCTTTGAGATTTTTATTTTTAATTTTATTTTTTGAGAATGAGTCTTGCCCTGTTGCCCACAATGGAGTGCAGTGGTGTAATCACAGCTAACTGCAGTCTTGACTTCCCACGCTCAGGTGATCCTCCCATCTCAGCCCTCAAGTAGCTGAGACCACAGGCATGTGCCGTGCCTAATTTTTAAATTTTTTTGTAGAGATAGGGCCTTGCTATGTTGCCCAGGCTGATCTCAAACTCTTGGGCTCAAGCAGTCCTCCCTCTGTGGCCTCCCAAAGTGCTGGGATTATAGGCATGAACCACTGCACCTGGCCCTGAGATATATTTGAATAAATTGTAAAAGTCTGTTAATTGTGGTTATCGGAGGGATGGGGATATTCCCTGGGACGAGAAAAAGGGACTGACCTTTTGCTTTATACTTGATACCCTTATTTCGCATAATGCCAGGATGTCTGTTTTTTATGATTGTTCAGGATAATTATATATTTATTCATGTATTATTGTTTAGGGTGGTTATATCTCATTTAGCTGTTTCTTTCTTGATAGATAATTAGGTAATGTTGCAGTATATATTTAAATACATATATCCTGAAACACCATGGGAATATTTTTACTGGGGAAGATAAATACCTTGAAATAATTATTGGCATAGAATATAAACACTGAAAACTTTGCGATAACTTAATATAAGAAAAGATTTTGATTCTCAACAAGTGTATGAGACTTCCTTTTCCCACAAGATCCTGGCCAACATAGAATGTTAACAGAATTTTTAAAGTATTACCAATCTAATAACACTTAAAGTATATTTGACTTGAGTCCTGTGTATATTGTTTGTCTGTATGACAGTTGTTTGTGTTATATGACAAAAAATTAACCAAGAAATATTAGACTCACCTGATTACCCCCAAAGATGGCTTGTGTTCTAAGCCTGTTTAGGTTTATAAGTCAAAATAAAATTTCTTTTAAAAAATTTTGCTTGATGGTTTATTGAGATATAATTCAAAAGCCATACCATTTACCCATTTAAAGTATAAAATGATTTTTGTATATTCACAAAGTTCTGCGGCCGTGATAATCCATTTAAAAATATTTTTTCACCCCAAAAAGAAACACTAAACCCGTTAGCAGTCACTTCCCATTCCTCTCATCCCTGTGTAACCACCCATTTGCTCTCCGTCTCTATAGATTTGCCTATTCTCTGGCATTTCATATAAATGAAATCATACAATATGTGTTTGTGACTGACTGCTTTTCCTTAGCATAATGTTTCCAGACTCTATCCACATTGTACCCTATGTCAGTCCTTCATGCCTTCTTATGGCTCAGTAATATTTCATTGGATGTATATACCACATTTTGTTTACACATTTATCAGCTGATGGACATTTGTGTTGTTTCTACTTTTTAGCTATTATGAACATTGCTGCTGTGAACATTCATGTTCAAGGCTTTGTGTGGACATATGATTTCTTTTATGCCTCTAGTAACCTTTTAAGAGACTGGCAGAATGTTTTTCAAAATGGCTACACCATTGTACTTTCCCTTGAGCATGAGGGTCCTGTTTTTTTCACATCGCTGCCAAACTTGTTTATTATTTGTCTTTTTTATTATAGCCATCCTAATGGGTATGAAATGGTGTCTCATTTTGGGTTTTATTTGCATTTCCCTTCTATCCTAGGAATGTGAAGCATCTTTGTGTGTGATTGTTGGCTTTTATATATCTTTGTGGAGAAAGGGTTTGCTTTTATAAATAGTTTTACATACAATTCATAGTTAAATACCAATGACCTGAGACAAGAAAAATTACAAAGATTTTTGAACGATGCTCTAATAATAGAAGTCGGACAGAAAAGAGAAAGTAGCCAAGATTATTTCCTCTAGAGATGGGAAGATGTACAAGTTCTCCAAGGATCTATGACACAACAGGAGAAAGAAGTGGAGATAACAAGAATAAAACTGAATGCTCTAGGGACACAAAAGGGAAATATTGAAGATAGGTAAGCTATCTTCAGTATCTTCTTTGTTTCTAACTTTATTCCTAGGTAAGCTATCTTCAGTATAAGATAGACTACGTAAGATAGGTAAGCTGTCTTCAGTATAAGGTAGCCTAGGTAAGCTATCTTCAAAATAAGGTAGACTAAATGAAAGGATTGTAATATCAAGAAATGTGATAGTAGCAAGTCCCTGGATGTGGCCTTTTATATCACTAAATGAAAACCATACTTATAAGTTGTATATAGTGTTGTAAAGAAAGTTGCCTGTTTTAGGTATTTCAAAATTGGTAACTTTGGTTTAACATTTAGAAAATATTGTTCATAAGGTTTTTTAACTTTTTGTTTAGAAAATTTAAAATACTTGGCCGGTGCCGACGTGTTGGCTCATGCCTATAATCCTAGCACTTTGGGAGGCCAAGGTGGGTGGATCACCTGAGGTCAGGAGTTTGAGACCAGCCTGGCCAACATGGTGAAACCCTGTTTCTACTAAAAATATAAAAATTAGCCAGGCATTGTGGTGCACACCTGTAATCCCGCTACTCGGGAGAGTGAAGCAAGAGAATTGCTTGAACCTGGGAGGCAGAGGTTGCAGTGAGCCGAGATCATGCCACTGCACTCCAGGCTGGGCAACAGAGCAAGACTTCATCTAAAAAAAAAAAAAAAATTAAAATACTTATATGGAAAAGTATAAAGGACAATATATTAAACAGCTGTGTTTAGTTACCTACAATGAACAAATACTATTTTTTTGTTATATTTGCTTCATATTATACATAGAATTACAAATTTAGGTTCCTCTGCCAGTCCCATTCCTCTGCTGAACACCCCTCATCCCATCTTGTCCCCAAAGGGGCAATCACTATGATAAATGTGAGGTACCTTCAATCATATTTTTATATTTTGTTATGTATATGTGTTCCATAAGCCAGTGTTTTTGTTTTTTTAATTTGTAAGGTGATATGATACTATATGTATGTAATGGTCAGCATCTCGTCCTTTTTATTCAAAATTATGATTTCAAGGTGTATGTATTTATATGTTGATACATACAGATCTATTTCATTCAATGCTATTATCAAGTATTCCAGCTTCTTAATATACCACAGTTTATCTTTTTCTCCATTGATGAGCATTTAGGTTATATTTGGATTTTTTTGTTATGACAAACAGTGATGTAATAAGAACATTCTTGTGTTAGTCTCTTTGTACACATATAACAAGATGTCACAAACCTGAAAGTGGAATTCCTGGGACAGGGAGTATTATTTGAAGAGACTGTCCTTTCCCCAGTGTATGTTCTTGGCACCTTTGTCAAAAATGAGTTAACTGTAGAAGTATGGAATTATTTCATTGTTCTTTATTCTGTTTCATTGGTCTGTATGTCTGTTTTTATTCCAGTACCATGCTGTTTTGGTTACTATAGCTTTGTAGTATAATTTGAAGTGAGGTAATGTGATTCTTCCAGTTTTGTTCACTTTGCTTAGAATGGCTTTGGCTATTCTGGGCCTTCGGGAGTTCCATATAAATTTTAGGATTATTTTTCTATTTCTGTGAGGAATGTCTTTGGTATTTTCATAGGGATTGCATTGAATGTGTAGATTGCTTTGGGTAGTATGGACATTTTAGCATATTGATTCTTCCAGTGTCTTTCCATTTTTTCATGTGTTCTCTCCAATTTCTTGCATCAGTGTTTTATAGTTTTCATTGTAGAAATCTTTCATTTCTTTGTTTTTAAGTTTATTCCTAGGTATTTTATTTGTAGCTATTGTAAGTGGAGTTACTTTCTTGATTTTTGTTTTGGATTGTTTGCTGTTGGCATGTAGAAATGCTGCTGACTTTTTAATATTAATTTTGTATCCTGCAACTTTACTGAATTTGTCAGTTATAATTTTTTTTTGGTGGAGTCTTTAGACTTTTTCAAATATAGGATCATATTATACACAAACAAGGATAATTTGACTTATTCTTTCCAATTTGGATGCTCTTTATTTTTATTTTTATTTTATTTTTTATTTTTTTTTTTTTTAGATGGAGTCTCGCTCTGTCGCCCAGGCTGGAGTGCAGTGGCCGGATCTCAGCTCACTGCAAGCTCCGCCTCCCGGGTTCACGCCATTCTCCTGCCTCAGCCTCCCGAGTAGCTGGGACTACAGGCGCCCACCACCTCGCCCGGCTAGTTTTTTGTATTTTTTTAGTAGAGACGGGGTTTCACCGTGTTAGCCAGGATGGTCTCGATCTCCCGACCTCGTGATCCGCCCGTCTCGGCCTCCCAAAGTGCTGGGATTACAGGCTTGAGCCACCGCGCCCGGCCTATTTTTTTCTCTTATCCAATTCCTCTAGCTAGGACTTTCAGTAGTATGTCGAATAACAGTGGTGAAAGTGGGCATCCTTGTCTTGTTCCAGGTCTTAGAAGAAAGACTTTCAGGGTTTTTTCATTAATTATGATGCTAGCTGTGGGTCTGTTGTCTGACTGATGAAAAGTCTGAAACAGTACCTAAAACTACTAAATAAATTTTAACATCTATGGGATGATTTTAGTTCTGTGAGAACAGCTTATCTATTTTGGTTTACTCAGTGAGTAGAGTAGTGTCTAATACTGAGTAAATGTACTGTAAGTATTTTTGAAAGAATGAGTCTTTGGGTTTACCATACCCTGGGGTTTGTAAATAAATGTCTGTTGATTGGCATTAATCCTGGTGGCATCCAAGGTAAAGGAATGGCAAAGGGAAAAAATAGGGCAATAATGACTGACGCTTCAAAATCATGCCCTAGTTGTGCTATAATCAAGCAAGAAATGTTTATGGAATGGAAATGTTTATGGAATGGAAAAGGTATGTTCTTATTTTAGCCAGTTTAGGAATAAAACTAATACCAGAAACTTTACCTTTCACCAGTACAAATAAATAGTTTCAATGGAATATGTCGAAAGTAAAGGGACATCACTAGAGTAAATGCTAGACCTTCCCTCCCCTTTTATTTTTAGCAACAGCAAAGCAGAACTAAGTTCTACAAGTGATAAAAGAGGGTGATCCATTCAATTTCTGTGTGGTACAGTTTGTAAAAACACTTTCACTTACTCTCATTTCATCTTCATAGCAACTTGATGAGGATGAATACCATAGGAAGCAGTATTAGCTCAGGTTGATACTTAAATTACTATGTTTAAATTTCAATAAAACAGCTATGGAATCGAGGACATTCTTGGCTCCTAATAAACTATATTCTTTGCCAACAGTGAAAGTGCTTCTCTGTTGCCTGGTAGGTTTTTTCCCCTTAGAATACTAATAAGGTAATTGATTAACTTTCATTTTTATTTTGATTTGATTGGGACAGCAGTTTAGCAGTAAAAGATGTCACCTTTATAAATCCTGTGGTTTCTGGTTCTTGGCCAGTTAAATTCAGCCTGACCAGGAGGCGTGCTTAATTCTAAAATTGCTTTTACCTTCTGAAGTTTTTGTGGTATAGACATCCTTCTTCTTCTACTTTAATGAAAACATGTTATAAGCAGATCATAGCAATCATTTTTCTTTAAAACAATATTGTAATTAGGCCAGGTGCAGTGACTCATGCCTGTAATCCCAGCACTTTGGGAGGCTGAGGCACACAGATCACTTGAGGTGAGGAGTTTGAGACCAGCCTGATGAACATAGTAAAAGCCCGTCTTTACTAACAGTACAAAAAAATTAGCTGGGCGTGCTGACACATGCCTGTAATCCCAGCTACTCTGGAAGCTGAGGCATGAGAATCACTTGAACCTGTGAAGCGGAGTTTGCAGTGATCCTAGGTCGCATCATTGCACCAGCCTGTGTGATAGAGGGAGACCCTGTCTCAAACAAAAAAAAAGACTGAGTGCAGTGGCTCATGCCTGTAATCCCAGCACTTTGGGAGGCGGAGGCGGGCGGATCATGAGGTCAGGAGATCGAGACCATCCTGGCTAACACGGTGAAACCCCGTCTCTACTAAAAATACCAAAAAAAAAAAAAATAGTTGGGCATGGTGGCAGACGCCTGTAGTCCCAGTTACTCCGGAGTCTGAGGCAGGAGAATGGCATGAACCTGGGAGGTGGAGCTTGCAGTGAGCCTAGAGATCGCGCCACTGCGCTCCCGCCTGGGCAACAGAGTGAGACTCCATCTCAAAAAAAAAAAAAAAAATGTAACTGATATAATAGTGCCAAAAAAGAACTTGGTGTTAAGTTAAATCATAACATCAGAAAGCTATATATTTAAATTTGTATTCAGAATCTGTATATTGGCATGTGTATTCTGTGCCAGTTTATTTAAGATGTTACTGTATCATGAAATTTACTCAAAGCATGTAATAGTCTGCACTGTAAAACAAATTATCAAATTAATGTACTAGCTCAAAGAATTAAACGTATAACAATTTCGATGACCACCTAAATTTTAGAACTATTTTTTTTAAACTTTTTAACTATGGAAAATTATATATATATATATTTATATATATATATTTTTTTCCCTTTGAGATGGAGTGTCACTGTGTCACCCAGGCTGGAGTGCAGTGGCACCGTCTTGGCTCACTACAACCTCTGCCTCCTGGGTTCAAGTGGTTCTCCTGCCTCAGGCTCCCTAGTAGCCAGGATGACAGGAGCCTGCCACCATGCCTGGCTAATTTTTATATTAATAGAGATGGGGTTTCACCATGTTGGCCAGGCTGGTCTCGAACTCCAGACCTCAGGTGATCTGCCTGCCTTGGCCTCCCAAAATGCTGGGATTACAGGCATGAGCCACCATGTCTGGCCAACTATGGAAAAGTTTAAACATACACAAAAGTAGAGTAGTATGTGAATCATCGTGAGCTCAGTAACAAAAGATAATTTCGGCCGGGCGCGGTGGCTCAAGCCTGTAATCCTAGCACTTTGGGAGGCCGAGATGGGCGGATCACAAGGTCAGGAGATCGAGACCATCCTGTCTAACCTGGTGAAACCCCGTCTCTACTAAAAAATAGAAAAAACTAGCCGGGCGAGGTGGCAGGCGCCTGTAGTCCCAGCTACTCGGGAGGCTGAGGCAGGAGAATGGCGTGAACCCAAAAGGCGGAGCTTGCAGTGAGCTGAGATCCGGCCACTGCACTCCAGCCTGGGCGACAGAGCGAGACTCCGTCTCAAAAAAAAAAAAAAAAAAAAAGATAATTTCAATTCACTTTAAAAATTGACGTGAAAGTTTGGACTCATGAATTTTGTTTTGGTCTAAAGTTTCCTTGGCAAATATTCACATGATTCCATTGACTCTGGCTCCTTTTTAAGGTAGGATGCTTTTGTATTTTTTTAAGAGAAAAATTATTGCTCTGACGAGCTAATCAAAGATACTTAATTTTAGATTTTGGAGGAAAGGCATAAACCTAGTTTATTACAAAAATACCTCTTTTTAGTTTTCCTCACCTTAAAATATGAGACAACGTCCCTCCCTTTACACAGGTTATACTTTCATATGGTATTTACGTAAAGAAATCTTGTTTTCACCCCAGCCTAAATATATGTCCAATTTTCTCTGCACCTTTTAGCTAACTCTTTTTTAAGGAGGGGTGTGTGTGTGTGTGTGTGTGTGTGTGTGTGTGCGCGCGCGCGCGCGCGTGCGTGCACACACACACATATACCTGCGTGTATGAATTTTCATGGTTTTAAAAATATAGACATAAATACAAATACATTTATTTCCCCACTCTTCATACATAAGATATACTGTATATATCATTCTGTATTTTGTTTTTAATGTTTATGTAGGGCATTGTGGAAATTTTGTTTCTATACGTAATTTTTTTTTGTATCTGTAACTAGTTCCATTGTATAGATGTACTATAGTTTATTTAACCAGTGATGTGTTTATGGACATTCAGGTTCTTTCTGGACTTTTAATGTACAAGTAGTACTGTAGTGAATAATGTTGCAAATACATTATTCTTATATATTGCAGGCATATCTGTAAGATAGATTCCCAGAAGTACGCTTGACTAGGTCAAAGAGAAATTTGCATTTGTGACTTTGATAGATACAAATTTTGCTTCATGGGTCTTGCTTAATTATGAGATGTCTGTTTACCTATAGCTTCGTACCAGTAGAATATGTTATCAAATGTTTGGATTTTTGCCAATCTGATAAATGAAAAATATCTTCACAAATTTGGATTTGCTTTCCTCTGAGTGAGAGTGAATACATTTTCATATGTATGAAGGCCATTTCTACTTCTCTTTCTGTGACCTGTCTCTCATATCTTTTTCCCTTTTTCTCTTGGTGGTCTTCATCTCAATTTTTCAGGAGCTCTTTGTGTGTCAGGAAGCTAACATACCTGCTAAATGAGTTGCATATATATTTTTCACCATTTGTACGCTTTTTACTTCACTTTTAATGTGTTTGTTTTGCCATCCAGAAGGTTTTTTTTAGTTTTATGTAGGTGAATTTAATATTTTTTTCCTTTATGACTTGTAGATTTTGCATCAGAGTTGTAAAAGCCTTTTTCATTTGAAGATTTGAAGGTGCCATGCTTTATTCTAGTTCTTTTATGGTTTGTTTCAGTCTCCTACCCTTCCTCCTTCCAGCATTTAAATATTTGATCCATTTGTAGTTTATTCTGGTATACAATATGAAGTATGGATGAACCTTTTTCTCTAGATTAGTTCCAGTTGTCCCAGCATCAATTATTTAAAAGTTCATCTTTACCCCATTTCAGATGTTGCCTTTATCTTATTCACACTTCCTTTATGTGTTAGAGTCTATTTTGGTCTTTCTGTTTTGTTCCGTTGATGTCTTCATCTGTTGCACAGGTACTATCATGAAAGAACAAATAGTGTAAAAATTAAGCCCACAAAAGTGAAATTAAAAAGGACTGATAGATGGCTTGCCTTGGTAGTAGAGCAGAAAACCAAATTTTTGCCTGTTGATGAAATATATATACAACTTAGGATCAGCATATGTAGAGAAGCATGAGGGAGCATAGCCATATTTGAAGTGCATTCCTGGAGTGCCTGAGGGAAATTACCAAAGAGGCTGAAGGATAGATAACTCCAAGTCATTGGTGGCCTTTTATGAAACATTATGGAATTTGAATTTTGTCTCATAAATAATGGGAAAATTTTAAGCAGACTAGTGAAATGTAAGAGTATATTTTAGAATGGGTTAAATGCTGAGTTCAGTGAACTCATCGTGGGCTTCAGATTGCACAAACCCTATGAAATTTTGTTTCAGAGAGCACATTTGAGGCTTTCATTAGATTCTCAGAAGTCTTTCTTTCTCTCCTCCTCCCACCCTCACACACACACACACACACACACACACACACACACACACACACGGGTATGCATGCACATGCATGCGCAAAAGTTAAAAATCCCTTCTTAAAAGTAAATTAAAAACAAAGATAAAAAAGAAAAAGAAAAAAAGATGTCTTCTTTAGAAAGATTTCTATGGTAACATAGGATAGGATACATTGGATGTGGTTTAAAACTAAAAATCGGTCACCAGTCAGGAAATTTTGGCATTAGGCAGAAGATGAGTGGCACAGGGAAAAGTGAGCTTTCACTTCAGTTCATTATTTCTGAAAGGTTACAACCAGTTCTCATTGTTTGTAGTAGTTATGTTCTATAAATTCAGTACAAACAGTTAGTGAACACTGAACCTTGCTCCTAGAGGAAATACAAGGATTATTATTATTTAAATGAGCCAAAAAAAAAAAAAAACCACCCTCTGTATATTGGCCTCTAGGTTGTTTCTTCCATTACAAAAGGTTGAGACCTATTGGCTTAAAAGTGTGCTTGCAGCAAACTAAATTTTTTATACATCTAATTGTTTTAAACATAATCCTGATAAGCAGATTTTTAGCCACTGAGAGCCTGCCTACTTTGCAGTTCCCACAAAACTACTTTGCAGTCCCCACAAAACTATTTTGTACTCAGCATCTATTAGGTATAGATAAGATCAAATCCCAGGGCTGTAAAGATTCCAAGCTGCTGTTGCCCTTTGGAGCTCTTCGATACATAGACTCCCTCCTGGGTTGTCTAGCATTGTCAGCTAGACATATAAGCTCCCTCTCCTATTCCCCTCTCCCCTGAGAGTCCCCTACCCCTCCTCTTCTGGATGATAGCCACTCCGCCTCAGCTTCTGGCCAGTCCTGTTTGGGTAGAGGCCACTCTGCCTTAGCCTCTGGACAGTATGCTTTAAGGACATCCTCTGCATGCAGACCTGTCAGTGTCACCCATTAAAGCTATGCATGCGATGGCCGGGCGCGGTGGCTCAAGCCTGTAATCCCAGCACTTTGGGAGGCCGAGACGGGCGGATCACGAGGTCAGGAGATCGAGACCATCCTGGCTAACACAGTGAAACCCCGTCTCTACTAAAAAATACAAAAAACTAGCCGGGCAAGGTGGCGGGCGCCTGTAGTCCCAGCTACTCGGGAGGCTGAGGCAGGAGAATGGCGTAGACCCGGGAGGCGGAGCTTGCAGTGAGCTGAGATCCGGCCACTGCACTCCAGCCTGGGCAACAGAGACTCCGTCTCAAAAAAAAAAAAAAAAAAAAAAAGCTATGCATGCTACTGCCACCTCGTGGTCATATATTTTTCCTTGATCAGACCCCAAATCCCTCAAATTTAAAATGCAGTTAGGTTCCTACCAGCCTCTAGTCACATTTTCATCTATCAGTCAATACATAACCTTGTTTTGTGTGTGTTTCTGTTTAAAGACATATTGTTGATTCATTAACATTGAACTCATGGCTGACATTACTATCACTCATGCCCGAAGGAAGCTGGCCTAACACATGTACTTAGTCTGCCAGGGATGTTACAGCCTTCTTATGCTTACCAGCCCTAAACAGCACTTGAGCACTATGCTTAGAGATTATTTTAAACAGTAGAATCATCAACAAAAAGCACAAAAGTGAGAAAAAAGTGGCACCAGATAGGCTCTGCCCAGGATACTTGTTTATAGTATGAAAATTGAAACAAGAAGGCAAGAGAGAGCTTCACTGTTCGACCTCAGTTGGAGAGGTGCATGCGTTAGATGACTCAAATATCTCACTGCTCTGTGCATGCCTGTGAAAGCACTGCAAGTATTGACTTTAGAGTTATAAATAAATTTTAGCAAGTAGAGAGATTTGCAAGTATGGACTCCACAAGCAGTGAGGATCAACTGTACCAATCCAGTCTCCTCTTTAATACTTACGATGATAAGCCCACTCCCTCGTGACAAACTTTTACCTTGCTGGATAGGTAAAAGTTTAGGTTTTGTTTGTTTGTGGTAATGTCTCACTCTGTCACCCAGGGTGGAATGCAGTGGTATGATTTGGCTCGCCGCAACTTCCACCCCCTGGGTTCAAGTGATTATCGTGCCTCAGCCACCTGAGTAGCTGGGATTATAGGCACCCGCCACTACGCCTCGCTACTTTTTTTGTGTTTTTTTGTAGAGATAATGTTTCACCATGTTGGCCAAGCTGGTCTCGAACTCCTGACCTCAAATGATCCGCTCACCTCAGCCTCACATAGTGTTGGGATTACAGGTGTCAGCCACCGCACCCAACCTGGATAGTTTTAATGGTTATATTGCACTACCTGCTGCATCCTGTTATTTCTGGTCATAGATCCTAATTAGACTTTCTGGACTCTTCCCCCTTCAATATATTATTTGAATTCAGCTGTCTTATATTTACCTTTACCCCCATTTTTTCCCCTCTAGCATAAATACTCCCAGTTTCTTTGGAAACTTTTGGTTTGCTAAGAACCTTAATTTAAACGAATGGAACTTATTGTTACAAACTAACACTTCCCCTACTTCTTACACCTCCTCCCAATAAAAACTGTATCCTCTGTACTTACACTGCCTCACTTTAATCTACACCTTCAGTTCTAACTTACTCAGATTTGCCTGTGGGGGATGAGGCAAGGCAAAGGCTAGAGATATGGATAACTTTAAATATACAGAAAGATCGCTTTCTTTTTCCCTTTCCCTTTCCCTCCCCCCGCCTCTCTCTTCCCTCTCTGCTTCTTCGTATGTTAGCTTCATTCTGTAACAGATTTTCTCAATGTGTGGAGAGTATGTCCACTGAGGGCTCCAAATTTGTATCTTCTACAAATCTACAAAACTACAGTAGAAACAAGGACTTTTCTCAATCAGTGTCCATGTATCAATTTAGGGAAGAACTCAGCTGCTGTTTGGGTCATATATATAGCCCTGGACCAGTTGCTCTTGCCAGGGGTATGGGAAACTGATTAGCCAGCTTCTGTCATCTGTAGTGACATAAAAGTTGTGACCCTTGATTGATAGCTTTTCTAGTACTATGTGGATTTCTAGAGAAGGGAATATTCCCAGAGGAAACAGGGGCACCAAACAACAAATATCAAGTATACACATTACATTTTTTTCTTCTCGCTATGTTTAGGGCCAGTAAGATGTCTCTTAAGGACAGTCAGTGTGATTGAAGGGTTGTACAGTTTTCAGTTCTGAACAATATTGGATCAAAATTGATTTTGCTTTTAATATTGACATGACATCTATTATTTCGCAGTGATGGATGTACTGTGTTGGTGGGTATATTGTAGCAGATACTGTTATTTTTTCTTTTTATGTGTTTAAAATATTTCATAATTTTAATGAAAATTAATTTTGCTTTAAGTTGGTGAATAATAACACATATTTGGGTTATAATTTTCCTTTAGTATTAAGTTAGCTGTAGAAATGGTGTTGTGTCTGACCTAGTGACCCATTTGACTTTTTAAAGGTGAACTACTAAATTTTTTTAATGATACGAAAAAATGTAATTTGCTCCCTTTACCTCTTATCAATATATTTATGATACCATAGGTACCTGCAAGGTGTGGAGTTACAGTCCGAGACAGTCTAAAGAAAGCACTGATGATGAGAGGTCTAATCCCAGAATGCTGTGCTGTTTACAGAATTCAGGATGGGTATGGTTTGTATGTGACGTGAAATTTTGTTTAAAAAGAAAATCACACATTAAATTTTGAAGTTTTCTTAGGATCTTTACCCAAATCTAGGGAATTGAAAGTCTACTTTAAGAAAAAGTATTAAATTAATACTAAGCCTGAAGAAATTTTGTAGACCATATGAGGAGTTAAATTAAATAATTTTATATGACTGTAGTGTTTGTTACTTTGATCAAATGATTTTATTTGGAATTTGAGATTCTTACAATTTTTGAACCATTCAGAGTGTGATTTATTTGGATAATGGACTCTTACCCCCCTCCCATTTTTAATACAAATTCATAGTTTCACAAAAGGTATATCAAAATTAACATTTTATATTGACCTACTTTTCTTTCAGAAAGTGTCTAACATTGTTCCAAGACCCTCACATTTTGAATCCTCTTTTTAAAAAAAAAAAAAAAAAGAAATCATTTTGGGGGCATGTCGTCCCTGTCTCTTCAGTACTCTTTTTCCGTGAATGGATAGATAAGTCCGTACCTGTGATTTTTTTTTTTTTTTTTTTGGACCCCAGGAACAATCCATTTTCTGCTGTTGTAGGTCTTTTCTGGAGCTGACTTGAAGAAAAGAGTACATCTCTTTACCCTGCTGTTTGTCCAAGAGTGATACATTTATTTGGGGTAAACTTAAAATTAATTTATTGCCATTTAAATTTCTAACGATGGAATACTAGGGAGCCAAACCTCCCTCACTGTTACTAGCCCCTTGATAACCAATTTTCATATCTTCAGCATGAGGTATATGAATATTTTTAGGTGTAATAACCAAGAAAGGCTTGTGTCTACATTTTTCAGAGAGAAGAAACCAATTGGCTGGGACACTGATATTTCCTGGCTTACTGGAGAAGAATTGCATGTGGAAGTGTTGGAGAATGTTCCACTTACAACACACAACTTTGTATGTATCTTTACATTTTTTTTGAAATGTCAGAAATGTTCAAATTTTATTGAATGAATTTTTATTTAAGGAATGTGAAATATGGATGAGTAATTTTGGAATTGACATTTTACCTGAGTTGAAATCAGTTGTTTTCTTTAAAAACTTATAGTTAAACAAGAGTTTAATTTTAATCTTTATACTCTTTTTAATTTAAAAAAGTAATATGTATGCATTGTTAAAAGAAAATTTTGAATAGTGCAAAAAGTATGTCAAGTAAAAAAAGTGAAAATACCCTCCTAGGGGCCAACATTTGTTTAGATTAACAGATTATTGTTCTGTCTTCCAAACTTTTTTCTGTGTATATAAACATGTGCTTGTACCTGTAAGCCCAAAGTTTTTTCCTTTCTTTTTTTCTCCTTTTCCTTCATTACTTTCTTTTCTTTTCCCTTTCTTAAATCAAAAATGGAGCCATACTATGTGATATTCTTTGCTTTTTT
Source organism: Macaca fascicularis (assembly GCF_037993035.2). Lineage (NCBI taxonomy): Eukaryota > Metazoa > Chordata > Mammalia > Primates > Cercopithecidae > Macaca > Macaca fascicularis. The sequence continues at coordinate 182,478,227 of NC_088377.1, read as the reverse complement.
TAAAATTCAACAGGATGTCATGGACATCTTTTCATGTCAGTATGCCTGGCTTTATTTTAGTATGGTTATGTAATAATTCATAAGAATAGGAATTCAGTATATTTAACCATTTCTCTATTGATAAACATTTAAGTTTTTGTATTTTAAAAAATCTGTTACATACAGGGCTAAACAGGGTCTTTCTGCATATATCTTGACACACTTGTACACATCCTTGTGTTTCTGAAGGATAGGTTAATGGAAATAGAATGGCTGGGTATTAAACTCTCCTTGAGGCTTCTTTCTTTGTCTGGTTTTTGCATTTGCTAGAACCTAGCATGAGCGTAAGTGTCACCAGCATAAGGCCCAGAATGTGGGACCTTTCATCTTAGAGATGAAGATCTACATAGAACTTGAGAACCTAGCCTCTAAAATGGCAGGCAGAAGCCAAAAGTTGTCTGTGAGTCAGGAATATATTTCTTTCTTTTCTCTATATATGGAATTTTGGCCAGAGTTTTTTCTAGGTGGATAGTTACTGCTACCTTTTAGGCGTCAAGTATTTTCCCATGTGTCTTTGTGATTAATCCAGCTGGGCTCTGAAAGCAGATGATTGATTAGATTATTTCATTTGGGGTTTATGCTTTCAAGCCTCCATTAGTAGTGAATAATCAAATCAGATTTGTGTTTCTGTAAGGCATTTTTTTTGGGCAAGTGTAAGCTACACCTAATGTCAATCAAACTTTACTGTGCAGCAAATAATTTTAACATGTTGAATTTTAAGTGGATAAATTTTAAGATTTTTATTTAAGTTCTTAAGAATACAAATACAGTTGAGCATACATTTCATAGTGATTACTACTCTGTTTCTTAATAATTCTTCTTAGCTAGCAATTGGATATGAGGAGATAAAAGAAGACCTAAGTTGCTAAGCATGAGAAAATAGCATTAAAATGATGCCTCAGGAAGGTCTTTGCCACAGAAGGATAGTGAAAGCAAACTGCAGATTGATTCCAGAGTATGGAAGTTGTCACCACCTAGTTGGATACTTGCCAGTAAATTTTTATTGAGAACTTTCCATTTGCCAATACCATATCTTACCTAGGGATATGACAAATGAATAAGATAGTGTCATTGCCTTAGAGTAGAGAGAAGATTTAATAAATTTTCATAAACATTCATAATTACTATGTTTGTATAAAGTTCTGTAGATGCACAGAGATTCCTAACCTGGCTTTTGAGGAGTCAGGTTTCTCAGAGACAGAAATATCTAAGCTTAGGCCTGATGGATGAGGAAATAAGTATCAAGTAAAGAGTACCCTAAACAGAGGGAACAGCAAGAAAGCATGTTACCTTTGAAAGTTTTGAAAGAAGTTCAGAATGGATGATACAAGGTTGAAGAGTGGGTTGTTAACAGTACTGTGGGTAGAATAAGAGTTGTGGGTAGAATAAGCAGAGTCCAGCTCATGAAAATCCTTGTAAGCCGTATTAAAGATTTGGACTTTTCTGTAAAATAATTAGAAATGTAATAGTTGTAAGCATGGAGAGAAATGTGATTAGATTTGTGTGTTAGAATGATTGCTTTGAGTGCCATATAGAGGCAAGAGTAAAAAGCTGTGTTCCGCTTAGAAAGGAAAAGTGTTCTTGGCTGTCTTAGGTTTTGCTTGGCTATTCAAGGAGTACTGCTTATGCCTCATGGTTTCATAGTCAGTTATAAAAGAATCCCTTCAAGATTTCTCTATATCCCAAGAGTCCTTGGGAACTGAGAAGGGAGGAAACAAGATTTAAAACATATATTATGTATCCAGCCCTTCTCCTTTTTCTACAGACACTCAGTGTCTTCCTTCACACAGCCCCACACCTTACAAATTAATGCATGCAAATTGCCAGGACTGTGCCTCTCACTAATTTGCCATACATATTTATGTATACTCAGATACTAGATTAAGTGTAAGTTATGACCCAAAAGAAAGATGTATCTTCCAGTGCTCATCTTTATTGACAAAGGTATACTTACAGATATAGGCTTATATTGCTTAAAATTTATGATCAAATGCATATCCACATGTTTTCTTTCCTTCAGATGTTTTGGTCACCTCCCTACTTGGTTTGGTAAATAATGGCCACATAAAAAATTTTAAAGATTTTAAAATTTCTTGTATATTCAAAGACAAATGGAAAAATAACACAACTAGAAATAGGCACTTACCTGTTTTATATCCCCTGGAAAGTGATACATAGGAAAAAAGGTGAAGAAAATAAGAGCCACTTTTAAAACTAAATGTCCTCAAAAAGCCAGAATGTATTATGTATCAGGATGAATTTTTTTTTTTTTTTTTGGAGACAGAGTCTCGCTCTGTCGCCCAGGCTGGAGTGCAGTGGCGTGATCTCAGCTCACTGCAAGCTCCGCCTCCCAGATTCACGCCATTCTCCTGCCTCAGCCTCCCGAGTAGCTGGGACTACAGGTGCCTGCCACCACGCCAGGTTAATTTTTTGTATTTTTTTTAGTAGAGATGGGGTTTCCCCGTGTTGGCCAGGATGGTCTCTATCTCCTGACCTCGTGATCCACCCACCTTAGCCTCCCAAAGTGCTGGGATTACAGGTGTGAGCCACTGCGCCAGGCCAGGATGTAATTTTCTTGAAATATTTTCAATAACTTTCTATTCTTAATGGAACAGAATGTGTAAATAAGTATGTATTGAAAATGGAGTTCTGGCTGGGCACAGTGGCTCATGCCTCTAATCCTTTGAGAGGCTGAGGCAGGCAGATCGCTTGAGCCCAAGAGTTCAAGACCAGCCTGGGTAACATGGCAAAACCTCAACTCTACAAAAAAATACAAAAATTAGGTGGGCGTGGCAGTGTGTGCCAATAACCTTGGCTATGCAGCCTGAAGTGTGAGGATAACTTGAGCCTGGGAGGCAAACTTTGCAGTGAGTCATGATTGTGCTTCCATACTCCAGCCTGGGCAAAACAGCAAGACCCTATCAAAAATAAATAAAATGAAAAATAGAATTTTGATGTTGAAATCTATTTAATATATCATTAAAAAATTACATGTAGCAGAATAGATTAGAAAGTTCTAATTCATGTTGTATATAGTAAGGGTAAGTATTGTTGTATGAATACAGTTATATATGGGATCATAATGTAAAATATATTTCTCACTATTGCTTATGATTAAAACTCTGAAAAACTGGCCGGGCACAGTGGCTCATACCTGTAATCCCAGCACTTTGGGAGGCTAAGGTGGTCAGCTGACAAGGTCAGGGGTTCAAGACCAGCCTGGTCACCATGGTAAAATCCTGTCTCATTTGAAAATCTTGTGAGTTGTAACTGGTTTTATACAAAATATCGAATAGTGGAAGTTGTATAATTACAATCATGTAGTTAAAAGTATTAACCCCCCCCCAAATGAAAAAACCTGTCTCTGCTAAAAATACAAAAATTAGCCGGGTGTGGTGATGTGCACCTGTAGTCCTAGCTACTTGGGAGGCTGAGGCAGGAGAATCACTTGAATCCAGGAGGTGGAGGTTGTAGTGAGTCGAGATCGTGCCACTGCACTCCAGCCTGGGTGACAGCGAGACTCTGTCTCAAAAAAAAAAAATCTTTGAAAAACTGAAATGAATTAAGAATATAGAGGCTGAGTGTGTTGGCTCATGTCTGTAACACTCTGGGAGGACAAGGTGGGTGAATCACTTGAGGTCAGGAGTTCGAGACCAGCCTGGCCAACATGGTGAAACTCCATCTCCACCAAAAAGTACAAAAGTTAGCCAGGCATGGTGGTGCATGCCTGTAGTCCCCAGCTACTTGGGAGGCTGAAGCAGGAGAATCACTTGAAACCAGGAGGCAGAGGTTGCAGTGGGCCGAGATCCTGCCACTGCACTCCAACCTGGGCGACAGCGAGACTCCATCTCAAGAATATAGAGCAAAGAATAAATAATGAAATAGAAGTCACCCATGTTCTCGCCACTCTGAAATAGCCACTGTTAACATTTTAATATTCTTATGTTTTCTTCTTATTATATACACTAAATAAATATATTTTAAACAATTTCTGGCTTTAGTAGGATAGATTCTCCCTAGCTCAGTTCTGTTATGTGACTGATGTTCTACATCATTTGCCTTTGACGTGGAATTCTTACATGTTGCCTTCTAAGTTTCACCTAGAGAAGTGTTCACAAATAAGTTTATGTGGCCCAAACATTCTAATCCTCTAAGAAATTGCTCATTTGTTAGAAAAAATAGATCTTATTGTCTTTTAGGTGATTTTTCTGTTCATTATTTTTTTTAGTAAGATTAGGAAGAGCTGTTTCGATTTTCATATGATTGCTTACTAGTTTTATCTTTTATAAATAATTGTTTTTACGTTTTTATCCAAAGTTAACCATTATGTTTTTGGACCGTAGATCGGGGGTTCTGATTCTGTCAGCTATTTTGTTTTTGTTTTAGCTATTATGTAGATTATAGTCTCTCCTTCCCACCCCCAATTCCACTCTAGAGGAAATCACTGTTAATTTTTAATGGTTTTTGTTTTAAGCTCTTTGGTGGTTATTTTCATCTAAATAAATACAGTTACACATTGCCTAACGACTGGGATATGTTCTGAGAAATGCATCAATGGTGATTTTGTTATGCACTTACACAAGCCTACATGGTATAGCCTAACTGTGCAACTAGGCAATATGGTAGAGCCTGTTGCTTCTAGGTTAATAACCCGTACAGAATGTTACTGTACTGAATGCTGTAGATAACCTTAACACAATGGCAAGTTTGTGTATCTAAATATAGAAAAGGTACAGTAAAAATACAGTATAAAAGATAAAAAATGGTGTATCTGTGTAGGATACCTACCATGAACAGAGCTTTTAGGACTGGAAATTGCTCTGGTGAGTGAGTGGTGAGTGAATGTGAAGGCGTAGGACATTACTATCTGTTACTGTAGACTTTATGGTAAACATTGTACGCTTAGGCTACACTACAGTTAAAAAAATTTTTCTTTTTAATAAGTTTATAAAGTAAAAAATCTATAGTAAACTAAGATTTAATTTTTTTAACTTTTTGACTCTTGAAATAACAATTTCAAAAAATTTAGAAAACATATAGCTATACAAAAATATTTTCCTTATGTGCTTGTTCTATAAGCTTTCTTCTCTTTTTAAAATTTTTAATTTTTCTTTATTACTTTTTAAACTTTTCTGTTAAAAATGAAGACACAACCTGCACACGGTGGCTTATGTTCGTAATCCGAGCACTTTGGGAGGCCTAGGCAGACGTATCACCTGAGGTCAGGAGTTCGAGACAAGCCTGGCCAACTTGGTGCAACCCTTTCTCTACTTAAAAAAAAAAAGGGAAAATTAGCCAGGCGTGGTGGCACGTGCCTGTGGTCCCAGCTGCTCGGGAGGCTGAGGCAGAAGAATCACTTGAACCCAAGAGGTGGAGGTTGCAGTGAGCCAAGATTGTGCCACAGCACTCCAGCCTGGGCAACAGAGCCAGACTCTGTCACACACACAAAAAAGAAGTAGTCACAAACATACACATTAGCCTAGATCTACACGGGGTCAGGATCTTTAAGGTGTCACTAGGCAATAGGAATTATTCACCTCCATTATAATCTTGTGGGACTACTGTGGTATAAAGTCCATGATTAACTGAAGTGTCATGTGGCACATATGCCATAATTTTAGCCATAATTTCTTGCTTTATTAACTTTAGATATCATATACTGATTACTGATCCTATAAGGAATTAGCTCATTTTTAGTTCTTCCTCTTCCTCCTCTCCCACAATGTTTTTATTAGTAGTAGTTTTTTGGTTCTTCTATTGGATGCCTTTGTAACTTTAATATACACCTTTCTTGTTCCATCAACACCAGTCAGCATTTCTTAACCTCCCTCTCTGTATGATAATTAAAGTATACCCTTCTTCTTTTCACCTCTGTTTCCTCCTCCTTTTCATCTCTACTTTTACTTTTATGTTGTCAAGCTTGAAATCAGTTGCCAGCCTTTTACTCATTTCTCATTTTTTAACTTCTGAGTTTTTAAGTTAGATACTGGGATGGGAAATAAATATGTGTAGTCCATCTACTATCTTGAACCCCCTGGTTTTCATTTTGTAATAGTACTTTAGTGTATGAATTTCATGATATAAATATATTACAATTTTATTTTAAACAAGAAAGTAGATATGTCAGTTTCTAGAAAGTTTTCTTGTGAGTTTTTGAAATCTGTATGATTTTTTACCTTGCAGGTACGAAAAACATTTTTCACCTTAGCATTTTGTGACTTTTGTCGAAAGCTGCTTTTCCAGGGTTTCCGCTGTCAAACATGTGGTTATAAATTTCACCAGCGTTGTAGTACAGAGGTTCCACTGATGTGTGTTAATTATGACCAACTTGAGTAAGTAATCCAAAAATGTCTCTTCTACCTACCATTTTACACTTAAATTTTTTTAACGTGAAGCTATGATGTTTAGAGTCTGTGAGAGTTTTTTCTTCCTTACAGTTGTTACAGAGAATTTTTTTTAAGTGTAGTTAGAGAATAATACGTAGAATGGCCAGTATTTCTCTCCAAAATTGTAATTCTGGTTCAGCTATATAGTTAATTTATATTTTATATTATTATTTAATTAATCATGACCCCTAACCCATAGAAACCATTTTTGGATAGTTTCTAGGAGGAGAGGGAGAGTTGTTTCAATTAAATTAAGCATTATGATTTTGTACCACAGATCAGGTGGTCTGATTCTGTTAGCTGTTTTGTAAATTACGTTTATATTCTTCCTCTCTCTCATTCATCCGCATTCAACTCCCTTCCCCCAATTTATTTGAGTAAGATGTAAAATTTTTGTATCCAGTACATATCCCTTTCTAAAATTTCTCTTTGCTGTATGCCAGTTTTTCTAATAGATTAGACTGAGTCTGTTATCTCTTTTTGTATCATTGTTGCTGCGGCTGTTAAAGTCTTATTTTTCTTGATCACCTGAGCAAATAAAACTTAACTCTGTACTTTAAGTAAATTTAATGTCACCTAATTTACAGTAGATACTTCTTCTTCTTTAACCATAAAGCATGATTCTTTAACCATAAAGCATGATTTTCATCTTGTAGTATGTAGAAATTTGCTGAATAGAATGATTAGCTTTTGGTTATAAGCATGCCTTTGAAAGCGCAGTATAATTTTTTTTTTTTTTAAAGCCTTTAGACAAAAATACAACTAATTGAATTTTAACAGTTGTTTCTGAGAATGGAATTTGATCTCAGGTTTTTTTGTTAACTACGTATTTTGGTCTATGAAGCTTCTGGGTTTTGCACAAGTTAGGTTTGTTTTGTTTTGCCTCACAGTTTGCTGTTTGTCTCCAAGTTCTTTGAACACCACCCAATACCACAGGAAGAGGCCTCCTTAGCAGAGACTGCCCTAACATCTGGATCATCCCCTTCCGCACCCACCTCAGACTCTCTTGGGTATGATTTGACTTCTGCTCTTTGGCGACATGCTACTTGAACCACTTCCTTTTGGATCTCCTGTTTAATTAGAAACCTTTCCAACATTTAAATGGTTAAATTAAGGATTTTTTTTCCCCAAATAACTTATCATACCACTCAGATATTTACATGCATTTGGTACAAATAAATGGGATTAAAGCTGACATAGACTACTTCAGAATCCGTCCTGAAAAAATCAATATTGGGTATGATTTGACTTCTGCTCTTCGGTGACATACTTCTTGAACTGCTTTCTTTTGGATCTCTTGGTTAATTAGAAACATTTCCAAAATTTAAATGGTTAAATTAAGGATTTTTTTCCCCAAATAATTTATTTTATCACGCCAGTCAGATATTTACATGCATTTGGTACAAATAAATGGCATTAAAGTTGACATAGACTATTTCAGAATCAGTCCTGCTAAAACCATGCAACAGATCATTTTGAGTCTACAACTTGAGTTCATCTTTTATTAGGTATAGAAGTATATGACTTCCACTTACGAAGAAGCATTGATATATGAGACTATGGCAAACAATGTAAAAAATAGTATATAATTATAATCTACAATTTATGATGGAGTATATTAAACTATGTGATGAGGACATAAATGTTTTCATGTTTACAGAAGGAAGAATGGTGAGAGGAAAATTTAATGAAGAAGGTGGGATTTGAACTAGACTTTAAACAATTACTACAGTCTGAATGGGCCTAGGGAATAGAAGCATGGTGAGAGGGGAATGGAGAAACAACAGATATAAAGGGAATGAGGATGTTAGGTTTAGGAGCTAGTGAAGAAAGGTTTATCTAACTTAAGAAGTACCATGTGTAAAACCAGATTATGGAGAGTCTTGGAATTGAGGCCAGAATTTAGACTTACAGGTCTTTAAGCAGATTACTAACTTGATGAAAATGGCTTTAAAGAAAAAATCAATTAGCAGTGAAATACAGATGGATTGACAGAAAATTTAGGGTGAGGAAGGCCAACCTAGGATATTGTTGGTAGTGAAGACAGAGAGGCAATGAAGACAAGTTCAGGTGCTAGAAGTGTGGAAAAGGGATAGATATTCATAAAGCATAAAAGAAAAAAATTAATAGTATTATTAATCAGTTGTGGAGGATAAAGCTGAGAAGTGACTTTAAAAACAATGCAAAGGCAGCTGGGTGCAGTGGTTCGTGCATGTAATCCCAGCACTTTGGGAGGCTGAGGTGGGCAGATCACCAGGTCAGGAGTTTGAGACCAGCCTGGCCAACATGGTGAAACCCTCTCTCTACTAAAGATACACACACAAAAAACCAAATTAGCTGGGCATGATGGCACACACCTGTAATCCCAGCCACTCAGGAGGCTGAGGCAGGAGAATCACTTGAACCTGGGAGGTGGAGGTTGCAGTGAGCCGAGATCACACCATTGCACTCCAGCCTGGGTGACAGGGCGAGAGTCCATCTCAAAAAAAGAAAAATAATGCAAAGGCATCGTATATTTAAGCTTCATAACAGGAAATAAAAAGGAAGACAATAAAGATGAGTTAAGTGGGTATCAGTTTACTTTGCAACATTTCTCGAACTCCTGGCCTCAGGTGATCTTCCTGCCTCAGCCTCCCAAAATGCTAGAATTACAGGTGTGAGACAGTGCACCTAACTAGCTTTGGAACATTTCTGACACAGGTCTATGTACTCTTTCACATTGAATTTGGGGCAGCGTTATTTAGGCTGCATCTGGAAGCAAATGCTTTTAAAAAAAAAAAAAAAAGGCCGGGCGTGGTGGCTCACGCCTGTAATCCCAGCACTTTGGGAGGCCAAGGCAGGCAGATCACGAGGTCAGATCAAGACCATCCTGGCTAACACGGTGAAACCCCCGTCTGTACTAAAAATACAAAAACAAAAATAGCCGGGCGTGGTGGCGGGCTCCTGTAGTCCCAACTGCTCCAGAGGCTGAGGCAGAAGAATGGTATGAATCCAGGAGGCGGAGCTTGCAGCAAGCCGAAATCGCGCCGCTGCATTCCAGCCTCAGCGATAGAGTGACACCCCGTCTCAAAAAAAAAAAAAAAAGTCCCCATACAGCATTCTGTTCTAGAATATTCTTGAGATGTTACGATTAGAAATATTTATTGTCAGTTTTAACCCTGCTTCCTCCCACTCTTCACAATGTAATGTTATTTCTTTAGATTTCTACCTAGAGAAATCTTTTCAAAATCAGTTGACATTTTCAGTACAATTTTGTAGTTTTTACAAAACCAGCCTTTTTAGTGATCTCATAGGTTAGAAAATTTTGCAAAAGAATTTTGTGTTAAGCAGTGGGTATACTTACCTATTTGGAACACTGGAAAATGCAGCCATTGTGTTCTCTTGTCAGGTTGTAGCAGTTATCTACTCTAGTGGAGTCATTTTATTCTTGTTGGCTCTATCATTACTTGTGTGCAGCTGTGTGTTTTTTAGATGGTCAAATCAAAATGTTCTTATTGTTTGGTTGGTTTTTAATTAATCTTTTGGTTATAACATTTTCTCCTGACAGATTCTATAGACCATGATGCCTTTCTATTGCCAGGTCCCAGTTCTGTGAACAGTCACAAAACACCATAATGAAATTAGCTTGGCCTCTCTGAAGGTTTATAATGGTGATGATCCAGGACATTTGCCTTCCAGTGAAGGAATGCTATCTTAAAATTAAGAAACCATTTGCCTGTGCCATGAGTATTTTATTGGTAACTGAACTGAAATAGATTCTGATCTTGAGCAAATGATAAAGATGTTCAAACTTGTCTATAAGTCATTTTTCTGATGTTTTTATGACATAACTCTATATGGTTGTCTCTGTAAAGATAGAAGGCAATCTTGTTCAGTATCAAAACTCTTTTGCAGTTTGTTACTAGTCCTGATAACAATAATAATGGTCATGAAACAAGTGTAATAATGGATGTAATCAAGAAATACTGGAGAAGTGATACATTGCCCAGTTTTGAGTACAAAGTGAGAGATACCTCCTTTTCTACTTTTTAAAAATGCTGTAGAATGTATAAATTTATGAGAGATCAACATTTAAAATGTACATATCACCAAACCAAAGTTTTCAAAACTTTTTAATATTCTAGATTAAGAATGAGATCTAAACTAACTAGTAATTTGCTGAAGGGTATTCAAATTAAAATTCCTGTTATCCTTAATTTGGTACTGCTTTAATTTGGTACTGTCTTTAATTTGGTACTGCAAGATAGGTACAGGTATCATTGGGAGAAAGCCAGTTTGCTGACTGCCAAGATACATCATAGGGTATAAGTTACCTTGGTTAGTGGAAAGATTTCCCAGTATGGTAATGTAATTTTATTGATTCCCAGAAATGATGAGATTAGGAGTTATACTGGTTTATATTAACCGAAATCAGAAAAAAAATTGAATCTGGATACCAAGTAATATTTATCAGTGAAAAATATACCTGTTATGTAAATTAGACTTCTTGTATTGTGTGCACCAGCACTCACTCTTCTTTTGGAAGAGATTTATGGGAAATCAAATTATAATCAGAAGACTGTTTTCGTTAAGCATAGAATTAGAACATGGCTCAGATATTCAGTGACATCAGAGTATGATCAAGTGTTCCCCTGTACTTGCCCTCAAAGCTAGAGAAGTTGACTTAGTGGACCAAGGCACAACTATTAGATACCAACTACCAAATTGAGTTTCTCTGATTTTGTATAATATGCAGATGTCTTCATTTTTTAATATATGCATTATTTAGATATGATAGTGAAGTCTCTTAGATTAAATCTAGTTTTTGTTTTTCTTCTGGACCAATGTCCTTTGCATAGTTATTTCTGATTTGTTATCTACTACATGTTTGTCATATTCCTAACTTGGTGAGTTTCAGAAGTGACTTACTGCCATCTCTGCCTATACCAGATGAATTATTACAATAGACTGTCATATACAATTCTAGTTAATTCATACTTTTCCCAATTTTAAGCCTTGGTTTTGTTTTTTTGGGTTTTTTTTTTTTTTTTTTTTTAAGATGGAGTCTCACTTTGTCACCCAGGCAAGTGCAGAGACGTGATCTTGGCTCACTGCATTCTCTGCCTCCCAGGTTCAAGTGATTCTTGTGCCTCAGCCTTCTGAGTAGCTGGGATTACAGGCCCTCAACACCACACCCAGCTAATTTTTATATTTTTGGTAGAGATGGGGTTTCACCATGTTGGCCAGGTTGGTCTTTAACTCCTTATCCACCTGCTTCAGCCTCCAAAAGTACTGGGATTACAGGCATGAGCGACCGCACCCAGCCTGCCTTGAGACTTTAAATCAGCCTGTAAATAGTTGTCTTGACAGTCAGTGCCCTTTCTAAAACTTTATTGACTAATGTCATTTTTGCATTCCTTTTCCTGCTCCTAAAATTTTCTAGCTATGGACATATATTTGGCTGCCTAAAGCAAAAATAAAGACAGCTCTGTCACAAACCAAAAAATTCTCAATAATCAGAAAAAAGAAAAAGGACCTAGGTGGAACATGCTAGTTTTCCTAAAGGCTTTTTATTACCTATAATTCTCATTGGGCTGATACCAATTTTTTTTTAAGTACATAGTATTTTATTATTTGCATATCAATTCTAAGTGGATTCATTTCGTTAATATAAACACATGAAGTCAAAACTTCTTTCCCTATCTTTAATAATGTGCTTCAAAGAAGTAAAATTGTGAACTGGTGTGGTTCAGATTCTGACATGTTTTATTCAGAGGCTGACTTTCACTGTTAGGCTTCCTTTGCTCTTCAAACCTTTATCCCCGGGCACGGTGGCTCAAGCCTGTAATCCCAGCACTTTGGGAGGCCGAGACGGGCGGATCACGAGGTCAGGAGATCAAGACTATCCTGGCTAATACGGTGAAAACCCGTCTCTACTAAAAAATACAAAAAACTAGCGGGGTGAGGTGGCGGGCGCCTGTAGTCCCAGCTACTCGGGAGGCTGAGGCAGGAGAATGGCGTAAACCCGGGAGGCGGAGCTTGCAGTGAGCTGAGATCCGGCCACTGCACTCTAGCCTGGGTGACAGAGTGAGACTCTGTCTCAAAAAAAAAAAAAAACCTTTATCCATTCCTTTCCTACTATATATTTTTTCCCATTCCTCATGTCTCATGAAAGTGTCTTTTTATTCCCTCAACATTGTCCTTGTAGCTGTGTCTTAGTAACCAATAAATAATGCTATATATAATAATAATTAATTTGCATAAAATAGGGTGGAATGATAACCAATATGTGAAGAGAGCTTATTGGCACTTAGCCATTCATTTGTCCTGATGGAGTTAAGTGAGATAGCTTACCTCATCTATCAAGTGACACTCACTTCCCCACTCCTAGGATAACCTTTCTGAGGGGCTAGATCCTTCCAAGTGTTTACAATCTAGGCTCAAAACTTTAGTATTCTCTGTGAGTGCCAGGTTCATTTTAGGGTGAGATATCATAGATTATGTTATTTTGCTACCATACCAAAAAAGGTATGTAACATATTTTGGTGGTTTTCCAAATAGCATACAAGTGTAACATTTTGGTGGTTTTCCAAATAGCAGTTTTAAAAAATATTTGCTCTAATGGTTAATATATGATTCTCTTGTGTCTTTGTTACCAATAATGGGCATGATAAAAAATCCAGAATATGAGAGATATTGGCATTCTGAGGACCATCTTCTGAATTTGGAAAGGATTTTTCAATATTGTTCTGGATTTTCATTCAACTCCCATAAAGGAACAAGTACATCATTCAGGTCCTGAAATATGCATGTGTATTCTCAAAATATTTATAATTTCTTAATATGTAAAATTTTCATTTTAGTAAATTCAGATGTCAAGACAAAGTTAGAAAAAAATGGCAAATTATATTCAGTTATTCTCAGAGCATTTTTATATAACTTTAAAGGTTGAACTTCTTCAGTTGATGGCCACAGGTAATTTCTAGCCATTTGTAAATTTCCCTAGTGTTTTCTGGATAAGAATCAGTGTTCTTATCATTGATAGTTCCTGGAGGGCCTGCTTCAGCAAAGCAGCTTTGGCAGTATTGGATTTTTAAATTAATACTTTCAAAAGTCATTACTGCTAGGTTTTTAATGCTTTAATGTTTTTGAGAATATAAAAACAAGAAAATCCTTTTATCTTCCTTTTTAAATATTATTATCTTTATATAGTTACTCTGAATCTTATCTTCCAATGACTTCATTTTTCCAGGCCCCAAATTCTCACCAGTCCGTCTCCTTCAAAATCCATTCCAATTCCACAGCCCTTCCGACCAGCAGATGAAGATCATCGAAATCAATTTGGGCAACGAGACCGGTCCTCATCAGCTCCCAATGTGCACATAAACACAATAGAACCTGTCAATATTGATGTAAGTATCCAGCATTGCTAGAACTAAAAAAAATCAAGTATATATCTTTACCTTTCTTCTCTAATTACAACTTAGATCAGAAATAAGCGCGCTTTTTGTGAATCACAAATCAGAAAAGCCTCTGGTTTCTCTCTGGTGGCATTAAATACTTCACTGACACTAAGTTATACAGTCACTCTGATTTTTTTCCCTTATGATACCATCTCTTCAATGAAATGAAAATGGTTTTCTTCATCTTCAAATGAAAATGGTTTAAATATCAAAGGACTGATAGAAACCCTTGGCAGAATTGATTAAGTTCTTTAAAACTTTTATAAAAATGATTATGATTGTGCTATAAGAGGTGAATATGAAATTAAGAATTTCAGGCCAGGCATGGTGGCTCATTCCTGTAATCCCAAAACTTTGGGAGGCCAAGATGGGAGGAATGCTTGACCCAGAAGTTAGAGACCAGCCTGGGCAACATAGTGAGACCCCATCTCTACCAGAAAGAAAACAAATTAGCCATGCGTGGAGAGGTCTCAGCTGTAGTCTCAGCTACTCAGGAGGCTGAGGTGGGAGGATTGCTTGAGCCCAGGAGGTCAAGGCTGCAGTGAGCTATGATTGTACCCCTGCACTCCAGCCTGAGCAACAGAGTGGGACCCTGTCTCAAAATAAAATAATTTCAATTTGTGCTATCGTAAGCTTGGCATTATGACCAACAAAAAATTCTTTCTGTTTTTATTTTTAAATTAGCATATAGTTGGAACTATAAATTTTATTAAATGTTAATATAAAAGAAAAACTATTATAAATTTTTATTTTGTTATTTTAGATAAATTTGCAAATCATACTTTCTTCCCACTTTTTACTAAGAAACTTTTCTCTATTTTTATTGGATTCATTTTAAGTGACTTTTTTCTAGTATTAGTTTTCCTTAATTAGTAAGGTTCACCTCTATCTAGCAAGACCTAAAAACAAAGGAAGAAAGGGGAAAAGGAGAATGTGATATAAGAAATCAAACCATATGTCTAGGTTAGGGTTGTTCTCAGTCTGTCCAAAATTGCAACCACCTTCTTTACTTTGAAAACTACCATCGTTTTAGACTATTCACTTTTTCTCTGATTGTTACCACTGTTCCCTGGTCTGTCGGGCTTCATTTAGAGTGTCATCTTTATATCTTGCCTTTTCATCCTCTCTTATAAGCAGTCAAAAGGTATCACCTTTTAATGTGCATCACAAACTGGTTTTTACTTATTACTGCTGCCATTTCAGCCCATATTTTTTCACTTGAATTGTATGCTACATTAATCTCCTAAATAGATTTTCTGCCATTGATTTTTCTCTATCCATTTCCATTCTTTCTGCAACTGTCAGAATAATTTTTTTACACCTCTAGCATCATCTGTTCTCTTGTTCCAAAACTTTTAGTGACTTACCATTGATTACAAGATAAAGTGCAAACTCTTTAGCATTTTTATCCATGCTCAATCACTTATGATTCCATTAAAAAGATTTACTAATAACTGTGGGCTATGCATTGTGTTAGGCAATTGGGAATTATTTTTGAATTAGCACATCGTCTTTGCCCTTAAGGAAGTCACAGGCTAATGGGTGAATCAAACATTTAAATAGATAATTACAAAACATATAATGGTAGTTTAGAGAAGGGGGTTATAAACTCCATCTGGTTGGATCTAGGAATATTGAGCAGAGAAGGAATAATATTTAAGCCAGATTATGATGAATAAGTAGGAGTACAGTGCATAGGGGGATTTGGAAAGTCATTTGTTAAGGAAATGAAAGGCATAGAAGTGCCTTTACATGGAATGTAATTACTACGTGATATTTAAGTTTAGGGTCCAGGAGAAGGCTTGGGGAATGGTGGAAGGTGAAACTAGGTAGGTAAAATCTACAGTGAAAAGCTTTGTATATTACTCTAAAATCTAAAGTAGTCCTAGGGAATCTGAAGAATTTTGAGTGTGAGAGGAAGTGATCAGCTCTATATTTTAGAAAAATCTTTGATGGTAGTGTGGAGGATAGATGAAATGGGAAACACATAGAGGCAGCACTGTCAATAATGTGGCTTTTGTAGTATTTCAGACAGAAATGATATTTAAACTCAAGTAATAGCATTGGTGATGTGAAAGAGTGTGTTGTGGTGAGGGAGACTATGAATTAGTGAATCAGTGTTGAGTCTTAGGAATCATGTTGAAGATGGCTACTATTTATGAATACTTATATATCAGGTACTATGCTAAGTGCTTTACATAGACTTTCTTATTTCATCCTCATAAAAACTCATAGGTTATGTACCATTATTATCTTTATTTTACTGTTAAGATTTACAGAGGTTAAGAAACATACCCAAGATTACACCGCTGATAAATTATTGAAGTGGGTTCAAACCTGGCCTTTCCCTCTTATACTTAACCACTATACAGTTTTGTAGTAGAGGAGAGGAGCGAAAAATATGAGAAGTAGAGGATAATGCCAGGTTTCTGGCTTATAGATACTTAGCTTATAGACCGAGTTTCTGGTAAATAGCACCGTTTGCTAAATACCAGAGAAAAACAAGGTTTGCAGAAGCAAAAATTTTAGCTTTTTGGAGGGATATATTGACTTTAAGATAGATGCCTGTGGGACTTTCAGATTTAGAAATCCAGTAGCAGTTGGATATAAGGACCTTGAGTAGAGATACAGGTTTAGGAGTAATTAGCATATTTATGTCAGTTAAAGCCATGGATGTAAATTACTCAAAGAGCATATGTAAATTGAAAAGGGGAGAAAATGTAACCCTCATAAACATTAACATTGTAGGTGCAGGCAGAGAGACTCTGTCTCCTTTATGGGCTGTCTCTTCCTAAGTCTAGCTCCAGATAACTAAGAAAAAGTGTTGCAGAAGCCAAAGGAAGAAAAGGGATTTCAAGAACACTGAAGTAGTTGGTGTCAGTTGCCATTAAGATTCAAATAAGATAAAGACTGAAATGACTTATCAATTTTGGCAATTGAAATGTCATCTTTACTTCATTGAGTTGTTTTAGAGGGCCAGTAAGAGGAGAAGGCAGCAGGTGAGGAAGTAGGATTAAGTGTTAATTTTGAGAAGCTTGGCTGTGAAGGAATGACAAAAGAGGATAGCTTGATTCAGGGTTGAGGGACAATTTTTTGTTTGTTTTTCGGTTTTTTGTTTGTTTGTTTTTTGTGTTTTGAGTGGAGTCTTGCTCTGTCACCCAGGCTGGAGTGCAGTCGTGTGATCTCTGCTCACTGCAGCTTCCACCTCCCAGGTTCAAGCAATTCTCCTGCCTTAGCCTCTCAAGTAGCTGCGATGCCCAGCTAATTTTTGTATTTTTAGTAGGGTTTCGCCATGTTGACCAGACTGGTCCTGAACTCCTGACCTCAAGTGATCCGCCCACCTCAGTCTCCCAAAGTGTTGGGATTACAGGTGTGAGCGACTGCGCCCAGCCAGGAGACAATTGTTTTTAATGTAAGAGACATTAGTATATTTGTAACTGGAGAAGAAGAAGCCAGTGAAGAGAAATTGAAGATAACAAGAGAGGGAATAATTGATGTAATAAAATTCCTTGAACTTGGAAATTATGTCTCTCAGAGACTATGAAGAATTAAAGATGGACCTAGCCAGCTCTGTAATTCTTTACAGACTGTGTGATGTTGGGCAAATTATTTAATCCTGGAGCCAGTAGTGTTTACCTTCTATAGGGGTTTGAATTGCTTATTATGCCTGGTACATAATAATTCAGAAATTATAGCTAATATTAATATGCAAATAGTTATAGATATTAGAGCAGAAAAGTTGTTTGATGGCTTTTGTTTTCTCTATTATGATGAAGGGAAGAGATGTAAGTAAGAGAAGGAACTACAAAAGAGTGGGAAAAAAGTTGAAATATCCAGTTTTCAAATGCTAGAAGAACCTTTGAAACCTAGAATGAGTAGAAAAGATTGTCAAGGAGCTTTAAGAACACATTCGGAATTAAAGAATCTAAGTTTATGTTGTTACTAGCAGTAACTTGTAAGAGCGGAGAAAGCAAAATTTGGTTAATCCATAGTTGTGGGGAGTTTCAGAGCTGATGCAACAAAAGAAGAAAAGGATATGGCCTTTGTCTTGTTTCTTCCATCTAAAAGACTCTTTGCTCTTCTACATGCCTCTCTCTCTCTGAAACCCTAACTCAGAGTAAATTCCTTGACTGCTTTACCAGTGACCAAGTCCTATAGTTATCATACATAGCACTAAAAATCTTATTGGCCGCGTGCAGTGGCTCACACCTGTAATCCCAGTACTTTTGGGAGGCTGAGGCAGGTGGATCGCCTGAGATCAGGAGTTCAAGACCAGCCTGGCCAACATGATGAAACCCCATCTCTACCAAAAATAAAAAATTAGCCGGGCATAGTGGCAGGCACCTGTAATCCTAGCTACTTGGGAGGCTGAGGCAGGAGAATCACTTGAACCCAGGAGGTGGAGGTTGCAGTGAGCTAAGATCGTGCCATTGCACTCCAGCCTGGGTGACAAGAGCGAGACTTCATCTCAAAAAAAAAATCTTACCACGCGTATCACTTAGTTGGCAATCAACTAAGCAACAAACTTTGGCATCTCTTTTATTATATTCTTACGCAATTTTTATTAAATTATTTGATTTTCACTTACTTCCATCTTACTTCCAATGTGTGCGTCTTCTAATGAGATTGTAAGCTCTCAAGAATGGAAAGTTAATGACATCACTAGGATTTTTATATTTTTTGGTAGCCACATAACTCCTATCACCTTGTTTTCAGGTATGTATTTGATTATTCTGTAGAAAATGTTGAAGGCTTTTTATGATACATTAAACATAATAGAAATACATCTTTAAAGAATTTGTTTTAGCCTCTAAACAAAAAGTTGTCTATTTGCAGAGACTATTTAGAGATATTTGGGGCCATTCAATCCCTCATATTTAAGTTAAACTAAATAAACAGACTAATGAAAGTTCTACCTATCAAGGCCCAAATTGCATTACCCATAGCGACTGTCCCCACTACCAATGTTGTTATAAAGAGCTATACATATATATAAGTTTTTGTTTTTTGTTTTTTCTGTGACAGAGTCTCACTCTGTCACCCGGGCTAGAATGCAGTGGCATAATCTCAGCTCACTGCAACCTTCGCCTCCCAGATTCAAGCAATTCTCCTGCTTCCGCCTCCTGAGTATCTACGATTACAGGCGTGTGCCACCATACCCGGCTAATTTTTGTATTTTTAGTAGAGATGGTGTTTCACCATGTTGTCCAGGCTGGTTTCGAACTCCTAACCTCGTGATCCACCTGCCTTGATCTCCACTGCGCCCGGCACATAAAGAGCTATATTTTAATAATAAAGACAAATTTTAGCCGCCAAGTGCGGTGACTCATGCCTGTAATCCCAGCACTTTGGGACACTGAGGTGGACGGATCACCTGAGGTCGGGAGTTCAAGACCAGCCTGGCCAACATGGTGAACCCGTCTCTACTAAAAATACAAAAATTAGCCGGGCATGGTGGCGCATGCCTGTAGTCCCAGGTACTCAGGAGGCTGAGGCAGGAGGATCACTTGAACCCAGGAGGCAGAGGTTGCAATGAGCCAAGATCACACCACTGCACTTCATCCTGGGCGAGAGAGCAACTCAGTCTCAAAAAAAAGGACAAATTTTAGCAAAACCTTTCTTTTTTTTTTTTTTTTTGAGACAGAGTCTCGCTCTGTCACCCAGGCTGGACTGCAGTGGCGCGATCTCAGCTCACTGCAACCTCCGCCTCCCGGGCTCACACCATTCTCCTGCCTCAGCCTCCCGAGCAGCTGGGACTAGAGGCACCCAGCACCACGCCCGGCTAGTTTTTTTGTATTTTTAGCAGAGACGGAGTTTCACCGTGTTTGCCAGGATGGTCTTAATCTCCTGACCTCGTGATCCACCCGTCTCGGCCTCCCAAAGAGCAAAACCTTTCTATGAGCCATTTTGTTTCTTCCCTCTTCTATTGTGCCCTTATCCATCCATATTTTTATGATTGTAATCTGTGTACTTTTAATTTTGTATTTTTTTTTTTTTGAGACAGAGTCTCGCTTAGTCGCCCAGGCTGGAGTGCAATGGCGCGATCTCGGCTCACTGCAAGCTCCGCCTCCCGGGTTCACGCCATTCTCCTGCCTCAGCCTCCCGAGTAGCTGGGACTACAGGCGCCCGCCGCCTCGCCCGGCTAATTTTTTGCATTTTTAGTAGAAGCGGGGTTTCACCGTGTTAGCCAGGATGGTCTCGATCTCCTGACCTCGTGATCCGCCCGCCTCGGCCTCCCAAAGTGCTGGGATTACAGGCGTGAGCCACCGCGCCCGGCTTAATTTTGTATTTTAAAATTACACTGTAAACATGTTTCGTGATTCAAGCTTCATAATTATTTTGGTAGCTGCATAATACTTCATTAAATTGATACACCAAAATTTTCTTAACCAAAGTGTGTCAAAATGCCTATAATAGAGAAATAATTATTTCTAACTTTTTAATATGATAGATGATGTTGCACTAAACATCTTTGTGCATATCACTTTTTCTTCTGAATTATTTCCTTAAGAAAAGTTCCCAGAAGTGGAATTACAGGATCAAAGACTATGAACATTTTTATCGCTCTTAATATGCGCCAGTATAATTTTTTTTAAGGATTGATGAAGCCATTTTTTAAAAAATTTATTTATTTCCAAAGTTCAGGGGTACATGTGCAGGATGTGCCGGTTTGTTACATAGCTCAACATGTGCCACAGCGGTTTGCGGACAGATTATTCTATTACCTAGGTATGAAGCACAGCATCCGTTAGTTATTCTTTCTGATGCTCTCCCTCTTTTTACCACCCACCCTCCGACAGGCCCCAGTGTGTGTTGTTTCCCCCATGTGTCCACTTGTTCTCATGATTCAGCTCCCACTTACAAGTGAGAAAACGCAGTATTTGGTTTTCTGCTCCTGCATTGGATTGTTGAGGATAATGGAAGCCATTGGTTTTGAATGGCCTGAAATGGATTTCAGCATTTGATTAGGACTAATAATTCTTTCTTTATAGGCTTACATTGACAAGTACTTCAAAATTTAGATTTTATTATGTTTGCTAGATAATTCCAGATTGTTTTGTGTAATAGTTATAAGATATATTGTTTTAATTAATAAAATAATTCTTTTAATGTTAGTGGAAAAATCAGTGTTATCACTACTTTCTGATTATATGCTTGCTTGGAATAAATATACATTACTGTTTATTTGTAGGACTTGATTAGAGACCAAGGATTTCGTGGTGATGGAGGTAAGTAGTGATTTCAGTTTTTTTGAAAAACTCGAGGAAACTGCAGTTGCTTTGCTGCTTATCTCCTTTATACTTGCCTCTTACATGAAACAGACGCAGAGAAAAATGTGTAGAGAAACCCAAAATTTTTTTGTTTTTCTATAGTATTTGTCATTTATCTCTAATAAAATGTTAACTAATTTATAACATGAGTAGAAAAGATGACTGGACATAAAAGGAAGTCTTAAAATGTACTATCTACATTTTTAAAATATCTTCTGAGATCAGACAAGATCGGACACGTTCAGGATGGTATGGCCGTAGACTACAGTTTTAAAATATCTTACCAAGGAAAGATCCTTAATTATTATACCCACTTTATTAATTTCTAACTGTCTTGAAAGCTATTGTTGATAAATTTCCTTTGTGGGTCTTCACTGATACTTAAAGATTGACCTTAGAATCAGATAAAACTTTACTTTGCTAAATCATTCTGAAGAGGGGGTTTGTCAGACATTATCAGCCACTTCCCTTCAACTTTCTACAAGTGTTTTAAATGTACATTTTATAGAACAGACCCATAATAGCGAAGCCCATTTGTCCTCTTCTTAGTTCAGTAAATACACAAATGAGAAACTGAATTGAGATTTCTAACTGAATTTTCATCTAGTATTCACTCTAGCACATAAGACAACATTACTTAAGAAAATACTTTTTGTAAGCATTACCCTATATGTTTTATAAGAGGTGACATTTGAGACTATCTTGAAGTTTTCTTCCAGGTGGTCCTTTACACTTACCTTCCCTGCTGTCTTCTGTCTAGTAAGGAAGACCTGTAATAACTGCATATCATGCTTAGAGTTGACCTCTTCACTGTGACCTTCTTTATCTTCAAAATATCTAAGCCCAGACTCAACAATATTTTACATTGAGTAAACATGGTTATACACCTTCTTTTGTTATGTTTCTGTATACCCGTGAAGCAACCAAAATAATAATAAGCCTGCATTCTATACTCTGGACTTGGTATTGATGATAGCACATAGTTACACAAGCATTTTTTTTTCCTGTTTGTTATTTCATGAACCTGCCAATTAATGTTGCTGCCAGTTTGACTTTCATATGTCTTAATAGCTGTGGCTTTTGATAATTTTGCCTAATACATCCAGCATTTAAATGTTGCCATCATGTTAGCATCACAAAATTAACTTAGTCATAAACACAGCCTGCTTAGTACCTAAAATCAAATGGCGTTTCTTGTCCTTTTCATGAGTCACTTTTTAAAAAATCATTGGGATTTTATGAAAATGAGCAGATTTTTGGTCCAGAATTATTTTATGAAGCAGGCTTCGATTCATCTTATTTATTCCCCATGACTTCTTTCATTTCTTCTGTGTGTCTGTCTTCCTGTGTTTGCCTGCCCCTCTCTTTCTCTTCTAACAGCCCCTTTGAACCAGCTGATGCGCTGTCTTCGGAAATACCAATCCCGGACTCCCAGTCCCCTCCTACATTCTGTCCCCAGTGAAATAGTGTTTGATTTTGAGCCTGGCCCAGTGTTCAGAGGTAGTTGGGCTCTTCTTTCTTGTTTTCACCCAAAGCAAACTAAATATAAAACTACAGATGCTGTTTGTGCCTCACCCTCACAGCGTGTGTTTGTAAGTGTGAAAGTTTTCAGTACTAAATTTCTGCTTGGCCTGGCTGGAATGCTCTGAATGTGCTTCTCACACATACTCACTGCCACAAGCTTTCTGTATGCTGTCTGTCATAAATTTTTAAAAGCAAGAAAATCCTGACCTGAGATTTCCATCTTGTTTTTTGTTATTTTATTACTTCCTGGTCTTGATAATTTGTTAAACTTAGTGGGTGGGAATAAATAAGGTGGGTGGGGAAGCGCTTACTGGATTCCTTTGATTTTAATGCATTTAAGTGATTATTCTTGATGGTTTATGATTGTTAATAATTTTTGTGGTTTTTAAGAAAATTGAAGTGTCAGTGGAAACTTCTATTATGAGATTTTATTAGGCTTTTGGCCTTTTTTCAGATTCTGTAATACTAGCTGTGTTTTTTGGGTTTTTCTTTCCTCCAATATGGGATGTGTGTATTTTTGTCAAAGGTAGGGAGCTGTTAAAAAAGAAAAAAAAAAAAAAGATTTATAACATATTTTAGATATTTCAGTGTACTTCAGAAATTTGAGGATTTATCCTTTTAATTATGTCCTAATAGAAGAAAGTTTACAGTATAATTTCATTCTCCCATTTCATCTTGCTGTTTTATTTAGTGGTTAAACTGATTTGTAAAAATTTAAGTTGGGCTAGGCGCGGTGGCTTACGCCTGTAGTTCCAGCACTTTGGAAGGCCAAAGTGGATGGATCACCTGAGGTCAGGAGTTCGAGACCAGCCTGGTCAATATGGTGAAAACCCGTCTCTACAAAAATACCAAAAAAATTAGCCGGGCATGATGGCGGGTGCCTGTAATCCCAGCTACTTGGGAGGCTGAGGCTGGAGAATCACTTGAACCCAGGAGGCGGAGGTTACAGTGAGCCAAGATCGTACCATTGTACTCCAGCCTGGGCGACAGAGTGAGA
The DNA here is from genome assembly GCF_037993035.2 of Macaca fascicularis. Classification (NCBI taxonomy): domain Eukaryota; kingdom Metazoa; phylum Chordata; class Mammalia; order Primates; family Cercopithecidae; genus Macaca; species Macaca fascicularis. The sequence continues at coordinate 182,454,568 of NC_088377.1, read as the reverse complement.
CTCCATCTGGAAAAAAAAAAAAAAAAAAAAAAACTTAAGTCAAAGCTGGGACAGATGTCTTGCTATAAATATTTTTAAAGATTTATATTTACTGACTCTTGCTAGTTAGTATCTGTTACATATTCTGAATGTAGTAATGGTGCTTTAGATATTTGCTCTCTCAGCCCTGCTGTTTCTCAGAAAATCCATAGAATGGGATGGAAGTCATACAGTAGTGAGTAACACAATTAAGTGATACAATAAAACTACTTAGTAGATCATAACTGTGAAGCCTGGTGAAGCAGTTAAGGCTTTATAATGTTGAAAATTATCAATGGGAGGTAGAAAATGGATTGTGCTCTACTTAATAGACATTCTGGACACCATTTTATTTTAGAAAATTGCATATGAGATCATGAAAATTCTACATGGTGATATAATATGATGTAATAATAGTAAATATTTTCTACAGATTTAACATTTAAATGTGGTTATTGGTATCCTTGTTATCTGAAAGATAGTGACTCTTTTTTTCCTTAAGAGTAGCAGTCATTTTTTAAAAAGAATCTATTTTCTTGAGGTCATTTTGTTGTTCTGTATATAGAACTATTACCTGGACATCTGAGTTCTACTCAGCCGTATTCAGGCCCCAGTAAGATTCACTGCCCTGAACCCTTCTGAACCAGGTGCTACTGTACCTTATCTCAGGATGTTTGCCATGAGAAAGGTATGCAACCCTGCCAACGGAGATCACTTCCAAAGAGTATACTCCTCAGGCTCACCTGACCTATAGAATATTTGTATTTATAGTAACTCAGCGGAGAGGCCATAGCGCTTACTTACAAAGCTCTCACTTACAAAGGCAGAGATTTTTCAGAAAGTCTTGAGAAATATGGCTGGCTTTATTTACATTAACTTTGTTTTGCAGGTAACAAATAATCTTTGTTTAATAATGTAAGCCTCTAGGAACCAATGATACTGACCAATATCTCTTAAATAGTAGAGCATGTAGTTTAGGATTGTATTTGAGTTTAGTGATTAATATGAATAAGTCAGATATTTTCAACATTATGGCCATTATTAGAAAATGTTTCCATTTGGGGATTTCCTTTTTTTTTTATATTGATTGGCTGTTGAGGTAATATTAAATAATTAATTAAAAGTGTATTTGTTATATAGGCATTTACATTGATTTTGCTTTTTGATTTTTTTTTCATCAAAGAAACAGAAACTTGGGAGTATTTTTAGTATTTCTATCTTGTTTTAGAGAGATTGTTTTTCTCCTAGATTTTGTACCAGGAAACAAAGTATGTATCTATCATCAGATATCTTAAAGGTCATTAAATTGGCCAGAAAACTAAAAGAAATTATAGTTGTAATCACCAAATGAGGCCCCCTTTTTTTTGTCCCATCCTTTCCAAAAGGTCTATATTTAAATATGCACTACATTTTAAAATTAAGTCTAAATATCCCCCAACCTTCTACCCCTGATAAATTAACATACTTGCTCCTCCTTAATGTATACATTTTTCTTATCACTAATTTAGGATCAACCACAGGTTTGTCTGCCACCCCCCCTGCCTCATTACCTGGCTCACTCACTAACGTGAAAGCCTTACAGAAATCTCCAGGACCTCAGCGAGAAAGGAAGTCATCTTCATCCTCAGAAGACAGGAATCGAATGGTAAGAGTATATAATATCTTTTTTTCTCTGTCTGTCTTCTTAGAAGTCATAGCCAAATGTAATATTATCCTTTAGATATATTATGTCCATATGTGACACAGAACTCCCATAATTAAATTTCAGAGCTGATAGTTTTTTGCTTAAAGCATATTTCCACAGCACTGCTTTCTGCTGTCATCTGTAATATAATTTAGTAGAAGGCAGTTTTGGAAGAGTAACAGTGTTCTGCTTCTAAAATAAGGAAAAAGAGAGAAAACTAGTATTAGAAGGCATGAAAAGGCTGGTCCAGAATTCAGATATCTACCGAAGGACATTCTTCACTATTTAAAAAATCAACTTTCTTCTGCAAAATGAATCCACCATGGCACATGTATACCTATGTAACAAACCTGCACATTCTGCACATGTATCCCAGAACTTAAAGTAAAATTTAAAAATAAAATAAAAAACTAATACTTTTTAGCCATAGTATTGTTACTAATTATTGAATAAGTGGATCTTTTACTCTACCAAAGTACTTTTATATGTTGATTTTTTTTTTTTGAAAGACTGAATTAGATATGATACATAAAGAAATTTAGCACCAATTAAAAAAGAGTGAAACATAAGGTTTTCTTTTTTTGTTTGGTTTGACTTGACTTTTGTACTATATTTATCAAGAAAACACTTGGTAGACGGGACTCGAGTGATGATTGGGAGATTCCTGATGGGCAGATTACAGTGGGACAAAGAATTGGATCTGGTTCATTTGGAACAGTCTACAAGGGAAAGTGGCATGGTAAGTATGTAATGTGGTGACATTGTGACAAGTCATAATAGGATATGTTTAACAACTTTTATTTTGTAAAAACAATCATCAAAGGAAATATTCACTCTTTGCATCAGTAAACTATATTAGTTTCAGGACTCCTCCAAAAGTTTCTAACAAAAATTATGGGAAATAAAAACCGTTCACAGCAATCAGGACTCCTGTCATTATATTATAGTAATAATTTTTAAAGGAGAATTCCTCCAGGTTAACTAGTCCTCAAAAGGATTTTTTTTTCTTTTAGAGTCTTTCAGCTGATAATTTTATTTGTATTATAAGTCACAAGTAAACATATTAAAAATGTACTTACTGACTGGGCACAGTGGCTTACGCCTGTAATCCCACCTCTTTGGGAGGCCGAGGCTGGCAGATCACGAGGTCAGGAGATCAAGACCTTACTGGCCATGGTGAAACCCCATCTCTACTAAAAATACAAAAATTAGCTGGGTATGGTAGTACGTGCCTGTAGTCTCAGCTACTCGGGAGGCTGAGGCAGGAAAATCACTTGAACCCAGGAGGCAGAGGTTGCAGTGAGCTGAGATCGCACCACTGCACTCTAGCCTGGCAACCGTGAGACTTCGTCTCAAAAAAAAAAAAAATTAACAAAGAAATATAAGTGGCCAGTAAACATATACAAAATGTTCGGCCTCACTAGTTATCAAAGAATTGCACATTCAAAAATAGAAATCATTATTTGCCTCTTAGTTGGACAAAATATTTTAAAATTGGATTATGTTTAGAGTAGTGAGTGTATTTTCATCAAAGGTTTAATATTAATGAAAAATGAAAATGAACATGTATCCAACTATTAGAGAACTGGGTAAATTTGTACCTTCATATATGATTATATAGGAGTTAAAATGGCAAAGTAGAGCTATATTTATTGATATAGAAAGGTGTCTTTGGCATATGAAATTTTACAAAGCAGTATGTATAATATACCATATTATGGAGCTCATGGAAATATATAACATAATTTTTTATATGACAGTATTTTAGGCCACACACAGTGGCTCACACCTGTAATCCCAGCATTTTGGGAGGCCAAGGCAGGTGGATCACCTAAGGTCAGGAGTTCGAGACCAGCCTGGCCAACATGGTGAAACCTCGTCTCTACTAAAAAGACAAAAAATTAGCCAGGCTTGGTGGCAGGTACCTGTAATCTCAGCTACTCAGGAGGCTGAGGCAGGAGAATTGCTTGAACCTGGGAGATGGAGGTTGCAGTGAGCCAAGATCCCGCCATTGCACTCCAGCCTGGGTCACAGAGCGAGACTCTGTCTAAAAAAAAAAGACTGTATTTTAGTATATACCGCCTTAAGCTGTCTTTTCACAGGTGTTCATATTCACACTACATTCATGTAAAAGCCTAATAACATATAATGTCACTTTTGAGTGACATAATTAAAGGAATTTTTTTATACCTTCAAAATGTCTTTAAACATTTTTTTAAGTGCTATGCAGTATTTTATGATATGAACAATAGAATAAGCACTGTATTACTTTGATAATTGAGAAAAATCAATGTTGATTTAACTTATTAAAATATACATACAGGTTGAGTATCTTTATGTATTTATTTTGTTTGTTTTGTTTTATTTTGTTTTGTTTTGAGACAAGGTCTCACTCTGTCGCCCAGGCTGGAGTGCAGTGGCACAATCTCGGCTCACTACAATGTCTGCCTCCCAGATTCAAGCAATTCTTCTACCTCAGCCTCCTGAGTAGCTAGGATTACAGGCGCGTACCACCACACCCGGCTAATTTTTGTATTTTGAGTAGAGACAAGGTTTTGCCATGTTGGCCAGGCTGTTCTCAAACTCCTGAACTCAAGTGAGCCACCCACTTTGGCCTTCCAAAGTGCTGGGATTACAGGTGTGAACCAGCGCACCCAGTCAGGTTGGGTATCTTTAATCCAAAATCCAAAACCCAAAGTGCTCCAGAATCTAAGACTTTCTGAGCACTGACATGATGCTCAAAGGAAATGCTTATTGGAGGATTTCAGATGTTTGGATTAGGGATGCTAAACTGGTAAGTATAATCAAAGTATTCCAAAATCAGAAAAAAATTGAAATTTGAGACACTTCTGGTTCAAGGCATTTCAGATAAGGGATACTCAGCCTGCATATAAAAGTACCCATAAATTAGCCAGGCATGGTGGCACGTGCCTGTACTCCCAGCTATTGAGGAGGCTGAGGTGGGAGAATGGCTTGAGCCCAGGAGTTCAAGGCTACAGTGAGCCATGATCATACCACTGCACTCCATCCAGCCTGGGTGACAGAGCAAGACTCTGTCTCTAAAAAAGTTAAATAAGCAGAACATTAACTAGCACTCTAGAAACACACCCCCACAACTATGTCCTCTTCCAGCCAATCACCTCTCTCCCAAGGGTAACCACCATTGTGATCACAACAGGAAGTGCATAGTGTGTGCTCTTTTGTGTCGGCCCCTTTCACTCATCATTGTTTATAAGATTCATCTATATTGTTGTGTGTAGTTGGAGGTCATTCATTCTCTTTATAGTATTTCATTGTGTGACTATAACATGATTTCTTCTTTCATCTATTGCAATTGGATCGTTTCTAGTTTGGGGCTTTGATTGATGCTGGTGCTGTAAACATTTTTAGTATATGTCTTTTGGTGAACAGAATTGTGAGACCACAGGGTATGCATACGTCCAGTTGTAGTAATGCTGCCAACAGTGTTACAAAGTAGTTGTACCAATTTCAACACCTACTGGCAGTGTTGAGAGTTACAGCTGTTTCACATAAAGTTTTTTTTTTAATTTTAGTGACAATGTTAGTCATTTTACTAATCGAAGTATCATAAGTAATCCATAAATTTGAAAAAAACGTTAACTACTCTGATAAACTTTTACAGTTTCCTACTTTTAAGCAAAATTCCATAGGGCCTGTTAATTGTAGTTTCAACATTACTTGTAGTTTCAATTAGTAAATAAATATTAAGCCTAGTAAGTATAATTTAATATTGTCAAATAATTTGGAAAATACCATGGATACTTAATTGATTTCACCAAATTTCCATGGAACAAACAAGGCTGGCTATTTTTTGGATTGATGTTTTAAAATACTAGTACAGGAATATCATTGTTAGTTGAGTGTTTAGCCTTAGAAAACAAATGGAGTTTAGATAGCTAAAGTATAATTTATCTGTGATTTAATAATGGTGTGGAGTTAGGGCTATGATAATTAGTGAAAACACCCAAGAATGTTCTATACTTTTAAATTTTAAAAATTGAAATGACACTTGGAATAACAATTGCCTTTTAGGTGATGTGGCAGTGAAAATGTTGAATGTGACAGCACCTACACCTCAGCAGTTACAAGCCTTCAAAAATGAAGTAGGAGTACTCAGGTGAGCTTGTGTGGATTACCATTTTCCAGAGAAAGAAGTTATTTTTATTAGCTCCTGGTTCCCAGTGGTAGCGACTATTAGCTTTACAGATTTACTCAAAATGGATAAATTTGTAGAAACAGAGTATGTCTGAGTACATTTTTGTCTTTAACCACATTCTTTTAAGTAGTATGCAATGTTATATGGTACAGTTGATAGAATACTTAATCCTAGACAGAATTAATGGAAATATAGTATTCTGATAATATAAAATAATAGTTCTACTTATGAAAATAATGCTCTCCAATGTTTAAGCTTATCATAATACATTTCAAGATGGTATTTAGTCCTGGGCTCTGGAATTTTAGAAACATTGACAAACTAGAATATGTCCAGTGAGGACCACCTAAACAGGGAAGATTCTAGAGGTGTAACGGGGGAAAATAATCAACAGAACTGAGGATATTTAGTTCAGAGAAGGCTGTTATGTTCAAGAGAGTGCACGGTTATTCCAGAGTGCAGGAAAAAAGTTATTCCAGAGAGCAGACCAGAGAAGCAAGCCAGAGGTGAAAGTTGTAGGAAAATGATTTTGTCTCAACACTTGGAAACTTTATAATACCAGAACCACTTAAATAAAAATAAGAGAGTCAGCTACATACTGAGTGATGAACTTCCCATAGTTGAAGGTATTTAAGCAACCTCTAGTTGCCTGTCAGATATGTTTAAAAAGATATTTTTGCATAAAGTAGGAGGTTAGACTTGGCAATTCCCAGTCTCTTCTAAATTTATCCTTTTGTTGCCTTTTTAAAAAAACAGCTTTTTCTGACAACATTTTACCGATAGGTAGACTACTTTGGTTCTCTTTTGTAAGAACAGCTACAGTTTGTCGACATTTAATATTTACTGTCACGTTTCTTTGTACAGGAAAACACGACACGTGAATATCCTACTCTTCATGGGCTATTCCACAAAGCCACAACTGGCTATTGTTACCCAGTGGTGCGAGGGCTCCAGCTTGTATCACCATCTCCATATCATTGAGACCAAATTTGAGATGATCAAACTTATAGATATTGCACGACAGACTGCACAGGGCATGGAGTAAGTTCCATTCTGTTAAATGTCTTATAAATTATTTTTGAAGACCATTGAGGATGTTTTAAAGGTTTTGGCTGCTATTCTTTTGGATTGCATTTTAAATTACTGTCCAGGAACATAATATAGATGCTAACTAATGGCTAGTAAATAATATGATACTAAAAAATAAATGTCTTTGTCTAGTGCAGCCTTCAGAACATATATCAAGTATTTGATAATAAATACATGACTGCAAACTTAGGCTCAGCACTCAGTGATTGAGCTAAGCAAGAGAGGTTCAGAAGATAGAAACAGCAAAAACCTACTAAAAAGTTGTTAATGGTTGTTGAAATAAACAGAATGGTTGTTAATTAGTTACTTTTTCAGATCATTTTCTCTGAGTGCCCATATTTTTTTGTTGCAAAATGGTCAGTTAATAAAGTGAAAAATCTGCATTCTGACCCTTTTTGAGGATTTCAAAGTGAGTTCATATCTGTTGAATTTTGCTATGCAATTTAAAGAGTTATTTTATAAAGTTTATCATAAGCTAATATGGGGAACTGACTTTGAAGGATAAATTTTAAATTTTGTATGCAACTCTTAAGTGCAAATGAATACGTAAATTAAAAAGTAAAATTAAATTTTGAAAGTGCTTAGATGAAAATTATAAACTCAGTAAAATATGAATTTGAAAGCTCTGTGAAAAGTTTAAAAATAGATATGATCTTAATTATTTTGTTTTTTACATATTGCTTTCACTTACATAAATTATTATGTCATTTAATCTTTATAATGTTATGAAGTAGATCTTTTTTCTTTTTACAGATAAGGAAATTGAGGCTTTTAAGTGCCTTGTCTAAGGGCACACATTTAATAAGTGGCACCAAAGATGTTTAACTCAGGATTTCTGACTCCCAATCCAGTATTCTTTCCCTGTAACCACTAAGCTACTTTTACATTATAAAATTAGAATAAAAGAGTAAAAGGGTATATATGTACTAACACCTACAACTCTGAGTATTACTCCTAGCAAGTAAGTGTAGAGCCAAGACTCAAAACCAGATCTGGCTCTTAGATCTTCCAACTGTACCACCTTCTCTTTCTCAAAACTTGGCAATATATCTATAATTTAGATTGTTTACAATCCTATATTCAGCCAAAATACTTAATTACAGCAAATTATTACCTTATTCAGTAACACTCCCACTTGCCCCTAGACTTGAAACAATCTCAACCTTTCAGATAAGTTAGAATCTCTGAATCTGTTCGAATCTAAAGGCTTTTAAAGAATTAAAGTCTTGGCCAGGCATGGTGGCTCACACCTGTAATCCCAGCACTATGGAAGGCCGAGGCAGGCAGATCACCTGAGGCTGGGAGTTCAAGACCAGCCTGACCAACATGGAGAAACCCCATCTCTACTAAAAATACAAAATTAGCCAGGCTTGGTGGCACATGCCCGTAATCCCAGCTACTTGGGAGGCTAAGGCAGGAGAATCACTTGAACCCGGGAGGCGGAGGTTGCAGTGAGCCAAGATCACACCATTGCACTCCAGCCTGGGCAACAAGAGCGAAATTCCATCTCCAAAAAAAAAAAAAAAAAAAAAATAGAATTTAAAGTCTTGTGAAGAGCAAGCCATGGCACAAATTGTAAACATTCAGTGAGAAACAAAGCTTATTCTCTTCCCACACTACTGGTCTCTTTGCAGTTTCTTCAGCAGGCCAAGCGTGTTCCTTCTTTAGGACCTTTATGTTTGTTACATTCTCTTTAGGATACACATGCCACAAATATCCTTATGTCTCTGTTCATCCGTCCCCTTTTAATTGAAACCCTTGCTCACCTTATATAACTAACATGTCCCCACATCACTCTGTCACTCTCTATACCCATAGGCTTGATTTTCTTTATAACGCACAGCTCCATCTGACTTGTTTGTTGTCTTTCATCCCCACTAGAATGCAGGCTGTATGAGAGCAGGGGCTTTTTTTTCTTCTTCTTCTTCATTATTTTATGCCTAATGCCTAGAATGGGACCTGGCATACTCAGTACATAACTGTCAAATGAAAATGATTACACACAACTGCATATTATTGATAGATTTACCTTTCAGAAGAAAGAGATGCCAAATCCTTCTCACATCGCAACTGAGAAATGTGGCTGGGCATATTGGCTCACACCTATAATCCCAGAACTTTAGAAGGCCAAGGTAGGATGATTGCTTGAGCCTAAGAGTTCAAGACCAGCCAGGAAACATAGGGAGACCCTTGTCTCTGTAAAAAATAAGAAATTTAGCCAGGTGTGGTGGCACTTGCCTGTAGTCCTAGCTACTCAGTAGGCTGAGGTGGGAGGATCACTTGAGCGCAGGAGTGTGAGGATGCAAGGAGTCGTGATTGTGCCACTGCACTCCAGCCTGGGCAACAGAGCAAGACCCTGTCCCAAAACAAACAGGCTGGGTGTAGTGGCTCATTCCTGTAAACCCAGCACTTTGGGAGGCCGAGTTGAGTGGATTAAGACAAGAAGTGACAGTAAAGAAGTACATTATCAAATTGGAATAGTGCTTCAGTCTGAAGAACAGTCAATGAAGAGGTGATATATTTTGAAAATATCACTTTACAGTTTGAGATTATCAGTGTAAATTTTACAGTCATCTACTCTGAAACACTTTGTGTTTTTAAATAGATCTCACAGTTTAACATGATGCAATGAGTGTACGATAGTATGAACATAGATCATTCCATTCAGTTTATCCTAGATTTTAGTAACTGAAAAACTATTAATTCCAAGTTTTAAGCCCTCCAGCAGAGTATACTTTTTAGTAGCGGTTTAAAATTAACGAAGGAAGATACAGTTTCTTTTCCCTTTTAGTTTTGTCTTGTAAGATGATAACATACAACTGGTTAAATGTACTGACACATCATCAGTTTCTGAAGGATTTGGCAAGTTGAAACTCCTCTTATTAACAGGGCTATGTGGGTTTCAGATTAAGGTGACAGATTTTTGCTCCTTCCTGGAACTCCACTAAAACTATAATAAAGGAATTTTTTTTTAAAGCATAGACACATAAGGATGGGGATAACAGAGAGGAAGGAGACAGTATCAGCAACATTTTGAAAGCTGGAAAGCAAGTGGAGAAGTGATCATGGACTTAGACCCCAAAAGGCTAAATGATCAGTTGGCAGTGGGGAAATTAAAGCCAACCTGGTTTATACCATAGAATCCTCAATTCTCAGGAATTGGCAATATCACTGTCTCAGGGACGAAAGGGTTAAAATGAAAGGCCTGTTTGAAAAGCTGTTATTTCTCTAAATCTGTTCTCTTACTCACCAGGTAACTGCTCCATCCCTATCCTAGCAGTAGACTGGAAGTTAGAGGGGAAAGTAAACATCTCTGGACTGGGAGACCCTAATCTATGTCTAGGACGTGGATATCTTTCCCAAAACATGGGGATTTGATGACTATGTGCTTACTAAATGATGAAGGGAGATTTCCCCAGCCCTCTCTTTTTATTTGATTCCCAACATGCTAGCAGCCAAACCTTACTCTTCCTGCAGGAGATTCGAGGAGTCTTGGGTGAATTTTACCAGCTCAAGAGGAAAGACCCAAAGAAAGTGACATCAGAGATTCCACCTAGATTACTGTACAGTTCAAAAATAGCAAACAAATCTGTATGTTCAAAGCCTCCAAGCAGCTTGTAAGTCCCTCACTTAGTCTGAATAAGAGTATCGCTGGATAACTAGATATTGGTGGGGAAGTCTTACGCAAATAAGGAGACTGTAAAACACATAGAGAAAAATAGGCACTGGGAGAAACACATACAATGCAAGATTCTCTCTCCCCCACCTCATCCCACTTCCAAAAAACCTATCGGTTTTCTCAGAGGGAGAGAAGATAACTTTATATCCATTAAACAGAAACAGAGGTTTTCTAAGGAACATTCATATAACAGCAACAAAATGCTAAAATGTTGACATTTACAGTACACTGGAAATTATATCCTTTGCAGTTATTTAAACATAACTTTTAAATGTTAATTTAAAAGGAGTTATGTAGTTTCTCAGAATCTTTTAAGGGGTGTTTAGCAAAAAAAGTTTTAAAACTATTATTTTAAACACTATATGGTTTAATATTAAATTTCTATATTATGCAGCATAATTCAGAAGGGACACTTAGGTAAACTTTTTATAAACCAAGTTACATAAAATGTATATAATTAATTGGAACACATAACCAGATTGCATCAGTGAGTCTTGAAGTGGGTATTCCTGTTTTCTTCTCTACTGTCAATGACTAAAGCACACTATTTTCACTACTTTTTTAAAATTTTGAGACAGAGTCTCCCTCCTTTGTCACCCAGGCTGGACAGGCTGGACAGGCTGGAGTGCAGCAACACAATCTTAGCTCACTGCAACCTCTGCCTCAAGTGATCCTCCCACTTCAGTCTCCCTAGTAGCTGGGACTACAAGGGTGCACCATTATACCCGGCTCATGTTTTTGTATTTTTTGTAGAGACGGAGTTTCACCATGTTGCCCAGGCTGGTCTCAAACTCCTGGGCTCAAGAGAGCCACTGCTTCCGCCTCCCACAGTGCTGGGACTACAGATGTAAGCCACCAGGCCCAGCCTATTTTCAGTACATTTGATTGAACTTTGTTGTTGTTGTTGTTGTAGAACAGTCTGTTCTAAGGTATCAGGCTGACAGATGTTAGAACAAACAGAATGGTCCTAGGGGTCATGAACTGGTTCTTCAAGTCCTAACTGTTGCTGCTGATTTTGTAACAGATTTTAACATATCTTTTGACTTCCGGTCACCCATTTCAGCCTCATGTTTGGTTCTCTGTTTTAGTTTCCCCCTATATATTCCCATGGATCAAATGACACAGATGGAATTCCTTACATACCTCATTTTTCCTCCCTATTTCCAATACTTGTTCATCTAGAATGCCAACCATAGTTTCAGACTGAGGGCTTTGTTTTGGAATTATCCCAGAAGTTACTCCGAGTTAGAAGCCTGCTTGGGTAATTAATATTGCTTCTTAGCTCCCTCCAGCTCTCTTTCTTCCTGTCCCCTGGCTCTACCCTGAGCACAGATGGTAATTCTCTGTGGCCATCACAGCCACCTTCTTTTTTTTTTTTTTTTTTTTTTGAGACGGAGTCTCGCTCTGTCGCCCAGACTGGAGTGCAGTGGCGCGATCTCGGCTCACTGCAAGCTCCGCCTCCCGGGTTCACGCCATTCTCCTGCCTCAGCCTCCGGAATAGCTGGGACTACAGGTGCCCGCCACCACGCCCGGCTAATTTCTTTTTGTATTTTTAGTAGAGACGGGGTTTCACCGTGTTAGCCAGGATGGTCTCGGTCTCCTGACCTCGTGATCCGCCCGCCTCGGCCTCCCAAAGTGCTGGGATTACAGGCTTGAGCCACCGCGCCCGGCCACAGCCACCTTCTTACTGTGCCTCCTTTCAACTCTTCATGTCTATATCCTCTTCCCTGACCAGCATCATCTCACAAAGGACTGACCAAGCCAGATACAGTCTATAGCTAGACAATAAAGCTATAGGGTATTTAAATAGCCTCTTAATAATGTACTTTTGCAAAGCCTTTATTTCAGAATAGCCTGCCCTGTGTTGAAAGTGATCTTTTCTGACTACTCACCAAAATTAATTCTAAAGTCTCTGGATATAAGCAGAATAGGAACAAACAGATTCATTTTATAAAGTGGTAGGGTTGCAGTTAACTCACAATATAAAACCTTTAATAATTAGAAAAGTTAGGCCGGGCGCGGTGGCTCAAGCCTGTAATCCCAGCACTTTGGGGGGCTGAGACGGGCGGATCACAAGGTCAGGAGATCGAGACCATCCTGGCTAACACGGTGAAACCCCGTCTCTACTAAAAAATACAAAAAAAAACTAGCCGGGCGAGGTGGCGGGCGCCTGTAGTCCCAGCTACTCGGGAGGCTGAGGCAGGAGAATGGTGTGAACCCAGCAGGCGGAGCTTGCAGTGAGCCGAGATCGCGCCACTGCATTCCAGCCTGGGCGACAGAGCGAGACTCCGTCTTAAGAAATAATAATAATAATAATAATAATAATAATAATTAGAAAAGTTAGTCTAGGCACCGTGTCTCACACCTGTAATCCCAGCACTTTGTGAGGCCAAGGCAGGAGTATTGCCTGAGTCCAGGAGTTCAAGACCAGCCTGGATAACACGACAAAACCCTGTCTTAACACAAAATACAAAAATTAGCCGGATGTGGTGGTGTGTGCCTGTGTTCTCAGCTACTTGGGAGGCTGAGGTGGGGGGATCACTTGAGCCCAGGAAGTCGAGGCTGCAGTGAGCCATGATCATGCCACTACACTCCACCCTGGATAACAGAGCAAGACCCTGTCTCAAAAATAAATAAGAATACTTAGAAAATTTGAATCATTAGGACTTTCAAATGTGTCACCTCTATTGGATTACAGAATATAAGCAAAAAATGGATAGGTAACATTTTTCCTGTGTGGTTCTGTCTTCCATTTGTACCTCAGTGAAAAACTATTTCTGATTCCAAGGTTTACCTGAAAAGGAGCAGAGCTATTCTAATGGTAGATAATTATAAACTCACTCTGAGGAATAAGGGTTGGTAAAGTATGTTTCATCATCATCTTGTTTTTTGTTTTTATTGAGATGGAGTCTCACTCTGTCACCCAGGCTGCAGTGCAATGGCACAGTCTTGGCTCACTGAAACCTCCACCTCCCAGGTTCAAGCGATTCTCCTGCCTCAGCCTCCCGAGTACAACTGGGATTACAGACGCCCACCATCATGCCCTGCTCAATTTGTATTTTTAGTAAACGGGGTTTCACCATGTTGGCCAGGCTGGTTCAGGAGTTCAAGTGATCCACCTGCCTCGACCTCCCAAAGTGCTGGGATTATAGGTGTGAGTCGCTGCACCTGGCCTGTTTTATCATCTTTTCACCTGCCAGTCATTGATTCATCCCAAGGACCCAGGTATCTTAAGAATACTGTTACTAAAGAAATTCCAGGAATGGTCAGTACATCATGCCTTTTTTTTCTTTTTCTTTTTTTTTTTTTTGCAGGCCTTATAATTTCAGTATAATATTCATGGTATAATTTTGAATTTAACTTTATCAGAAAATTAAGTATTAAAGAGGCACATAGAAAAAGTTGCAGCCTATTGATATATTTACAGGAGCATTATATTCTCAAAATAAGATGATTAAAAATAATTTGGAGATAAATCCTTACAATTTACTTTGTTTTAAATAATGATGAGCATGCACCTTTTACTCATAAATGAACCCAGTTGAAGATAGAAGGATTAATTAAAGCTGAAAAAATGGTGAACATGTATTAGTGATTGATAATTCTAAGTGACCAAAGAATATTTAATTATAGTGAACATAATTTTCTGGTGGGTAAAAATAATAATAGGGTGCTGATAATAATAATAATCAGAAAATGCAAGGTAAAACAAAAAAGTACCACTTTCCACCCACTGGAATCGGCAAAATGCCTGAGTTCTGATAAGATCAAATGTTCATAGGATTAGAGGAATTGCTTCCCGGGACATTTCTGATGCAACCAACCACCTTAAGGGCGTTCTGGAAGTATCTGTTAAAATAGAAAAATGCTTGTTCTAACCCCAAGAAATATTAGCTTTCGTTCCGAGTCACGTATACAGAAAGAGGTGTATTATAGGAAACCATATAATAGTGAAAAATTGGTCTGGATGCAGTGGCTTATGCATCTAATCCCAGCACTTTGGAAGACTAGGGTAATAGGATCACTTGAGACCAGGAGTTTGAGACCAGCCTGGACGACACTATGAGACCCTGACTCTACATAAAACTTAAAACATTATTTTAAGGAAATTTTTTTAAAAAAGAAAAAGTTATTGAAAAATTGGAAACATGTTCATCAGGAGAAGACTTGATAAATAACATATTGGCACTTATGTGCAGTAGAATCATATATAGTAGTAAAAAATGGATTATATAGGTATCAACATAAAGCTTTAAAATATTAATGTTAAGTGAGAAAAGCAAGCTGCTGCATGAGACCATTTAAAAATTTTTAAGCGGAACATTTTTTATATTTGGGCTTTAAAAAGTGGTATATATGTATGTATGTAAAAGTACTGAAATAAGGATTAGAAAGCAAAGATCAAGTAACATAGTGTTTATCTCCAGGAATCAAGTATAAACTTTGAAAAAAGACTGGAGGTGGCCAAGCGCAGTGGCTCACGCCTGTAATTCCAGCACCTTGGGAAGCTGAGGCGAGTGGATCACTTGAGGTCAGGAGTTCGAGACCAGCCTGGCCAACATGGTGAAACACCATCTCTACTAAAAATACAAAAAATTAGCTGGGCATGGTGGCAGGTGCCTGTAGTCCCAGTTACTCTGGAGGCTGAGGCAGCAGTATTGCTTGAACCCGGGAGGCGGAGGTTGCAGTGAGCCAAGGTGGCACCACTGCACTCCAGCCTGGGTGACAGAGGAAGATTCTGTCTCAAAAAAAAAAAAGACTGGAAGTGTTTTAGTCCATTTTCTGTTGCTATAACAATACCTGAGGCTGGGTAATTTATTCTTTTCTGCAAAAAGAAACTTATTTCTCATAGTCCTAGAGGCTGGGAAGTCCAAGGGCATTGGTGCTAACATCTGCTGGGCTTCTGGTGAGGGCTTTCCTACTGCATGGTAACATAGTGGAGAAGCAGAAGGGGAAGTGGGCACACGCAAAAGGGGCAGAACACAAGGGAGGACCTCTCTCTATAACAACCCTCTCTCACATTAACTGTAGAAGTCATTCCTGGCCAGATGTGGTGGCTCATGCCTGTAATACTAGCATATTGGCAGGCTGAGGAGGGAGGATTGCTTGAGCCCAGGAGTTTGAGACCAGCCTGGGCAACATGGTAAGACATCTTTACAGAAAAAAGTTTTTTAATTAGCCAGGCATGGTAGCACACTCCTGTAGCCCCAGATACTCTGGAGGCTGAGGCAGGAGGATCACTTGAGCCTAGAATTTTGAGGCTACAGTGAGCCGTGGTTGAGTCCACTGCACTCCAACCTGGGTGACAGAGTGAGACCCTGACTCAAAGAAGAAAAGAAGTCAGTGACTCCTGCTTTCAGGAGAGCATCCCTCATGACCCAGACCCAAATGCCTCTTGAAGGTCCCACCAACTCTCAACACCATTACACTGGGGCCAAGCCTCCACATGAGTTTGTGGGGACAAACCATATTCAAACTGTAGCAGGAGATAAATGTATAAAAGTTGTAACGGGTCTGATTATGGTAAGAATATGAGTGACATTATCCTTTGCTACTGCAGTTTTTTAATATTTCAAAATAAAACATGTTACGAAGAAATATGTAATCATTATAGGAAATTCAGAAAATACTAACATAAATGAAAAGCACCAGTAATCCACCATCAAGAGATAACTGCCATTAATATTTTGATGTGTATTGTGTATCCTTTCAGATTGATGTGTTTTAATACTATACACAATGGTTTCTTGTTGTTTTAAATCATACTGGGTTTGCTTTTTTTGCTCTTAAATATCTCTACTGGTCAATAAATATTCTGATACCAGCTTTGCTACATACTGTTAACTCACTGTCTCCCCCTTTCCTTTATACCAACTGTGTTCTGTGGGGTTTTTTTAAAATATACTCTAATGTATTTAGCAATGATATGCACTTACTATGTGTCAGACATTCTGTGTACTTTATATACATTACCTCATTTACTCCTCAACAACCCTGTGAAGTAGCAGCTTTTATTATATCCTTGTTTTACAGATGAAGAAACCTGGTTGTGGAAGGGGCAAGTAACTTGCCCCAGGTACTTCGGCTCCAGAGTGTATTCCTTTAACCATTAAAGCATGTTGCTTCCCCAACTTATTCAGTCCCTTTGAAAACCTCAAGTAGACCCTTAATGTTATAGAGCAGTTATACTTTCAGTTTCCTAGTTCATTCACTGTCGTCTTTTAGACACTGGCATACCTCCTCAAAACCTCATATCCTTAAGCCTCTAAAGCCTCTTCTTCAAGAAGTCAGCGATGACATTGCTTGCCATCTCTTTCAGAAAGTTGGAAGTAACCGTTATGACATCTACCCACCTGCCTGCATTCATACCGGGTTCTTCTGCCTTATCGCTAGTAAAAGGCAGTCCCTCCATTTGTACACTAGATTCCAACCCCTTACCCCTAACCCACAGACATCTTTTGAGTAAATCTCCTATCTTGTTCATCATCAGTTTTTCCTTTCCTACTGAATTATCTCCTATTTTAAAACATATTTTGGCTGGGCGCGGTGGTTCACGCCTGTAATCCCAATACTTTGAGAAGCTGAGGCGGGTGGATTGCTGGAGCTCAGGAGTTCAGGATCAGCCTGGGCAACATAGTGGAACCCATCTCTACCAAAAAATACAAAAATTAGCCAGACGTGGTGGTCTGTGCCTGTGGTCCCAGCTACTATGGAGGCTGAGACAGGAGGATCTCTAGAACCTAGGAAGACGAGGCTGCAGAGAGTTAAGATCGTGCCACTGCATTCCAGCTTGGGTGACAGAACAAGACTCTGTCTCAAAAATAAATAAATAAAACATCTTTCACCGAGTGCAGTGGTTCACGCCTGTAATCCCAGCACTTTGGGAACCTGAGGTGGGAAGATCACTTGAGCCCAGGAGTTGGAGACCAGCCTGGGTAACAGAGTGAGTCCTTGTCTCAAAAAACTAAAGTAAAATTTAAAAATAGGCCAGGTGTGGTGGCTTACGCTTGTAATCCAAGCACTTTAGGAGACTGAGGCGGGTGGATCACTTGAGCCCAGGAGTTCAAGACCACCCTAGGCAACATGGCAAAACCCTGTCTCTATAAAAAATACAAGAATTATCCAGATGTGGTGGTGTATGTCGGTGGTCCCAGCTACTTGGGAGGCTGAGGTTGCAATGAGCAGAGATTGTACCACTGCACTACAGCCTGGGCGACAGAGTGAAACCCTGTCTCAAAAAAAATAATTTAAAAAATAATAATAAAACATCTTTCTTATGCACATTTGACAGAATGTTGACAGTTATGGAATCTACGTGGAAGATGTATGGGTATTCTTTCAGTTTTTCTGTATGTTTATTATTTTCATTAAAAAAACTTGTGGGGTCCCTCCCTTAATCCTGCTTCCCTCTTCAGTTATTACTTCCTTCCTCTTCTTCCTTCGACAGTAAAACTTCTCAAAAGACTTATTGGTATTCACTCTCTAATTGCTCTCCTTCCTTTTTGTCTTGGACCCCACTTAAGCCAGGCTTTTGCCCCTGCTGCTCCAGGAAACATCTTTTTTTTTTTTTTTTTTCCCCTCAAGACAGTTTCAGTCTGTCGCTCAGGCTGGAGTACAATGGCGTGATCTTGGCTCATTACAACCTCTGCCTCCCGGGTTCAAGTGATTCTCCTGCCTTAGTCTCCCAAGTAGCTGGGATTATATAGGTGCACACCACCACACACAGCTAATTTTTGTATGTTTAGTAGAGACAGGGTTTCACTATGTTGGCCAGGCTGGTCTGGAACTCCTGACCTCAAGTGGTCTGCCCAATCTCGTCATCCCAAAGTGGATCATGGTTGCCTAGCCAGGAAACAGCATCTTAATACGATAGTTACTGATGGCCTCTGTGTTGCTAGATCCAGCAGTAAAATTCTCAGTCCACAGTTTATTTGACCTGTCAGAAACATCTGATACAGTTGATCACTCTTCTTCATGAAACAGGTTCTTAATGCCTTGTTTGTGTTCTTAGTTTCTTGCTGCTCAGAATGTGGTCTGAATAGCATCTGGACCACCTGGAAGCCTTTTAGAAATGCTAAGTTTTAGATACCACCCTAGACCTGAATCAAAGACTGCATTTTAACAAGATCCCCAAATGATTTGTGTCCATATTAAAGTGTGAGAAACACTGCTTTCAAGCATATTCTCCTGATTATCCTTCTACTCACTCTCTACTCCTCAGCTGGTTCCTCCTCTACTTTGGCGTTTCATGGTTTGACAAGTCATTTAAAATACCTATAATCAGGGCCGGGTGCGGTGGCTCACGCCTCTAATCCCAGCAGTTTGGGAGGCCAAGGCAGATGGATCACTTGAGGTCAGGAGTTCAAGACCAGCCTGACCAAAATGGTGAAGCCTCATCTCTACTAAAAATACAAAATTAGCCGGGTGTGGTGGTACATGCCTGTAATCCCAGCTACTTGGGAGGCTGAGGCAGGAAAATCACAGAAGTTGCAGTGAGCCAAGATTGTACCGTTGCACTCTAGCCTGGGCAACAAGGGCAAAACTCCGTCTTAAATAAATAAAAAAATAAATAATCTATAATCAGAACCAGCAATACAAAGTATTTTCAAGGATGAAGAACAACTGGAACTCTCATACATTGCTGGTAAAGATTTTAAATGATACAGCCATTTTAGGGATCAGGTTGGCAGTTTCTTTTAAAGTTAAATTTACCATTTGTGCAATTCTAATCCTACCTAATTACCCAAAAGAAATGAAACCATCAGTCACCAACAAAGACTTGTATATGAATACAGCATCTTCTTCATATTTGCCACAAACTAGGAACAACACAATGTCCAATAAGTAAATAGACAGGTTGTGATGTACCCATACCCTGTAACACTGCATGCAGCCAGTGTGTGAATCTCAGAATTGTTATGCTGAGCAAAAGAAGCCAGATGATTCTGTTTATGTGAAATTTGAGAAAAGGCAAAATTAATCTGTAGTGACAGAAGTCATTATCAATGGTTGCCCAAGCCTAAGGGGATGTTATTAATTGCAAAAATGTATGAAGAAACTTTCTGGGGTGATGGATATTTTTTATGTTGATTGTGACTGGTCATTACACAAGTGTATGTGTCTGTTGAAACTTTTAAAACTGTTCATGTTTGGACTCAGGAAGGGGAACATCACACACCGGGGCCTATCATGGGGAGGGGGGAGGGGGGAGGGATTGCATTGGGAGTTATACCTGATGTAAATGACGAGTTGATGGGTGCAGCACACCAACATGGCACAAGTATACATATGTAACAAACCTGCACGTTATGCACATGTACCCTACAACTTAAAGTATAATAATAATAAATAAATTTTAAAAAAAAAAACTGTTCATGTAAAATGGGTGCATCTTGTATGTAAATTGTACCTCAGTAAATTTCAGTTTTTAAAAGTGAAAAATACCTGATGGCTTACACCTGTAATTCCATCACTTTAGGAGGCCAAGGTGGGAGGATGGCTTGAGCCCAGGAGTTCAAGACCAGCCTGGGCAACATAGTGAGACCCATCTATACAAAACAGTTTTTTAATTATCCAGGCATGATGGTGCCCACCTGTAGTCCCAGCTACACAAGATGCTGAGTTGGGAAGATCTCTTGAGCCCAGGAGGTTAAGGCTGCAGTGAGCTGTGATGATGCCACTGTACTCCTACCTGGGCAGGAGAACAACACCCTGTCTCAAAAAAAAAAAAAGGAAACTAAGAAATCAGGGTAAAAATAGAATTTAGGCCACTATGGAGCACAACTTTAAAATATGTGAACTTTACCTATTGGAGATTTTAATTATTTTTAAATTGATAAATGATTACTGACTACAGAGAAGTAACAGAATGCCGTTCTCATTAATCTTACTTTCCAGGGTTGTAATAAGGGAGCAGAGGGCATCAAAGTATAAGGAAGACTGTAATTTGACACTGTCAGCACTATCACACCTACCAGTCCAGGTGGTCACCCAAGGAGAGACTCATCTTGCTGCCTAAAGTCTGATGAACCTTTGTAAAATGGTGCAGTATTAGGTGAAAGAGGGCTGACATGCAAATGGCTAAGTAGGTCAGTTCTGTGTTTTACCAATAGTTTAAAATACTTGAAAATAGCAGCAGACTTAAGTGAGAGACACTGGTGGCTTTTACAAATAAGCTAAGCTGATAAATTAGCCAAATGGCATAGCAATATTATCAATAGGCCTTTTAATGATAATCTCCTGTGGTTTTCTAAAGGATAAGATCAAGAGATGTAACATGAATGACAGGATTTGACTGGGTTCATACTGGATGAATGACCATACCTGAAGACAGCAAACTAGAATGAGATTCCTATCCTCAGTCCTCTCTTGAATATAATTACATATTTAGAAGTAACTTATGTGAAGAATTATTAGCATGCTGATCTTTAAAAATCTCCCTTTTTTCAGCTCTCACATAAGACTCTTGAAACAAGAAAATAAAAATAACCTGTGTTTTATTAAAGAAAAATGAAGCAGCCAAGAAAAAAACTGATTTTTTTTAGTGAAAGCTAAAGTTTTAGTCTGAAATTATAGACCATGTCTACAAAATTAAAAATCCTAAGGCCGGACATGGTGGCTCAAGCCTGTAATCCCAGCACTTTGGGAGGCTGATGCAGGCAGATCACGAGGTCAAGAGATCAAGCCCATCCTAGCCAACATGGTGAAACTCCATCTCTACTAAAAATACAAAAATTAGCTGGGCATGGTGGCAAGCGCCTGTAGTCCCAGCTAAAGTATAAGATAAGGAAAATATTTTATAGGAGCAATTCAAGGATTTGCTTGAATTGCTGGGATTGTAATTGAATATAATTCTTTTTGTGCCCCCCCTTTTTTTTTAATTCTATTTATTGGCATAAATTTTGACCCATTCGCAGGAAGCATGTAATTGAATATATTTTAATTGGACTCAGTAGCATGACTTTGGCTGCCATAACAATCACAATAATGTCTGATTTAATGTTGTATGCCCACCATGAGGGAGATGAAGACGAGGATCTCACCATAGTTTGTGTTGGTTAGATCCGATCTGAAGTATTGCTTTTAATTTGGGGCACCACATTATGCTCTGTAAGAATGTGGAAAAGCTGAATCTTGGATAAGAGCTTGAAGTAGTGTGAGAAGAAATTTTACCAGATGATTTTGTAGCTCTAAG